>NC_136465.1:83133410-84333410 GCF_902686455.1 Sciurus vulgaris
TTGAAATTCTGGGGCATTTAAATCTTCCTGGAGAAGTCTGCCTCTGGTCAGCAGGAGACTTTTTTAGGGGAAGGAATCCCTAAGCCCTTTCTCCCAGGGGATTGGGAACCTTCTGATAAGGGGTGTGAGTGGGGGAGCACCACAGGGACAACTCGAGACCCCAGTCAAATCCCATCTCAGAATGAAATGAAGTACTAAAGAGGAGCAAATACAGAGGGCAGGAATTACAGAATTACTTATTTAAAGAATCACATGTGAAAATCCACTCCACTCAGCAGCTTTCACATTACAGGAAGAGGAACCCCCGAAATAAATTCAATGGTTGCTGAGAGTTCACAAGAGAAAAAGAAAGCAGGCTGAGTCGTCAAAGAGCCACATGGTATAAATGGAGAGTCCAGAAAAGTAGTGAACTGGGGCCAGAAAAATGATATTTGAATTCAACTCATCTGCTCAACGAATATTTATTCCTTGCTTTTTGTCAGGTGCTCTGTCAAGAGCTGGTTCTACAATTTTGATCAAACAGACATGATCTTAGGGGATTTAGAAAGCTAGCAGAAGGAGTCAGAGACTATACACCAAAGTTTTTTTTTTCTTTTCTTTTCTTTTTTTTTTTTTTTTTTTTTGGGTCGCTTGGAGATAGGTTTGCACAATTTGTAAATAATTTACAAGAATGTTTTAAAAAGGAAGCACACTATAAAACAATCTACAGTATGCAAAAGGGAGAGGGTATTTATGCCATTTCTCTTCCCCTCTCTCTCTTCGCATGGGTCAGAGTTCACCCCACAGAAGCTGAATTCCTGTCCTACCACCCTTGCATTTTCAGGGTTGCATCATCTGGCTTCTTGGCTGCCATTCAGGAAGCCAAATTCCCTACACTGTATATAGGATGTGAGAGTGGGCCATCTGGCTGCAACATTTGTTACCACTTTGATCCCCAGGGTTGATTCAGCTGATCTGGCTGGCTAAGCTGGCTCACCACTCCATGTGCATCCCTCCTGAAACTGTGCACTTGGTAGAAGAGGACAACCTTCCCCAATAGAGGACCATTCCTTGGTCAAGGGTATACAAGTAGTTGTGTTCCCCTGCTAGAACCTCCAAATAAGCTCTCATGGTCCATAAGCTGTGTATAACATTATTTCCAAGTCTGGGAGCGAGAAAGCATTTCATATGAACAGGGGTTGATCTAGACAGTATGAGCTTTGAAAATTGATGCTTTCAATTCAGACTCCAACCAGCTTAGGGAGCTTGGCAAAGTCACCAGCAAAGAGAGCTTTATCAGTGCAAAGTAGGAAGTAGGCAGTGCCTTTAGGAAGGAGGTCACAAGAATCTAAGGAACAGGTTTGCACCCAATACAGTATGCATATTTTTAGGTTTACCTGAGGTTGCAAAATTGCCCTCCAAAGTAATTACATTCCCACCAACAAGCTAGAATTCTAGTTGTTCCATATTTTTGTCAAAAATTCAGTATTATCATGCTTCAGAAATGTAAATAATCTGATGAATGTGTAATGATTTTTCATATTATCTTAATTTGCATTTAGTTTATTATGAATGAGACTGAATATTTTTCATTGAGTGAATTATCTATTCAGATATTTTTCAATCTTTTAAATTATTTTCTTTTTGCATACTAATTTGTGGATATTTTTAAATACTCTAAGTATAAAAGTATAAATTTTTCATATTACAAACTTTTCTCTCAGTCTGTAGATTATATATAGTATCTTGATGAAGAGAAGTTAATTTAATACAAACAAATGTATCCATTATTCCCTTTTACTTCATAGTCTTATTAGAAATGAAATTGAAATTTACCAATTATCTCTTCAAAATCTACTGATTTTTTTAAAACTTGTTAATATAATTAGTTATGTCGATAGTTTTCCTGATATTGAACTATCCTTGAATTCTTACAATATTTTCTATTTTTGGTACCTAATTATTAATTAGTGGATTTTATTTATTAATATTTCATATAATTTTCACCTAAATTAATAAGTAATCATATTTCCTGGTTTGTTTTATATATGTCTTTATCAGGTGTTGGTATTATTAAAATCATCTGAATTCATAAAATAGAGATTTCCAATTTCCCTGTCTGAAATTTAACTGAATTTACTATATACAACTACCTTCCTAGAATTATGTCCCTTTCCTGTAAATTTCCTTCCTCTCCCTTCTATTCCTCAGCTCTTAAAAAAATGCTCTGCCCAGGACATACTTTGGAGACATCTCGTCTTTGTGGCCTTATTATAAAACATATTTACTAAGAAGATGTCCCTTCAACAGTAACCTATCCAATTATGTATGTATCTGTTTAACTGACTTTCAAAAACAAAAACAAAGCATGATTTGTGGCATTTACCAGAAAGCCATCATGGTAAATTTTCAAGCTACCAATGTTTATCACTGAACATGGAATGGGGGTTGGGGGAAAATGCCCACAGTTGGCTCCCAAGAGAGCTGGCTCCAGAATACCACTGAATCAAGGTTCTTCTTCCATATCTGTTAGAGAGCTATGCCAGATTGGGAGGAATTCATTTTATTTTTATTTTTTTTATTTTTAGGAAATAAAATGTTAAAGAAGAGTTAGGTAATAGAAAAACCAGTCCTCTTAGACTACAGCAAATAGGGTTCTTTCTGGGAACCTGAGCCTCAGGGCCTCCTACCCTTTCCACACCCCATGCTCAGTAATCCTTTCTCAAATATTTCCAAGTTCCCATCCAGTCTTGGAACCAGTCAAGCTGATAGGTCCAATTATTTTTCAGAGCACTTTTCAACATTACTTATTATTTCCTCCCTCTCCTACCCTCCTCTAATGGGATTGATCAGAGGCTGTGACAGAATAATAATATACATAATTTTCTTCTATGGTTCCGGCTCTTAATTCCCTCTCCAAAGTAGGATATAGAAACTTCCCCAAAGCAAGTCACAGAAACTCTAATCTTTCCCTGCTTTTCTCTCTTGAGGCTGGCTACAACAAAATTCTTTGACCCACCCTTATCTGACAGTAAGTCAGACCCTCCTCATTCCTGAGACTTCCTGCCTCATACCATGGAGGGAGAAATGCTACATAAACAGACCAAGAATGCTGAAGCAGACAGGTCATGCTGTGTTTCCCTGTCCAGTCTATAAGCATTAGATCAGACCCTTTTTGCCCAATAACGTTTTGGCCATTTCCCATACTTAAATCATGCTTATGGAATGAAACCTCCATATAATTCCAAAGAGTAGGATCCAAAGAGCTTCTAGACAACTGAACACATGGAGGTTCTTGGAGGTTGATATACCCAGAAAGGGTGTTTTTCAAATTGGGGGTAGTCTTGGAAACAAAGCCCTCAACCTGTGGGTTATGATACTGCCTTCTGGCACAGTGTCAGAACTGAATTGGATTACAGAACACCCAGATGACATCTGCTGCAGAACTGATTGCTTGCTCAATGTGGGGTAAGAGGGACCCACACACATCTGATTTCAGTGTTGACTGTGGTGTGAGAGTATAGGAATACAGGCACTTTCTTTTTCCTGACCATAAAGACATCCAGAGGCGTTCCTTATAGAATTATCGAGGGGTCCCATGACAGTGGCCATGGCCAGTCCACTTCTGGTAAGGTGCCTGGTATTATTTTGTGGAATATAAGATTGAGCTGCCAGAATAAGGTATATATGATGATTTTGAATCAAATTATTTATATGGATTGGAGAATTTGCATTAAAAAATGTGCCTTTTACAATTAAACTAGGTATAAAGTTATAGTTTAGAGCTAGTCTAGTATAAAAGAAAGGAAAGAGAATGACTGGAAAAAAATGTAGGACTTAAAGAGTGACAACAAATGAATGTGAAAGTTGGACTGTGGAGGGACCCTGACTTACTCATCTATGTAGAAGCAATGTGAGACAGCTTCACAGTAAATAAGGAGCTTGTATAGAGAGGTTAAGCTTAGACTTAAAGTATAAACACACTTGAGAAGTGGGGAAAAGAGGAATCCAGGAAGGATAGGAAAAGTGGAGAGTCAAAGGATTAAGGATTGTTAAGGATATTCTTGTAAGGTTCCATATGCAGTCCGATCCACACCAAAGATGGCCCCTGAGTGGCTTCTTCTTCCCATAAGTCTCGGCTTCCCGCCACCTATTTTCCCGCCGGCGCAAGCCAGACCAATCAGAAACCCACACGTCACTTTCTCCCTTAACCCGGAAGCCCCAAGAGTATATATGTAAGCCTCATCTTGTAATAAAGCGGACTTCTCCGGTGACTTGCCAACCGTCTCCATCTTTTAATTCTTACAGTCTGGATCATTAATGTCCCCCCAAAAGCTCACCTGGAAATGAAGGAATGTTCAACAGTGAAATGATCAGATTATGAGATCTGTAACCTAATCATTAGATTACATTTTATGGATTAACAATCTGAATAGACTACTGGATGGTAACTAGTAAGACGGGATGTAGCTGGAGGAATACGGCCGGGACTGTATCTGTTCTCGGCCCCTTCCTTTCTCTCTATTTCCTGGTTGCCATGAGAAAAGCAGCTTTCCTCCCCCACGTCCTTCCACCATGATGTATCTACCTCACCTCAGGCCAGGGTAATGGAGTGAGCTATGCTGTTTGGTGACCATGAATCGAACCTCCGAAACCAACACCCAAAATAAAGCTTTGTCCTCTAAGTTATTCTGTCGGTATTTTGGTTACAACGATGAAAAACCTAACCACACAGAAATACAGCAACCCTCATCAGTGACTATTTGTTTTGCTTTGTTTTAACCAAATTGTCTTCATGGTTTAAATATTATGTAACATATAATGGTAAAATAATGATAAACTTTCTATGAGCATTGTTTGTAATCACTAAAACCCAGAAACAAAAAAATAAAAGAAAATAACATTAAAAAAATAAGAAAAAATAAAAAGCCTGGAAACAGTAGTTATAATGCAAAACTATATAGTAATTATATATAAGTATACATAAGATAATTCTCAGAAATATAATGCTGAGTAAAAAGAGCCAGACACAAGGAATAAAAAATCCCATAAAGTTCTAAAATAGGCAAATTAATCTATAATGTTAATATAGGACAATTATTTACTATTAGAAGGGGTGCAAGAGGAATGTGGGGTGTTGTTAATGTCCTAGTTCCTGACTTGGGGTGGTCAGGGGAGTGTGTTCCCTTGTGAAAATTCATAAAATCATGTCTCTATATACTTAAAATGTGTGTATTTTTGTGAGTATAAATTATACTTTAAAAGTTTCATTTTTAAAATTTTATTTTATTTTTGGTACTGGGAATAGAACCAAGGGGCCTCTTGTATATGACAAATGTACTCTACCCTAAACTACACCTCCAGCTCCTAAACAGTTTATTTTTTAATGTTATTTTATTTATTTATTTACTTGTCTTGTTTGTTTTTGCAGTATCGGAGATTGAACTGGTAGGGGTACCTACTACTGAGTTTCATCCTCAGTTCATTTTATTTTATTTTGAGACAGGATCTCACCAAGTTGCCCAGGCTGGTCCTGGTGTGCTACCAACATGTCTAGCTAAAGTTTATTTTTAGGTGTTAAAGATACCACCAATTTTTGGGTATGGCAGTGCACAAATGTAATTCCAGTGATTCAGGAGACTGAGGCAGGGGGGATCGTAAGTTTAAGGCCAGCCTCAACAACTTAGTGAGACCCTGTCTCAAAATGGGTACAAACAATTAAAATGGGCTGAGAGCTGTTGCTCAGTAGGTAAAGTACCGCCTGGGTTCAATTCCCAGTACCAAAAAAAAAAAAAAAAAAAAAAACCAAAAACAAAACTGCACTAATTTCCAGATGATAGGAGTCCTATATTCCATAAGACTTTTTCAAAAATGTGGAAACTTCCATATAACTTATGGTCCTCAAAACCATTTGACTTCTATCTCATAGTTTATCCTGGCGCATACAATTGGTGAACTGTAGTATTCTAAATCCTGGATTTAAAAAAAAAAAAAATTCTAGTTGTAGATGGACATAATAACTTTATTTATTTTGTATGTGGTGGCTGAGGATCAAACCCAGTACCCACTGACATGCATTAGGCAAGCACTCTGCCACTGAGCCACAACCCCAGCCCTAATCCTGGATTTTAAATAAACATTTCCCTACTGCCAGGACTGTAGGAAAAACAAAGCATCTTGCAATAAGGAAACATTTGTGCAAAACAAAGAAATACAGTAGCAAATTCCATGGACCTAAAACCAGAAAGCAGCGATCTGGAAAAGAAACAGTTTTTATGCACACACCACAAACACAGATTGACATTACCTACACAAATGGGCACAGAGATTTTTCAGGAAAAAATAGAGAAATCATTATTAATATACCATATCTGAATATAGAAGATGGCATTCTATTTAGGGGGCTATTTCTTTGTTTATAGAATTCTATTTTTATGGCTAAAGACCAGAACCATTTAGAAAACAATCCTTTTAAAGTGGAAATCCTTTACAAAAAGTCCAACTTTGTACTTCTTTGGTGGCAGCTGGTGCACAATGCCTCTAAGAGTCCAATTTAGAGCTTTTTTAGTAGAGGAAATTACTTCAATATACTTCTTTTTTGGGGTTGGGTACCAGGGATTGAACTCAGGGACACTCAACCACTGAACCTCATACCAGACCTATTTTGTATTTTAGTTACAGGCGGGGTCTCACTGAGTTGCTTAGTGCCACCACTTTGCTTAGTCTGGCTGTGGAACGTCACAATCTTCCTGCCTCAGCCTCTGGCGCTGCTGGGATTACTGTGTGCCACAGTGCCCAGCAACTTCAATATACTTCTGTAGTTCAAAGTTAACTACTTTCCTTTATTCCTGCAAGGATTATAGAAAGAATCTTTAATTTATAAACAATTGCAGCCTGTCATATAAAACAATGGATCAGTAAGGTTCAAAATATTCAGCAACTCAGGATTCAATTACAACATACAGAAATTGGAAGAAAATTCAGATATTATGGAGTATATTTGCTAGATTTTGCCTGTTATCATCTCATTATCTTAATAACAATTAGTGTTCTTTTGGGGATATATCTTCTTCCCTACTCTGAGTTCCTGTGATGTAATAGGGACACTTCATCCCTGTCCGGGATCCAGGGTGGGCACATGACCCTGGAAGGAGGATCACATATCGCATTGTTGTGGATCTAATAATTGTTCCAAAGACATGTGCATTTACCACCATGTGCCATAGGAGGCAACTGCAGAGGTTTTTGCTAGAATTGTTGAGAAAAAGATGTTATGTTTTCACTAGAGTAATTAAATAATAAGAATATAATCTAAAGTTGTGAAGGGTCAACACATGAAGGCTTGCTTGAGCTTGGCACCAGCAAAGAAGTGAAGAATTGGACAGGTTTTTTGCTTGTCTGTTTTTTTTTTTTTTTTTTTTTTTTTGTTTGTTTGTTTGTTTGTTTTGTTGTTGTTGTTTTTAGTACTAGGGATTGAACCAGTACTGGGATATTCTACCACTGAGCACATTCCCAGTCTCTCATTTATTTATTTATTTGTTTGATTGTTTCTGTTTTAAGACAGAGGCTGGCTAAATTGCTGAGGGTCTCCCTAAATTGCTGAGCCTGGCCTTGAACTTTTGATCCTTCTAGTCAGCCTCCCTAGTCTCTGGGTTGACAGTTGTGTGTCCTGAACTTCTTTGGACAGTCATTTTGGCTCTGAATTCAAGTGCACCTGAAGATAATGCTGTTACAGACTAAATTGTGCCTCTCCCAAATTCATATGTTGAACCCCTAGTCCCCAGTGTGAGTATATTTAAAGATAGAGCCTTTAAAAAGATAGGAAAGGTTAAATCAGGTGCTGTGGCTCATGCCTGTATTTTCAGCAACTCTGGAGAATGAGGCAGAAGGATTGCAAGTTCAAGGTCAGTTTTTAGCAATTTAGGAAGGCCTAAAAAACTTAGCAAGATCCTGTCTCAAAATAAAAAGGGCTGGGGATGTGGCTTAATGGTTAAGAGGCCCTAGTTTCAATCCTTGGTATCAAAAAAAAAAAAAAAAAAAAAGGGGGGGGGGGTGAAGAAAAAGAGAGTGAAGGTTAAATGAGGTCATAAGGATGGGGCCCTAATCCCATGTGACTGATGTCATAAGAAAGGATATCAGGGATGCACATGCACAAAGAACATGTAAGAGAAGATGATCATCTGTGAGCCAAGGAGAGAAGCCTCAGAGGAAACCAAAGTTGCTAACACCTTGATCTTGAAATTTCAGCCTGCAGAATTTTAAGAAATAATTTCTTTTAAATTACCCAGTCTGTGATATTCTGTTGTGTCAACACTAGCAGAGTAAGACAAGTGCTGTCCCTGGACATTTTGGCTAAAAGAGTCAATTTTCTTCTTTTGACACTAGGGATTAAACCCACTGAGCTACATCCCCACTCATCTTTATTTTTTATTTTGAAACAGGGTCTTGTTAAGTTGCAGCAGGTCTGGTTAGGTTGCTGAGGCTGGCCTTAATCTTGTGATCCTTCTGCCTCAACTTCCCAAGTGGGACTGCAGGTACATGCCAACACACCCAGCCAATTTATTACTTTTGTAAAATATAATTTGGGTTGGAATGTTGACTCTTCTAATACTGATATAAATGTTAGACTTGATATCAGAAACATGGTATTAAAAATAATGCATCCCACGAATAGGAAAAGAGGAACTCAAGATGTCACTATTTGCTGATGACATGATTCTATATTTAGAGGATCCAAAAAACTCCACCAGAAAAACTTCTAGACCTCATAAGTGAATTCAGCAAAATAGCAGGATATAAAATCAACACACATAAATCTAAAACATTTTTTATACACAAGTGATGAAACACCTGAAAGGGAAATGAGGAAAACAACTCCATTCACAATAGCCTCAAAAAAAAAAAAAAAAAAAAAAAAAATACTTGGGAATCAATCTAACCAAAGTGGTGAAATATTTCTACAAAAAAAAAAAAAAAAAAACTACAGAACATTAAAGAAAGAAATTGAAGTAGACCTTAGAAGATGGAAAGATCTCCCATGTTCTTGGATAGGCAGAATCAATATTATCAAAATGACCATACTTCCAAAGGTGCTATACAGATTTAACACAATGCCAATTAAAATTCCTATGACATTTCTTATAGAAACAGAAAAAGCAATCATGAAATTCATCTGGAAGAACAAAAGACCCAGAACAGCCAAAGCAATCCTGGGCAGGAAGAGTGATGCATGGAGGTATCACCATACCAGACCTTAAACTCTACTATAGAGCAATTGTAACAAAAATGTCATGGTAGAGCTGATCCAAGATGGTGGACTGTTGGGGCTGTGCCATGCGGACGGCGCCAGAATGGTGCCTGATCACATCCGCAGTGAGGAGGTTAATTAACATAAGCACACTCAGGTGATTTATCACTGGCCATATTCAGTTAAGTCCACTGCACACACGCGTGCACAGGTGTTCCTGAGGTGCCTGCTCGGGCCTGCTCGTTTTTAACCCTTTGCCGTGATAGGGCAAGCTGGCTCCTCGCCTGATGGCAACTGGCGTGGCCCCGTCCTGCGCCTCCTGGAGGGAATATAAGCGGGGCCGCAGGTGGGGGGCGCGACAGTAAGGAGCAGCAGCAAGCAGAGAAAACGCGGCAAGCCAGAAAGAGAAGCAGCGAGTAGGGGCAGCGGCAAGCAGAGAGAAGCAGCGCACCTTTAGCACACACTCCTAGCACGCACCTTTAGTTCACCAGGATGCAGGATGCACCTTTAAGAAAGAAACTGCAGAAGCCTAAGAAGAAATAGATCTCTGATAAGCATAGCAGTCTTTCTTTCTCTATCTTTCTCTCAGTCTCTCTCCCCTCAAAGATTCTTCTTATGCAAAGTCCTCTCTCTCTCTCTCATCACTCTCTCTCTCTCCTCTCTCTCTCTCTCTCCCTAAGAAAAGCCTTCTTCCTCTGTAGCCCAGGGAACAAGCAAATAAAGCGGAGAAAGCAAGCAAATAGCGAGAACGCAGCCCACTAAAGAAAGATAGTAACAAGTAGTCAGTTTCCACTCACACACTGATAAATACCATACCCACGCAATTGTTGCCGTGGGCGGCGACAGTGGACTAGAGGGAGGCTGCCTTCCTTGTCACTCCCTAAACTCAGGTTTAAAGCAGAGGATATCTGTTTTCTGGTGAGGCAGTTTTTGCTGCTTATCAATCCCCTGCTGTTTACCCCATTTGTCTACTGTGATCACAGTACCTGCAGGTTTGGTTACACATGGCTGCCGCCATTTTGAGACAACAGCCAGGACTTGTAGGACCCCCCTGTCCAGATTGACTGAGCCCCATCTCCAGGATCCCTCAGCCTGACTGATCACCTCCCTGCCTCCAGGGCCTCACAGCGACTGCTCCCGCCAACCAGGACCCCCAGACCAACTGACTGCGCCCTACCTCCAGGACCTCCAGACTGACTGCACTCCACCTCCAGGATCCCACAACCACACCAACCACACCCCATCTCCAGGACCTCCAGCTGACCATGCCCACACACCAAGCTGCAGCTCCCCATTTGCCAACACATTTGAAAGCCAGAGCAGCCATTTTAGAAGATCTCCCATCTTTAGGTGGGGCAAATGCCATCCTGAGAAGCCTGCTGGAGACTGGAAGCTCATTGTCAGGTACCTTACATGCATCAGGCTACTGAAGACTGGGAGGTTTGAATACTATATGACTTATAGTATAGATTTTCTTTTTCTCCTTATTGAAAAATTTTGTTTATTCTTTACTTTCTTCTTTTTCCTTTTGTTTACCTATTCCCTCAGAGTCCTCTTTCCTCCCTTTTTACATACTAAACTACCCAACTTTTTTTGATTACACTCTCCCACTCTTTCTATTATCTAGAACTTCTATATATTCTTTTCTTATCCCATTAACAGCTACATCCTACACCCCTCTTCATCCTCTTTGTCCTCCACTAGAAACTGCAGACCTTATTGCAAATCTATT
Source organism: Sciurus vulgaris (assembly GCF_902686455.1). Taxonomy (NCBI): domain Eukaryota; kingdom Metazoa; phylum Chordata; class Mammalia; order Rodentia; family Sciuridae; genus Sciurus; species Sciurus vulgaris. The sequence continues at coordinate 83,144,369 of NC_136465.1, forward strand.
TGTTATACTGAAGATAATAATTGAACTCATTCCGTTTATTATGACAATATTGTTAATGTCCTCATAGGGGCTATTTGGTCTAGGATTGCATACTGTCTGAACTGGGCACTGCTAATATTGATCTCCCCCGTAAAGAAAAGGTTTTGCAAACCTATAGGGTCACTATAAGCCTATAGGGGGGAAACTGCAATACCCCAGATCTGCACTGCTAGAGGGGAAGATACATGAACAACATGAAAAAACAAGGGAAGAAAATGATCCAAACAAATCTAGATTCTATACTAATAGAATCCAGTGACAGTATGGTAGAAGAAATCTCAGAAAAGGACTTCAGATTATACATGATTAAGATGATTCATGAAGCAAAGGATGAGCTAAGAGAGCAAATGAAAGGCAATAAATGATCATACCAATAAGCAGTTGAAAAGAGCAACTGCAGGAAGCAAAAGATCATTTCAACAAAGAGATAGAGATTCTCAAAAAAAAAAAAAATGGAAATCTTTGAAATGAAGGAAAACAATAAACCAAACAAAAAACTCAATGGAAAGCATCACCAACAGACTAGACCACTTGGAAGACAGAACCTCAGACAATGAAGACAAAATATTTAAGCTTGAAAATAAAAATGGCATGGTATTGGCACCAAAATAGACAGGTAGATCAATGGTACAGGATAGAAGACACAAAGACATACCCACATAAGTACAGTTACCTCACATTAGACAAAGTTGCCAAAAACTTAAAATGGAGAAACAGATAGCCCTCTTCAACAATGGTGCTGGCAAAAGTGGAAATCCATATGCAGTAAAATGAAATTAAACCCCTATCTCTCACCCTGACAAAACTCAACTCAGAATGGATCAAGAATCTAGGAATTAGGTCTGAGCCCTGCTACAAATAGAAGAAAAAGTAGGCCCAAATTTCCATCACGTTGGCTTAGGACAGACTTCCTTAATAAGACCCCCATAGCACAAGAAATAAAAGCAAGAAATCAATAAATGGGATAGATTCAAACTAAAAAGTTTTTTTCTCACTCAGCAAAGGAAATAATCAATAATGTGAAAAAAGAGCCTACAGAGTGGGAGAAAATCTTTTCCACACAGACTTCAGACAAAGCACCTAATTCCAAAGTTTATAAAGAACTTAAAACACTTTACACCCAAAATACAAAAAACCCAATCAATAAATGGGCTAAGGAACTGGGCAGACACTTCACAGAAGAAGATATACAGGTGATCAACAAATATATGAAAAAGTGCTCATCATCCCTAGTAATTAGAGAAATACAAATTAAAACCACCCTAAGATTTCATCTAACTCCAATTAGAATGGCTATTATCAAGAACACAAGCAATAATAAGTGTTGAAGTGGATGTGGGGAAAAAGGCACACTCGTACATTGCTGGTGGAGTTGCAAATTGGTGCAACCACTCTGGAAAGCAGTGTGGAGATTCCTTAGAAAACTTGGAATGGACCCATCATTTGACCCAGCTATCCCACTCCTGGGTTTACACCCAAAGGACTTAAAATCAGCATGCGACAGTGATGCAGCCACATCAATGTTCACAGCAGCTCAATTCACAATAGCTAGATTGTGGAACCAACTAGATGCCCTTCAATTGATGAATGGATAAAGAAACTGGTATTTATACACAATGGAATATTACTCAGCCATAAATAAGAGTAAAATTATGGTATTTGCTGGTAAACAGAAGAAGTTGGAAAATATCGTGCTAAGTGAAATAGGCCAAGCGCACAAAACCAAAGGCCGAATGTTTTCTCTGATAAGTGCATGCCAATATATAACATGGGGAGTGTGCGGGGGGAAGAGAAGAATAAGGAACTTTGGATGGTGTAGAGGAAAATGGAGTGGGAGGGGGTGGGGGACAGAAAGACAGTAGAATGAGACAGGCAATATTACCCTATGTATATGTATGATTACATGAATGGTATGACTCTATATTGTGTACAACCATAGAAATGAAAAATTGTACTCCATTTGTATACAATGGATCAAAATGCAGTCTGTAAAAATAAAAAAGACTTAAAAAATTAAATTAAAAAAATAAAATACAATAATGCATCCTGAATGTGGAAATGACTATGAGGTGAGGTGCAAGGTAGTGAAAATTCCCTCATTCCCCAAATAGATATGATTATCAGTTCTGGTTTTTCATTAGAAAAGTACCTGGTTAAATTGTTTGTCCATTGTATCATAGGACTTTCCATATACCAAACAAATAAGGCCCAGGGAACAGCTCAGTACAGGTAGAGCAATGCTTAGCATGCACAAGACCCTGGGCTTAAATCTCCAGCACCAAAAAATCAAAAACAAATGAAACAAACCCACCAAGTCTGGATGTTTGGAGACTTAGCAGAAAATTATTTATGTTGGAATGTTTACCTTTTGGGGGGGCAAGTTCCAACAAGAAAGAGAAAAACTTTGTTTGAAACTGTTTATCTAAAAACAGAAAGACGGGCTGGGGAGATAGCTCAGTCGGTAGAGTGCTTGCCTTGCAAACACAAGGCTCTGGGTTCAATCCCCACCACCGCAAAAAAAAAGATAAAAACAGAAAGACAAAATATAGCTTTGCCTATGGTTAATAATATAAGATGGCTGAGAGTCAGTCTTGGCTTTGCAGAGTTGGTGTTCAAATTCTGCACCCTCAGCTACAAGGAATGCTAACAAAGTCAGGATACTGATACCCAGAGATCACTCCCAGTCATTTCCTGTTATTCATTCCTGGCTGACAAAGGGTGCAATTGTTCTAACTGCAAAGAGCCAGTCATTGGAATGTAGCCAGAAAAAATTCACTCTAGCTCCCTACCTCTATAAAGCCAGGTAGAAGTCAATGAGCTACCAGCTGGTAGATGGTCGGTTCAAGCAGTCGGCAAAGTTTGTTTCTTTTCTTTTCTTATTTATTTTTTTTGTACGGGGGATCAAACCCAGGGGTGCTTTACCACTGAGTTACATCCCCAGCCCTTTTTATTTTTTATTTTAAGACAAGGTGTCGCTAAGTTGCTTAGGGCCCTCACTATATTGCCCAGGGTTGGCCTCGAACTTGCCATCCTTCTGCCTCAACCTCCCCAGTTGCTCAGATTATACAAATGTGCCACTGCACCCAACTATTTTGTTTCTAAAAGAAAAAAAGAATTCTGATTTTGGCCAGAACCTCGGGGCGGGGGGGATCCTGATATTATAGGCGAGTTGTATTGCCTTAGAAACTCTAGGCCTAGCAAAGCCATGTGATTATTCCACATCTAAGTCAATAAATATTCAATCACCTAAATCCTCCAAAAGGAATTTGACTGCTAAAGCACAAAGAAGGAAAAAAAGAAGAAAATGAACTCTTCCATAATGACCACCTCAGATGGTGATATAGAAGGGAAGATTTTTTTTCAGATAGCAGAGCCCATGGAAACAAAACTAACTGATCAAGGAACTCTTGCCAGAAATCCTTGATTTCTGCTATTCCTTTCCTTCAGGGTGTTATACCATGGGCCAGTAGCCATTATATATGATCTCCTTTCTATTTAGAAAATAGTAGTTTTTGTCGTGATAATTCTCATTTCCTCTCATAATTATGCAAGTGATGTGTCAGGATGATCAAATGTATTATTTAGCTACAGGATCCAAAAATCACAAAGGGATTCCTCCAAGTCCAAATAAGAGGAATTTATGATACCTAGGTACTATGAACTTTGAGCAACTGGAATGGCATTTAGAGATATTGTTCCTTGGAGATAATTTGCTTTTTATTTGCATGACTATTATGTTAAACGTGGAAACTGAGATATGCATAATGGTGAGCATCCAAGTAGTTGATCATTGTTTCTTTTTTGCTTTTGCACCTGTCAGGAAAGCATTCCCCCACTATACCTTCACACAGAACCAAGAGTTGGATGATCTTGAAGCCTAATGAAGTCACTACAGTTGAAAAATCTAGTTGTAGTTAAAGCAATAGTTTTCAGTTATATTAACCAATATATTCTTCTTTAAGTCAGTTTGAGCAGTTTCTGATACTTGTAACTAAAAAGCATGTTTATTAACACAGGGTAAAGCTCTCACACAATGCTGCTTGAGCCTGTTAGTATTTAGACTCAAGGTCTGCATGCCCAAATTAAGATGGAACTCTAAGCTGGCAGCTGAGGGACTAGCAGAGCACTGGTAAGAAAAACTGTGAAGGAAGAACCTAGATTAATGTATTATGACTTGTCATTATTTCTGGCATTGTTTATTGATACATGAAGTTCCCAGGAATCAAGTACATCAGTAGTCTACTGAGCTCACATGGAAGTTATAAAGTCATACATGTTCCAAGTTTGGCAAATAAGGGCCAATGATTGCCCAATCCCTAAGATAATTCTCAAATCTTGATAACTGTGCTAACAGCAAGTAAGGTTGAAAATAGTACAGTCCTTGAAGAACAGTCCTCCTTACTATCTTTCTCAGATGCAATCAGAGAAAACACAGAAGGCAGAACATGGAACAGCAAAATTTGAGAAACAAGAAAAACTAAGGAGGGAGGGTTTCAAGATGGCGGCCTAGAGGGTGGCTGCATTTCATGTTGCTCCAGGACTCAGGATTCAAAAGAGGAGATATTGAGAGACTTGGGACCAACTCAAAGCAGCCGGGTGACTCTCTCCCATTGGGGAGGCGTCCCGGATGGGACAGTAGTCCCGGAACGCAGGGAACTTTGTGAAGTAGAGCTGCAGGCGAGACGCCCCTCCCCCCGCTGGAGCAGTGAACTCAGACAACTGGGAGCATCGTAGAGGAGGCCGCTCAGCACACTGCTGGGACTTGGAGCAACCACTGGGGCTCCGGCGGCTGCCCAGGGGAGGAGCGGCGAGGAGAGCTGTGTGGACTCAGAACACCGGGGCCTGCCCTGAGGAGGAGGAGGAGGAGTGTGACTACTTGGATTCGGAGTGACTACACCAGAGCTACAGGCAGTTGCCAGAGAGAAGCTGCGCGGTGAGCTGTTTGGACTTAGAGCGACTGCTTCTGAACACCGGGGCCTGCCCTGAGGACAAGGAGGAGGAGGAGCGCGGCCGCTTGGATTCGGAGTGACTGCACCAGAGCTACAGGCGGTTTGCTCCTGAACACCCGGGGGGTTACCTGGAGGAGGAAGAGGAACAGGGAGGGTCACTTCGACTTGGAGTGAATGATTGCCCCGGGCTACGGGTGGTTGGTGGGAGGAGGAGGCACACACTGAGTTGCTTGGATTCCTAGTGACCACACCGGAATACTGGGCGGCTGTCTGGAGGAAGAGGCATGTGGCGGGTCTCTGGGACTCAGAGCAATAGTACGGGGACCCAGGTGGCTGCTCAGAGGAGGGGCCGCATAGCCAGGTGATTAGGTGCAGAGCAGGGTCCCAGGATCTAGGAGGCTTCTGGGTGGAAGAGCCACACAGAGACATGTTTAGGGGTGGAGCGAAGGTTCCAGGACTGCAGGCAGATTCTCTGAGGAGGGGCAGCCTAAGGAGATTCATCTGTGAAGGGTGAGGCTCCCAGGCCCAGGAGGTAGGGCTGGGCCCTTGGGAACTTTGCAGAGGAAGGTAGCCCAGCCCAGGTGCTAGCTGTAAATTGAGGGGAACCTCTAGGAGGGAACTGACCAGCGAGACCTCCCCACCGGGTGAGACTTCCCTGCCGGGTGAGGCTTCCCCACAAGGACGGTAAAACCAGAGACACAGGCCCAAACAGGCCTTGCCTCAGCCCGCAGCCTAGTTCCCCTTTGGATGACCATTGGTCAACAAGTGGAGGCACCTCTGCCCACTAGCAGGGAATATACCCCACCCCTAGAGAGGCAGTTTCCTTGTGGAGCACCACGCTATCAACTTCCTCCAAGACTTCAGCCTCCTGAAGGCTAAGAGGGGATATACTAGAAATCTTCAGGGACATTGTAAGTCAATAGAGGAAATCTGCAATATCTCAGCGGTCCACTGATACCTGAACAATATGAGAAAACAAGGGAGAAAATGCCCCAAACAAATCTAGATGTTACATCAATAAAACTCAATGACAGCATGGCAGAAGAAATGACAGAAAAGGAGTTCAGAATGTACATAATTAAAATGATCAGGGAAGCAAACGATGAGATGAAAGAGCAAATGCTGGCACTGAATGATGAGATGAAAGAGCAAAAGCAGGCATTGAACGATCGCACCAATCGACGGTTAAAAGAGCAAATACAAGAAGCAAAAGATCATTTCAATAAAGAGTTAGAGATATTGAAAAAAAAAACAAAACCACAAATCCTTGAAATGAAGGAAACAATAAACCAAGTTAAGAACTCCATAGAAAGCATATCCAATAGGATAGAACACCTGGAAGACAGAACCTCAGACATTGAAGACAAAATATTTAACCTTGAAAACAAAGTTGAACAAACAGAGAAGATGGTAAGAAATCATGAACAGAATCTCCAAGAACTATGGGATATCATGAAAAGGCCAAATTTAAGAATTATTGGGATTGAGGAAGGCTTAGAGAAACAAACCAAAGGAATGAACAATCTATTCAATGAAATAATATCAGAAAATTTCCCAAATCTGAAGAATGAAATGGAAAATCAAGTTCAAGAGGCTTATAGGACTCCAAATATACAAAATTACAACAGACCCCCACCACAGCACATTATAATGAAAATGCCTAATATACAAAATAAAGACAGAATTTTAAAGGCTGTGAGAGAAAAGAACCAAATTACATTCAGGGGGAAACCAATACGGATATCAGCAGATTTTTCAATCCAGACCCTAAAAGCTAGAAGGGCCTGGAACAACATTTTTCAAGCCCTGAAAGAAAATGGATGCCAACCAAGAATCTCATACCCAGCAAAACTTACCTTCAAATTTGATGATGAAATAAAATCCTTCCATAATAGACAAAAGCTAAAAGAATTTACAAAAAGAAAGCCAGCATTACAGAACATTCTCAGCAAAATATTCCATGAGGAAGAGATGAAAAACAAAGAAGCAAATCAGCAAAGGGAGGAATTATCCTAAAGGAATTGTCAAATAAAGGAGGAACCAACATGTGTCAACAAATAAATAAATAAAACTTAAAAAATGAACCAAATGACCGGGAAACCAAATCATATCTCTATAATAACCCTGAATGTTAATGGCCTGAATTCATCAATCAAAAGACATAGACTGGCAGATTGGATTAAAAAGAAAGATCCAACAATATGTTGCCTGCAAGAGACTCACCCCATACAAAAAGATACCCATAGACTAAAGGTGAAAGGATGGGGAAAAACATACCATGCACATGGACTCAGCAAAAAAGCTGGAATATCCATCCTCATTTCAGACAATGTGGACTACAAGCCAAAGTTAGTCAGAAGGGATAAAGAAGGTCATTTCATACTGCTTAAGGGAAGCATAAATCAGCAAGATATACCAATCATAAACATCTATGCCCCAAACAGTGGCTCATCCATTTATGTCAAACAAATCCTTCTCAATTTCAGAAACCAAATAGACTATAACACAATAATACTAGGTGATTTTAACACGCCTCTCTCACCACTGGACAGATCTTCCAAACAAAAATTGAACAAAGAAACCATAGATCTCAATAACACAATCAATAATTTAGACTTAACGGACATTTATAGAATATACCATCCAACCAAGAGCGAATACACTTTCTTCTCAGCAGCACATGGATCCTTCTCTAAAATAGACCATATATTATGCCACAAAGCTAATGTTAGCAAATACAAGAAGATAGAGACACTACCATGTATTCTATCGGATCATAATGGATTGAAGTTAGAAATAAAAGAAAGAGTTAAAAACAGAAACTATTCCAACATCTGGAGATTAAACAATATGCTATTATATGATGAATGGATAACAGAAGATATTAGGAAGGAAATTTAAAAATTCTTAGAGGTAAATGAGAACAAAGAAACATCATATCAAAATCTCTGGGACACTATGAAAGCAGTACTTAGAGGGAAATTTATTTCATGGAGTGCATTTAATAAAAGAAGTAAAACTCGACAAATAAATGACCTAACACTACAGCTCAAAGCCCTAGAAAAAGAAGAACAGACCAGCACCAAAAGTAGTAGAGACAGGAAATAGTTAAACTCAGAGCTGAAATAAATGAAATTGAAACAAAAGAAACAATCGGAAAAATTGACAAAATAAATAGTTGGTTCTTTGAAAAAATAAACAAAATTGATAAACCTTTAGCCACACTAACAAAGAGAAGACGAGAGAAAATCCAAATCACTAAAATTCGGAATGAACAAGGAAATATCAAAACAGACAGGATTGAGATACAAAACATAATTAGAAGCTATTTTAAAATCTATACTCCAACAAAATAGAAAATTTCGAAGACATCAATAGGTTTCTAGAGACATATGAATCGCCTAAACTGAACGAGGAGGACATACACAATTTAAATAGACCAATTTCAAGTAATGAAATAGAAGAGGTCATCAAAAGCCTACCAACAAAGAAAAGTCCAGGACCAGATGGGTTCTCAGCCGAGTTCTACATAACCTTTAAAGAAGAACTCATTCCAATACTTCTCAAAGTATTCCATAAAGTAGAAGAGGAGGGAACCCTCCCAAACTCATTCTATGAAGCCAATATCACACTGATACCTAAACCAGACAGAGACACATCGAGGAAAGAAAATTTCAGACCAATATCCTTAATGAACATCGATGCAAAAATTCTCAACAAAATTTTAGCAAATCGCATACAAAAACATATTAAAAAGATAGTGCACCATGATCAAGTGGGTTTCATCCCAGGGATGCAAGGTTGGTTCAACATCAGGAAATCAATAAATGTAATTCACCATATCAATAGACTTAAAGTCAAGAATCACATGATTATTTCAATAGATGCAGAAAAAGCATTTGATAAAATACAGCACCCCTTCATGCTCAAAACACTAGAAAAAATAGGGATAGTGGGAACATTCCTTAATATTGTAAAGGCCATTTCTGCTAAGCCCATGGCTAATATCATTCTAAATGGTGAAAAACTGAAAGCATTCCCCCTAAAAACTGGAACAAGGCAGGGATGCCCTCTTTCACCACTTCTATTCAACATCGTTCTTGAGACTCTAGCCAGAGCAATTAGACAAACCAAAGAAATTAAAGGGATACGAATTGGAAAAGAAGAACTCAAACTATCCCTGTTCGCTGATGACATGATTATATATTTAGAGGAACCTGGAAATTCCACCAGAAAACTCTTAGAACTCATAAGTGAATTTAGTAAAGTAGCAGGTTTCAAGATCAATGCTCATAAATCCAATGCACTTTTATACATAAGTGATGAATCTTCAGAAAGAGAAATTAGGGAAACTACCCCATTCACAATAGCCTTGAAAAAAATAAAATACTTGGGAATCAATCTCACAAAAGAGGTGAAAGACCTCTACAATGAGAACTATACAACACTAAAGAAAGAAATTAAAGAACACCTTAGAAGATGGAAAGATCTTCCATGTTCTTGGATAGGAAGAATTAATATTGTCAAAATGGCCATACTACCTAAAGTGCTATACAAATTCAATGCAATTCCAATTAAAATCCCAATGACGTACCTTACAGAAATAGAGCAAGCAATTATGAAATTCATCTGAAAGAATAAGAAACCCAGAATAGCTAAAACAATCCTTAGCAGGAAGAGTAAAACAGGGGGTATTGCAATACCAGATCTTCAACTCTACTACAAAGCAATAGTAACAAAAACGGCATGGTATTGGTACCAAAATAGAAAGGTAGATCAATGGTACAGAATAGAGGACACGGACACAAACCCAAATAAATACAATTTTCTCATACTAGACAAAGGGGCCAAAAATATGCAATGGAGAAAAGATAGCCTCTTCAACAAATGGTGCTGGGAGAATTGGAAATCCATATGCAACAGAATGAAACTAAACCCATATCTCTCACCATGCACGAAACTAAACTCAAAATGGATTAAGGACCTCGGAATCAGACCAGAGACCCTGCATCTTATAGAAGAAAAAGTAGGTCCAAATCTTCACCTTGTTGGTCTAGGATCAGACTTCCTTAACAGGACTCCCATAGCACAAGAAATAAAAGCTAGAATCAACCACTGGGATAGATTCAAACTGAAAAGCTTTCTCTCAGCAAAGGAAACTATCAGCAATGCGAAGAAAGAGCCTACAGAGTGGGAGAATATCTTTGCCAATCATACTTCAGATAGAGCACTAATCTCCAGAATCTATAAGAACTCAAAAAACTCTACTCCAAGAATTCAAATAATCCAGTCGACAAATGGGCTAAGGAAATGAATAGACACTTCACAGAAGAAGATCTACAAGCAATCAACAAACATATGGAAAAATGTTCAATATCTCTAGTAATAAGAGAAATGCAAATCAAAACCACCCTAAGATTCCATCTCACCCCAATTAGAATGGCGATTATCAAGAATACGAGCAACAACAGGTGTTGGCGAGGATGTGGGGAGAAAGGTACACTCATACATTGCTGGTGGGGCTGCAAATTAGTGCAGCCACTCTGGAAAGCAGTGTGGAGATTCCTTAGAAAACTTGGAATGGACCCTCCATTTGACCCAGCTATCCCACTCCTTGGCCTATACCCAAAGGACTTAAAATCAGCATACTACAGAGACACAGCCACATCAATGTTCATAGCTGCTCAATTCACAATAGCCAGACTGTGGAACCAACCTAGATGCCCTTCAATTGATGAGTGGATAAAGAAACTGTGGTATATATATACAATGGAATATTACTCAGCCATAAAGAGTGATAAAATTATGGCATTTGCAGGCAAATGGATGAAACTGGAGAATATCATGCTAAATGAGATAAGCCAATCTCAAAAAGCCAAAGGACGAATGATATCACTAGTAAGTGGATGATGACACATAATGGGGGGAGGGAAGAGTTAGTGTTAGGGTTAGAGTTAGGGTTAGGGAGGGGGCAAGTATGGAGGAAGGAAGCACTGTATAGAGGGAAAAGAGGGGTGGGAGGGGTGGGGGGAAGGGAAAAATAACAGAATGAATCAAACAACATTACTCTATGTAAATTTATGAATACACAAATGGTATGCCTTTACGCCATGTACAAACAGAGAAACAACATGTATCCCATTTGTTTACAATAAAATAAAATAAATAAAAAAAAAAAAAAGAAAAACTAAGGAAGTTCTTACTATCCTTGCTACGCATGTCCAGTAGTATTTGTTATATCCTACTATAATTATGAAGATCTTATGTGCCCCCTGACATCTTCTGCTTCTGTTAGGGAGTTTTTATTGTTGTGATTCTACTTGTATATTTGGTACCTTAAGGAATATTAAGCTTGCAATTAACTAAAAGTTGTCAGACTAAATGAACTGGCCCGAGGAATGCACATCTATCAGAAATTCTATCTTGGAGCCGCTGACAGTAACTGGTTATGGAGAAAAACTGTGCTTGAATTTGTTTGTTTTTGGTGGCGGGGTGGAGTGGGGGCAGGTCCTGGAGATTGAACTCAGGGGCACTCAACCACTGAGCCACATCCCCAGCCCTATTTTGTATTTTATTCACGAAAGGCTCTAAGTTGTTTAGCACCTTGCTTTTGCTGAAGCTGGCTTTGAACTCAAGATCCTCCCATCTCAGTCTTGTTAGCCACTAAGATTACAAGCATGCACCACCATGCCTAACCTGTGCTTGAGTTGATTATGATAGGTACATTATGATAGATAAGGTTTTTTTGAGTTGTATAATAAAACAATTCAAGGAGGATGTATACATGTGTAGGCATGCATACACACATAAACATTTACTTTTCATTCACAAATTTTCTGGTCAACTGCTAATCAACAGGACTCTGCTGGATTGGGATAGACCAAGCTTTAGGTCATAATTTGTTCCTAGCAGGACCCGTGGATCTCTGAAATAAGCCATTCTCATGACAAAGGCCAGAAGCTCAAGGGGTGAGCAGAAAAAAAAAAGCAACAACACTTAAAAGCCTCTATCTATAACTGGCACAAAATCACTTGCACCCACATTCCATTGATCAACCGTCCATATCTAAAATTAATGGGTGGGAAAGAACACTGTGTCTGCAGAGAAGCTACACCAAGAATGGAGAGGACAAAAAGATTGTAAGCAAATGATACTTCCTACCATAATTTTAAGATGAGCAGAGCCAATGATTTTTTTCTTAAGCAATTTCAAATAGTTTCTAACACTAGGTAATAGACCACCTCCATGCCATAGTGATTGATCCAGACAAGTTAAAAGAACCAAAATTGTCAATGACTCATTTAAAAATCAGATTTACAGTCAAGTAGCTGTGAAGATATGACTTCTGACTTAATTCTTATCAAAACCTACTTATAGATATTGTTGTAAACATGTTGAGAGAAGTAGAGATCAAGAAAACAAAGTTTAGGCAGGTACAGTAGCACACACCTATTAATCCCAGAGACTTGGAAGGCTGAGGTAGGAGGATCATAAGTTCAAGGCGAACCTGGGAAATGTAATGAGATCTTGTCTCCAGAAAAGGGGAGGGAACAGGAGTGCATGCATGGTGGGATTGTGATATAGCTCAGAGATAGAGTGCTTGCCCGGCATGTGCAAGCCTCTGGGTTTGATCCCCGGTACCAAAAACAAAACACAAGGAAGGGTTTTGATGATTTTTTTTTTTTTTTTTTTTGCTGTGCTAGGGATTGAACTCAGGAAGGAAGGGAGAGAAGGAGGGAGAGTTTTTATGATATTTATTTATTTATTTTATTGCAGTACTAGGGATGGAACCCAGGACCTCACACATGCCAGGGAGCCCTTGATGGTTTTATGATTCTTCATTCTATTGTACCTTAATATCACTTCCTTTCCTGTACTTCTTGAAGTTTGGTTATGTAAACTAATAAAAAAAAAATCCATTTTCTTTTAAGTTACTGTGACTTTTATTTGTTCCTTGCAACTAGAGAAACTTAACTATCTGAAATGGCTTGCTATTATTCCTAAGATAAGTTCAGAATCCTTGACTGGCCACAAAACTTCCTCCTCCAATCTTATTCCAGTCCACCCTCTTTCTTTCTTACAAGACCCCAGGGTCTTACAAGACCCCAGCCACACAAGCCTCTGCAGCTCCTTCCCACCCAGGACTCTTCCTTGGGCCTATACATGCTCTTTTGTTCTCCTAAAATGGTGTCCTCAACTCCTGCTGAGCCTTCGGATTTCAGCTTAAACATCACAGTGTGGAAAAGCTTCCTTGGTCTCCCAACCTAAACAATACATTCCTCTTTTTACTTGTTTGTTTTATAGTGCCAGGAATCAAACCCAGGGCTTCCTACTACCTTACTATCTGTTGTCATTTCATTTCGTTTGTTTTCAGAGCACTTATACTATTTGTAATATTTATTTATTATTATTTTTTTTGTAATATGTATTTGATTACTTATTTTTAAATCAGCTATCTCCCTTTCCAAACTGCAAACTCCTGTCCATATTAATTTCGTTCATCACTATACACCCTGAATCAAGTACAGGCACATAAGAGGGGTGCAATTAACATGTATTGTATAACTACCACACTTTTCCGGGAGAGTAATTAACACTTGCTGTCCCCCTTTTCACATCTCTCACTGTATCAATCAGAGTTCAAACAGACAAGTAGAATCACTGTGACATAGATAGGTAAAGGGATAAAAGATCGGACAGATAATAGATATGGAGTATATGTGTACATACATACAAAATTTGGGATTTCTTGCAGGAATTTGATCTTGTGTAATTGTGAGATCTACAGTCTTTTGTAGGCTTTTGTCTTCATCTGATACTGATGCTTGACAACTGCAGGTCAGGCAACTGGAAAGAGAAGATGAATATAAAGTGGAAAGAACAAGCACAAACGGGCACACCTGTCCATTCTCGCTGCCTCTAAACCTGGAGATGTCCATGCAGGAAAAAGTGGCTTTCTTCATTACAAAGCGAAACACACAGCTGACCCAGGAGGATCTGGGAAAAGGTGGAGCGGTTGCAGGCCTAGCTGCTGCCACACGCTGATGACGCTTACTGGCAGATGTATCAGAGACTACTTGCAGTGATCTTTCCTGTTCTGCGTTTCAATATTTCTTCCCACAAATTGTACTCTGATGATATGGATCCACTCATAGTACATTAAGTTCTGCATTTTCTGTTGTGTCTCCATGTCATGGTTCAAATTGTTTTTGTTTTTTTTAATAGAAAATGCCTTTTATTCTTTCCTCTGTTCATTCTTCAAGAAGCACTTGAAGTGGCACCTACACCAACATGTGTTATCCTTTCTTACAAGAAGTACCTGCCCCCACCTTCTGAGCATTAAAAGCGAAGAAAGAAGAAAGGAGGAGGAGGAGGGAGAGGGAGGAGGAGGAGGGGGAGGAAGGGAGGGGGAGGAAGGGAAGGGGAGGAGAGGGAAGGGGAGGAGGAGAGGGGAAGAAGAGGAAAGGAAAAACTGCTGTTTCATTTTGGCCCTCAGAATTTTCCATGTTATTATCTCATTACCCATCTTTAATGAAAACATACAGGGAAGGAAGTTCTGAGAAATACAGTTCAGCCTAGGCAAGTTGACATTACAAAGCCACCAAACCCCTTCAGTTCAAAGTCACTTTGGCCTAAAACAATTCACTGACAATCTCCTAAGACTAGTTTCAATGATCTTTTCAAGGTCCTCACCATCATCAGCTTCTACCAGGTTTGACACTTGGGACCATTTTACCTTCTTGAAATGACCTTTCCCATTTTCTTTGATTAAACCACACTTTCTGACTTCTCTCTCCTTTACCCCATCCCACCCATCTTTTTGTGTCATTTGGGATATGACTTTTTCTTCCAATCCCTAAAAGTAGATATTAACCAATGTTCTATATTTTTTCCTATTCTTCCTCTAAATTTGCATTCACCCTTTCATTTTTACACAGCTTTAAGCACAAGGGTCTCTCAGCCTCCACAGACCTGCCTTGAGATCCTAGATTTATTTAGTCCTAGATCCATACCCTGGGGGTACCACTTACTGCTTCATGACCTTGAACAAATTACTTAAATCCTCTGAATTTCAGTTTCTCCATTAGTAAAATAAGACAAACAATTCCTAGCTATTATACCAGGAAGGCATGGGGCACTCCTCCGGATCACAGCATCATCCAGTAATGGTCCCTTGCATTTCTTCCTTTTGCTTCCCCATTCCATTCTCCAAATATCTACTAGAGTCATCATCAGGCTAGATGTTACATTGCTGCCTAAAACTAGAGTGACCAACTTATTCAACTTTCAAAACTCAGAGTTCCATCCCAGTGACTCAGGAGGGTGAAGCAGGAGGTTTGCAAGTTTGAGGTCAAGGTGTCAATTTAGTGAGACTCTATCTCAAAATAAAACATATAAAAAAGGCTGAGGATGTGGTTCAACGGTAAACCAACCTTGGATTCAATCCCCAGTACTAAATAAACAAATCTAAAACCCTACAAAGACTTTACTTGACCTACCATAAATTTTACAGTGTTCATTAAGCCTCGAGGATACTGTGAGAATGTGTCAGTGGTGTCTGTAAAATAAAATTGAATTCTACAAAATGTGCATTTAAAAAAAAGTAGTATTCTGTCAAAAATTCAAGGCCTAGTGGGACGCAGTAGCACATGCCTGTAATCCAGAGATTCAGGAGGCTGAGGTAGGAGGATTATAAATTTAAGGCCAACCTCAGCAACTTCACAATGCCCTGAGCAATTTAGCAAAAAATAAATAAATAAATATAAAGGGCTTGGGATATGGCTCCGTGGTTGAGTGCTCTGGGGTTCAAATCCCTGGAACCAAAAAAAAAAAAAAAACTTAAAATAAATAAACACCAGGCTTAGAGGAATGAGTTCAAATGGCACGGCCCCAAGATGGTTCATGATCTAGTCCCCATGTCTCTCTGGCCTCATTCTCCCACTCTTGCTTCTTTCTGCTCTATATCCATCCATATGGTTTCTAATGTTTTCCAGCTACAACACTGTATTTCAAAATTCCGCACCTTGAATACTCCATTCCCTCTGACCATGCCCTTCTCCACTTCACTCATCGTTAGCACAAACACCAACTTCTCCTCCAATGCCCGATTCTACCAACACTTCTGTTAGATCTTCCCCAACTGTCTTTTGCCTTCCATCTGTTTAGTTCCTTATCTGAGATAATTATTACTTGCATTGTGACATATTAAATTTGTACTTGTCTCTGTTACAGTCCTTTGGGTCTCTCTTTCTGCCTGTTTTGGTAGTTTATAAATTCCTAAAAAGAAACTGTTTCTCCTCTGTGAGGGCTCACACAAGTGGCCTAAGCTTTAGTTACCTGTCTGTCAAGCTGTGTGTAATGATATTGTATAACAGATGCAAAAACAAACAAACAAAACCTGGAACATTCCATGTTGTAGAAACTCAGTGGTTTTTTTTTGTTTGTCTTCTGTTCCTGAGAGTGAATCCACCAGTGCTTAACTCATTGAGCAATAACCCCAGCACTTTTTATTTTTTATTTGAGGTAGAGTCTCTATCTGCCTTGCTAAATTGCTGAGGTTGATTTTGAACCTCTGAGCCTACTGTCTTAGCTGGGATTACAGGCGTGCACCACCACACCCAGCTGAGTTTTTGTTTGTTTGTTTGTTCAAGTATTGTTAAAGCTGGGCACGGTGGCACATACCTGTAATCCCAGCAATTTGGGAGGCTGAGGAAGGAAGAGTACAAATTCAATGTTAGCCTGGACAATGTAGGAAGAACCTGTCTGAAAATAAAAAATACAAACAGCTAGGGATATAACTTAGTGGGAGAGTGCCCCTGGGTTCAATCCCAGTACAGAGGGAGGGAGGGAGGGAGGGAGGGAGGGAGGGAGGGAGGAAGGAAGGAAGGAAGGAAGGAAGGAAGGAAGGAAGGAAGGAGGGTAGGTAGGTTGGAAGGAAGGAAGGAAGGAAGGAAGGAAGGAAGGAAGGAAGGAAGGAAGGAAGGAAGGAAGGAAGGTTGGTTTAAATCAGGAAATTGAACTAATTGGACTTATATTTTCAATCTTTTTTCTCACCATTACTCATCATGCATCAATCAGTCCAACCAGTAATCCCTTCCACTTCTTCAACATCCACATCAAATAAAACTGCCAATAGGAAGAATTTTAAGACTCAATTTCCTCTTCTGTGATTAAACACACACACACACACACACACACAATTTTGAAGCTTATATTTTTTTATGCTTAGCCTTAACACTGTATATTGTGACCATTTAGAACACAGTTCAAAAACTGTAAAACTTCTGCAACTACAGACATTATATGTGATTGCTTCTCAGAATTTTAATTTTAAGCCAAAAAAATAAAGCAAACACCAGTATCTTGTGAACTTTGTCATAGTACCTTTTCATGGCCCAGTCAAAATTCTTTGAGAAAAGATAATAGGAAAGATAATATTTTACATAAAGGTAAAAATGAGTTAACTAAATTATATAAAGGCATATATTGTGGTAACGGCATAATAAAGACAGGAATTCAGGGTTTTTCTGTTTTCATTCAGCTGGGAAAAGACTAGGCAGCTACTGACAAACTAGCTTACTACTCCTATCTCTGTACATGGTTGAATTTTGACCAGGGCGACAACTGCAATAGCCCTACTCTCCTACTACTGATAAGGGAAGAAAGAGCTAGAGTCAGAAACAAATAAGAAAGGAGTCAAGAAGGAAGACAGAGGGCTGGGAATATAGCTCAGTGGTAGAGCACTTACCTAACATGTGCAACATCTTGATTTGGATCCCCAGCACTATTTCAAAAAGACAGAGAAATGTGTGCTAATTGTCCCCATGCTAACTTTGGCAGTGGCAAACCCTTGTTCACTTTCTGTGTGATATAGCAGAATCTGGAAGAAAAATACTTGCTGGGTGCAGTAGTGCGTGCCTGTTATTCTAAAGACTTGGGAGGCTTACGCAGGAGGATCACAAATTCGAGCCCAGCCTCAGCAATTTAGTGAGATCTTGTTTCGAAATAAAAAATAAATAAACACAATGGGCTAGAGATGTAGCTCACTGGTAAAGCACTACTGAGTTCAATCCCCAGTACCAAGCAAATAAACAAAATACACCTCCAGAAAATAGATGGAGCATGTTATTCCCTCCTAGGTTACTTAAAAGAGGTAGGGTCTAATCTTATGCAGCTACATAACACAAATGGCTCAAGCTCTTTGAACTTCTATTTCTTCATCTGAAAAAGCAGGGTGTTGGGTTGGTTTTAAATTTCTATGGTTTTGTATTACGATCTTTTGAGGAAGTAATGACTGATTTTCAGGGACATAAAGGAGGAAATAAAAAGAAATCAACATTTAAAACATTCATCACATGGAAGACAAATAGCACAAGGATTTTAAAAGCACAGACTCAAATGGCCTGTTTTTTTTTTTTAATAGTGTTCTGTCACCTACTGAGCTGTGTAATCTTGTGCAAGTGACATAACCTCTCTGTGTCCCCAGAAGTAAAATGGGAACAGTGGTACTTTCCCTAAAGGGAGGCTGTGAGGATTAAATGATAGATAGACAGACAGACAGGTATACATACATACATACATACGTACAAGGTTCTTTATACCTGCATGCATATCAAAATAGTAACTGGCACAAAGTTATTGCTCTATAAATGCTATTACAAAGATATCACAACTTGGTAAGGTGGGCCTCTCCTTTTAAAAAGCTTTAAAAAAATGAATGAGAAAAACCAAGCTTCAAAGCCTTGAAATTTTCTTCACTCCATATTCAGTCTCTTAACTATTATCCTATTCCAATTAAAGAAGTGAAAGTCACAGCATTTTGTAGGCAATTAGGGAAATTCTAACAATTTTACAACCATCAGTCAATCTGTATTCGGTGAACACAGAATAAAACCACATCTGGAAAGTCCTCCAACCCTAGCACAGTTTTTGGAACAGGGTAACAGTATCTAATCTGCCTCGGTGAAGAAATGTCCAGAGGGATTACCCTTGTGTTCTGCTGAAGTCCAGTAAATGCATGAACTGACATCCCTTCTGAAGGTTCTCAAGAGATGCAAATTGCCTACTTGAAATTCTGGGGCATTTAAATCTTCCTGGAGAAGTCTGCCTCTGGTCAGCAGGAGACTTTTTTAGGGGAAGGAATCCCTAAGCCCTTTCTCCCAGGGGATTGGGAACCTTCTGATAAGAGGTGTGAGTGGGGGAGCACCACAGGGACAACTCGAGACCCCAGTCAAATCCCATCTCAGAATGAAATGAAGTACTAAAGAGGAGCAAATACAGAGGGCAGGAATTACAGAATTACTTATTTAAAGAATCACATGTGAAAATCCACTCCACTCAGCAGCTTTCACATTACAGGAAGAGGAACCCCCGAAATAAATTCAATGGTTGCTGAGAGTTCACAAGAGAAAAAGAAAGCAGGCTGAGTCGTCAAAGAGCCACATGGTATAAATGGAGAGTCCAGAAAAGTAGTGAACTGGGGCCAGAAAAATGATATTTGAATTCAACTCATCTGCTCAACGAATATTTATTCCTTGCTTTTTGTCAGGTGCTCTGTCAAGAGCTGGTTCTACAATTTTGATCAAACAGACATGATCTTAGGGGATTTAGAAAGCTAGCAGAAGGAGTCAGAGACTATACACCAAAGTTTTTTTTTCTTTTCTTTTCTTTTCTTTTTTTTTTTTTTTTTTTTGGTGTATAGTGTATATAATCACATAGTGTTGCTGTAACAATTAAAAAAGGGGATATCAAGAAAGAGGCTGACAGGGTAGAAGGTATCTGCTCTAAAACAAATGAGCAGGAGGCTTCTCTAAGCAGGCAAGTCTTGAGGGTGAGGAGGAGGAGCTGGGGGCGGGGGCATTTCAAGCATGTGAAACAGAAAGTGTGAAGGTCCTGAAAGTTAAGAACCGGATTTAACATTAGAAAGGCCAGCCTAAGCAACTTAGAACTTGCGAAGTGATAGGGCGCCCCTGGGTTCAATTCCCAGTATGGGGCCGGGTGGGGTGGGGGCAGTCTGGGTTTCTCCACCTCCATCCATCTTGAATTCCCTTTGATACTCAGTATTTTGGAAAACTCTATTTAGCATAGCCTATGTGCCTTCCCACAATAATTACTAATGAATCTTAAACCTCATGAAAACAAATTCAACTGATGGATTCACCGCTTTCTTACATACATTTCAAATATCACCTTAGCCCAAACCTGTGCCAGTCTTTCTCAGAGTACTGACTCAATAGACAAAATCGATCCCTCCCCTCCTGCATATAAAAATAGCTTTTCCATATCTACTGCTGTAATTGGCTTTTTTCCCAAGGCTTTATGCTCCGCTGAAACGAAACACTTAAATGAGCAATTTAACTCTAGTTTTTAACATAGGAAAAATGATGTTTTTGTCTGTTTTGAGAGGTGAATTTTAAATTGTTGATGTATAGTTAATCCCATGTAACACCACAGAAGCAAAACACCTCTGATCCCCCTTCATTGCCATGCATATGAGTAACACAAATAAAATGCACATGAAACTAGGAAGGGAGAGCGACTTCGCAAACCAGACTGGTTATTCGTGCTTCAACAGATAATTGAGACTGCTCCGAAGGCCTTCCGGCACCTTGACACATGCCTAATTTGGCCAGCAGAGGGAGACCGGTGAGTCCTCAAGCACCACATGGAGCCACACCCAAAATTATGGCTGCTTATTATCTAAGTGTCTCTTTTCTCAGTTTTCAAGAAACTCAAAATGAGCTATTCTTCTCAAGAAAGGCATATTTTTTTTTATTAAGGTAAAAGTCACATCAACGAAAAATCACCATTTGAAAGTAAACAATTTTAGTGGTATTTATCACATTCATGTTATGCAACTGTTCCCTCCGTCTAGTTCCAATATCTAGAAATACTTAAATTTTATACAAAGACAACTTACAAAATCGCATACCTGTTCTACCCTCCTTATTCCGTCACATTCCCAGTTTTGTCTCCACCTGCATTATGTTAGGAACATTTCCCCAGCCAGCCCTCTTCACTATGGATTCACAGAATCTGATCCAGGGTTAAAATGACATGTTCGAAAACCAAAAAAATCCCAATTCTTTAGTTTTTCCTCTAGGAACTGCACAGTTGCAATCGACAGCCAGTGTGGGTGACTGTTTAAAAATTCTATACATTACGTTCTCATTTCTCAGCAAAGTTAATAAAGTATTTTAATTTAAATATAGTTACAAAGCGGAAATGAACAATGTACTGCACAAAAACCCTTCAGTCTTTGATGGGAAATTTAAAGTTATTTCTAGGTTAGCATAAAAACCAAGATTTTAAGGGCACCATGTCAACTGGTGAGATAACAACTATGAGAAAAGCAGAACCAAAGAGCTAATATAACAAAAGCAAAAAGTTTACAACCTAAATTCATTTTTTTTTAAATGAAGAATTTAATCTATTTCATGGGGTCTTGGCCCAGGAAAGGGTAAAAAATGCCAAACTGGAGTGGCAGGGGGAGGGGAGTAGCTGTTGGTGACTGGGAAAACGGGAGGGAGGGAAACAAGCGGGAATGAGGCCGGTTCCGCCCTAACAAAGAGGCAGAAACTGTGTCTCAACAGCCACCAGATCCAGTTCAGGGCGGTTTGAGCCAGTTTCTGAGCTGGATTGAGAACAACAGCCTCGGCAGAGACTTCACGAGGGTGAAACATAAAATGCAAAATGGATTTAGCAGAAAGAACTGGATTTGACCTGGACTCGCTGGAGCCTAAAGCTGTTTCCTGGAGTAGCAAAGTCAGATAAAATATGAGGCCTGGAGCAGGAACAGTGACCTGTTAATGGAAGGAAAAATTACAGTGCACGGTCCCTGTGCCATAATCCAGTCCGCATTTTCCCCCTCACTGCTCTTCATTGTGGCTGGTAAGGGAAAAAGGGCCTCAGGGTATCAGTTTTCAGAGAAAGCTGGCTGCAGTGTTGGGGGAGGGGAGGATGATGTGTCTTGGGTAGTTTAATGTGAGTGCCTGGTAGCGGGGGATGTGTCAGAGGGTCTGAAAGAGAGGGAAGAACACTTCACACCCTGTTCACACCACCTTTCCACACTTTTGCTGCATTATTGCACAACATCAAAATACACTGAATTTACAGTGTGGTGGGAGCGCCCTACATACAATTAACACTTGTATAGCCAATGATAAGACCCCTTCCGCCCTGTGCACTAAATGACCATACATGTGCTGGAAACATATTCATTTCCCCTGTGTCCAAAAATACAGAGTCAAGTAGTTAGGTAATTGGGGAATAATTCTGTCCTCGCATCCCCTCCCCCAGGTGCCAGAACCTCCAGTCCCACCCTGAATGACTTCCCTAATTCAATGGCCCCTAGTCTAAGCTGTGGTCCCCAGCTGTCTAGGGTGTGCACATCCTGCGGCCAAGTTCAGCTCAGTCTTCCCGGACTAGTCACAATCCTTTTCCCTTTACCCCCCGGAAAAAAAACTGCAAAGGCCAGGTCTGCTGGGAGTAGGGGTGGGGCGAATTCCCTCTCTTAAGTGTCCAAAAATGTTTAGACTCTTCCAGAGTCACCAAGGTGAGTGCCTCCAGATTCCAGGTTTCTCAGATTTGGAAGCCAGCCCCGGTGTGGAGAGTGGGAAAAGGGGGGCCGGTGGAGCTTATAGATCTCACAAAACAGTCTCTGTTACCAGAGGTTGTGTAGGTTTAAGAATACCCCGAGAGACTGGTAGAGGGGGAAGGGAGGCAGTCAAGCTGAAATATGTGCGGCTAAGACAGACAGTGGAACCAACCTAGTTTGCATTATTATGTGCGACACTCTAACATACATGAAACTTGTCACTGGTGTGTTCTAATTGATGGTTATTCACAAATAACCTAGGAAGCACTTCGACATTTATTTCATTAACTATTAGACCTGGGCTATGGACTCCTCTACAGGTTTTTTTTTTTTTTTTTTTTTTTTTTAACTTGGAGATAATGTTTCTTCCCGCATGAAGAGATAATAACCATCATAATACTGAGAGCGCCTAAGGCAGATACTGTGTGAAGCGTTAATATCTTAAATGATCTTAATTCAGTAATGATCTTAATTCAGTACTCTTCATAAATCAGTTATTATTGACCCCACTTTAGAGATGAGGAAGATGAATCTTGGAAAAACAAGGTAATTGAACTACATTACACATCTATAATGTAGCAGGCAAAGTTCATGACTCCAAAATCCGTGCTTTTAACCTGATATTATGCCAGTGGCAAATGGTTTATAAACTCCTTTTCAGACCCGTGTGTCAGCCAGGGGGAATAATGTCATAGAGACAGGGGAGGAATTGGTTCAGTGATGAGAAGATGGTTCCTGCCTTCAACAAGCTTTCAATCTAATAGCTGTACCCCCCCCCCCCCCCCAGTACAATTCAGCACTGTCTGACAAAGAATTCCCCCGCCCCCACAAACACACACCCCGCGCCACTGGGCCTCTGAGCCATCTGGGAAATACAGTTTGGAATTCTCGTGCTGTGTGGGGAGGAACACATGAAATAGGGACTGATCTGGTACTAGCAGACAGCACAAGCAGGCGGAGTAAAAAGGGGCAGGGCGAGGCCTCTGGGGAGACGTAGCCATGGCAACCTAGCCTGCTTTCCAGAACAATGTCTCTAACCAAGAAAGCACTAGAGAGCTTTCCCTTTATAATCCCCTAGGCCTGTCGGGCCAGGGACTGCACAAAGGGGATTCTTTCTCTGTAGAGCAATGACTCTTACAAGATCCAGAAACAAAGGGAAACGTTTGTCGTATAGGATCTGCCTTTGTATTTGGCTGGAAGAAAATCAACAAAGCAACTCAGTTCCTTTTCCACTATTCACAGGAAATGAACACTGCTTTGTTCGGCAAGCTTCCTTTTTTTTTTCTTTTTTTTTATGATATGTGTTGTAATTTTTCTTTTATCCCCATTTTACAGATGAAAAAGATTAATAAGCATGAATGCATCTGATTCTGTAAAACTATAATTTTAAAAACCAAGCGTCCTTTTTTGGTTTTGCGCTTTTAGGTGGCCTTGCCTCTGCCCATTTTGTGATAATCCTACCAGATAAGAGCGTATGTGCCCACGTGCTCCAGAGCACGGAGCCTCTGGCACTGCTGCACTCGGTCCACCAGGGCTCGGCTAGCTGCCACTCGCCCCTCCCCCGCACCCGCACAGCAGCCAAGAGCAGGAGGAGGAAGAATGCGGAAGGCATTCCAGCTCCGCCCCTGCAAGCCACCGCTCCCGCTGCCGGTTTAGAAAACTCGTAAGTGGGCTGAAAGAAGACAGCCAGCTGGTGACTGTACTCTAGGTTTCCAGATGATGTGGTCTACAGCCGCACTACACTCTGCGCATTGAATGGTGTTGGTAGCTGAGCTGAGCCAGGTTGTGACTTCCCTGAAGATGAGCACCGGTCTAAGATGGTCAGTCGCCACCCGCAAGGCCAGGAACAACAGCATAATAATAAATGATTTTCCAGAAATGCCTATCCTTAAAAATAACGTAATTTTTTAAAACAGCTATATGGACCAGAAAGAGTGAGATATCTCCTAATAATAAAAAGTCTTGCTCGATGGATGCGATGGTGCAAACTAGTAATTCCAGCCACTCACGCTAAGGCAGGCGTCATCGCAAATTTGAGGCCAGACTAGAAAACTTAGTGAGACCCTATCTTAAAATTTTTAAAAGAGGCTGGAGATGTAGTGCAGTGGTAGAGTACTTAACTAGCATGTGGGAGGCCCTGGGTTCAAACCCTTGCACCTCAAATGTCTGCTCTGGGAGCTTCCAATCCATCATAAAATAGGCAAGACCTAAATAATTGGCCTACTCCTCATCTTCAGTCCTTTTGTGCAGTAATGAAGGAGGGAAGTAAATAGGTTACATTCTTCTGTAGGCGTATAAATAACTGAGGAGCTTTAAACTACACTTTCCACTTCAACCCTAGAGATTTTGTTGCCTTAGAACCACTTAGTGATAGTGTCATCATCACTGCCATTCCCACAAAGTTGAGGACCACTTCCAGAGAGCCCTTTACTAGGACTTATTTGAAGGTTGGGGGTGTAACTCAGTGGTAGAATGCTTGCCTAGCATTCACAAAGCCCTGGATTCACTCTCTGATATCTGTCCTCCCCATCTCCCCCACAACCATGGAGTAAACGGGATGAACTATTGGTACTATGGCCTAACGATGTTGTCTTTTTTATAGTTATTTATATTTATAGACATTGTTAGCTAACCCTACATTAAGAAGTCAAAGCAGTGTGTCTTTGCAGTGACTTTTTAAAGACTTGTATTATTGGAAGTTCCTAGAATACTGTGACATATAGTCTTTCTCCCCAAAGTTTGATCCTTGTAATATTCAATATTCATTCAACCTTCATTCGAACACTTCCTAATAATTAGTCACCATGGTACTGTTTACTGTGCTAGACCTATGAATCTAAAAAATCAAAAACAGCATTGAACTTATTTTCAAGGAGTTTACAAACTCAGCCATAAGATACACTGGAATTAAACTACTGAAGGGTGATGTGACATATGCTTTATGAAGATGGGGCAAAGCTGGCACAGTGGTGCATGCCTGTAATCCCAACAACTTGGGAGGCTGAGGCAGAAGGACTCCAAATCCCAGCCCGCCTTGGCAATTTAGGGAGGCACTAAGTGACTTAGGGAGACTCTGTCTCACAAAAAAAAAAAAAAAAAAAAAAAAAAAAAAAGCGGGGGTGGGAAGGGGCTAGGGATGTGACTTAGTGATCAAGTGCCCCTGGTACCAAAAAGAAAAGAAGGGAAAGATAAGGGCAAGAAGAAAGAAGATGTGCTAGAGAAGAATAACAAAGGAATATGAAAATTGTAAGACTGAGTAGAAGAGTAAAACAGAACTAAAAAAATAGATGGTATTACCTAGAAGTATATCAGACCCAGGGATCAGAAAAACTCAGTTTTCATCCCAGCCTTCAGGCAGAAATAAAAGCATCCAAATGATAATAGAAAGCAAGGAGCTGAAGTCCCAAGTCCCGGACTTTTTAGTACCTGAAACAGGAGGATGACTATAGTTAGGGGAATTGATCTGTTTCTTTACCTGGAAGCTTCCAAGTGTTCTAGTAGGATAATAACTAGTGCACAAACACGAAGAATCCTGAGAGATATAAGCCTTTAACATACAGATTTCAACATCCAAAGTACTTTAAAATTTCAATGTGATATTATAAATTTAGAATTATTAGCAAAACCATATTATTGGACCTAATATCAGAACTGCAATTAGAAAAATGACATTGAGTCAATACTAATGTTTTCACTAAAGTTTCTAAGTATCTGTTGAGACCTGTTCACACATTCTAGACCATGATCTAACACCAGCATTTAAGTTAGGGCCTATGCCTGTGCTGTGTACCCCAACATCCAATCTATTTAACCATTTCAGGTTTTAAAGGAACACAAGATGAGAGGGAGAGATTCTTTAAGAGGTCTGGGGAAATGTGGAAGATAGATTGCATCGACTCTGTTTTTATACTACTACACCAAAATATTTGCAAACAAATATTTTTTCTTGTATTGGTATAGGGTATTTTTTTTTTTTTTTTTTTTTTTTTTTTTTTTTTTTTTTGCGGTGCTGAGGATTGAACCCAAGGCCTTATGCTTTTGAGACAAGCATTCTACCAACTGAGCTACATCCCCAGCCCCATGTTTTGTGCTGCTTTGAAAAAACAAACCTCAGTAGCTAAAACAAAACAAAACTCAGGCTGGGTAACATAAAGAAAAGAGGTTTATTTGGTTCAAGATTCTGGGTGACCGTAGGGTCTAAACAGCATCATGCTAGTGACCTGGCAGTGGTCCTCTGGCTGTGTTACAACATGGCAGAGATCCTGAAAGGGAACTTACTGTGTGGTATGCAGAAGGAAGCAAGTATGTGGGGTGGTCTTGCTTTATAATAAACTACTCTCAATGAATGCATTCATGCAAGACCCAACCCACTCTGAGATCAGCACTAATCCATTCATGAAGGTGGAGTCCTTGTAACCTCATTAACTTCTCCTAGGCCCCACTCAAAGTTCTACACACTGGAGACCAGTTTCCAGAGCATGAATCTTTGGAGCACAAACTATATCCAAATATTTCTAGGTTTTCAGAAATCACTATTGATTTCTGAATTGTCTGTATTGTCTGAATTTCTGTATTGTCTGATCTCTGACCTCACATTTACTTTGGTCAATAAGAGAGGAAGTTTTTTTCTAGGAAAAAACTTTGGGATCTATTAACAATTTTCTGCTTTCCTATACTTCCATTGGAGAGCTCAAAGAAGCAAGTGTTGAGATGTCTCTCACCCAGGGTCTCCTTGCCAAGGCATATTAGACATGTAGTATGAGAAAGAACTGAATTTTTCATATGTTAAGTCACTGAAAATTGGTAGATATTTGTTCTACAGCACAAACTAAGTTATCTTGATTAAGTCACTTTTTTTTTTTTAACATTTTTAGATGTTGATAAACCTTTTTTTGAAATTCACTTATTTATATGTGATGCTGAGAATCGAACCCAGTGCCTCACACATGCTAGGCAAGTGTTCTACCACTGAGCCACAACTCCAGCCCCTAAGTCACCTTTTAATAACCATTCCCTACTCTAATTCCTTCCTATCAGAAGGTATTATACAGAGTCTTCTGCTCAGAAGCAATTCACAACAATTGGGCATGGTGACACAACCCTGTAATCCCAGTAATTCAGGACACTGAGGCAGGAGGGTGGCAAGTTCCAGACTAGTCTTGGCAATTTAGTGAGACGCTGTCTCAAATCAAAATAAATAAATAAATAAATAAATAAAAATAAGGGCTTGGATTGGAGCTCAGTGTCAGAGGTGCCCTGAATTCAATCCCCAGGACCACCAAACCAAACAAAACTGACTCTAGCTCCAGCCCCTGGGGTTGAATCTTGGTAAGCGTAAATCAACTGTGGTGATATTATTTTCTTAATGATATTTGTTTCGTAATTGAAATATGACCCAAATCTGCCCAAAGAAAAGTGAAAAAGAAAATAAAAAGATGGGAATATTTATTTTATTTTATGGAATAAAGTGTTGCCCAATTCTGTAATGAAAAATAAAGCCAATTAAAGTCTTTACACTAAAAAAAGCTGGGCATCATGGCACAGGCCTGTAAATCCAGTGACTTGGGAAGCAGAGGCAAAAGGATTGAAAGGTCAAAGCTAGCCTCAGCAACTTAGAGAGAACTTGTCTCAAAATAAAGAATAGAAAGGGCTGGGAATGTGTTTCAGTGGTTGAGTGCCCCTGGGTTAAAATCCCCAGTACAAAAAAAAAAAAAAAAGAGAGAGAAAATAAGAAAGATAGAGTCATCTTTTTTTATTCTGAATGTGGTAAGAGTCCTTCGAGATCAATAGACTCTCCCAGAACAAAGAGAAGTGGACCGTGGCATACTCAGTACCTATGTGTGCACGTGCAATTCTGTTGCAACTCTATAATATAGAACTCCCAATCAGAATGTATGTTATATAGGGGAGATAACAGGGCTAACATGTAGAGGGGAAACTAACAGAGGATACACAAAGCAATACCCTGCTGCATTTGGGGCTCAGCCTTTGGATGGGAATCCCCTGGCTGGGTTAGTGCTGGCACTAATAAACACTGCTTTCTGGCTGAAAGCCTCAGTGTCCTGTCTCTCTGTGTAAGAATCCTGCAACATTTTCTGGGGGCTTGTGTCCAGGATTTGGAGATGGTGCAAGCCCTGCAATGCCAGGAGAGTTGACCTTGCCTAGAATGAACAGACCAAGTGATCTGTAGGGGAATAGCCCTCCTGGAGTGCTGGGGTCAAGAGCACAAAGGAACCAGTGGGGCCAAGGAACAGCACAGGGAGCACCGTCCTTTGGACAGGTAGGAACCCCCTTTCAAGAGGTAGACCTGCCCTCCAGTGGCAGAGGAGATCCTGATCACCTTCAAGAGTTGCTCGTGTAGTCTCGATTGCACAAGACCAATCAGCAACCCTAAAGAACTGGGCTGACGGCTGGAGATATTGTGTGAGAGTTAGTGAATGAGATGGACCAAGGGAGAGTTCTGACTCAACCAAGGGCCAAAGTGAGTGTGGAGTCCCAGTCCATGGGTCTGCAGTGATCCTCATAAAGTTTAGGGTCGCCCTCCTTGGAGAGGTCCTGACACTGGGGTTTATACCATCCCATCAAAGCTAAGAGGCACCTGAAATATCTCTGTGGGAAGATGGACTAGAGGAAGCAATTGCTCACCACTTTCTCCTTTTTCTTCTTGTGTGATTGTCATCTTTTAGGGGGAGGAAATGGATGGCAGAGTAAACTCATCACCCCAAGCGTGTATGATAAAAATTTTCAAAAAATGATATTCTAGAGACTATGGAATCATATTGACTCCTAGAAAACTCTGGACCTTCTGTGAAATAGATTGACCTTCATTCAGAGTAGGTTGGCCCTCTGAGGGTGTCACTAGATAAGGAACTAGTTATCAAAGTGTTTAGGGTCATCTTAGGGGATCCAGGCAGCCACCCTGATAAATTCCCCTACATTGACTATTGGCAAGATATGGTCCTCTCTCGACCAGTTTGGCTGAAGGCTTGTCAAGAAGAGAACTATACAATTATGATGGTCCAGGTGACAACTCACTCAAAATGCTGACTGGAACCCAAGAAGCCCATTCAATCTGAGGAGCCAGAGGAGATTCCCCTGCCTTATGCACCTCTGTATCCTCCCCTGCCACCCTGTGCTCCTCATGCCTACTGCAGTCAGAACCCTGCCAGAGGCTGCTCATACCGTTGAAGCCACCCGTCCCATGAAGCTACCCGAAATGCCCCTGACCATAGCCACCCAGGAGCTATTAGTCTTGACCCCATATACTCTGATTGAGAAGCACCAGGAGGATCCTGCTGGCAGCTCCCCTCCCAATAGATGCTGAGGTACCCTACAGATGCCACTGAGAGAAACTGGGGGGCAGGCATTTACTACAATCAAGATGGTCAGGTGCAAGGGGGTGATGCACCCCATTTATCAACTTTTTGCCACTACTGATCTCCTGAATGAAAAAACCACACTCCTCCTTCCCTGAGGAAGGCTATGATTGATTTAATGCAATCCATCATTCAGACCCACAAGCCCACTTGGACTGATTGCCACCAGCTGCTCCTAACTCTGTTTAACACTGAAGAATTACTCAGGCCATATAAAAGTGGTTGGAGGAACACACCGTGGCAGGAATCATGAATGCCCAGGCTTACACCCAGAAAAAATTCCCAAGGAAGATTCCCAATGGAACCCAAATGATGACTGGGAATTTCAGATATTTGAGTGCTATCAAGAGGCTCTTTTAGGTGGCAAGAAGGAAGGAGGAAAGAAGGCCATGAACATGAGTAAGACCTCAAAGGTGCTCCAGGGACCTGAAGAGACCTCAAGTTAATTCTATGAGAAGTTATGTAAAGCATTCTGTGATTACACCCCCTTTGAACCAGAAGTAGCCAAGAATCATCACATGGTTAACAGCCTTTATAGGTCAGGCCCAGGGAGACATCCTGTGTAAACTACAGAAGTTAGAGGGATTCAATGGAATGAATACTAGCCAGGTATTGAAGATTGTGATGAAAGTATTTTCCAACCAAGATTAAGAGGCCTGGCATGAGGCAGACCAGAAAATGAAAAAGACAGATATGCAAGCATCGTAGAGGAGGCCGCTCAGCACCACACTTGGACTCGGAGCAACCTCTGGGGCTCTGGGCGGTGGCCCAGAGGAGGGGCTGCAAGGAGAGCTGTTTGGACTCAGAGCGACCACCCCTGAATGCCAGGGCCTGCCCGGAGGAGGAGGAGGAGGGGAAGGAGCAGCGTGGTGAGGCGCTTGGACTGGGAGCAACTGCACCAGAGCTACGGGCGGTTGCCAGAGGAGGAGCTGCTCGGCGAGCTGTTTGGACTCAGAGCAACCACTCCTGAATGCCAGGGCCTGCCCGGAGGAGGAGGAGGAGGAAGAGCGTGGCCACTTGGATTCGGAGCGACTATACCAGAGCTACGGGCGGTTCCCAGAGGAGAAGCTGCGTGGAGAGCTGTTTGGACTCAAAGCGACTGTTCCTGAACACCGGGGCCTGCCCGGAGGAGGAGGAGGAGCGCGGCGAGTTGCTTGGACTCGCAGTGATGGCATTGGAACTCCAGGCGGCTGCTCAGAGGAGGAGACCAGTGGTGAGTTGTTTGGACTCAAAGCCACTGCTCCTGAACACCAGGTGGTTGCCTGGAGGAGGAGCGTGGTGGGTCACTTGGTCTCAAGTGGCCGCACCAGAGCTCTGGGCGGCTGCCCGGAGGAGGCGTGCAGCGGGTCACGTGGACTCAAAGCAACTCAGAGCAACTCAGAGTGACTGCTCCTGAACACCTAGGGGGCTACCTGGAGGAGGAGGAGAAGGAACAGGGCGGGTCACTTGGACTTGGAGTGACTGCCCAGGGCTACGGGCAGTTGGTGGGACGAGGAGGCATACAGTGAGTTGCTTGGACTCCTAGTGACTGCACCGGAACACCGGGCGGCTGTCTGAGGAAGAGGCGTGTGGCGGGTCGCTGGGACTCAAGCAATTGTACGGGGCTCCAGGTGGCTGCTCAGAGGAGGGGCCGCATAGCCAGGTGATTAGGTGCAGAGCAGGGTCCCAGGACCTAGGAGGCTTCTTGGTGGAAGAGCCGCACAGAGACACACTTAGGGGTGGAGCGAAGGTTCCAGGACTGCAGGCAGATTCTCTGAGGAGAGGCAGACTAAGGAGACTCGGCTGCGAAGGGTGAGGCTCCCAGGCCCAGGGGGTAGGTCCGGGCCCCGGGAAACGTTGCAGAGGAAGGCAGCCCAGCCCAGGCGGTAGCTATAGATTGAGGGGAACCTCTAGGAGGGGAATTAACCAGCAAGACCTCCCCACCAGATGAGTCTTCCCTGCTGGGTGAGGTTTTCCCACAAGGACGGTAAAACCAGAGACACAGGCCCAAACAGGCCTTGCCTCAGCCCGCAGCCTAGTTCCCCTTTGGATGACCATTGGTCAACAAGTGGAGGCACCTCTGCCCACTAGCAGGGAATATACCCCACCCCTAGAGAGGCAGTTTCCTTGTGGAGCACCACGCTATCAACTTCCTCCAAGACTTCAGCCTCCTGAAGGCTAAGAGGGGATATACTAGAAATCTTCAGGGACATTGTAAGTCAATAGAGGAAATCTGCAATATCTCAGCGGTCCACTGATACCTGAACAATATGAGAAAACAAGGGAAGAAAATGCCCCAAACAAATCTAGATGTTACATCAATAAAACTCAATGACAGCATGGCAGAAGAAATGACAGAAAAGGAGTTCAGAATGTACATAATTAAAATGATCAGGGAAGCAAACGATGAGATGAAAGAGCAAATGCTGGCACTGAATGATGAGATGAAAGAGCAAAAGCAGGCATTGAACGATCGCACCAATCGACGGTTAAAAGAGCAAATACAAGAAGCAAAAGATCATTTCAATAAAGAGTTAGAGATATTGAAAAAAAAAACAAAACCACAAATCCTTGAAATGAAGGAAACAATAAACCAAGTTAAGAACTCCATAGAAAGCATATCCAATAGGATAGAACACCTGGAAGACAGAACCTCAGACATTGAAGACAAAATATTTAACCTTGAAAACAAAGTTGAACAAACAGAGAAGATGGTAAGAAATCATGAACAGAATCTCCAAGAACTATGGGATATCATGAAAAGGCCAAATTTAAGAATTATTGGGATTGAGGAAGGCTTAGAGAAACAAACCAAAGGAATGAACAATCTATTCAATGAAATAATATCAGAAAATTTCCCAAATCTGAAGAATGAAATGGAAAATCAAGTTCAAGAGGCTTATAGGACTCCAAAAACACAAAATTATAACAGACCCACACCAAGGCACATTATAATGAAAATACCTAACATACAAAATAAATACAGAATTTTAAAGGCTGTGAGAGAAAAGAACCTGCTTCTCTCCAGGACCTCCCAAAGGGGGCTCCAAGTTTCTCCCCAAAGAGCCACCACCTAAAGAACCACTGGCTCCTCCCATTGCATCTCCTTCCAGAAACTTGCCACATAGTAAACAAGATTGGGAGACCTTTAATGAGGAGCCCAATCCATCTCCATCTGCTCCTCCCAAGGTTGAGGAACCACGAGGGCAGCCAGCCTCTACACATAGGGAGGGCCCACTACCACCCTGGGAAGGCTCATTGCTGCCATCTTTTATTCTGGGGCCACATCAGACCCCAATGAAAGCCCTCGCCCTCCTCCTTCCAGATGGCGGGAAATCTTCCCGGTGGCCATTTTATGATACTGGGCAAGAACTCACAGACTCTAATCATCCCCCTCCCTGTATGGCCTTCCTGGTAAATGTTTAAAAGTTAGTTTGGGAAGGAATGACTACCGATCACAAATTGGTCTGTGCAGGGATGGAAGATGGCTCCATGGGAAGGTGGATTGTGGCTACCAAAGATATTGGCACACAGCTTCCGCAAGCGAGCGGGCAGATGGAAAGGGATTTCTTATCTTCAAGTCTCTTCTTTCTTGCGCTTCTCTGCTCTTCCTGCAAACTCAAATGCCTCCTCTTCTCCCCCTCTCAATCCCTCCTCCTCCTCCAACTGCGACTCAGCTGTTTCTGCCTCCATTCCCCGGCCCAGACCACCTAGTCCTCCTGCCACAAAGTCCCACATATGCTGGCGTGGAGGGAGTAACCAGCCCAACCATCAGTGGCATGTCCTAGTAAGGAGTATGATATAGTATCCCCAGTCCCCACAAGTATTGGGAGATAATTGTTTCATAATTCTCTGCGTCCAAACCTGAATTGATTACTAACCAGGAATAAGGGTTAAAATGCCCTAGGCATCAAGTTTCTGCTAGAGCATTTTAGCCACTTTCAGATCCAAATCTCAGTCAAGGCTTACATTGAAATGTAAATGAAGCCAGAATGCTTAGTAGGAAACCGGTCGCAAACCCAAAAAAAAAAAAAAAAAAAAAAAAAAAAGGCAAAAAGAGTCTTACCTGAACTCCAGCAAAAGTAAATTTTATGGTGCTTTACTAAAGTAATTAACGGCCACATCATTTTTCCAGGACTCTTGTTTTTTTGAATTCTACACTTTTTTTTGAGCTCATGACTTTTTTGATCAGTTCTATTTTTTTTTATTCAACTAGAGTTTTTTAACATCTGTTACATTGCAATGGAGATTCACCTATAAAGTTTCAAGGCCTTTGATTTTGTGTTATGTGTATGTTGTTCTGTCTGATGTCATGTTTTGTCTGTATCAAACCAAGCACTCCTAAAATTAAAATTTAAAAATGGATCCAGATACTTTTAATTCACGTGATTTAAAAAGGTTCAATTTAAATTGGGTAAAGTAATAAAAGTAAAATACCTTCAAAAATAATTCACAAATCTCTAGGTGGTCAAACTAATAAAATGTTGATGTTAATAAAATGTCTAACATCAATTTTTCTAGGACTTTTCTTCAATAGGAAAGAGACGGCAAATACTGTTCAGGACACTTGTCTGATATCTTGGTTTTTACAAAATAAGTGAATTAGAGTTGACATTCATGGGATTACTCAAATGTGTTTGTAGAGAAACTTGTTTTGTGTCATCACTAAACTAAAAACAAGGTTACTAAGAGTTATGTCCTAACAGGTACAATTCTATACACAAAGGGTTCTAAAGGTTTCAACTGTGTTTCAATTAGAGTACTATAAATAACAAAATATTTAATCTTATTAAAATGGAGTAATTTATATAAATTAAGAAATTTCATAAGAGTTGTTTCAGAATGTGAACAAAAGGTCAACAGATAGGAAAGAAAAAAATAAAAGGTTCTAGACATGGAAATATATTTAGTGAAAAACAATGTTTCTGGGTAAGAAAAATGCTTATGTGATAAAATACATGAGGGTCTAAATAAGTGCTAAGAAAGTCTGTAAAGGGCAAGTTTCAATACGTTTGCATGTAACTAAGTTGGTTGTATGTATGTGACACAGTTAAAGCTATTTAAGGTTTTTTCCTAAGGTGAAATGCTAATGTTCTGATATAAACCGAAGTTTAATCTGTATGGTAAAATGACAAGGATTTCTTAGAAACACTAATTTACTCTTAACTTAGTATCTAAGTTTCATTCTTTAGAATTATTAGTCTTAAAAATTGGTATACAATTATGGTTAAACAACTGTTAGAGTATTGTACTATGTTACAGAGTCTAAATTTTTCTTTAAAAAACTAAATTTGGTAAGATAAAAGTGTCAAGGTAATTGTGAAATGGTCACTCTTTGTATATTAAATGTGTTCATATTTTCTAGGTATACAAGTTTTTAAAGCAGGGAATTTATCAAACTGCTATTCTCCAGATTAAACTTGTCTGTAATGGTAATTTTAAACTTAAAAAGAGTAAATTTTATTGGGGACTTATTTCTATCATTTAATGTTCTATTATAGGAACTGTCATTAATAGGGTATATGTAAAATTTGTTAAATGTATTTCTGAAGGTTATTGAGAGCCTGATTTGTTTAAAGGTTAAACATAAAAACATTTTGTCACTTTGCCACACAAAAGGAAAGTTAAAAGCTCTCTCAGCATTTCTTTAATTCCTGTTTAGATACAATGCTAAATTGTGTTAACTAATGATCATATAGACTCAGGAGTCAATATATGTAAACTGCTTAAAATGACATTTAAGAAAGAGTGTAATGCCCAGTGGCAAAAATGGACCAACAGTGATTGAGATTGGGGGTCTCTGACCTCATGACTTTGGACAGTGGACTTCCTTGAGAGCTACGCTGAGCTCCTAACATTGCACTTTGCAGCTCTACCATCTTAGATCTACAGGCTCAACTTGATTCCTTGGCCGCTGTCGTCCTGCAACGGTGAAGGAAGGAGGGCTTTGCCTGTTCCTTGGTGAAGAGTGCTGTTTCTACACCAACTGCTCTGGCATTGTACAAGATAAAATCAAAAACCTACAAGAAGATCTGGAATGTCGTAGGAGCGAGCTCCACTCTAATTTCCTCTGGGCTGGGTTACACGGGTGGCTCCCCTACCTCCTCCCACTTAGGGGACTGCTAATCACCATTATCCTTGTGTTCACCTTTGGGCCTTGCATAATCAATAAGCGTATCCATTTACTGAAAAGCCAGGCTAAGTCTGTGCAGCTCATGGTGGTCTGACAGCATTATACGGCCCTTCATAATGATGATTGGGAGCCCTGTAAGATCATGGATCACTCGTATCAGGACACTTGGGTCTAAGTGTCTCTCCCTTAAGCCCTGCTCCTCCTGAGGGGCCCGCCTGAAGTGCTAAGGTGGTAGTCAATGACAGGTAAGATCCTCAGAGGAGGACAATCTAAGACAGGCACACCTTTGAGTAAGGCAGACCCCCAAACTGCTAGGGTGATGTTCCATGATGGGTAAGACTCTACCAGGGGCAACCTAAGACAGACACACCCTTCATATAAAACAAAAAAGGGGGATATGTTGGGACTAATGACATGTTAACTAACTCAGGCTGACTCCTTACTCCCTGGCGAGTGAGCAAGATCAAGGCCTCAAAGGCGGTTTCAAGGGTTGGTGATGATGAATCAAATCACCATCAGGGATTGGTTAACAATAGTTCTGCGAACATGATCAGCTCGTGCTTGCCATATAGTCCTATGAGATTCTCGCCTGCGTGAACTCCCCATGCCTTGCTGACCTTTAAGCTGATTGGTTCCCGCCTAGCCCCCACCCTACATAAAAGCTGTGTTACTTCCTCAATAAACAAGTTCCTGCTGTGACTGGTCTCCCTGACGCGTCTGATTGTCTTCTGCCCAGAGGGCTGGGAGCGGGCGGTCAGTCGGCCCTACCTATCCTGGTCTGACCTTGTTGGGGAGTGTCCCCTTCCCTTGCCGCTGGTCGAGAAGGGCAAGGGGGCTTAAGACCCCGACAATCCAGAGGCACCTGGAGTGACTTCTAAAGTACAGAATCCTCCAACCCTACCCATTATCTTGGAACACACCTCTTCTGCCAGTCCAGAAGCCAGGAATGGATAACTACCAGCCAGTTCAGGACCTGTGAGCAGTAAATTAGGCCACCATTACCCTACACCCACATGTCCTTAATTCCTGTACTCTCCTGGGTCTCATCTCTGCTGAAGCTGCTTTCTTCACATGTCTAGACCTCAAGGATGCCTTCTTCTGTCTCCACCCAGTCCCTCAGTGTCAATCAAGTTTTGCCTTCCAGTAGGAAAATCCTGAGAATGGAGACAAAGTCCAGCTGACATGGACTAAACTACCTCAAGGGTTTAAAAGTTCTCCAACCGTGTTTGGGACCAGGTTAGCCTCCTATTGAAGCCTGCACAAATACAGCTATATGCTGCTCCGGTATGTGGAGACTACTGCTGGCCAGACAGACATAGGAGGATTGTATAGAAGGGACACAACGACTTATAATTCTATGGAAAGCTAGCTTCAAGATTTCAGGATAAAAGGCTCAACTCTGTTAAAAGAAAATCAAATACCTAGTCTTCACCTATCCTAAGGACAAAGCCAGCTCACCCAGAGAGAAAACAGGCTATCTACTCAATTCCAGTTCCATTAACCTAAAGCCAGGTTAAAGAGCTCCTTGGTTCACACGCATCTACCTGGAAGAAGTGCGGACCTTAAATCCCACAACCTTACTGCCTGTTGGGCCAGGTCAACCAGATCATGACTACATTGAAGTTGTGGACAAGTTATTTTCCCGCCAACTGGACTTAATAGACCAGTCTTTCAAAGTTTCTTATGCTGAGAACTTCACTGACGGTACCAGTTTGTAGAAGAGGGAGAACATCTTGCTGGGTACTTCTAAATTCCACCACTGAAGTGAAACTTTTGCCAAAAGAAACCTCAGTACAAAAAGCAGAACCCATCACACTGTCCCAAGCCCTTCAACTGGCAGCAGGGATACACATCAATGTATGTACTGACTCTAAATATGGTTTCAACCACCGTTTAACTACACAGAGCTTTGTAAAAAGAAAAGGGCCTAATCAACTCAGGGGGAAAAGACATAAAATAAGGCAGAGAAATCCTTGAACTCTTAGATGCTGTATGGACTCCTAACAAGGTGGCAGTCATACATTGTTGGAGACTTCAAAGAAGGGATACCACAATCCCTGGGGAAACTATAAAGCAGACTGAGAAACAAAGCTTGCAGCCTCCAAGGGGGCAACAGAACCAATGGCTCTGACTGCTACCCTATTAATTGGCAGAATGGGACCCTAATTGCTCACAACATAAGACTGCCTAATTTAAAACTGAAAATGTGAGCTACCTCCCAGGGGAAGGTGGAGATTTGAAGATGGTGGAATAGCAATTCCTGAGGTCCTAGCCCCAGCCTTTGTCAAGCAGTTCTACCAGAAGACTCACTCTGACTGAATGGCTCTGAGGCCACATCGGGCCAACATTTCTACATTTCCTGACTCTCCAGAATAGCCTGAACAGTGTGTGAACAGTGTGAAACATGTGCCTGAAATAATCCACATCAGGGACCTTGGGGTTCCAAGTGTTGAAGGGGACCCATTTGAAAATATAGTTGTGGACATCACTGAGCTGCCCTGGGTCTGTGGCTATAAATATTTGATTGTGTATACTTTTTCAGGCTGGGTAGAAGCCTTCCCTAGTCACACAGAGAAGGAACATGAAGTGGCCCAATCTCTCCTAAAGGAAATCATTCCTTTATTTGGAATCCCAATCACCATGGGATTAAAGGGCTGGTGTTTGTGGCTGAGGTGATGCAGTTGGTAGCAAAGGGGTTGAAAATTACCTGCAAGTTAGGCACTATATACCATTCTTGGAGCTCTCAGAAGGTGGAGTGAATGAGCCGAACTCTACAGTTAGAACTGAGCAAACTGTTTCAGGAAACCCACCTACAGGCGTTGCCAGTGCTTTGTTGAGGATTCTACTAGACAGCGTTCTCCCCTTATGGGATTCTTTAGGGACACCCTTCTCCCATTATAAAGGGTATACAAGGAGACCTAAAAGGCAACATTACTCTGAGGCAGCAGATGCAGGCTCTTTGCTCAACCCTGACCACTACACACCATTGAATTAGGGAACAACCACCTGTGAGCCTGACCACAGATGTCCACCCCTTTAAACCAGAAGATGCTCTATGGGCAAAACAAGGGAATGCCCAACTCCTAAAGCTTCTTTGGAGGGACCCATACTCTGTCATTTTATCCACCCTTACCAAAGTGAAAGTGGCTGCGGTGTCACCTGGATTCACCACAGCAGAGTAAAACCAGCTTCTCATGACTGGGGAGTGCATTCTGATGCAGCTGCTCAGTGCATGTTGGCCATTTGAAACAAAAGCTACATTCCAAGAGACCCTCAAGGACGACAGCCCTGCTTTAGTGTAGCTGACTAAGCTACACACAGAGGAAGTTTGAGAAACAGACTACCTATCAAGATAAAGACTATTCTTATTTCCAATATTTGCCTCTTCACTGCAAATCTTTGGCATTGCCACCCTTTACCCATTTTTGTTGCCATGGTCTTAGCTTTAATTTTTGCAGTAGGGTTAGCAGAGACTACTCTGGCCAACTGGCACTGGGTTGAAAAGCTTCTATTAGTAGTCTTTTATATCCTTTTGATAGGATGTTTCATTGCTATTGGCTGTGTCTGATCTGGTTCCCAGTTTTAGACTTAAATTCCCCATCCTGTAACCCATGCCTTTGTGTGACTCAATCAGGCCGAGACATCACCACAACCCTACTTTATCATACCCATTACGAGGAACAATTTCAGGGATCTGTAAACATTATAAGACTACCTATTTTATCTGCCAGGAGGGGAACCAACATACATTTCTACCCACAGTACTCTGCAACTGAGGAATGGCTAGAGGTCCTAAGTGATGGCAACATAGGTCAAATAACTAACTGAAATCAAAGTATTGACCCTAAGTAGTCAGTGTCAGTTCTCTTTGATGTGTGTGAAACCATAGATAAGTACTGGTCCTTGTGATCTACAGAGGCTTCCTCTGGGAATGGGAATACAGACTTAATGATAAATACATGTGTGAGCAACTCTCATCTCTACCCAGATGCACCAATAACAATGGTCACTGCCTCTCCTGGAGCTGTGTATCATGGACCACCTGGTGAGAGAAAGATAAAACAGCTCTTCTCCAAAAGGCTGTTGCCACTTGCAGCTGTAGGTCAGCTATAACCCTGTTAATTTTACTATTCTTAAATCAGAAGACTCAAAATGGGAAAATGGTCACAAAATTGGCATGGCTATATATGGACAGGGCACAGATCCCTGGGCCTCAATATACATCTAAAGGGTGAAAACTCCACTTGAGTCTTTCTACCACTAAGTTTTTCATTCCTTTTACAAAGAAATAAAGACTGAATTACTCATCACCCTCACAACCAGAAGCCTTTTCCTAACCTTAGCAGAAACTATACAATCTCTGAATGTCTCTTTTTGCCATGTGTATGGAGGAACTAATATGGGGCATCAATGACCACGGGAGGCTAAAGAGCTAGACCTTCATGAGCCCAATAGTGAAACAACATCTCCCTGTTCAGTTACTGGTGTTTAGTTCCTCCAAATCTCGATTATTGGAAAATATTATTTTGCCCAAGAGGGAAAGCAGTTTAACATCTTACTTGGGACTTTAACATGTCTGGGCCACAAATTCTATAATATAACTACCCAGAAAAACCAGTGGTGGGGATCCTCAAGTCACACAGAACCAAATCCTCATCCCTTGGCAAACTTCTTTAACCTGAAAGAGGTCTAGAACAATGCTGCCACAGAAATTGAATGTCAAGCCCCAAACTACCCTGATTCTGGTCCAGATCTTGTGTACTGAGGACAATTCACCCCTCTCTTTTCTTCTTTTCATTAGCTAAAGGGGAACATTTGGGAGTCCCAGTATGTGAGCCCAGGCAATTGTTAACTAGAAACATGACAAATGGCCCTCTGAACAGATAATTCACTGTTATGGCCCTGCCACCAGGACAGGTCCTATGGGTACTGTACTCCAATCTACATATTAAACCATATTATCAGGCTACAGGCTGTTGCTGAAATTATAACTAATGAAACTGCAAGAACCCTTCATTTACTGGCCAAAGCACCAAAATGTGCTGGCCAGCATGGTGGCACACACCTGTAATCCCATAGGTTTGGGAGGCTGAGGCAGAAGGATTGAGAGTTCAAAGCCAGCCTCAGCAAAAGTGAGGTGCTTAGCAATTCAGTGAGACCCTGTCTCTAAATAAAATACAAAATAGGGCTGGGGATACAGCTCAGTGCCCCTAAGTTCAATCCCTGGTACTGCCCCTGCCAGAATTTGCAATACTATCTATGAAAACACTGTTTAGCCTTAGACGATTGCTTGCTTCTGAAGATGAGGTATGTGGGAAATTTAACCTGAGCAACTGTTGCCTACAACTTGATGAAGGCAAGGTCATAGAGGAAATCACAA
Source organism: Sciurus vulgaris (assembly GCF_902686455.1). Lineage (NCBI taxonomy): Eukaryota > Metazoa > Chordata > Mammalia > Rodentia > Sciuridae > Sciurus > Sciurus vulgaris. The sequence goes on from NC_136465.1 coordinate 83,185,821, forward strand.
ATATCATGAGAAAGATTGCCCATGTCCCAATCCAGACCTGGAAAGGTTGGAACCTGGGACAACTATTTGGGAGATGGTTTTCAACTTTTGGGGGATTCAAAACTCTCATAAGTGTTGTGGTTTTAATGCTGGAGACCTGCCATTTTCTACCCTTCCTGCTACCCCTGGTTATAAGATCTGTATCCAATCTCGTGAAGTCTATGGTTAAAATGAAAATGACCATAAATATTATGACGTTATGGAAATATGAGCCATTAAATCAGGATGATGCTCTGACCCTAAGAGGATCCGTGCATCAAAGCAGGGATTGTGGTAAGAGCCCTCCCATATCAAAGGACTCTCCCAGAACAGAGAAGGCAACATGTGTACCTATGTGTGCACACACAACTCTGTCGCAACTCTATAATTTAGAACACCCAATCAGAATGTGTGTTACCAAATAAGGAGACAAAGAGCTAACATGTAAAGGGGAAACTAACAGAGGATATATATAAGGCAATGCTCCACTGTATCCCAGGGTTCAGCCTTTTGGTGTGAATCTCCTGGCTGGGTCAGTCCTGGCACTAATAAACACTGCTTCCTGGCTGAAAACCTCAGTGTTCTACCTCTCAGTGAGAGAATCCCACAATATGTTGTCATGCATAGGTATTGCATTATCTATTGCTGTGTCACAATTTACAACACACAGTGTCTGTGAGTCACGAATTTAGAAGCAGTTTAGCCAGGCAATTTTATCTCAGAATCTCTTATGAAGTTCCAGTCAAGACATTGGCTAGGGCTAAAGTTATCTGAAGACTTGACTGGGGCTAGCAGATCTTCTTTCAAGGTGATTCACTCATATGACTGTTGACAGAAATTATCAATTCATTGATGGCTCCTGGCAGGAAGCCTCAGTTACTTGCCATGTGGACTTCTCCATAGGGTTACTTGAATGTTCTCATAATAAGATAGCTTTTCCCTTAAGTGAGTGATCCAAGAGAAAAAACAAGGAGGAAACCACAATGTCTTTTTTATTCTAATTTTAGGAGCAAGACACTATGAGTTCTACTGCATTCTACTCATTGAAAAGGAATTGCTAAGAATAGCTCACATTTAAGAGGAGGAAAATTAGGCTCTACTTTTTGCAGGAAGAGAGGAGTATTAAAGAATTTATGGGCATAATTTAAACCATCACAGATGGTGACCTGAGAAAATGCTATGGCCATATTGAGATTTTATTATCTTATCTGAGATCTTATTATCTCGATGAGATCCAGCTTCAGAGTAAAACCTTATACTAAGGAAAAAGCTACAGAAACAGAAAGAACCTTGATAGCCAGTGGTGGTGGCTGTTGCATGCCTGCAATCCCAGTGCTTTGGGAGGCTAAGGCAGGAGGACCACAAGTTCAAAGCCAGCCTCAGTAACTTAGTGAGGCCCCAAGCAACATGGTGAGACCCTCCAAATAAAAAAATAAAAAAGGGTCAGGGATGTGTCTCAGTTGCTGAGTGCCCCTGGGTTCAATCCCTGGTACCAAAAATAAAAAAAGTAAGAAAGAACCTTGATGACATCATTGAACCTCTGTTCTTACTATGTCTGGAATCTATGTTGGGCTACTAGTGATATGAGAAAAAATATATTTTGTTTCCTTACAATTTCAGTTGATTTGAAAGATGAGATTTGACAATAATTACAGCAAAGGATAATAGTCAACATATTTAATCACCTGTATATCATAATTTAACCTACATATTGGCATACAAATGTAAACATTTTGAAATATAGTCTCCATTTCTAAATTATAAAATTTACATATTTATAAAATTGTCCATTCATGTGTCTATGTATATAAAACTACTTACTATATGACAAAAGGTGGTACCTATTTTTCTTCAAATTATTCTAATAATTTCCAAATAATTTGATGACTTTTTTAGACAGCTTTAGTGGGTTTTTTGTTGTTGTTGTTGTTGTCTATTTATTTATTTATTTGCAGTGCTGGGGATAGAAGCCAGGTCCTCACACACATTCATGCATGCAAAGTTTTCACTCCACCACTGAAATGTACTCACAGCCCCTAGTGTTACCTTTTAATACAACTGTCACTAGCTAAATGATGTTCTAGTTTGAGCCAGGATTTCACAGAAAGAACTGCAGTAAACTCATGACAACTTTCAATTGACTTGATAGTCATTAGGTGGTTTATACTAAATAAGTTTTCAATTTGTCTTAATACAGCAATGTTATTCACGATGGTGATTTCTCAGCTTCCAATGAACTAAAAACAAAAACAGTTTCATTGAACATTTTTCTAATTAGCTATTATGAAAATTAGATTTTTGTGTAATATGTATAATTAATATTCAAATACAAAATATCATTTAAAAATTAAGAGAAAGGGAGCTGGGTGCTGTGGTGCACAAGTGTAATCCCATCAAATCAGGAGGCTGAGGCAGGAGGATCACAAGTTTCAATAATTTAGTGAGAAACTTAGTGAAACCCTATCTCAAAATAAAAATTTAAAAAGGGCTGGGAATGCTCAGTAATAGAGCATTTAACCTGGATTTAACCCCCAGTGCCTCAAGAAAACAAAAACATTTTTAAAAGGTTTTCAGTTTCCACAAGCAATCATGTAAGGATCACTCAGTAAGATCATAGACAGAGAATGGATGACTCTAGTCCCCAAAAGGCCAGGCGAACCCTACATATTTGACATTGGAGTGCCAGCCAGCACTGCATCACAGGTCCTCTCTTTCCCAATGGGGTTTGGATCCACTCTTAGGAAAGCAGGGGACATGGAATAGATATTATGAGCCAGAGCCCCACACCAGTCGTGACAGTCATGGACATCAACTAATCAAAAAGGACATTGGTCACAATACTGGTACAGGGTCATTAACCCGTTAGTTATTTGGACTTAGGAAAGTCTGGGAGGTAATGTGAAGGGGCCAGGATAGTCAGGGTTACAAGGGCGGGGACAGGGAAGGGACCCATGGGCTTAGGGTGGTGCTTTTTTTTTGGTACCTGGAATTGAATTCAGGTACACTTAACCACTGAGCCACATCTCCAGCCATTTTTTATATTTTATTTAGAGACAGATCTTGCTGAGTTGCTTAGGGTCTTGCTCAGTTGCTAAGGCTGACTTTGAACCCGCAATCCTCCTGCCTCAACCACCTGAGTGGCTGGGATTACAGGTGTGTGCCATCACGCCTGGTAGGGTGGTGCATTTTATTGCCAAAAAATTTTATTTATTTTTTAAAGCATTAAAAGCATTTAAAGATCAAAATCAAAATCAACCAGTGTTTCCACATCAGTACACAAAGGAGTGTGATACAGAAGTAAATTTGTTTTGTGTTCCTGAATAGTGTTTTTTTTTTTTTTTTTGGTATCAGAAATTGAACCCAGGGGTGCTCAACCACTGAGTCACATCCCCAGTCTTTTTTTAATTTTTTATTTTGAGGTAGGGTCTCAGTAAGTTGCTTAAGGCCTTGCTAAGTTGCTGAGTCTGGTTTTGAACTTGCAATCCTCCTGCTTCAGCTTCCATAGCTACTGGGATTACAGGACTGCATTACCACCCCAGCATGGATATAGATTTTCATTTACTTTCACCAGCCCTTCACCACACTTCAGGCTGCTGTTTGGGAAAAGCCTGTGTTAGGTAAAGTATTCTGGATGATCTCCACATGGCCCTGTTTATGTTATTTTTCATTTCTTATTTTGTTTATTTAGATTTTTTTAAATTTAGAAACAAGGAGTACTAAAATATGAGGACTGTTATTCTTAAGTAGCTCAAAGTTATAGAGCCCTTTCTTGGAATATATTTGCATACCTGCACTAAGGGAGAATAATCACCTATGCAAACTCATGCTCTTTCTCTAAGGCAAATATCTTCCCAGAAAAAGAAGACAGAAATTTGTTCCTTTATCTGCCAAGTAGAACAAAAGAATGATGCTCTGAGATTTCACTATGGCTGGAATATTAATTGGATTCCACCATGAGAATACGTGGTTAGGGGGGAAAATATCGCTCTAGGTATTTCAACCAGAAGAGATTAAATAAAAGGAATCAGTTAAGGTTATTGGAAGTCTGGAGAGGAAGGGAAGGTTACTCAAAGAGTGGTATCCACTGCCATTCCTAGATTGGAGAAGCAAAATTATAATGCAAAGTCCAAGGATACGTTATTGGAATCCAGAAATCTCCAAGTGCAAGCTACTGCCACAGTCACTTTAGCTTCCCATGCCACAGATTTACTACTACTGTTGCTTCTGCCACCAATGTTATTGCCATCTCCACTTTTTATCAGTGCTGCAGCCTTCGTTTAAAGTGATGGAAACAGCTGCTGTTTCTAGTGCTCAAAACTAGAAAAAGAAAGCTATATCTCCACTTCTCTTGCCTATTTTTCTTTCTTATTGGTTTTTGAGCTGGCCTTGAATTTGTGATCCTGCAGTCAATGAGATTATAGGCTTGTGCCAGGCTAAGTCCTTTTGATTTTTAATCTCCATCCATTGGCAGAATCTGAACAAAATCTGCCAGTAAATGTAAACTGTAGAATGCAAGCACCTTACAACATAAGCACAGAAGTTGGAGAATGAAAGTTGAAAATAAATAAGTAACTAGTCTGACAGGTTGTAAGAAAGTTACATCACATGACCCTAGGACAGTAGAGAAACTTCTTTACCTTCCTGAGGAAGAATCTTTGTAGACTCTTAATGGTAAAATTGCAAACAACCACTCAAGAGTCTTTGGGGGCTGGGGAGATAGCTCAGTCGGTAGAGTACTTGCCTTGCAAGCACAAGGCCCTGGGTTCGATCCTCAGCACCGCAAAAAGAAAAAAGAAAAAAAAAAAAAAAAAAAGAAAGAAAGTCTTTGGTCCTCCGGCACTGAGGGAGCAGAGCTATGTGTGGAGGACAAGGAAACTTCAGACAAGTGAAGAGTTCCACCTTCATGCAAGGGATAAGGGATCCCCAAAATATTTAAATTATGTCTATGTGTGTGCAATTGTCTATGATGGGTGGGCAAAGGATATGTGAAATCCTCTGCTCTTTTTCTCTTGATGAACTAAAAATTCCATCTCACCAAGATTAAAATAATCAAAGTACAATCTTATCTAAGGATGAAAAGCATCCAAATGTAATTTGGAACTCTAAAATAGGATGTCATTTATATTAGGACAATGTGGATGAAGATAACAAGGCACTATCCCAGAATAGAAAGCTATGGGGATGGGCATTTTGTGGAAATAAACTAAAACAATCAAATGAAAACCAGCAACGTGTATTTATTTAGGGCTGCTCTGTCGAGGGAATCAGCCACTGTTACTTGTCTTTGGGCAGAGCCTCAAAGTCAGGCAGAGGAGCAGGATAATTTTATAGTAGAAAAGAGGGAAGTCTTCAGATATGCACCAATTGGAGGCTAGTGGCATGGGGCAGATACAGGTGGGCAAACTAGAAGCAAGATGTCCTATGTTATTGGTTAGGGATATCTATTTAGCTTTCTCTGGTTGATCAACTGGAAACAGGGACAAAAATTGGGGAAGCTCTCAGTTATTAATCAAGTCCTGGCCATTTGGGGCTTTGTCACAGGGGACAACTGTTATTGTTTGCCTTTCTGGACTATCTCTAAAGATAGTACAACTTCCCACAAATTTAACTTATAGCTGATTGTCTTTCTGAGATGGTTATTGTAAATAAATTGATTCCTGAACAAGTTGCTGCATATGGTCAGTGTAAGAGAGGAATAAATTTTCCTTATTCCTTTATATTATGTATTTGGGTTCTGCAAATTAAGCTGACAAATGGTAGCCAAGCGTGGCGGTACATGCCTATAATTGGTTGAGGCAGGAGGATCACAAGTTCAAGGCCAGCCTCAGAAACTTAGTGAGACTCTATCTCATAATAATAAAATCAAAAAGGATTGGGGATGTACCTCAGTGGTAGAATGCCTTTGGGTTCTATCTCCAGTACCACAAACTCTGACAAATTATAGATCATATGAGAAAATAATTTTATTTGATGTTAATAATTTTACATGGCAGAAGGACTTCATAGAGAAGTGGAACTCAAAAAAGAAGTTAGAGTCAGGTGTGGTGGCGCTTGTAAACTCAGCTGCTCTGGAAATTGAGTCAAGAATATGGAAAATTTGAGGCTAATTTGGGCAATTTAGTGAGACCTTATCTCAAATAAAAAGGGCTAGGAATATAGAGTGCTTGCCTAGCATGCATAAGACCCTGGGTTAGATTCCAGCACTGGGGGGAAAGAAAAAGGCAATCAGACTCAGGGGCTTATACCATTATAGCAAAGGTTGATAAGTCATGAATAAATGACTAGACAAAAGAAAGGCAGACTGGGGTTGTAGTTCAGTGGTAGAGCGCTTGCCTAGCATGTGTGAGGCACTGGGTTCAATTCTCAGCACTGCATATGAATAAATTAAAAAAAAAAGGTCCATTGACAACTAAATATATATATATATATATAATTTATATTTAACTTTATTTTTATATTAAATATTATATATATTTAAAAAAGGGGCTTGGCTTTTAAGGATTGTTTATTATTGAAAAGTGACTAGGAAATATTGGAGAAACTAATGGAATGTAAGGATATAAAAGTTATATTAGGGGGCTGGGGAGATAGCTCAGTTGGTAAAGTGCTTGCCTTACAAGCACAGGGCCCTGGGTTTGATCCCCAGCACCAAAAAAAAAAAAAAAAGTTACATTAGTAATGTTTGTTTGTGCAGACTCAACTTGGCATCAACTTCCTATTTCCAGTGGTAAGAATATTCTCTTTTCTGATACTAGGAGGACAACTTTCTCATGGAAAATTTATGCTTTACTTTTAGGCAGAAAGAATGAGGAGAGAGAACATTTGCTATTTCTCCATTGCCTTCAATTCAAAATAATCAGTATGTTAAAACAGCATATTTTAGGGCAGCATGTTCTGATCTCCTTCATGGGTTCTATTTTTATATACAATCTGGCCGTTGTCCATTTGTATATTCAGTCTATCAATTCCAAATTGCAGATGTTGATTTGAGATTTACACTCCTCTGACAAAGACAACTTTAGTAAGCCTACTACAGAATGAGGCAGTGGAAATTCACTTACTTCATGATATTAATGAATTTTTTGAGCAATGCTGAAGCCAGTTTGAATAATAAGAAGAGTAAAGCAACGTAAACAACTAATTTTCCCTGCAAGAATTAAGGGAAATTTTATAATCCTGTAAGGGTATTTGAACTTCCCAAGTTAGTACCATATATCCATATGCATCTTCAATGGATAGAATTTATTTTATTATTTATATACTTATTTATCTATTGATACTAGAGATTGAATCCAAGGGTGCTTTGCCACCAAGCTAAGTTCCTGGCCCTTTTCATTTTTTATGTTGAAGTAGGGTGTCACTAAGTTGCTTAGGACCTCATCAAGTTGCTATGGCTGACTTCAAACTTGCAATCCTCCTGCCTCAGCTTCCCAAGTAGCTGTGATTACAGGCATGTACCACCATGCTCAATTCTAATGGACAGAGTTTTAAACTTAATAATATAGAGAATTTTAGCTAATTATTTTGGGGCATGAATGCTTTCCCAGTAACTGGGTAATCAGTTCTTGTACATGTTAGGCAAGTGCTCTACCACTGAGCTGCAACCCAGGTCTTTTGTTTTATTTTGAAGCAGGCTGACCTCAAATTTGTAATGCTTACTGGGTAGCAGGGATTATAGTTGTGTACCACCGTGCCTGGCTCAAGCCACATTCTTTCAGAAACATATTTTAGGCAATAGATAGGTGATCCTAAGAAGCACTGATTAGGAAAAGGAAAGTAAGTCCTGGAAGTAAAGGAAGCCTAGACTAGTCACATTAATTAGCAAGTTATCACTGGGGCAGCTGAGGCTCAATCATATGCTGGGAATCATATGCTCAATCATATGAGTGTTATTCCACCCATGTAGGAAGAGGAAGCTGGAGTATTTATCCTCTAATTCCTATTAGAATTGCCCCAGGGATGTTAACTTTCCAGTACTTTGGACTTGCTTTGTACCTAGGCTTAGAGAAAGCCCTCAAACAGAGTCATAAGCTAGCAATAAGGATGCTGTCTGCACAAATGGAAAAAAAAATGTTGCAGGGATCAGAGCATGATACTGATATCTTCCACACGGGCCAAGAAAATGAGAACTATGACTCCCTATAAAGCACTAAGATCTCAGAATCCAAAAGTACATCACATTAGCTATCTTTTTGCCTACCTTTCTATAGTGTGTTTTTGGTAAATCCTAAAAATGTTCTGAAAATCTGACTTCATTTTCATTTGTACTCCAATATCAGGCTCTGACCTGTCCTTTTGTTCTTTCAGAATTGACTGTTGGCAATTTAGCTTGAAGTCTCTACTTTCTGTAGGCAGTATGCCAAGGGTGTGGCATTAATCTTTCCTCAGCTTTGAAATACTGAATAAACGCAAATATGGGCCTTAGTCCTTGCCTGGGAGTAGAGCTCTACTTCACCAGTGGTGAAATGGAAAGAGATGAATAAACCGTTAGTAAAACTGATCCTTTCCAAAGTTATTAAGTAAATCATGATGATACATTAGTAGTCTTTATTGTGTGTTGCTCTTATACTATAGTTGTCTGACCAGGTAGCATGACTGATTTTAAACACATACTCAAACTAAAGCAAGAAGGGATATGAATCAGAGTAGAACTCCAGGACAGTATGTGCTTGTGTATTAAGGTATAGTGGTGAAGTTTTGGGGCTTTGGAAGGAGGTAGATCATTATGAATATGACTTCATCATGTACTTGCTGCACAAAAGTGAGAATATAAACTCATTTCCACATCTGTAAAATGGAGCAGACAACAGTACCACCGTCCCATGGTTTTTGGATGATTTAACAGGATGTGACTCTGTTGGCATAAAAAGGAATCAGCTTATGTCATGAAACATCACTCAGGGTTTAGTGAAAGAATAAAGCCACTACAAGTGTTATTAACAAAGGGTTTTATAGTGTAGGAGTTCAGGGGACCTTGCTTCCATTTGCTGAGGGTTTAATAATTGAGTTCCTGGAAATAAACTGACAATAGACAGATTAATAAGAGGAAAGGCATATAAATTTGTTATGTGCACAGAGGAATCACAAGAACAAAAAGTAAGTATCCACAACCCAGTGAAATTAAGAATCTCCTATATCCTTCATCATATGGGAGAAGGAAGTGAGAGCTGTAGGCACTTTTAGAGGAAGTGATGTTTAGTGTAGATGAATGAACCCAAAGCACAAATAATAGCCTAGGACAAAATTTATCTGGGTTATGGATGTGGGGTCAGCTCTAGCCTTTCCAAAGAGTTAATCTCCCTGTTTGATGAGATTATAGGGAGGAGGCTTGAGACAATTACACTCCTCCAGGAGGAACTTCCTTTATTCAGATAAGGAAACTTCAGAGAGAGCCTCCCCCTGTCCTTTTTGGGGGAGAAAAATAGGTGAGAGACAGGAGGAGGGTAGTGGTGGGGAGAAGTCAGAAAGACTTTGGTTCTCAGACTGCTTTTCTTAGTTGAAGTACTTAGAATTTCAAAGCATTTTATTTTGAGGTATCATTTTCCGAGCCCCAACAGTAGGAACAGAGTTTACACATCTGAGGGAGGAGTTGAGGAAGTAAAGATTGAAGGGGAAGTTGTAGAAATGGCTGTGGAGAAATTCTCCTGAAGCCCTAAGGTGAGTGAACAAGTTGAAGCTTATAAGGAAATCTGAGAAGCCAAGAATATCCATCATCCAAAGCGAGATTGTGAATTGGGGGGTTGTGAAGCAATTTATAGGAAGCACTACCTCTCCTATGGACATATCTGTGTCAATTGCTGTGTGTCTGGAATTGGGCCTGCAGCTGGTTTTGATCATCAGGGCTGGCAATTGAGAAGTGCCTAGTGCAGAACAGGAGAGAGCAGACAAGTTGGACCTAGTGGGTACCTCAACATCTGCCTTACACCACGTAGCACAATGAAGACTGCCAGAGAGGAATGTTTCACTTCTGCCTGGCAATTTATGAGCAAACTCCTCTTGTGGTCAACTCTAACCTGAAGCCATGTGAGGAGGGGAATTCTGGGAAACACATTGCTTAGCTTAGCTATGTTGACAACAGAAAATCCAGCATACCCCAAATGATTCTGGCTTTAATTTTTGTCTCATGTACTAAAAGCCTTGGGACCTAGTTCTGTAGATTTTTCTGCAGTGCTATTTTCAGCAGGCAGCTTTACTCTGTAACAGTGGTCCACTTTATGCTTTTAATATAGCCCTTTCTGCTCTACCACTTTAACTTATTTTTTAAATGGGCATGCTTCTTTCTCTTCCTCTCTCCCTGTTCCTCCCTAATCTCTTCCCTTTCCTAATCACAGAGGAAACAGGATTACTTTTCTTCCCCATCCTAGGCAGACTTTGGGGATGGTACCAGAAGGTCTCAGAAATAACTATCTCCCAAATTAACAAGTGAATTTCAACTCCTGACAGAGAACATGTGGAATGTAATCTTTGAAAAAGTCCCCTGTTCTGCTGATAGGAAGAATCATAGTTATTGGGACAGGAGTCACCTGTGTTTCTCCTTTGCTAGTGAGGTAATAACCTTCTTTTTCCTTTTTCTCAAAACTGTGTCCTCATTATTCGCTTGTCATTGGGGGCAAGGACTGAGCTTTCAGCAACAAATTTAGTGACCCAAATGGGACCTGAGAGCAGCCCCCACTTCAGCGTTCTTGAGCAGGCCTGGCTCTCCAAGGAACTACACGTCCATGCTGAGGATGTAAGGTGAACTTGTTGAGAGCCAACTGCAGGAGAGTTGGGAGAAGGGTGAATTTGCCTCTAGTCAAACCAGGGGAGCTATTCCTGTGAGTAAAGGGAGAGACTGTGGGACCATCCCAGCAGCAGCTGCTGAAGCTCCTTTTGCTTCAGGGAACTCTCACCTTCTCTCCTTGCTCCATTGTGGTCCACTTTGAGAAAAAGGAAACTGAACTCAGGAAAGTCACGTCAACTTTGGCCATTTGGTAAGCCCACCAGTGTGCATGCTGAGACCCTTGATTCTACATATCTGCTCCCTCTTTGTGGGGACATCTGTGATGTCACTTGTGAAGGAGTCATGGTAAAGTGGAACTCGAGAAACTAAAGATATTTCTGTTTTAGGTTTTCATCTCTGTTGGCCTTGGTTTTGGGAATTCCCTTGGTTGTCTGTATTTTTGTTTTGTTTGTATCTGTTACTACCTCTTTTAAGACATGGCCAATATTGCATTGATCCTAAAGGTAGTCTCTTGGGAAAGATCTTGGCTGGTCAATGTAAATGTTCCTGTCTCTCAGCCATGGTTTTGGGGCTCCTCTCTGGTTGCCTTTCTGTTTATTTTTTGTACAATCTTGCAATTGGAGTTGGTCTGTCAGAGGTAAAGTAAATTGAAGAAAAGATCACTTATAAGTGTAAACCTAAAATAATGTTTTACTGCAAAAATCTGGCTTTTGAATAGCTTTCTGGATTATTTTACAAGCTTGCAGTTGAAGTTGGTCTGTCGAAGGTAAAGTAAGTGGAAGAAATTTGTATGTGCAAGTCTGTCCATTTTAAAGGTTCCCATCTGTCAGCCCTGGTCTCAGTGATCCTCTCTTGTCTGTGTTTTTTTGTATCTGTTACTGGCCCTTTAAGAAATGGGCCAGGCTGCATGGATCTTACCAGCAGTCTCTTGAGCAGAGAGATCCTGGCTGTATGGGCCATCTATAGATAAAAGACTGTAAGAGAAAGACAATTTATTATAACATAGTTTAGCCCTTGAATAGTTTTCTGAATTATTACACAATTCTGACATTGAAGTTGGTCTGTCAGGGGTAAAGGATATGAAAGAGAGTCTGTATATACAGGCATTTATGCAGTTGCATGATAAGGAGTCTGAACCATTAGGAACTAAGTTAAAGGTACTAAAAGGCACTGCCTCTGGTGCGCTAGGATAGCAGGACACCAGAAGAAAGGGTTAAAAAGATTTACACTTTTTAAACCCAGTGCTGGCACTCCCATCACTATTTCTCAACCTGGTCCCAGACAACAGCAGATCACCTTACTGTGGTCAAGGACATCAGCCCTAAACTAGAAAAAAAGAAAAATCCAGAAAAGCTGCATGAGCTGTAGAAAAATGGCCAAAGTGTACCTGGCCTCTGCCCTGCCTTAAGCCCCTTTTGCCAATGAAGGGTGGAGGTTGCTGGCCACAAAGGATGTGGCAGTAGGTTTCGGCAATGTTAATATATGACCTGGGGACAAGAATAGTCTCACCTCTTTAAGATCCAGGGAATATTCTTCACTGGGGCAAATCAGTTCTTGCTAAGGGATCAAGAAAACCAAAAGAAAAGGAGGGAAACGGTCTTCTCCATTACATATCAATATGCCTAGTATAAGAAAAAGGCCCAAAAGAAGACTCCGGGCACAACTGACAGTGGGGAACTCACTTAAAGTTGATGGTATTGTGATAATGATAACAGGGACAAGTCAACTCAAAAATATCCTGTGCTTCAACCCCTTGAATACCACCTAGGAGAGAAAAAATGATTAAGACATAGTTTTTGTATATGCCAGATTGTGTGATCTTTGTCCTGGGATGAAATTTCTCGTGTAATTAAATCCACAGAACATTCATAAGGATTATTTCAGAATATGAATTTAAGAAAGAGTCCAAAACTAGAAAAGATAAAAGAAATTTATAGATATGGAAATATATTTTAGTATGAAAATTTAGAAGGTAAAAGAAATGTTTTTTCATAAGAAAGTATTTTGTCTGGTAAAGTGATATTCTAGTGCTAAAGTTCAAGATAAAAGAGGACAGAACTAAGGATGTAAAGTTGTAAATGTTTAAATAAGTCACAGAAGGTTTGTGGAAGGTAAATCTCAAAAAGTTTGTGTTCTGATTAAACTGGCTATTATTAGTACAATCAAAATTATTTAAGCTTTAATGTATTGGTATGAAGCAAAGCCTGAAACATTGATCTGTTCTTATCTACCAAGATAATTTTCTTATATTTTTTAGGTCTTATTACTTGGGGAAACTAAGTCTTAAAGGAATTAGGATTTGTACCTGTTTTAGAGTCATAAATGATTACTTTGTAACTGTTAAACAAACAACTGTTCTTTAGGTTATAACAATATAGTTGACATCCTAAATACATGTGACTAGGTATATGTATGCATCTGAGAACTTTATCTGACTAAGGCTTCTTTAAGTGTTACATAAAAGTTTATAAAATGAAAGTTTAAGCAAGATAACCAATAAGTGTTCTCTTTTATACATTGCATCTGACATAGAAAGGTTCACTGTCATTTGAAGACCTGTCTTTTAACTGTTTGCTTTGACTAAGTCAATTTCTGGTCAACACTGTTTCTTAAATGTATAAGAGATTTAAGGCTATCCTTTGACTTTTGCTAGTATGGTTAACCTATGCAGACATGTGGTTATTGCTACCATACACTATGGATTCTAAATTGTACTTTTAAAAGTTAAACTTAGTTAAATGTAAAGCTTATAGGAAAAGTACTTTACCAAGTTGGTGCTCTCTATACTAAAATTATCTGTAGCAATAGTCTCAAATTTGTATAGAAATAACAAATTTGGTTGGTTCGTATTCATGTCATTTGGTGTTTTAAGCTGGATAAAGTAACCTGTTGTCAATAAGTTATATTTACAACTTTGTGTTAAATGTGTTTTTGGAAGGTAATAAGGAGAGCCTGATCTGTTTAAAGGTGACATTGTAAAACATGGAAACATTTTGCCACTATTTCTACAAAAAGAAAGTTAAAATCTTTCTTAGCCTTTGCTTGATTCATGTTTCAGATGTAATGTGTTATTTGTCAAAAGCCCCACCTTATCTGAGATAAGGCTCTGCCTCTCACCTTACTCCATGTTAGAATGACTCCAAAATAGACTAGACTTCAGCTCATTTAAAGTTGTGTTCAAAAGATTGATATTTACTATAAGATTATTGTGATCTTGAAATAAACAGGGGATATACTATGTAACTAAGTAAAGGTTGAAGATTATAAAAATCATTTTTCTTGGTTCACAGCTATTACACAAACTTACTTTATTTGTTTGTAAGTTTCATTTTGTCTTTTCCTTGTAAACTTTGTTGCCTGTTAGTGTTTTCCATAGGTACTGCTTCCAATAAAACAACTTGAGTAAATTTGAGATAATAATTTATCATTTATATAGGACAGATAGTATATTGCTGACTTCTAGTAATAATACTAAGCTCAATTAAATAAAAGGGGTGACTCTAAAATTATAGATATTGTTACTCCCACTTTAAGACTGGTGAAACTGGTCTGCTGGGTATTTAAAACCAAAAACTTAGAGACCAAAGTAAAGGAAGTAAAAAGGCCACAGAAAAAGCAGTCAACATTTGATCCTTGCCCTCTAAGGTCAACAGGGACTCTGGTGAATCATCCAATCTGCTGGTCATGGAGATTGAGAAGACCCTAGAGAACAGGAAGCCAATCAGTGCACATTTTGCAAAGAGGAGGATCATTGGAGATGGAAATGTCCCTGAGGTTTACTAGAGAAGTCACATATGGTTAGCAGGATCCTGACCCATCCTGGCAGATGACACCACTGGTAGAGGAAAGCTAAAGGAACCAAGAGGCTTCACATACATCCCCAAGAGTGATCTCTGAAAAATCTCAGCTGACTCTTAAGAGTAGATAGGAACAAAGTCAGTTTTGACCAACTTGGTCTTAAACACCTGGCAGGAGAATGTAGCCTAAAGCACAGTCCTAGATGGACATGTAAAAGGAAAAACAATGTTTTTGTTTTTGTTTTTTTAATGTAACTTAAGATGTACACTTAAGTCAGCCCTACCAAAAGTAAGTAAAGTTGGAGGCTATAAGGTAAAGGTTCTTTTATGGGAATGCCTGATAATAATGATCACAAAGAACTTGAAAGTTGCAAGTTTGTCCTGAGTTAATTTGAGCCTTACCTCATAGACCTGTAAAATTTCCTGACCTCCTACATTAATAAACTTGATCTGTTTTTCACTGATACAATTATGAGTTTCTGTCTTCATGGTTTTTGGAGACTGGCTGAAATACTAATTGCTTTTGTGCTGTTTACAAAAAAGTAATGCTTTGATGTCTTTATTGTTGTCAGCATGATCCTTGCCCTATCTATGCCTTGTCCAGTCACCTGCCACCTGCCCTTGTGGACCTCTGAACTGCTCTAATGCTGAATGCCCTTAACGGTCCATACCCCACCTGATAAAGAACAAGGACTTTGGGTTACTTGGCCAACTTTGCCCCCTTTCAGCAGGAAGCAGCTTGAAGATGTCATGGCCCATTTTTCCATAGAAATGGAATGCAGAAATTGACAATGGGGAAATGTAATAGTAGTCCACTTTATGCTTTTAATATAGCCCTTGCTGCTCTACCATTGCAACTTATTTTTTAAATGGGCATGTTTCTTTCTCTTCCTCTCTCCCTGCTCCTCCCTAATCTCTCACCCTTTCTAATCTCAAGGGAAACAGGATTACCTTTCTTCCCCATCCTAGGCAGATTTATCTGTCCTTGAGTACACACCCATCATAGGAATGAAGTAATCCAGACTTTGGGGATGGTACCGGAAGGTCTCAGAAATGACTATCTCCCAAATTAACAAGTGAATTTCAACTCCAGAGAACATGTGGAATGTAGTCTTGGAATCTTCTCTTTATAAGTCCCCTGTTCCGCTGATGGGCAGAATCACAGCCATTGGGACAGGAGTCACCTGTGTTTCTCCTTTCCTGGCAAAGCAATAAACCTTCTTTTTCCTTTTTCTCAAAATGGTGTCTTCATTATTGGGTTGTCATTCAGGACAAGGACTAAGATTCTGGCAACAACTCATAGTTTAAGATAGCTAATGAAACTCCAAAAATCTTGTCCTCATTCCAATCACTGGAAAGGAAAAAAGAGAGTTTGTTCATTCTTTTAAAATTTTTACTCTGTGGTATTAGGGATGGAAAATAGGACCTCACAGACACTAGATGAGTGCTGTGGTGCTGAGTTATATGCCCAGCCTTTTATTTTATTTTTTCCTTTCTTTTTGTGCGTGTAGAATTGGGGATTTAACACAAGACTCCACACATGCTAGGCAAGTGCTGTACTACTTAGTTATATTCCCAGCCCTGACTGCTGTCTTTATAAATGAGGAAGACACTAAGAATGTACATATTCTTGGGAAGCCTTGGGAAGACATAGCAAGGAGGTGGCCACCATCTGAAAACAAAAGAAAATGACTCTAGGAGAAATCAAACCCGCTAATACCTTGATCTTGTTCTTTCACTCTCCAGAAGTGAGCAAATAAATTTCTGCTATTTAAGCCACCCAACCAATGGTATTTTGTTTTTGTTGTATGATGCTGGGGTTTGATCCCAGGGGTGCTTTACCATTGAGTCATATTCTAGGTCTTTTTTTTTTTTTTTTTTTTTTTTTTTTGAGACAAGTTCTCTCTAAGTTGCCTAGGTGACCTTGAACTTGTGATCCTCCTTCCTCAGCCTCCTGAATCACTGGGATTACAGGTGTGCATCACCATGCTTAGCTCCCAGTCAGTGGAGTTTTGTTATGCAGCACAGAAGAAGAATATGTTTTCTTGTGATCCCTAACTTTGCTATCTCAGAAGTTCCTCCTTGAACAATATTCTCCATGATGATATCTGAGATTGGGTTTGGAGAGTTATGCATTTCTTGGGAGGCATACTATTTACTCAGTGCATTTCCCATTTGTGCAGACTTGGGGATTGCTTTAAGGGTTAAATAGTCATAGATATTTGTGAGCAGTATAATAGGAATTCCTTTTTATTTACTTTCAGTCAAGTTCCAGTCTTTGTAATCACAGCCAAAGATCTTGTCTAGAGATAGGTTTTGTTTTGTTTTAAGACTTGAAAACCAGTCTTTGTTGGTTATAGTATTCATGTTCATCCATTTCTCTCTAATTTAAAGTAAGTTGCCCTGAAGTAACTTAAAACAGAGTTGAGTAGGAGAGGAGAAAAATACCCAATCTACTCTTTGCCATCAGGTGAATCCTTTCTATGATGAGACACTAGTTTCACCTTCCTAAAGTTGTAGTTTTTTGTTTGTTTGTTTGTTTGTTTGTTTTTGTTTTGTTTTGTTTTGTTTTGTTTTTTGGTAGTAGTGGGAGCCTAGGGTCTCACATATACCAGGCAAACATTTTACCACTGAGTTATATCCCCAGTCCTTTTTATTTTATTTTTGATACAATGTCTTGCTAAGTTTCCCAGACTGACCTTGGACTTTGATCCTACTTCCTTATGCCCCTGAGTAGCTGGGATTATAGGCAGGCATCACTATTCCTGCTTAGGTTTACAGATTTTTAGCCATTACTAACAACTGGTTCAGATTTGGGTACAAAAGCAGTTGTCCTTTCATTTCTACAAGGGTGTAAATTATCGATTTTGAGTGTAGCTCTTTCAGCAAAACTGTAGTACCTTCCACCTCTGCTTCTGTACTGCATTTTTCTAACTTAGAAGGCCTTCTAAAATTGTCAAGAAGCCACCATTACATAATTTTAAAAATCATTAATCTTTTCTATCATTTCCCCTAAAGTTACAACTTCAATCAGCATATGGTCTCCTTTTTAAGCTAAAGCAGGAAAATGTTTGCCACCAAAGTTATCAGTCTTGTGATGTCGAGTCTACCATTTGCTGCCCAACTTCTAAGTCCAGTACCATATTTATTTAATTAATTAATTTATTTTTTGTGGTGCCAGGGATTGAACCCAGGGCCTTGTGTATGCAAGGCAAACACTTTACAAACTGAGCTATATCCCCAGCCCATATTTTAGTTTTTCATGAGATGTGTTGGGGGCTGTGCCATGTGGATGGCACCAGAATGGCACCTGATCACATCGGCAGCAAGGTTAATTGACATAAGCATACTCAGGTGATTTATCGTCCACGCACACAATGTATGCGCATGTGTTCTTGAGCACTCCTAATCGTGCCTGCTTGGACATCTAGTGTCTTGCTTAATCTTTGCATAAGAGGTGTGGCCCTGCCCTCCACTTCCTGGAGGTGATAAAAGCGGCCATAGATGGAAGGTGAGAGGACAGCACAGCAGCAGCTAGCAGAAAGAAGCGGCAAGCAGAAAGAGCGCTACAGTGAAAGCAGCAGCTAGCAGAAAGAAGTGGAGAGAAGCCACTAGCAGAAAGGAAGAAGAAAAGGCAGCAAGAAAGGCAGCAGCTAGCAGAAAGAAGCAGCAAGCAGAAAGAGAAGCAGCGAGTGGGGGCAGCGGCGGAAGGCAGATCACAGAGCGGAGAACTGAGAACACACCTCTAGATCACAGACAGGCAGATCGCAGTATGTGGGACACATCATTAAAGCACCTTAGGTAGACGCACCCTTAGTTCACAGGATGCAGGACGCACCTTTAAGAAGAAGCAGCAGAACTAAGAAGATATGGATCTCTGAAAGCGTACTCTCTCTCTCTTAGGCAAAGTCTCTCTCCGATAAGCAAAGTCTTTCTCTCTCTCTCTCCTCTTAAAGCAAGTAAGCCTCATTTCCTTTATCCTCTATAAACAAACAAGCAAGTAAGGAAGCAGCCCAGAGATAGAAGTAGCTCAGTTTCCAGTCCGCCACCCATAAAGACCCGCACAAAATGTTGCTGCAGGCGGTGACAAATATCCGTGATTTGATACTGCAAAGAGCCAGCAACAGAGATGTAGTCTTCTGCTTCCAGGTACTTAACCCTATGATTCTTAGGACTCCATTCAGGGCTTGGAATGTAGCTCAGCAATATAATGTGTGGTAAGTATGCTTGAGGCCCTGGCTTTAATTCCTAGCAATACATACATACACACACAAGAAAAAAAAAAAAGGAAAAGAAAGAAAAATAAGAACAAAATTCAGTACAAAACAGAAATCTAAAACCAAAAGTCCAGATATTTAAAACAATATGACCTTTTTTTTTCTTTTCTATTTTTGGTGCCAAGGATTGAACCCAGGGGGCTTAGTCTGGGTTAACAACATCCCCAGCCCATTTTATTTTTCTAATTTTGAGACAGGTCTCACCAAGGTGCTTAGGGCCTTGGTGAGTTGCTGAGGCTGGATTTGAACTTTCAAATCCTCCTGCTTCAGCCTCCTGAGCCATTGGGATTATAGGCAAGAGCAACCACACCCTGCTGGAAAGGGTAGTATTTAGTTTTTTTGTTTTGTTTTATTTTGTATTTTCCCCTGGGATTGAACCATAGGCACTTTGCCGCTGAGTCACAGCCTCAATTTTTTTTATTTTTTATTTTGAGACAGGACCTCAGATCCTCTGCTTCAGTTTTCTGAGTGGCTGGGGTTACAGGCTTGTGCCTCCACCCATATCCAGCATCATCTTTTATATATCTTAACTTTGAAGTAGATAAAGGCAGGGCCTGAAAGCAGTTCTGTAGTTCTACTTTTCCTCTTGTTATTGGTTAGAAATGAGTTTCATGGCCACACGTCACTGAAAGGGCTGCTTTTATGGGAATACAGCTTTATTGCCAAGGTAAATAAGATACCCTCTCTCCCCACACTTTCCACAAAAAAATAACTGTTCCAGTTGTGACCTATTTCTGTTTCAGAAATTTAGTCACATGGCACACATACCTAAAAGAGTGTCTAAAAAATGTAGGTTTTGTACTAGGAAGTCAAATGCCCAACTAAAAAGTGAGGGGTTTATTACTTTTTTTTCTTTTTCCTTTTATTTGTAATGGGGATTGAACCTAGGAGTGACTTAGCACTGAGGTATATTTCCAGCACTTTTTTTTTTTTTTTTTGAGACAGGGTTAGTAAGTTACTAAGAGCCTCTCTAAGTTACTGAGACTGGCTTTGCAATCCTCCTGCCTCAGCCTCCTGAGCCACTGGGATTATAGGCAGGCCTGGCAAGAAGGACTTGCTACTAATGGGAAGGCCAGAACAGATATTTGTTAACCCAAATTAGTCTTGGATGTAGCAGGTGAAATCACATAGCAAAGAACCTATCATATTGTTAACAACTCAATAAATGTAAACTGTTGGCCTGGGGATGTAGCTCAGAGGCAGGGTGTTCTTCTCACCTGTGTGAGGTCCTGGGCTCAATCTCTAGTATGAAAGAAAATAAAGAAGGAAGGAAGGAAGGAAGGAAGAAAGGCAGGAAGGATGGAAGGAAGAAAGGCAGGAAGGAAGGAAGGAAGAAATAAAAAGAAAGCAAGCAAGCTTCCTATAATCAAACAGTAATTCTGCTAAGAAACAAATCAGAAAAACTAACACATTCACAATAACCTCAAAAAAAAAGAAAAGAAAAAAAGAAACAACTTGGGAATTAATTTAACTAAGAAAGTGAAAGATCTCTACATGGAAAATTGTACAACGCTGAAGAAACTGAAGACCGTAGAAGACAGAAAGACCTCCCACCACATGCAGTAGCCACATCCTGTAATCCCAATGTCTGTGGAAGCTAAGGCAGAAGGATTGTGAGTTCAAAGCCAGCCTCAGCAAAAGCAAGGTGCTAAGCAACTCAATGAGACCCTGTCTCTAAATAAAATACAAAATAGGACTGCGTAGGGGGCTGGGGATATAACTCAGTTGGTAGAGTGCTTGTCTTGTAAGCACAAGTCCCTGGGTTCAATCTCCAGCAGCACCACCAAAACAAAAGGATGTGGCTCAGTGGTCAAGTGCCCCTGAGTACCTCCCCCACAAAAAGAAAGACCTGCCATGTTCTTGGATAGTCAGAATTAGTATTACTAAAACAGTCTTATTATGAAAAGCAATATACTGATTCAATGCAATCCCCATCAAAATACCAATGGCATTTTTTCACAGAAATAGAAAAAAAAAGTCCTTCAATTCATTTGGAAGAATCAGAAACTCAGAATAGCCAAAGCAAGCTGAACAAGAAGAACAATACAGAAGGCATCAAAATACCTGAACTCAAATTTATACTACAAAGCTATTGCAACAAAATAAGCATGGTATTCACATCAAAATAGACATGAAGACCAACCTACATACTTGTAGTCATAAGATATTTGACAAAGTTGTCAAACATATATGTTGAAGAAAAGATAGCTGTTTTAATATATGGTGCTAGGAAAACTGATATCCTTATATAGAAGAATGAAACTAGGTCCCTATCTCTAACCCTTGCCCAAAAGTGGATCAAAGTGGATCAAATGTTGGGTGTGGTGGTACAATAACTATAATTCCAGGGATTCAGGAGGTTAAGGCAGGAGGACTACAAGTCTGAGGTCAGCCTCAGCAATTTAGTGAGACCTGTCTCAAAATAAAAAAGGTTGGGGATATGGCTCAATGGTAAAGCACCTCCCAGTTCAATCCTTGTGTCCCTCCACCCCCCAAAAAGGGTGAATCAAATACTTAGGAATTAGACTATTAAATAGGATCAACACTTTATCATGGGGGGGGGAGGGAAAAATAACAGAATGAATCAAACAACATTACTCTATGTAAATTTATGATTACACAAATGGTATGCCTTTATGCCATGTACAAACAGAGAAACAATATGTATCTCATTTGTTTACAATAAAATAAAAAAAAAAAAAAACACTTTATCATGTTGGTGCAGGTACTACTTCCTTCACAAGACCCTTAAAGTTCAAGAATAAAACTGAGAATCAATAAATGGGGTGCCATCAAATTAAAAAGATTCTGTATAGCAAAGGAAATAATTAAGAGTATGAAGAGAGCGCCTACAGAATGGGAGAAAATCTTTCCAGCTACTCCTCTGACAGGGGATTAATATCAAGAATATATAAAGAACTCAAAAGTTTACTACCAAAAAAGAAACAAACAAACAAAAACAACAACAACAAAAAACAAATAACCCAAACAATAAATGGGCAAAAACACTGAACAGACATTTCTCAAAAGAAGAAACACAAATGATCAACAAATATATGAAAAAAAATGTTCAACATTTATAGCAATTAGGGAAATGTAAGCCAAAACTGCACTAAGATTTCATCTCACTCCAGTCAGATTGGCAATTATCAAGAATATAAATAATAATAAATGTTGGTAGTGGCACTACAACAACTTAGCAAGGCCCTACGCAACTTAATAAGACCCTGTCTCAAAATAAAACATAAAAAGAGCTGGGGATGTGGCTCAGTGTTTAAGTGCACCTGGGTTTAATCCCTGGTACCAAAAATAAATAAATTAATAACAATATATGTCAATAAGGATGTGGGAGAAAAGGTACACTCATATATTGTTGGTGGAACTGGAAATTAGGATAACCACCCTGGAAAGCAGTTGGAGATTCCTCAAACACTAGGAATGGAACCACCATATAACCCAGCTATCCCACTCCTGGGTATTTATACAAAAGAACTAAAATCAGCATACTATAGTATCAATGTTCACAGTAGAACAATTCACAGTACCCAAATTATGAAATGATCTCAGATGCCTGTCAATATATGAATAGATTTAGAAAATATGGCATATATACACAGTGGAGTGTTAATGAGTCATAAAGAAGGATGAAATAGGGCTGTGGTTGTGGCTCAGTGGTAGAGTACTTGAATCGTATGTAAAGCACTGTGTCCCATCCTCAACACCACATAAAAACAAAAAAATAAAATAAAGGTATTGTGTCCACCTACAACTGAAAATATTTTTTAAATAAAATAATGGCATTTCCTGGTAAATGGATGAAAAATGGAGAACATCATGCTAAGCCAGACTCAGAAAGTCAAGGGTTGAATGTTTTCTCTGACATGTGGAACCTAGAGCAAAATAAGGAAAAACGATGGGGGAGGGGAACATCAGATATCATAAAGATATAGGGAGGATCATTGGAGCAGAAGAAAGATATTGAGAGGGAGGAAGGAGGGTTGGGAAAAGGAAAGAAATGCAGAATGAATTTAATAAAATTCATAATTAAAATATATTTACATATGTTATGTGCATTATAAAAATACCACAGAATTCCATCTTTATGTATATGTAGACAGCACCAATAAAAAATAAATAAATGGAAGATCAGTAGAGTAGAGGAAGGAGAATACGGGGAGGGAGTAGGGAGGAAAAGTGAAAAGCAAGGAGAAATGGGGACTGAAATGGAGTAACTTCAATTCTGTGCATGTATGTCTTTTGATTGAGTTTAGGCCATTAACAATCAGGGTTATTATTGAGATATGATTTGTATTCCTAGTCATTTGGGCTTATTTTTGGTTTTTAACCTGCCTTGGTTTCTCCTTTGAATGGATTTTTCTTTAAGGTAGTTCCTTTAAGGTAGTTACTGACCTACATTGTTGTTTTTCATTTCCTCCTCCTGGAATATTTTGTTGAGAACATTCTATAGAGCAGGCTTTCTATTTGTAAATTCTTTTAACTTTTGTTTATCACGAAAGGATTTTATTTCATCTTCAAATCTGAAGGTTAGTTTTGCTGGGTATAGGATTCTTGGTTGGCAACCATGTTCTTTCAGAGCTTGAAATATGTTGTTCCAGGCTCCTCTAGCTTTTAGAGTCTGGGCTGAGAAATCTGCTGATATCCATATTGGTTTCCCCCTATATGTAATCTGATACTTTTCTCTAGCAGTCTTCAAAATCCTATCTTTATTTTGTATGTTAGACATTTTCATTATAATGTGTCTTGGTATGGATCTGTTGTGATTTTGTGCATTTGGTGTTCTGTAAGCCTCTTGTATTTGATTTTCCATTTCATTCTTCAGGCTTGGGAAATTTTCTGATATTAGTTCATTGAATAGGTTGTTCATTCCTTTGGTTTGTATCTCTGTGCCTTCCTCAATCCTGATAATTCGTAAATTTGGTCTTTTCATGATGTCCCATAGTTCTTGGAGATTCTGTTCATGATTTCTTACTATCTTCTCTGTTTGGGCAACTTTATTTCCAAGATTCAATATTTTGTCTTCATTGTCTGAGGTTCTGTCTTCCACGTGGTCTAGTCTGTTGGTGATGCTTTCCATTGAGTTTTTTATTTGGTTTATTGTCTCCTTCATTTCAAGGATTTCCGTTTGGTTTTTTTTGAGAATCTCTATCTCTTTGTTGAAACGATCTTTTGCTTCCTGCAGGTGCTCTTTCAGCTTATTGGTATTATCATTCATTGCCTGCATTTGCTCTCTTAGCTCATCCTTTGCTTCGCGAATCATCTTAATCATGTATAATCTGAAGTCCTTTTCTGACATTTCTTCTACTATACTGTCACTGGATTCTATTAGTATAGAATCTAGATTTGTTTGGATCATTTTCTTCCCTTGTTTTTTCATGTTGTTCATGTATCTTCCCCTCTAGCAGTGCAGATCTGGGGTATTGCAGTTTCCCCCCTATAGGCTTACAGTGACCCTATAGGTTTGCAAAACCTTTTCTTTAAGGGGGAGATCAATATTAGCAGTGCCCAGTTCAGACAGTATGCAATCCTAGACCAAATAGCCCCTATGAGGTCATTAACAATATTGTCATAATAAACGGAATGAGTTCAATTATTATCTTCAGTATAACAAACAGGTTTGCAATAAGGTCTGCAGTTTCTAGTGGAGGACAAAGAGGATGAAAAGGGGTGTAGAATGTAACTGTTAATGGGATAAGAAAAGAATATATAGAAGTTCTAGATAATAGAAAGTGAGAGTATAATCAAAAGAAGTTGGTTGTTAGCATGCAAAAAGGGAGAAAGAGACTCTGAGGGAATAGGTAAACAAAAGGAAAAGAGAGCAGGAAAAGTAAAGAAATAAAAACTTAAAATTTTCAATAAGGAGAAAAAAGAAAATCTATACTGTAACAGTCATATAGTATTCAAACCTCCCAGTCTTCAGTAGCCTGATGCATGAAAGGTACCTGAAAATAAGCTTCCAGTCTCCAGCAGGCATCTCAGGATGGGATTTGCCCCACTTAGAGATGGAGCTACAGCTTCCAGGATTATTCAAGATGGCCACTCTGGCTTCCAAATGTGTTGGAAAATGGGGAACTGCAGCTCAGGGTGTGGGCATGGTAGGCTGGAGGTCCTGGAGGCAGGGTGCAGTTGGCCAGGCAGGGGTCCTGGAGGTGGGGTGTGTTTGGTCTGGTTGCAGGATCCTGGAGGTGGGGCGCAATCAGTCAGTCGGGGGTTCTGGTGGTAGGGTGCAGTCAGTTGGTCTGGGGGTCCTGGTGGCAGGGAACAGTCAGTTGATGTGAGGGCCCCGGAGGCCAGGAGCGATTGGGCGGGCTGAGGGATCCTGGAGACGGGGCTTAGTCACTCCGGCCAGGGGCCCTATGGGGCATGGCTGTTGTCTCAAAATGGCCACAGCCACGTGTAACCAAACCTGCAGGTACTGTGACAGTGAACTTCCAGGCAACAGCAGGCAGCTTGCACTCCACTGGTGGTCTGCAGTCAGTTTGCTGACTGCTGTCAGACAATCGGGAGGTGAACCTCGGGTGGTGGGTGATGGGTAGGTGAAAGGCAGGTGATGAACAGGCAAGAGGCAGGGAAAAGGTGGATGATAGGCACCTGACAGTGAGCAATCTGCACTCAGAAAGGCATCGATATGCTGGCTGACTGCAGGTGATCGCTATAGACAAATGGGGTAAACAGCAGGGGATGGATAAGCAGCAAATACTGCCCCACAGATATCCTCTGCTTGAAACCTGTTATGGAGTTGTTATGGAGTGACAAGGAATGCAGCCTTCCTCTAGTCTGCCATCTTGGATCCTCTTGCATGTATGATTTTATCAAAATGAACCCACCTACTATGTTTAACTATAATGCTCTAACAATAAAAAAAAAAAAAAAAAAAAAAAGATTCTAAGAGAGGGGAAAAAGTTAACTATTATTTATGTCAAAATGTGGTCCAGAGAAGATCCTACACAGTCAGTTTCTAGCCTGAATAACTTTTCTTAGACTTTTATTTAATAGAGTTCCCACTTACCACTTGCCCTCATGCACACATAGCCTCCCCCTCCTTCAGTAGTTAACTTGTATATTCACTACACAGAGGTGAAACTTAATCTTCTACTTCTTAGTACTGTTTTCTGTCATCACTAGCGCACACACACACAATTCTGCTGATATTTTAAGTATGAAGCAACCTCGCCATGACTTAAAGAAATCAGAAGGAATAAACTATATTTGTAAGGAAAAATACAGTGAATTTTAAGGAAGAAAATCAGGGTTCTCTATGCTTTCTTAAGTTTATATTGTTGCCATATTTCATCAAAGTTAAATGATAAAAGCCAAGCACAGATCAACTGTATATCTGTGTACCTCTGAGGAGTGTAGAGTGTGAATGAGTACTGTTGGCCCTCCATATATGCAAGTTCCACAACTGTGACTTCAACAAACCCCAGATCAAAATATTAAAAATATCAGAACATGTACACATATTTTTGTCATTATTCCCAAAACGATACAGAATAACATCTATTAAATAGCATTTACATTGTATTAAGTATTACAAGCAATCTAGAGATGATTAAAGTATTTTTGAATATACTTAGGTTATATAAAATACAATGCCATCTTATATAAGGGAATTGAGCATCCTCAGATTTTGGTATTCTTATGGGGAGGGTGGTTGGAAACAATTCCCTTAGTATACCAAGGAACACCTGTATGATAGCTGTTACCTATATTCTATATTATGATTTTTTTATTTGGAGAGTTAACATTGCTTTAACAACACAAAGAATGGTATTGAAATTGGCCAAATATTTGCTAATGGTAAAACAGAAGAGTTAGTGATTTTTTCACTGGGTTTAACCCCAGGAGTCAGACAAGTAGTATTTCAGGAGTCATGGAAGTGTTATCCTACTCACTACTCCACCTGACATTCCTTTGAAAAGAAATAGACTTTCATTTCACTAGATGTCAAAGAAAAACAGAAGCCAAGTGCAGTGGCATACACCTGTAATCCTAGTTACTTGAGAGGCCAAGACAAGAGAATTGCAAATTCAAGGCCAGACTCAGCAATTTACAAAAGGATTGGGATAAAGATCAATGGTAAAGTACTATGGGTTCAATCCCCAGTACCAAAAAAAAAAAAAAAAAAAGGTTTATGAAAATAAATAGGAAGAAGATCAAGATGTTAAAACATTTCCTTGAGTGGTGCAGGCTGGGAGGCTAAGGAAGACTGCAAGTTTGAGGCCAGCCTCAGCAACCTAGCAAAGTCCTAAGCAACTTAGTGAGACCCTGAAATAAAAGATAAAAAGGGCTGGGGATGTGGCTCAATGGTAAATCACCTCTTCCTTGTACCTAAATAAATAAATGCATAGACTATTACAGATCAAACATTTAGTGGAAAAGTTATTGCCAAATAGGGAGCTCATTTAAGCACTCCAAGTGGGTTCTTGAGAATAAGACTTTGGGGAGGTAAAATATGAGTCTTTAAAGTTAAAATGTGGTACACTATGTTTTGTGTTAAGGAAGCAAACACTGAATAATGTCATCGGCCACTGATTGTTGGTTTATCAATGGTGTAAACACTGAGCTTACACAATGTGCATTGGTGATCATCTCAAGGTGATGGCGCCCAGCTGTCTTTGCTGAGTTTGTGAGAACTTTCTTAGTATTAGACTGTCCAGCTTTCATTTGCCATAAATTAGTATTTTGTTCAGTCCAGTCTAAATGAAGAGCAGCAAACAGGTGTTCAAGTCTGTTAAGACAAATGCAATTAACTCTGGGAGTGATATACTAATATGAACAAGTTCCACCTCCGATAAAAGAATAGATCCTGTTATATATATATGAGTATATATATATATATATATATACACTCATATATATATATACTCATATATATATATACACTCATATATATATATCTCAAATGGGATCTATGTTATATCTATTCTATATATCTAGTCTATATCTGTATTCTATATACTCTCTCTCTCTCTATATATATATATATTTTTTATATTTACAAAATATGTATATATTTGTTGTTGTTGTTTTGTACCGAGGATTGAATCCAGGGGCGATTAACCACTGAGCCATATTCCCAGCCAGCTCTTTACATTTTTTATTTTGAGACAGGGTCTCACTAAGTTGCTTAGGGCCTTGCTAAGTTGCTAAGGCTGGCTTTGAACTTGGGATCCTCCTACCTCAGCCTCCTGAGTTGCTGGGATTACAGGCATGTGCCACCACACCTATTTAATTTTTTTTTTTTTGAAAGAGAAAAAAGGAAAGAAAAAACTTAACAAAATTTCTATACTTTAAAGTGAACCAATAGCAATTATAATTACATTCTGGTCTTAAATTACTAAATTTATGTTGCTACAGAATCACACAAAACATGGTTTTTATGCTATTCAAGTATCAGATATTATCCCTAACTTAATACCAGAATAATGTCTTTAAGTCATAGAAGAACAAGGCCTTCTCTGTTGCCAACCCAAGGAGTCTTCTTCATCCCAATGGTAAATGATTTGATTAGGTACTTGGAACCCAACTTCACCTCAATTTATAAAGAATTTCTTTTCTCCCTCCCTTCTCCCTTCCTTTCTTCTTTCCTTCCTGACTTTTAAATAAAATTTGTTATTCCAAATTTCAACAGCCTGAGTTTTTACCTTTCTTTCCAAAAGGAGGTAACTAACTCACTTGAGTTTATATTGGTCTTTATATTGCAGAACAGATTTTGTATGGTCAAGGAAAAGTTCTGGTGGGTTCCAAAAGATGCAAATTGCACCAGGATTTTTATCTTCTGGTGTTACTTATATCTAATGTGGAGTAAGAAGGTAGAAACAGGGAATGACTCCACACACCACCTTGGGGGGAAAAATAAAAGCAGAAGGAAAAATTTCCAAAATGATTTTATACTTGTAATTTACTAATGTGGAAACTAGCCTACTGTGAAAATTTTGTAGGTCCCCCAACCACTTTTTTTTTTTTTTTTTTTTGTCATGGTTTTTCACATTGATTTAGTTCCTGGTGGTGATTAACAACAACGACAAAAAACTCCAATTTTTTATTTATTTTTTTTGTTACAAGGGATTGAGCCCAGTGGAACTCAACCACTGAACCATGTCCTCAACTCTTTTTTATATTTTATATTTAAATTGCTTAGGGCCTCCCTAAATTGCTGAGGCTGGCCCAGAACTTGCTAACCTCCTACCTCAGCCTCCCAAGCCACAGGGATTATAGGCATGAAACAAACAAACAAACAAACAAAAACTCTTGAAGATGAACAAACAAACAAAAATGCCTGTCATCCTTGGTTTGTCTGCACAGCCTTAAAGAAATGTAAGACATGGAGTTGCAAGGAGGAAAGACTTTTTTTTTTTTCCTCAACTCTTATTAGGCTTGGCTGTATCAACCTCTTGCAATGATAGACAGACTAACAAAAGATAGTGACAGTTATTAATAAGTGCAGGGTATACCATGAGGGAGAAATCTCAATAGATATAACTCAAATTGGTAGCTAAAATTCAACTTATATAGCATTTTCAACAAAGAACAATAAATTTTTAGAGAAATGACAGGATATAGGGAAGAAGGTTTTGATTTCCAAGGTCAAGAAATTGTGGGAAGGTAAATACATGGGAAGAATCTAAAAGAATAAGGTTCATTTGTAGATTCCTCTGGGGCTCTCTAGACTGACAAAAGTCTAGAGTTGTCTCTAATCAAGGAGAATTTATATCCTGTCTTTAGGCAGCAAAATAGGATAGAGAGAACTTTTTCTCCATTTGACTTTTCTCTTCTTTCTCTTCTTCTTCTTTTAAATGACACTACATGTATCTTACAACTTCTGTGGGTCATGTCTGGGCATCAGTTAGTTGGGTCTTCTATTTAAGGTCCCATCAGGTGGAAAACAAGGTAAGGGCTAGGTTATGAAAAAATTCATTTGAGGCTCAAGTCTTTCTCCTGGCTTAGTGGTCGTTGGCAGGATTCAGTTCCTTATTAAATTAGTCAATTTTCTGCTGCTATGACAAAATATTTGTGGAGTTCTGGAATTCTGGAGTTTCAGAACTCTGAAACTCTGGTGATGGCCTTCTTGCTGGCAGTCAAGAGGGGGAGCTGGGAATTATTTGCAAAAGACAGGAAACACTTGCATCCATTTGCTGCTTCTTTATTTCTTTCAGCTCAAAAATAGCTTTCATGTCAGAGAAGCATATTTTGGAGTGATATGTCTCCTTCAGGGAGACTATGTTTTTAGATCAGAAAACCACTAGGAGTTGCATATTCAATGGCAGTGCCTAAAGGTGAGAAAGAAAGCTATCAAAGAAAGGAAGGAAGAACATGGTCCCGCCCTGAGGTAGGGCCCTTGACTGAGAAGTCCTAAGGCACATGTGTGGGCTTTCAACTAGCTTTTATAACATTCTGAATTGGTCTTGTATGGTTATTAGTCTTTATTTCCTCAGGCATTCCTATATAGTCATGCAGCTGAAGGTGGGGTAACCATGGTCAGTGACTGGCCTCCTCTCTCAAACTGTGCCACCTAATCTTGGGAGACATGCTTTTCTGACTCTAATGGTCAGCTGCCTGGCAGAACTCTTCCTTCATTTTTCAAGGTCTCATTATCAGTTATATAAATATGTTGCTCCCATTTGGGCAACAAGGTCCGATGTACCTCCTCAGGGCCCGCCTGAGGAGAATACAGGGCCGAGCAGGATGATGAGTGTCTGCGCGGCAAAGGAAACACACCAGAGCTGGGAGGTCTGTCAGCGCAGGAGGCACAGCAGGAACTCGTTTATTGAGGAAGTCACACAGCTTTTATGTAGGGTGGAGGCTAGGTGGGAACCAATCAGCTTAAATGTCAGCAAGGCAACGGGGGCTCACGCAGGCGAGAGTCCCATAGGACTATATGGCAAGCACGAGCTGATCACGTTCGGGGAACTGTTGTTAACCAATCCCTGACGGTGGTCTGATTTATCGTCATTAACCTTTGAAACCGCCTTTGAGGCCTTGATCTTGCTCACTCACCAGGGGGTAAGGAGTCAGCCTGAATTAGTTAACGTGTCATTAGTCCCAACATAAATAGACCTTAAAAAATGACACTATCAATTCTTTTATCTTTTTATTTAGCACTAGCATCCTGGGGATGTTGGGGGAGAAATTAGAAAAAGAACAAAAATGATAGAATCAGCCCATTTCCCCCTAGCACTGTGTACATGAAAATTTCTGCTTTTCACAGGCATCTTACTTCTGTATATATAAAAACATATATCAGATGTTTATTGTATAGTTGGTTATATGTTTTATAGAGATTTTTAAATGTTCCTAAATATGATTATGACATATTTGATAATGAGATCAACTGATTTAATAATGATTTCATTTGATAATGAGTTCATTGGCACTCATGGAAGATTGGATTCAAGGGGTTCTATTATTCTTTGGTTGCTAGGGTTGATTCAGTCTTTGTAGTAGCAGTGCTTTTTTGTTTTAATTAATTAATTTGTATATTTTAAAATTTCTCTTTGTACCAATGTAAATTTTTCATAAAGAGAATGATTTTCTCACACAGAGTACTATGGTTTGGATAAGTTCTCCTTCTTCCCCAGAAGGCCCATATGTTGAAGACTTGCTCTCTAACCTAAGGTACTACTGAGAGGTGGTGGAACCTTTAAAAGGTGGGGCATAGTGGAAGGAAGTTAAGTTACCAGGTATATTCTCTAGAAGGGCATCCTAGCCCCTCCTTTTCTTATCTCTCTTTGCTTTCTGGCTGCCATGAAGTGAGCATCTTCCTCTGTCATGCACTTCCACTAGTACAGACCCAAATCAAAAGGCCAAACTCTGAGCCAAAATAAACCTTTCCTCCTCATAAGTTGTTTTATCTCAGGTATTTAGTTATAGTAAAGGAAAGCTGACTAGTAGACAGAAGAAACACTGTGCTTTAGACAAGTTTCAATTATTACTAGAATAAGGAAACACTGAAGACATTGTAATAAAATAGATTACTGGATATGGTTTCAATAGAATGCTATAATGGTGGGATTATCTGGTTGTGTAGGGATATTGACTTTTGTTCTTTACTAAACCATTTTACAATACTTTGGACACTAAAAATAATTTGTAGAAAACAAGGAGCAATTCAAAATTCTTGTCCATAGCCATTCAAAATAATTCTGTCCAACCAGGATATAAGCCTCCCTCTCCTTCCAAACCCAGATTTGGATATATTTGAAAATTCATTTCAACATTCTTGATCAATAAATGTCTTTTTAAAAATTCTTCTTTGAATTCATTGTAATAGCTCCCTGGTTTCCTCATTTAACTAAAGAGTTGTTAGATCTTTGACTTGTGTTCTTGATATATTTGTATGAGAATCATGATTTTATCATTAAAACATTAACCTTTGATACTAGTTAAAAAATATTACTTGGGAAAATGTAATGAGAATACACAGGCTCATTTCAAGGAAAACCCAAACAAGATATATCAGGGCTTTACTAGATATGGTACAGGAAGATCTCCAGAAGAGTAATGTGATCATTTCATCATCTTTCCAAAGTCACATGATCTTTTGTCTCTGATTTTCATTTTGCATTCTCTTTGTCTTCATTTTTTTAAACTACTATAACAACATACCTCAGTTTAGGTATTTTTTTTCTTCAATTAAAAAAAATTTTTTTCTGATTCTAGGGATTGAATCTAGGAACACTTTACCACTGAGCTATCTTCTCAGCCCTTTTTTTTTTTTTTTTACTTTTAATTTTGAATGAGGATCTTGCTAAATTGCCAGGGCTGGTCTCCAATTTGTGATCCTCCTGGCTCAGCCTCTTGAATAGCTGGAATCAGGCATGCACCACCATGGCTTAGACTGGGTAATTTATGTACAATAGAAATGTATTGATCACAGTTTTGGAGGCTGGGAAATCTAAGATCAAGCCACCAGCAGAATCAGTGTCTAGTGAGCACTCTCTGCTTCAGAGATGGCAACTTCTATGTGTCCTCATGGCAGAAAGGGTTAAACAAACTCCCTTCAGTCTCATTTATAAGGACACTAGGACACTAATCACTTCCTAAAGGCCCCATCTGTCAATACTATTGCATTGTTGATTAGATTTCAACATACAATTTGAGGGAGAGGGGGGCTCAAGACATTCAGACCATAGCATACTTCATTCTCCTGTCTTTGAGAAGACTGATTTTTCTCTGCTTTTCCATATATATATATATGAGAATGGCCATCACAGCCCTAAAATTACAGAAACTTCTTTCATTTATTCATTCAACAACAATCTATTTTGTACTTACTATGCCAGCTATCTCTTGCTCTAGCACCCAATTTACATTTCTATGTTTCCATATACATTGCTGGAAGGCAGATTAATTTTTTGCTACATAATGTTGGGACTTGTTATGTATTCATACATGCATGCATACAATATAACAATATAATTTGGCCAATATCACTTCCCAACACTTTTCCTCCTCCCTCCCTACCCATCCCCTGGTTCCTTTCCTCTACTGATCTCTTTTTTGATTTTCATGAGCTCCTGCCCCTAATACTACCACCTTTCTTTTCCATTTTTCTCTCTAGCTTCCAGATATAAGAGAGAAATATGACCCTTGACCTTCCGAATTTGGCTTATTTCGCTAAACATAACGATCCTGCAAATTACATAATTTCATTTTTCTTTATGACTGAATAAAATTGCTATCTCTCTCTCTCTCTCTCTCTCTCTCTCTCTCTCTCTCTCTATATATATATATATATATATATATATATCACATTTTCTTTATCCATTCATCTGTTGATGGATACCTAGGCTGGTTCCACAGTTTGGCTGTTATAAATTTTGCTGCTAAAAACATGGGTATACATGTATAGTAATATGCCTATATTATAATAGTAATGACTTTATTTAGGATAAATGCTGAGGAGTGATATAGCTGGGCCATATGGTAGTTCCATGCCTAGTCTTTTGAGGAAACTCCATACTGATTTCCATAGTGGTTGTACTAGTTTGCAATCCCACCAATTGTGTAAGTTCTTTTTCTGCACATCCTCTCTAGCATTTATTATTATTTGTATTCTTAATGACTGTCAATGTGACTGTGAGAGATGAAATCTCAGTAAGGTTTTGATTTGCATTTCCCTAACTACTAATGATGTTGAACATTTTTTTCATGTGTTTGTTGACCCTATTTCTTCATTTGAGAAGTGTCTGTTCAATTCATTGGCCTATTTATTAATTTGGTTATTTGAGTTTTTGGTATAAATTTTGAGTTTCTTTTTTTTTTTTTTTTTTTTGGAACCCAGAGGGTGCTTAAACACTGAACCCCAACCCCAACCCTTTTCATGTTTTATTTAGAGACTGCTAAGTTGCTTAGAACCTTGCTTTTTGCTAAGGCTGGCTTTAACTCGAAATCCTCCTGCCTCAGTCTTCTGAGCTGCTGGGATTACAGGTGTACCCACCACACCCAGCTCTGTAGTATAATTTGAAGTTAGGTATTGTGATGCCTTCCAGCATTGCTTTTTTGGCTTAGAATTGCTTTGGTTATTCTGGGTCTTTTATTCTTTCAAATGAATTTTATGACCATTTTTCTAGTTCTGTGAAGATTTTCATTGGTGTTTTGATGGGGATTGCATTGAATCTGTATATTGCTTTCTATCTTCTAAGATCTTCAGTTTCCTCAAAATTCTATAGTTTTCATTGTAAAGGTCTTTTTCCTCCTTGGTTAGATTTATTCCTAGGTATTTTATTTTAAGGCTACTATGAATGTAATTGTTTCCTTGATTTTTTTCTCAGCGTATTTATTGTTGGTACATAGAAAAGCTATTGATTTTCAAATGTTAATTTTCTAACCGCTACTTTGCTAAATTTGTTTATTAACTCGAGCAATGTTTGGAAGAGATTTTTTGCATCTTCTATATATAAGATCATATCTATAGTGATAATTGGATATCTTCTTTTCCTATTTTTATCGCTTTTATTTCCTTCTCTTGCCTAATTGCTCTGACTAGAATTTCTAGTGCTGTATTAGCATAATAGGAGTGGTAAGACATGTTTGTCTTGTTCCAGATTTTAAGGGGAAGGCTTTCAGTTTTCTCCCCTTGCCTATGTGGTTGGCTTTGGGTTTTTTACATACAGCCTTTATGATATAGAAGTATGTACCTTATATCTTTTTTCAGTGTTTTTATCATGAATGGGTGTTAAAAAATTCTGTTGAAGGCCTTATCTGCTTCTATTGAGATGACTAAATGATTTTGTCCTTAATTTTATTTATGTGATTAATTAAATTTATTGATTTTGTGTATGTTAAACCATCCTTGTACCTCTGGAATAAAATCACCTTTGTTGGGATGTACAATCTCCTTAATATGCTGTTGAACATGATTTGCAAATATTTTATTAAGTATTTTTCATCCAAGTTCATCAGGGATTCTGGTCTGTAGTTTTCTTTCCTCAATGTGTCCTTATCTGGTTTTGGTATGAGTGTGATGCTGGCTTCATAGAATGAATTTGGAAGTGTTCATTCTTATTTCATGGAATAATTTGAGGAGTATTGGCATTGGTTGTTTAAAAGGTCTGGTAGAGTTCAGCTGAGAATTCATCTGGTCCTGGACTTTTCCCTGTTGGAAGGATTTTTATTACTGTTATCTCATTACAAGTTATTGGTCTGTTTTAGGTTTTCTACATCCTCTTGATTTAATTTTGGTAGATTGTAAGTGTCTATAAATGTATGCATTTCTTCTAGATTTTCCAATTCATCAGACTGTAAGTTTTGAAAATAGTCCCTAATGATCTGCTGGATTTTTGTGATGTCTGTGGTGATTTCTCCTCTTTCATCTCTTATTTTATTAATTTGGGTCTTCTTTTTCTTTTGGTTGGTTCGGCTAAGGGCTTATCAATCTGGTTTATCTTTTCAAAAAACTAACTCTTTGTTTCATGGATCCTTCATATTATCTTAGTCTCAAGTTCATTAATTTCAAATGTGATCTGAATTATTTCCATCCTCCTACTGGCTTTAGAATTGGTTCATTCTTCTTTTTAAGGGCCTTGAGATGTATTATTAGGTTGTTTATTAGGAATCTTTATGAATTTCTTATGTAAGTACTCATAGCTATAAACTTTCCTCTTAGAATCGCTTTCATAGTGGACCAGAGATTCTGGTATATTTTATCACTATTCTCATTTGAGTCTAAGAATTATTTCATTTCTCCCTTGATTTCTTCTATGACCCTTTTATCATTCAAAAGTGTATTTTTCAATCTTCATGTGTTATATAGTTTTTGTATGGCTTTGTTGTATTGACTTCAAATTTCCTTCCATTATGACTTGATAAAATGCAAGCAATTACATCAATTTTTTTTTTGTTGTTTGTATTTTTTAAGAGTTTCTTTTTGGCCTACCTGGAAGACAGACTCTTAATGGCTTACCTGGGTTATGTCTTCATTCTGATCACCCATGCTCAGGAAATAAAAATCATATAATTGACTGCTGAAGGAGAAGATTCCTAAGAAGAAATCTGGATAAGGCAGACAAAAGGAGTAACATGTTTTTTTCCACATGAATTATAAGCTACTAACATAATACAGTATTAGATAAATGCTCTGTTTCAACCCTAACCATACATTAACCACCCAGAGTTAGTGAAGATACCACACATTAAAGGTTCAGAACTCCACAAGAATTCCCTACAGATGCTATCCCCAAATTCCAGAGGCTTCCAATGTCACTTATATATCTGACCAACTTGGCCGCAAATTTGGGGTTCTCATAACCACTCAGATTTGATAATTAGCTAGAACACAAAAGAAAAACACTATATTCATGGTTACTTTTATCATAAAGCATACAATATAGGAAGTCATTTGAAGACATGCATAGAGCAAGGTCTGGGAGGAAATGCAGAGCTTCTGTGCCCTCTCTTCATGGAATGCAGATTAGTTGTCCTCTTCATCAACCAGGAATCTCCACTGAGCCTTAGTATCCAGAGTTTTTGTTTGAGATTCAGTAAATAGTCATGAATGGTTGAATAAATCATTGGCCACATCTCCAACCTTGCTCACCTCCCTAAAGGTTAGGCTGGCTCAAAGTCCCAACCATTTAATCCTCTAATCATGGTCGACCTTTCTCATAATCAGACCTATTAGAAGCTCCATGGGGGCCTGCAAATGAGTCACCCCACTATCATAAAAAAGATACTCCTCTCACTATGAAAGTTCAAAAGTTTTTTAAGCTCTGTGGTAGGAACTGGAGACAAAGACCAGATAATTATTTATTATACTGTAATACCTTCATGTTGTGTTAAATGCAATAAGAGTTCAGACACTTATTTGCCATAGGGGATTACTGGCTGAGATAAAATGAGCCAACTTAAGGGAAAAGAAATTTTAAAAGAGGGAAAGAACAGAAGAAGCAATTCTGAGTGTTTTGTTTGTTTGTTTTAATATGACGAACTACTCAAAATAAAATAAGCACAGTATTTTTACTTAGTGGAAATGAGAGTTTATGTGGAAAATAAGGTGCTAAGGCCACTTGAAGCTCAACAGTGAAAGATTGAAAATGCCAGAATAATGACTTTTGAAAATTGTTCATACTGATAACAGTTTTCAGCAAGAAAGGGATTAAGTGACATAAACTATATCTTAGGCAGATCAGACTGACAGCAATATGTAGGTTGAATTAGAATAGGGAAATAGAGAAGCTATTAGGGAATGTCACAGTTTTATTTTAAAAGTGCATAATTTTTTAAAAGCATAGCTTTCATACAAATGTAGAATGAATATATGTAAGGAAGAATTACAGGAATAAGGATATAGAATATTCCATCTGGGAAGGTATATGGAAGTACATTTTCCACATTTGAGATAAAATTTTGGCGATTTTTTTTCTACAGGAAAGAAATCTTTTGCCTCTCTCTCTGAAAAATGTATGACTTAATCTAAATATATATATATATGTGTATATATACATATATAGCCCCAAATCAATAGTAAATACTAAGCTATACAAAAAAACGTTCCCTAGAAAATAAAATAATCATTGGAGGGATTTGTTAGACAAGAGAAGAACATACAGTGTTGTTTTTTTGGTCTTGTTTCTGACTTTGGATAATATTTCTCAACATTCCCCCTTTTAATCATAAAAAAAATTCTGGAGATCAGTCTTAACTACACGTATTTCTAGAACCTGGGCTTATGTATTTTAACCTGACTCATTCATGTGTTTGGCTCCACAGATTAAGAACCATTTCTATTCCTCCATGGTAGGTTTGTCATACTGCACTGAGATCTCTCATACCATAGGCTAAAATAAACTTTCCCTCCTCTACGTTTTTCTTGTAGGGTATTTTGGTCACAGTGATACAATAGCTAACTAAAACACTGTCTTTTGTTAAAGAAACAATTTTTACTTATAGCATGTGTCAGAACCCTTAGGCAAGTATGAAAGGAAAGTAGAAACCACATGTTGGCAATAAGATGTAATGGCTTCAATTAATTAGTAACTATGACCAACAATACATCAAAATGGAGAATAAAATTCTTTATAGGAAAAAATAAATAACAATTTAATTAAATACTGATTAATGTCTTCCTAAAAATAAGAATTGAATAGGGGCAGTAAGAGCATTGACAAATCTCCTTCCATATAAAATCTCCTTCCATAATATCGTGATGTTAATAATATTTTACTTTTTCCACATTAACCAAGGCAAAGTTATATTTTAACAGTTCTTCTTATGTGTCTCTTAAAATAGTGCTGAAAAATTACAAAATATGGAGCATATCAAGATTCAATTTTAGTTCTGATCTTTAGCAACGTAAAATAATAAATCCTCCCTGACCTTGGATTTTCCAGCCTTTATATTTGTGAGAAATAAATTACTGTTTGTTACAAAAATAAAACAAAATAAAATGAAATAGCAAATCTTTGTGATTGCCAAGGGAGCCTCTAGGAATCCCCAAAGATGATGGATGTATAAAAATCATCTTGACTTTTTTTCCCTGAATTTAAGTTCTGACCTTGAAAAGAAAAACATAAAAAATTATCCTAGGAAATTTGGCCACATCATTAAGACAGGATCATACATGTCTTAGAACACAAATGTGGTTTAGCGGCTCCAGCAGGCATCGCGGTACCACTTCCATAACTGTCAAGAATATAATTTTATTTCTATAAAGCTAAAAATGACCCAAATACACATAGAATGATCCTCAACCATTTATTTATTTCATTAGTGGGGGAAATACGATTGTAAAGCTGATTTAAGGAACAATAGGTATTAAGAATTATCTAGCAAAGCATCAGAAAAGACATACTGAAACAAATTTGTTAAGATCTATTTGTTTTTTATTAAATTTTTTTTTTCTATGTGGTTCTGGGGATTGAACCCAGGGTGCTCTACCACCAAGCCACATCTCCAGCATTTTTTTTTCTATTATTATTTTTTGTTTTGAAACTGGATTTCACTAAATTGCCTAGGCTTATGATTCTCTTGCTGAGATTACAGGTGTGCACCACAACACCCAGATTAATTAGTTAAGTTTTAGACAAAATTTGTTAATACCCTACTGGTTAATATTGTTGTAACTTTTGATGTTATCTTTTTGATGTTATTTTTCTGCCAGAAAAAAATCAACCAGGTGATACATATCATCACTACTAAACCACAGTAATTAAATAATCCTAGAACTAGATACAATTAACAGGCTGAAAGATAACATCGAAAGGACATGCATTCTCTTGCCTTAGTTCCAAATTTTGGAATTCTTTCAACAGGAGAGAGAACCAGGGTAAATTCTTTCTTCTCTAGACTTTCATTTATTTCTTAGTTTCTTCTGCCACAGTTTTGCAGATTGCTGTGATCCTACATCAGGTAAAACTTGCAGGCATTAAAATTGCTTTTACTGAGAATTTAACTTTAATTTGTTTGCAAAGGTAAGATTTCTGATTTCTTTTTAAGCAGATGTCAATGTTTCCTCCTATGGAAGCACTTTTTAGCTGAGTTTCTAAAAATTCAAAAATGGAGTTTCAAGCAGATTAGGTTCTAATACAACCCCTGTATTTCCACTGCTTCCCACAGTGAATATGAATAATTCTTTTATATTTGTTTATGTCTGGTCATATGCAAAACTTGTCTTTGACTGTTCTACTCAATTAAAACTTAGTTACATATTTAGAAGTATTTATTCTCTAGTGTATTCCATAACACTTTGTCTACCAACATAGAACAGTGATTGAGGAAGCAGTGGTACCACTGTTTCAAATCAAATCTTCTAGTTCTGTGATTTATTTTTGCCCAATTCACAATAGCTAGATTGTGGGACCAACCTAGATGCCCTTCAATTGATGAATGGATAAAGAAACTGGTATATAGATGTCCTTCAATAGATGAATGGATAAAGAAACTGTGGTATATATATGCACAATGGAATATTACTCAGCCATAAAGAAGAATAAAATGATGGCATTTGTGGTAAATGGATGG
The DNA here is from genome assembly GCF_902686455.1 of Sciurus vulgaris. Taxonomy (NCBI): domain Eukaryota; kingdom Metazoa; phylum Chordata; class Mammalia; order Rodentia; family Sciuridae; genus Sciurus; species Sciurus vulgaris. Next base: position 83,226,113 of record NC_136465.1, read on the forward strand.
AGTTAGAGAATATCATACTAAGTGAAATAAGATAAGCCCAAAAGACCAAAGGCCAAATGTTTTCTCTGATAAGTGGATGATGATACATAATAGGGTGGGGGGTGGCAGGGGGCAGCAAGAGAAGAATGGAGAAACTTTGGATGGTGTAGAGGAAAATAGGGTGGAAGGGGGTCAGGAAGGAAAGATAGTAGACTGAGACAGTATTGTCCCATGTACATGTATGATTACATGAATGGTGTGAATCTACATTGTGCACAACCATAGAAATGAAAAGTTGTACCCTATTTGTGTACAATGAATCAAAATGCAGTCTGTAAAAATAAAAATTAAAAAAAAAATAGGGTCTTGCTACATTACCCAGGTTAATCTTGCCCAGGTGATTCTCTTGCCTCAGCCTCTTGAGTGCGCTTGGCTCTAGTTCTATGATCTTGGGTAGTACATTAACAATTTTTGTCTATCTTTACTTGTTTTTATGTTGAAATATGTCTTAATTTGGGTGCTAAAACAAAGGACAATTAATTGAATATAAACAACAGAAATCTATTTCTCAGAGTCCTAAAGTCGAAATCCTCAGAGGAGAGTATAAACATGGTTGGGTTCAGATGAAGGCCCTTCTCCTAGTTGAAAAAGAGCAAGCTTAGCTCAGCCTTTTCTAATCCCATTCATGAGAGTTCCACACTCATGACCTGATTTCCTTCCAAAGGTACCCCTCTAAATACAATCACATTGAGATTTAGGTACCAACATCCAAATTTCAGAGGACACACATATTTAGCCTATGATGAAAAGGAAAACAAAGCCTTCTCTGTGCAGGAATACTGTACGGGTTCTTTCACTTTCCTACCAAATTCATTGATCAGGGTTCAATATTTCATCCATCTCTCTAGGCATTATGTCAATTGATAAGAGAAGCCATCCAGATAGATAGTGATTCTTATGCTTACCTAATAAACTTGTTAAAATGAAGACTCCTGGCCTAGTAGCACTCAGATATTTTTATTTTTATTCAACACAACTCAGAAGTTGGTATTTTTACCTAGACCTCCCAGGGAATTTTTATGCATGGAATCCTTAGAACACGTTTTTGAGAATAGAGATTGAAAGCAGGTTTTCCATATCATGAAGTATAGAGGCAGAATCCAAAATCAGGTGAATTGTTAATGGTATCTTTGGCAAGATTTGGAATTGGTTTGGATCAAGTGGTAACTATTAAGATAAAATGGATGTGGCGATCCAAGCATAGCGTTGTAGAGGTTAAAAGAAAAACAGCAGCTAATTAGGCATAGTAATCTAAATGTTGTCAAAGATGCTTCACTACAGATATCAATGGTTTTAGCTTCCAAACAGTGAGATTTGTGAGAAAAAAAAAGTGACAAGGAGCTTACTATGCTGTTGTTTAACGTGTATTTTAGGAAACACAAAGAGTAGCTTAAACTAGCATAATAAAATGACAGGCTTGTAGGAAGTTCTCTGACAAATGAATTTATAAAAGCGGAATATTTAAGAGAATGGGAGATGGGGAACCCTACAGAGAAAATGACACAGTATTACAAAGTGGGAATAACAAAACCTTTTTATCCACTCCCAGTACTGGGTTTCAAACTCGGGGCCTTGCACATGCTAGGCAAATAATGTGCCATAAAACTTTTTATGGACTATTTTATTCTGACTGTGATCTAATGTACATAATGCTCAGATTCCAGGTCACCACTAATTCTGCTAGTTAGAATAGGGACTTAGAAATATAAAAAAATATTTGGGACTTTAATATAAACTTGGTGTACACTTGGCCCAATCAATTTCTGACCTCAATCTTAGATTTCACATTGTCCTTGCTTAAATATGATGGCTGAAGAGTTGGATGGTATGACCTACATTGTTTAACCATTCTTGACCTAGTTCTTCCTTAAGAGGCCAAAGAGCAAAGCAGCCAGGTGGCAGTGAAAAAGGCTATTACAATTTTATTACCCAGACTTCACTTCACCCAGGTTAACGTGTCTACATTTCTTAAAGTTTTAATAGGCAAAACACTGTGTCCATCAAACAGAAAGTCCATCCATACTTTAAAGGAAAACTATCTGATTGTAGGTTAACTTCATTGGGCTCCTCCTGATATGTAGAGGACAATGTTTTGTCCTCACTTCTGTCCCCTCTTGTTATATATTCATCTTCATGGTTATAAAGTCATCATCTATAAATTTAATGGATATATTTTACCCCTCTCTGACATGACATTGATGTTGTCTCAGAACATTCTTCAGAGCAAAAGAAATGAGTCTGAAGCCTGAGGTATTTATTATCATATGCTTTTTTGCACACAAGTCAGCCATATGAGAAAGAAACATTTCATTGAAAATTCAACCGAAGTTTCAGATTTGGAACTTCATTTTGTGATATTATCGTCCTGACTTGTACAATGTGATACATATTCTGAACCAGTGACCAACGATGACATTTCTTTTCCATAGTAAGGAGTAAGATTCTAGAAAACTAGCAGTATATTTGGGAGTGGCAGTGCTCATGATCACACTTCATAACCTGCTTCCAGAATTTGTCCCCTGAACTAATAACAACGGACTTCCAAGTTCTAAACACTCAGGGAGAGTTCTGGGAAATGGAATGTGGTAATAGTAGAAATAAACTTGAAGTAGAAATTTTCACCTATTTCAGGCTCTTTATGCCATCAAAACAGAAGGCAGAAAATGATGTGATGACTTTAGCCATACTATGGATATTATTATATGGATGAAATGAAGAGTATAGCAATAATCCTAAGAAACTCCTCGGGTCATCTCTTTCTACTAACATCTAGTGTTGTCAGAGTACCAGTATTTAGGAAATATAAAAAATGATGCATCAATCACAGATTTGAAAGTTTAAGTCATTCTGCTGAGGATGGGATAAATAGGAGCATGAGGAAAGGGAAGGGAGGAGAGTAAAATCATAAGCTAACGTGCCCACCAGAAGGCAAGGAACAGACTAGGAAAAGGAAAAGGTAGGTCATGATTCATAAATACTAGTTACTGCCTTATGACCAGTTACAGAAATGAGGACTTTAGCCCAATATCTACTTAAAAATTGCTATCATTGATATTTTGGTTTTTTAACTAATTGCATCTCTTTTTCCCCTTCTTCCTTTGTAACAGAATATGCAATTTTTATCTAGGAACATAACCACCCAAATAAAGACTGCTTCTCCTTATCTCTCTTTAAGTTAGGTTTGGCCATGCAACTAAGTTCTGATCAGTAGAATATAAAAATTCATGTTCGTGAAAGTCCGTAAAGAGTACGGGAAGCAGAGGTAGAACATACCATTTTCACTTCCTCCCCTTCTTTGCTCACTGAAACATTGTAACATTTGTTTGCTGTATTATTTGATAATATTCATTTCTTCCAAATAAATGAAATATTTCAAACTCACAAAAAGCATTAAACTTATATACCAGTTATGCTAATAGCTTATAAAATATGGGTGAAACTCACGGTATGTGTTAAGTGAAGATAACATGTAAGCAAGTTGCTTGTGAATCATAGGAAGAATTCATAAAAAATGTGCTAAATACAAATTTTAAGTTAGTAACTTATAAGATATATTAAAGTTAGATATAATAACCAGAGTATCTGATGGGGAGTTTGTTTTAGTCAGCTTTCTACTGCTGTGACAAAATATCTGAGACAAATTACTTATAAGGAGTCCAGTCCTTTTTTAATGTTTTATTTTGAGACAGGGTTTCACTGAGTCCTCAGGAACTCACTAATTTACTGATGTTGGCCTTGAACTTGCAATCCTCTTGTCAGCCTCTCAAGTTGCGTGGATTATAGGTGTGTGCCACTGCACCCAGTTTGACTCACAGTTTTAAAGGTTTCAGACCATGGTTGCTTCGCCCTGTTGTTTGGGACCTGTGAGGACATAGTACATCTTGGTGGAAGTGCATGGCAGAGAAGCTGCTCACCTCATGGAAACCAGGAAATAAAGAAAATGGAAGACTAGAAAGGGCCAATGCCACCAACGACATAACTTCCTTCCACTGGGCCCTATCTACTAAAGGTTTTGTCACCTCTCAATAGCAGCACAGGCAGTTGACCAAACCTTTAATATATTAAGGAAAACCGCCGCTTCTTAGCTTGGGTTGCTCCAAGCGGCTCGCGCCGCTTCTTGCTCTTTCGGCCTGACCAGTGGGACAAAAGACATGTACTTTTCAGAAGTTCATGAAGCAGCTTCCCGTTTATTCAGATAACACACCCTCAATATATAAGCAGTCTCGTGGATAAGCAATTGTAACCAGATATGTCCATCCAATCCTGTTAAAGGTCAAGCGATCACTCGCTCGAGCATAAGTGTAAAGTATATCTGTCCACGCGCTAGGCGGCAGAACTGATTATCATATAGCCAATTGTAAACGCTTCCTGCCTATCTCCAGGCATAATCAGGACGCCGTTTGCTCTCTGCCAGTCGCCATCTTTAGATGCACGTGGTACAACCCTGGACCCCGGGTCTCGCCCGCCACAACTCCCCCTTTCTGTTTATAAAAGAGACCGTGCCTGTCTTACGTTGTCCACGGCAGAGCAACATCCTTACCCGTCATTGGACAATGAGGCTCTAGCCCTCATTTCCTGTCTTAGGTTGGTATGAGCTCCCCATGAATCTTACCAGTCATTGGCTACCGGTCCAGCATATTTAACCAGACTTGGGGGGATGGGCCAGCATTAATTGCGATGAGAGCTTGGCGAAGAATGGCTGTTTCTCTGTGTGGATGTATATGCATTTTGTATAAATACTATATGCACAGAACAGATACAACACACAAGAGACCTCCCCTGGACAAAAACCCAAACCATTCTTTTCCCCATAGAACAGCGGACTGCAGAAATATAGCCAATTGTTGTAAAAATAGGAGGATATAGAATAGAGGAGTTGGTAAGGGGTACAGGATAGGGCCACATCTTCACTATCCCCCATAGTTCACGCGAGTCTCCTCCATTAACTTGGCGAGAATTCGCCAGCACCATCAGCGGGAGAAGCCTCCTCATCTTCTTCCTTTTGTTTTGGGGTCTCTGTTGAGGCCTTGACCAATCTCTCTGGCACCCAAATTGGCGATTGTGCGTCCTGTGGGAAAACACAAACAGACCCTTGGGTCCAGATTAATACCGGATCTGGGCCTTTCCATTGTCCTGATAGAATATTCTTCCAGAGCACTTGAGGTAGATGCTTTTTATTAGGCTCTGAATGACCGTCAGCAGCTGATCGGCCCTCAGAATCAAGATTTTAAAAATTTAAGATGAACAAGACAACGGACAATTTGTCTTTTGGGGATCTGTATGATGCCCCTCTTCCCCCTTTTTGTTTATAAAGCATGTTTTTAAGCGTTAAATGGGCACGCTCAACAATGCTTTGTCCAGTAGGATTATAGGAAATTCCTGTGACATGTTGAATACCAAAGGTGGAACAAAATCGTTTAAAGGCCTGGGACGTATGTCCAGGACCATTATCTGTTTTAATTTGTTTGGGAACTCCTAGAATAGAGAAAGAGTGTAAACAGTGTGTTATTACATCTTTGGTTTTTTTCTCCAGTAAGAGCAGAGGCCATAATAAATCCTGAAAAGGTATCAATAGACACATGAATGAATTGTAGTTTTCCAAATTCTGAATAATGAGTTACATCCATTTGCCAAATATGATTGGGCTGAAGCCCTTTTGGATTTACTCCTAACAAGGGGTTAGGAATAAGTGTAACACATTTAGCACAAGACTTGACTATGTCCCGAGCTGTTGCCTTAATAATTTTATAGCATATGCATAGAGTGGAAGCATTTACGTGAAATTTGGAATGAAAAATTTTTGCATTTTCAAGCGTATTAAAGATGTGTGGGTCTCTGGTGGCCATGTCTGTTAAATCATTGTGTAAACTTAAAGGACCTAGAAGGCCAGTATGAGCCCAAACATGCCCAATAAAAAAAGGATTTTTTTCTGTCCCAAATAAGTTTTTGTAAACTTTGCAAATATTTAGTAATAGTGGAGGTGAGGGAAATCAGACCAGTTAATTCTAAATTTTGAACAGCATTAACAACATATTTGCTATCAGAGAATAGGTTAAAAGGCTCATGGTGGGTTTTGAATACTTCTATAGCTACTAATAGTTCCGTTTGTTGTGCAGATAGAGTATTAAACAACAATGTTTCTGTAACATTATCTATAGTAATAGCACCCGTACCATTTTTTGATCCATCAGTAAATATAAGGGTAGCTCCTGTAATAGGTTCTTTTCGGGTGACTTTAGGAAAAATTATAGGATGTTGACTCTAAAATTGGAGAAGAGGATCAGATGGCAAATGATTGTCAAACACAGCAGAAGTACTAGTAAAGACTATAGCCCATGAATTTGAATTATTAATAAGATATTGTATCTGATCAGTAGTATATGGAGTAGTGATAGTTGAGGGATGTGATCCAAAGGTAGAAAGGGATACTTTTAACGCCTTAAGGATTAATTCTGCCACAGATTCAGTAAACAAGGCTAAGACCTTGTTAGGGGCATAATTCATGTGAACCCATAGAATAGGACCCTTTTGCCAAAACACTCCTGTGGGTAACTTATTTGTGGCCAACACAATGAATGATAAAGGCTTAGTTAGGTCAATACGCTCAAGATGAGCCTTTTCCATAGCTGTTTCAACAAGCTTGAGAGCTGTTTGAACCTTAGGGGTAAGCACTCGCTTAGAAAGAGGGTCAGAATCACCTTTAAGAATATCAAACAGGGGGCCCAAACTTGAGGTGGGTAAATGAAGGTAAGGTCTAATCCAATTAATATCACCCAAAAGTTTTTGAAAATCATTTAAAGTTCTAAGTTCATCCACCTGAACGGTAATTTTTGCAGGTTAAACCATAGTTTGATTTATGATAGATCCCAGGAAGTTTTTGGTGTCGTGATTTGTATTTTTTAATGGCAATGTGTAAGCCCCATCTTTCAAGTGACTTTAGTAAGGAATTATAACATTGCTCTAAGACAGGTTTTTCCTTATGAGCTAGCAAAATATCATCCATATAAGGATAGATTAAAAGTTGAGGGTTAATTTGTTGATACACACCAGGGTGGAAATTAATCTGATTACCTTGCCCTTCATACGGTCCTTGGCCTGTCAGCATGTTTAGATTCCATTGAGGATTGCCCACAACTGCATTATGTCGGGCAGTATCAGAACATAACTCCTGGTTAGCCACCTTCCACTTTAATATGGCTGCGCTTTTGTTAGGATTGGAAGCCATACCCAATCCCCTTAAAGTCTGATCTGCCTGTTAAAGTGGCCAGGCTTTGGGCCATTCTGTAATTTTGATAATACTTTTGTCAGCCCCAGTATCTAAGCCCTCAAAACTTTTGACTTCTATCACTAACTTTGTCATAGGCCTATATTTTAAACCACATGTTAACATGACCATATTTTGGCCAGTAGAACCTAATCCTTTATTTCCCCTAATAATATTTTTTGACGGATACTGATCATAGCAACTGGGTAAGACCAACAATTGTGCTATGCAATCACCCTGAGCTATTATTGCTATACCTCTTGGTGAAGAAGCAAGGATTTTTATTTCTCCTGTAAAATCAGGGTCTATAACTCCAGGGACAATATTTAATCCTTTTAAAGCAGAAGAACTCTTCCCCAGAACTTGTCCCACTGTTCCTTTATGTAATGGGCCGACAACCGATGTTGGTATTGGCTGTACTCCCATCTCTGGAGTTAATACTGCTCTGGCAGAGGCACAGAGGTCTGAACATCTACTTTCTCTTTCAGAAGCTTGACTTGATTGTTCTTTTTCTACAGTTTCTAATATCTTTTCCCCTTCTCTTAACTGTTTTTGAAATTTTGGTTTTTTGGAAGTCAGACAGAAACGAACTAATGTCACAACAACAACAACAACAAACAGAAACCAAACAAGGAAAGGTAACACAAATAACTTACACATATTTGTTATAGGATGTCCTTCGCTGTCTCTTGGGACAGCCTTTGAATATGTTCTCTCTCTAGGAGAATCTTCTATTACGCTCCCTCTCTAGGGGACCCTTCCATTAAAACCTTAAGGCAACCGTTTCCTCAAATAGGGAAACCTTCTCGTTAATTACGCTAGCAAAACTGTCTTTTATTTATCTGAGCGCTCGCCCATTCCCAGTCCGATCCTCGTCTGATCCCAGTCTAGGCCACCACTTATGGAAAACTGCCACTTCTAGCCTGGGTTGTTCCAAGCCGCTTCTTGCTCTTTTGGCCCAACCAGTGGGACAGAAGACATGTACTCTTCAGAAGTTCATGAAGCAGCTTCCCGTTTATTCAGATAACACACCCTCAAGCAGTCTCATGCATAAGCAATTGTAACCAGATATGTCCATCCAATCCTGTTAAAGGTCAAGCGATCACTCGCTTGAGCATAAGTGTAAAGTATATCTGTCCACGTGCTAGGCGGCAGAACTGATTATCATACAGCCAATTGTAAATGCTTCCTGCCTATCTCCAGGCATAATCAGGACGCCGTTTGCTCTCTGCCAGTCACCATCTTTAGATGCATGTGGCATAACCCTGGGCCCCGGGTCTCGCCCGCCACAATATATGGAACTTTAAGAAATAATTCAGACCCAAACTATTAGCAGACAAACAAGAATACTATTTAGATGTAGAAAGGAGGGTGAAGATCAAATCACAAAGTATAGGTTCACCTCTGGCCTGACAGCTGTCATCCCTAAATTAGCTAGGTTAGGCAGAATTGTAAACTGCCCCTACCATATTTGGGCCTTGCTTTCTATATATCTTCTCCCAGTTATTCAAACACTGATTTATATTTTGCAGATGTATTTAAGATCCCAAGTCAGCTGTTTTTTTTTTTGTTTGTTTGTTTGTTTGTTTTTAATTACCCCTTTTGACAGTACTGGGGATTGAACCCAGGGTCTCATGCATACTAGACAAGCACTCTATCATTGAGTTACATCCCCATTCCCTAAGTCTCTGGTTTCAATTTAGGGCGATTATTCAGGTAAGCCTAACATACCCACAAAAGTCCTTCAGATCTAAGTCCTGAGATCAGACACAGACTAGAGATTTAAAGAATGAGAAGCCTTGAAGACAGAGAGGGCCATATGGCAAGGAATGTGAGCAGCCCCTAGAAGCTCAAAGTAGCTCTGAGCTGACAGCCACCAAAGAAATGGGACCTTAGTCTCACAACTTCAAGAAACTAAACTCTGCCAAGAAGAATGAACTTGGAAGTAGATAAGAACTCAAACCAACTGAACCTTGATTTCAGCCTTGTGATGAGCAGAGAATCCAGTCATGCAATGCCAAATTTCTAACCTACAGAACTATGAACTATGAATGGGTATTTGTTATAGAGCAATAGGAAATGAATACTGCTCCTCACTAGTAATATTCATTGTGGTCCTATTCTAGCCTTACATGTGTTCTGTATGTATTTACAGATAGCACCCACAGCTCTTCAGAAGAATAATTAGGGATCTGTAAGTACAGCCGGCCTTGCCTTGCTTCCTACTGATGGAGCAAATTGTGTTAGTTCCAGATACATTCTGTCTGCCAAACTTCCTTGTCTAAATTCAAGTTCTGCTCTTCATAATCACATGAAAGGGGAAGAGTGATGTGGAAGAAAGAGAGGATACATAAACATTTGAACCCAGGATTCAAGTGGTATGGTCTTTCTACTCTACTTGCATCCTAAATGTCTTCACCTATAATCCGATCTGTTTGTTCTTGTTTTTTCATTATTTTATTTTTTAAAATTTGTTCTTCTTAGATATACTGACAGCAGTTATTTTGATATACCTATATGGAGTATAACTTATTCTAATTAGGATCCCATTTTTGTGGTTATACATAATGTGGAGTTACACTGATTGTGTATTCATATATGAACATGGGAAAGTTATGTCTGATTCATTATATTGTCTTTCCTATTCCTATCCCCTCTCCTCTTCATTCCCTTTTTCTATTCCAGTGAACTTCTATTCTTCCCTCCCCTGCCCCCTTTATTGTGTGTTAGCATCCACATATCAGAAACCACATTTGGGCTGGGGAGATAGCTCAGTTAGTAGAGTGCTTGCCTTGCAAGTGCAAGGCCCTGGGTTTGATCCCCAGCACCGTAAAAAAAAAAAAAAAAAAAAAAACGTAGAAAGCACATTTGGCCTTGGTTTTTTGGGGACTGGATATTTCACTTAGTGTGACAGTCTGATTCTGTTCATTTACTGGTAAATGCCATAATTTCATTCTTTTTATGGCTGAGTAATATTCCATTTTGCATATATACCATATTTTCTTTCTTTATTCATCTGTTGAAAGGCATCAAGGTTGGTTCCATAGCTTAGCTATTGCTTAAGCTATAGCTTAGCTTAGCTGTTATAAACATTGATGTGGCTTGCACTGGGGTGGGCTTGGGTAGAATGGAGGTGACTTTGGAGCAACACTTGAAGGATACAATGAGGAATCTGACCATTGTTGGAGTCTTGTGCACAGATTCACAAAGACTTAATCCGGGCTGTTGCAGGACCCTGTCAGATGAATATGCTGGGGTGATATCTGTTCTAGCCTAGCAAGCAGCTAAACTAACCTCTGACCCCATTGATATTCCTGTGGTGTGCCTAGAATCACATAATGGGAACATAATGATCCCAAAACAGGATGCCATCATGGTGGTAGTGCACAAAATGGTCTCTTGGTGTCTCTCATCAGTTCTCCAGCAGCCTGTCACAGGAACTGAATCCTACCTATGTTAGTTATCTTATAAAACTATGTTGCAGTGATTAAGCCATTCATTTAATGTGCATTGGATACTTTATTTTAGAGCAAGTCGCTTTTTAACCAACCTGTCAGTATGTTAATGAGATCATGTTTTGAAGCAGCATGTCCAGGTCACTTTGTAATAAAATTTTGTTAGGTTAAGTAAATTTGCTTGGAGGAAAACAAAATAAAACAAAACATTGATGTGACTGCATCACTGTAGTATGCTGATTTTAAGACTTTTGGGTATAAACCAAGGAGTGGCATAACTAGGTCAAATGGTTGTTCCATTTCAAGTTTTCTGCAGAACTTCATACTGCTTTCCAGAATGGCTGCACCAATTTGCAGTCCCACCAGAAATGTATGAGTACCTTTCCCCCCACATTTCTTATTTCTTCCTCCACCAGTCTCTGGCAACTGCCATGTACTTTCTTTTTTCATGATTTTGATTACTCTAAATCATGTAAGTAAAATCATACAGTATTTGTCTTTTTGTGAGTTATTTCTCTTAGCATTCTATATTGTAGCATGTGGCAGGATTCTCTTTTTTCAAGGCTGACTCATATTGTATCATATGTACAAAGCACTTTTTCTTTAACCATTCATCATTCAATGGACATTTGGGCTTCTTCAACTTTTGGTTATTGTGAATAATACTGCAATGAACATAAGGGTAGATCTCTTCAAGGACCTGCTTTCAATTTTTTTTTTTTTTTTTATATTGTGTTAGTCAATTTTCCATCATGATGACTGAAATACCTGATAAGAACTACTTAGAGGAGGAAATGTTTATTTTGGCTCACAGTTCAGAGGGTTAGTGCTTGGTAGGCCAGCCCTATTGCGCTTGGCCTAAGATGAGGCAGAATATTATGGCAGAGGAAAACTATTCAGCTCACGGTGACCAGGAAGCGAAGAGAGGAGTTGATCAAGGCACCAGGGACAAAATAAAAGTCCCAAAGACACACCCCCAGTGACCCACCTCCTCTGGCCCCTACTGCAGTTACCACCCTATTCTTTTAAATTATTAATCCATCAAATGGATTAATCCACTGATTAGGTTGCCATCTAGTAATCCAATCTCTTAAACTCTAAATAATATTGCATTGACCAACATGAACTTTTCAGAGGCATCTCATAATATCCAAACCAGAACAGATATATAAACAGAACAGGATTTTTAGTCTTATTTTTAATTTTAAAAGAAATTTTCATATGATTTCCACAGTGTCTGTACCAATTTTCATTTCTACCAACAGTCACTAAGGGTTCCAATTTCTGCAAATCCTGGTCAACACTTGTTATTTTTTGACAGTGGTCAACTTAATGAGTATGAAGTGATTTTCTTTATGGTTTTGATTTGTGTTCCCCAATGATTAGTGATGCTGAACATTTTTTTCATATGCTTTTTAGCTACTTGTCATTTTATTTTAGAAATCAGTGAAATGTATGTAAGTCATGGATATACCCTGACTTTCTTTGTCCTCTATGTTATTGTTAATTCACTTGACAAAAACTTACAAGAATTACCTATTTCATTCTCTGTATTTGCACTTGAGCTGCTGTTTGCTATAGAAAAATCATTTATTCATTAGACCGTACTGCTCCCAATGAGTGGTTTCCCACCTTTACTGTGTCTTTAATATAGTTCAACAACCCTACCATGTTTTTCTAGTTAACTTCTGTGATAGTCAGATTTCTATTGCTATGACAAAATACCAGGAAAAAAAAATCAACTTAAAAGGAGGAAAGATTTATTTTGGCCTGTGGCTTCAGGTTTCAGTCCATGATTGCTTGGCTCTATTGTTTTAGGACTGTAGTGAGGCAGAACATCATTGCATGGAGCACGTAATGGAGCAAAACTTAAACTCACCTCTTGGCAGCTGGTAAGCAAAGAGAGAGAGAAGAGGGTCTAGAGTCCCAATATCCCCTTCAAGGCATGTTGCCAATGACCTAACATCCTTCTACCAGGCCCCACGTCTTAAGGTTCCACCAGTTCCTAATAGTGCTATCAGGTGGGAACCAAGTTTTCAACACATTAGTCCTTGGAAGACACTTAAAAGTCAAACTATACTGTGTCCATACTTCCATAATTCAAACACATCATCATTAATGCTTTTTCAATAATATAATATTTGGAGGGAAGTTATAATCATACTAAACATATGGTTGTAAGAAATATCCTGATTTTAGTAATATTAACTTTTTAAAAAAGTACCTTGTAGTGGTGAATACCTATGGTCCCAGCTACTCGAGAGGCTGAGGCAGGAGGATGACTTCGGCCTAGGAGTTCGAGGCCAGCCTGGGCAACATAGCAAGCCCTGTCTCAAATAATAAAAATAAAATAAAAATTAACTTAAAGAAATATATTCTAAACCTTCTTCCGTCTCTTCACACTTCATACTCCATCACCTCTTTCTCCTCTTATGCCAAATTAGTGTCTACTTCACATATGAAATAGAAAATAAGCAATAGGAACACTGTATTTCCTATCACCTATCTACCAACCTACTAAAATGTCCTCCCCTTTTTTCTTATTTAACTAAGGAAGAGGCAGGGCCAGGACTAGGGCACAAATTTATGAAGGCACTCATTTACTTTGTTGGTCCTGAACTTGCATGACCCTGAGAGTGAGTTCATACCTAAATTTTGGACCTTAGGGATCTTGCTTGCCTCACCCTAGTTCTGGTCCTGGGAAGAGGTGTCCCTTTTCTTAACCAAAACTACTTCTAACTCTTGTTTCCAATTTTCCCCACCATCTACCTTCTTCAGAACTATGATTCCACTGTTTTCTCTCTCTTGGATTTTCAATTTCTTACTATAAACTGGATCCTTTTCTTCAGTATCCTCCCTTCTTTAAAAAGAAGAAAGAAGCCTCCTTTGGCTATACCTACCTTCAGTTATCAGTCTTTAACATTCCGTGTCTTTTATTAACCAAACCATTTAGAGGCATTGATACAAAAGTTTGATACACTTGCTGTACACTTCTTAACTAAATCTGTTATACCCTATCCCCTACCTTTCACTAAAATTGTTTTTTCTTACATGAATACTTCCCAAAGTATATGATTAGGGAACAGGTGGACTTCTCCTGTGTTGGGACTAATGACACGTTAACTAACTCAGGCTGACTCCTTACTCCCTGGTGAGTGAGCAAGGTCAAGGCCTCAAAGGCGGTTTCAAAAGTTAATGCCCATAAATCGGACCATAGTCAGGGATTGATTAACAACAGTTCTGGGAACGTGATCAGCTCGTGCTTGCCGTATAGTCATATGGACTCTCGCCTGCGTGAGCCCCACCTCCCCTTGCTGACCTTTAATGTGATTGGTTCCCACCTAGCCCCCACCCTACATAAAAGCTGTGTGACTTCCTCAATAAACGATTTCCTGCTGTGACTGGTCTCCCTGAGGGTCTGATTGTCCTCCAGCTGGAGGGCTGGGTGTGGGCGTTCAGACGGCCCTACCTATCCTGGTCTGGAACTTGTTGGGGAGTGCTCCCTACCCTTGTCGCTGGTTGAGAAGAGCAAGGAGGCTAAAGACCCCAACACTCCTGAGGTCCAACTATTTCCTAAAAAAACTAAAATTTTATTTTCCTCTCTTATTCTCATTCTCTCACAAATAGAAAAATTTTCTAGAGGCTACATGATATGTTCCATCATAAGACTGAATGTGGAAGCAGATGTGAGAACCCAGCTATTATTTGCTAAATAAATAGATTTGTCAAAATGTAAAATGATGGCTTTTATTTCATTAATTTTTTGTTTTGGAAAAATATAGTTGTTTGTCCTATTTATCATATTCATTTAATACACTATTATATTTGATTTGGTATTTTTTGCTAAGGAATTTATACTTCTGCAATTTGTAACTTCTTTTTTCAATGTCTGGTCTGTTGAATCGGAAAGTACACATTCCTTCTATTTTCTCAACAAATTTGTATAATATTAGTGTTATTTCCTCTTAAACTATGAAATAGAATTATTTGGTGATACTATCTTGGTTTGGAGTTTTCTTAAGGACTTATACAGACTTTCCATTTCTAAAATTTGTTTTTTCTGACTATTAGTGGTGCTGAGCATTTCTCCTCTTGAATTACCTGTATATAGTCTTTTTTCTTTTTTGTACCAAGCCACATCCCCAGTCCTTTTTAATATTTGATTAAAGACAGGGTCTCACTGAGTTGCTCAGGGACTTGCTGAGATGCTGAGACTGAGTTTGAACTTGAGATCCTCAGCCTCTGGAGCCGCTGGGATTACAGGCATGTGCCACTGTGCCAGGTTTACTTAGTCTTTTATCAAATTGTCTGTTGGAGTTTTTGTCATTTTCTTATTGATTGCTAACAGGTTCTTGTATTCTACCTACTAATCCCTTGTTAGTTTTAATCATTGATAAATTTCTTATTCATCAGTCCTGCCTCTAGTAACTTTTTCTGTAGAATCTTTTGTTAATAAAGTTTTGATATAAAAAGTTGAACATTTCCCCTAAACAATGAATATTTTTGAGTTTTAAGGATTCCCCCATCTTCACTGTCATAAATTCTTCAACATATACTTTAATTATCCTGACAGTTTTGTTTTATACATTTAAGTATTTAACTCTTGTGATTTATTTTTTATGGTATGAGGTATTGATTCAAGTATTTTTCTCTTTATAATGAATCATTTTCATGAAAATATTTTCTTTTAAATGATTTCCCCCATCCACTGAATCCTGATGTGATACCATACCTACTATAAACCAGATTCTCTTTTATGGGCACATTCTCTATTTCTGGACCCTTTATTTTGAGGTACAGATATATCAGTCTATTACTGTGCCAGTATAACACAGCTTTTATGACTGTAACTTTGTAGTGTATTTTACTAAGAAAGTAATCTCTTTCCTTTACTATTTTAAAAATTAACTTAGCTCTTCCAAAATATTATTTTCCTATATTTATTTTATAACTTTCAAATTTCTTAAATTTGAAAACTTTTTCAAATTTCTTAAACTATTTTGATGATATTTTTACAAAAATATTTCATCATGGAAATTGCAAACAGTTACCAAAGTAGGAAGAATTGGTAATAACTGTATGATGAACTCCCATGGATTTTATTACCAAACTGCAAAATTAACACATGGACATACTGTCTCATATATTTATATTGTCCCTTCCTTTTCTTTACTAAGATTGTCTATTTTTTTTTTTTTTTTTTTTTTTTTTTTGTACTAGGTAGGAATTGAACCCAGGGGCATTTTATCACTGAGTTACATACCTAGCATATTTTTTTAATTTTTTAAATTTTGAGGCAGGATCTTGCTAAGTTGCTTGGGACCTTGTGAAATTGCTGAGACTGGCCTTGAACTTGTGATTCTCCTGCCTTCATCTCCCAAGTCCCTAGGATTACAGGAGTATACCATAGTGCCCAGCTCTACTACACTGTCTTAACTGAAAGAAACAGGCATGATATAATTTCTTGATATGAACAAATATTGTCACTATTTATTTATTTATTATTTTTTGCTACCAGGGATTGAATTCAGAGGTGCTTAACTCACTGAGCCATATCCCCAGCTCCTTTTTTATTTTTTATTTTGTGATAGGGTCTCACTGAGATGCTTAGGGCCTCACTAAATTACTGAGGCTGGCCTTGAACTTGTGATCCTCCTACCTAAGCCTCCTGAGACACTGGGATTATAGGTTTGTGCCACTGCACCTGGCTGTTAAATTTTTTTATGCCACTGAAAAAAATGAATTGAAGAGTTGGTTTGTTTAAAATAGGATCCAAATAGGGCCCACATATTTCCTTTGATTTATCATGTCCATAATTTAAAAAATCTTTAATCCCTGTCTTCCTTTTCCCTTGTCATTTGCTTGAAAAAACTGGTTCATCATGTAGAATTTCATTATAAATTTCATTATATATAAACATGTTCTTTTATTGTCTGTATTTCCTTTAAATATGCTTAATCTAGAAATTTTATTAGATTGAGATTCAATTTTTTTGGCAAGAATATTTCAGAGATGATGCCATATACTTCATATATTATCACACTGTGAGTCAAACAATGTCTTTCTTACTGTGTTGATAAATATTATTCACATAATTCATTAAGTTTCCCAATAATTTTTCATATAATGGCAGTTTTCAACCTGTAGTCCATGACCCCTGGAGATCTCTGAAATTCTTCCAGAGAATTCTCATAGCCCAAATTATTTCAAAATAATTTAATATACAGCATTTGTCTTTTTATTCTCTCACAAATGTTCAGCAGAGTTTCCAATAGGTTACATGAAATTATCATATTTTAAATTTTTCTGTTTTAGTTTCTAATATGATTAACATTGAAAAATATAACCTAAATTACAATAAAAACAAACAAACAAAAAACCTTTTTGTGGTTCTCAATGATTTTTATAAGTAAAAAAAAAATTCCTTAAAACAAAAAGTTGAAGAACTGCTGAGCTAATGAATTTGTAGTCATCAATGACTAGTCTTTGATCATTTCATTAGGGGTTATAAAATATTAATATTAAAATGTGAATATGATATCACTCCTCTGCTTTCAATAAAAATTTTGTGTATTGTATAAGTTAATTATAAAATAAGTTTGTATTATTCTTAGGTTAGAGTACACGGTATCTTACTGTAGATCAGTGATTCTGGCTGCTTTTGCTTTTGAGAAATTTTCTATTTCTGGACATAGTGCAAGAGGCTGGTATTCCATGACTTACCCAAAAACTTATTGCAGGGGGACAGAGAAACAGTGATATAGCTGCTTTTTGCAAGAGTAACAAAATTGGGGGCTTGATGAGCTAAGATACTAGTAAGAAGAAAGGAATGAAAAATCGAGGTTGTCATGCAAAAAGTTTCCCTTTAAAGACATTTGCTAAATTCTTAAATGGTGCAATTCTTAAGCTGTGCACAGCAAGAAGCTAACAAAGTAGAATGCTTCCAAAAATGAGTATGAGATGTTTTCAGTCTATGATACTAAAGAGTAAGGATTAGAATTTAGGATTTTACAGAAAAGAGCAAAGTTAACATACAATGCATTTAATTCAAAGCCCTGGAGAAATACATCCTAGGCTCAAAGGAAAACTAAAGTTAGAGAATCTTACCAAAATAACATGTCTTCCATATCATTCTGTGATACACTTTTTACTCATTTAATTTTCATGAAACAGTACTCTGAAGCCAGACACTCTACGGTTAAGTAACTATTTGGCCTTGGTCAAGAGTTAAAATAAGGAGTGTAATAGTTTTTCCTTCATAGAAGTTGTTGTGACAATTAAATGAGACAATTCTTTTAAAGTATTTAGCAAAAGGTAAAGACTAAATAAAAGCAAGTAAAATTCAATTAACTTTCCTTTTTCTTCTTCCAACTAGTTCATAAATATTGGTATCCCCAAGGTGTATCCTGACTTCTATTTTTAATATGCTCTATACCCTCAGAGGATAAACTTGGTTTCAAAGACCATCTATGCCAAAAACTACAAAATTTGTATCTCCAATAGAGATCTTTTTTCATTTACTGTATTTTTCATGAAGGAAAGAAATGAAACTAGAGATGAATTGAATACAACAGGATATCTTTATTGTAGTTAATATTATATCTTAGACATTAATTTCTTTAATTTTGTTGTGCTGAGATTGAAACCAGGGCCTTGTACTTACTAGGGAAGCTCTCTATAATGAGCTATATACCCAACCTCAACATGTTAGATTTAAAAAAAAAAAAAAAAACACTGCAATTAGATGGCATATTGGTCAGGTTTTCATTATTACAAAGAAATGCCTGAGGCAGACAAATCTTTATTATGAAAAGACCTTACTTCAGATACAGTTTGGGGTTCAAGGACATGGCACTGGTGATGACCACCTTGCTGGCAGAGTTCCAAAGTAGCACATGGCAAGAAATAGGAACATAGATATCTACATCTG
Organism: Sciurus vulgaris; assembly: GCF_902686455.1. Classification (NCBI taxonomy): domain Eukaryota; kingdom Metazoa; phylum Chordata; class Mammalia; order Rodentia; family Sciuridae; genus Sciurus; species Sciurus vulgaris. The sequence continues at coordinate 83,244,801 of NC_136465.1, forward strand.
TTATATGCTCTCTGTCCCTCTTCACATGAAGCCATCAGAATTCAACCATGGGGATTTGACCTAATGACTTTAAACCTAATCACTTTCCAAAAGCCCTACCTCTAAAGACAACAATCAGATTAAGTTTTTACCCTCTTAATACCATTAACATATGACTGGGGATTAAACTTTTGCATGAGTTGGGGGTGGAGGGATGACAAATAGCAATAGCCTTCAAACCACAGCAGGTACAGAGTGACAGTGAAAATCTTTTGTGATATTTAGAGGATTCCTTGTTATTCAAGGAATAATAGATTTGCTGAATTTTTCCATAATAAATGGCCATTAGAAGGTTGTTTCTTGGTTTTATTTTTAAAAAGAAACATAATAATCTGTCCTTAGAGTAAGATGTGATGTTTAAAATATATTAAGAATGTAATAATATTTTGAAAGAAATGTGCTATCAAAAGAGCATGTTAGAAATGAATGTCTGGCCATTATTTCAGTCTTGTATAATTTTATGACTAAAAACAATGGCTGTAATCTTTAAAATGTTTACTGTTGTACATAAAAAACTTTCAAATAAAATTATTTAGCCTATTTAAAAATCTTCTTTTTTTTATTGTAAACAATTGGGGTACATGTTGTTTCTCTGTACATGGAGTAAAGGCATACCATTTGTGTAATCATAAATTTACATAGGGTAATGTTGTTTGATTCATTCTGTTATTTTTTTCCCTTCCCCCCCACCCCTCCCACCCCTCTTTTCCCTCTATACAGTCCTTCCTTCTTCCATTCTTGCCACCCTCCCTAACCCTCACCCTAAACCTAACCCTAACCCTAACACTCACCCTTCCTACCCCCCATTATGTGTCATCATCCACTTATCAGCGAGATCATTCGTCCTTTGGTTTTTTGAGATTGGCTTATCTCACTTAGCATGATATTCTCCAATTTCATCCATTTGCCTGCAAATGCCATAATTTTATCATTCTTTATGGTGGAGTAATATTCCATTGTATATATATGTCACAGTTACTTTATCCATTCATCAATTGAAGGACATCTAGATTGGTTCCACAATCTGGCTATTGTGAATTGAGCAGCTATGAACATTGATGTGGCTGTCTTCTAAATAAGGAATGTCAATGGGTCTAGTATCAGTTAAAATATAAAAATGTAATGATTTCTAATTAGCTTGCATTACATCTTATTGCTACATATTATATATTATAATGTTATTATATATACATATTAATTTTGTGGTGTTGAGATTGAAACCGGGCCTTGTACTTGATAGGAAAGCACTCTATAATGAGCTATACACCCAAACTCAACGTGTTAGATTTCTAACATATATACATATTATAATATATAGTATATAATAATGTATGTATATATTATAATATATAACAATATGTATATTATATGTATTATGAATACAAATTATTCATAATATGTTAGCCAAATTTGGCAAATGATATTGAAAATAAATATTATTAATTATTAAATATAGTCCATACTGTGCAGCTTCTATTTGGATCTGCATATCTTTGTAAAGCCTGCTTTTCAGTTACCCATAAACCAACTTAATCTAAACTTCAAATTGTAATATCACAATGTGCTAAAAACCAGCATACACAAACACGTATACATATAGAATTTTAAATGCTTTTGAACTAATAAATACCATTTTAGAGACTATTTGAAAATATTACATCATGTTTATCTAGGCCTTTAAGAATATACTTTCTCCAGAGTGTGGTAGATTACTTGCCCTGCACCACAAAAAAACAAAAGCAAAAAACAAAAAAACAAAAACAAAGAGAGAGCATCCTTTTTCCTAAATCTTAATAAATTAAGTTAATAAACTGCCTGAGGTCAACCCCTGTAACTTCGTTATAGCTTCGTTTTGCCAAAAAGATGTAGGTTATTCAGTAGCAAGTTCCTAATTTGGTCCCTTGTTCTTTTTTTCAATAGCTTTTTTCTTTAGAGCTACATGCTTAATTGAAAAAGTTGCCAAGTAGATAGTTCATGCCTATAATCTCAGTGATTTGGGAGGGCGAGGCAGGAGAATTGCAAATTCAAGGCCAGTCTCAGCAATTTAGACTCTCTCAAAATAAAAAGGGCTGATGATATAGCTCAGTGGTAAAGCACCCCTGGGTTCAATCCCTAGTACCAAAATAAAAAAAAAAAAAAAAGGAAAAGGAAAAAAAAGTTGTGGCCTTTAAAATGATAATTTCTTTGGTCACAAAGAACAAAGAGAGAGGTATCCTACTTTCTTCAAGTAAAGTGATTTATTTTGAGGATACTCATGACTGAAACAATTGGAAATCCTACTGATTTTGCTCTAAGGATCAGATATTTCTACTGGTTGCTCCTGGGCCCTTTTTATTTTTTATTTTGAGAAAGGGTCTCACTGAATTGCATAGGACTTTACTAAGTTGCTGAAACTGGCTTTGAACTTGTGATCTTCCTGCCTCCTCCCTCCTGAGCTGCTGGGATCATAAACATGCATTACTACTGTGCCAGCAAGTCCCAACTTTCAATTGGTGTATTCTTTCATTTTACTTTCTATGCATTTTACCTATCTCATACTGCCCTTTCGTAACTTACACACAGACCCTACTAACTCTATGGCATCCTTCCAACATTTTCACTCACTATGGATAACTTTGTCTTTTAGAGCAACAGATATGCTTTGCTTGGCTTTGCTCATCTATTTGCTCCAGATATCTAGTACAGAATCACTGGTCATCCAGTTGGATTAAGTTCCCACTTCTGTTGTCAGTCATATGTTTGAGTGTAGGGCTGGGATGTGGACAATGTTCCCTACAAAACTGTCTTTTTGAAAGAAGTCTGAATCAAATAGTATATTATTCTTTTGTGTATAAGAAGCAGATATTTAATTCAAACTTGCTTAACCATAAAAAAAGTTTATTGACTACTAACTCAAGCATTCATCAAACACTTATTATCTGTCTACTATATTTCAGGTACTCTTCTCATATATTGAAAAATCCAGGAATAGAAAAGATTTCATTTGAATCCGTTGTTTAGATAATAACATTAGGTGTTTATCACTATCCAATTTTTTTTTTTTAGCTTTTCCTGCTGTTTTTATTTCCAGGCAAGTAAAGATTACCAGAAGCAACATAGATCATACATTTTGTTAATTTACTAATGTCAGTGGAGAGAAAACTATTTCTCTTGTAGATTCAAGAAGTTTCAGGGTCAAGATGTATTTTACATGTTCATTTGTATGACTACAGCTAGATAGGTCTGCTTCACATGTTAAGGGCTAAAGTCAGGGTGGTAAAATCAGGCCAATCTGAATCACTCAGGCTAAGAATGAGGACATGTAGTACGCTCAAAGGAATGGAAGTACTTGTTGTTAAGTTTGAACCATGTTCCATTTGTTTAATCTGGAATTAATTTCTTCTTCTATATTGTTCTGTGCTAGTATTGGCCAAATGAGGATTTCATGTAACTTGAAAGGCAGAAGTGAAACACTGGCCATTACCCTCTTTAAAGTCATCCTAGTCAGATGTGGTAACAGAGAGATTGGCAAGTTCTAGAATGTCCTCACTCTCCTTAACTTCACCTCTATCTCATCTTGCTCTTTGCCAAATCTGTTGACAAACAATGAACCCAGGCCCACCAACAGACACTTGATTGTGGACCCACCAAAGTCAGAGCTAAAAAGAGGCAATAACATTTTCTTTGCAATCCCATTTAGTGTGTATATCTGATGTTTCAGATGAACTATTTGGTGACTCCTTCTCTCTTCCTCCAACTAACCCTCTTGGATTATCATTTCATCAGCTCTAACTACAAGTGTAGAAGGCTTAAGTCCTATAATAAGTCTCTTATCTGATAGGACTCATTAGGGTTTCCACTTCTATTACCAAATCCTAGCTAATACCATTATTGGTATAGGAAGTGGGTCCAGGAGAACAGAAACATGATTATGGGACTAAAAATTGGTTCTCTGATCTGCCTAAATTTAAAAGATTAGTGATACTATTGCCAATAGTGAAATGGTAATAATTCATTGCATGAAGTGGCAAAATAGTTACATAAATTATAAGTGGAAAACTAGATATGTACATGGAAAAGAGTGAAACCAGACCCTTATCTGACACCATATGGGGGTAGTAAGGATAGTAGAGTGAAACAGACATTATTACCTCATGTACATATATGACTGCATGACTGATATGATCCTATAATATGTACAATCAGAAAAATGAGAAATTACACTCCATTTACGTATGATCTATCAAAATGTATAAATGCATTCTGTCACGTACAACTAATTAGAACAAATTAAAAAATTAAAAAATAAAATTCGTTTCATTGTGAAAAAATCAACTAAAAATGAATTAAAGACTTAAACATCAGATCCGAAACTATAAAACAACTAGAAGGAAATACAGGGGAAACCTTTACAACTTTGGTCTTGACAATGAATTCATAGACAAAATAACACAAAAAACACAAGCCATGAAAACAAAACAAGTTGAACTACATCAAATTAAACAGCTTCTGCATAGCAAAGTTTAAATAATCAATACAACCTACAGAGTGGGAGAAGATATTTGCACACTCTGCATCTGACATAAGGACAATATCCAAAATATAAAAGAAATATATTCATGCTGAACAATTTAGTAGCAAGAAAACAAGTAACCCGATTTAAAAAAGGGCAATGGACCTGAATAGATACTTTTTAATACAAATGACCAACATGTGTATGAAAAAATGATTAACAGTGCAACGTAAAAGAAATGAAAATTAAAAGTAAAATGAACCATCACCTCATATCTATTAGAATGACTTTATCAAAAAGATGAAAGATAGCCCAGCCCAATGCAGTGGCACATGCCTGTAATCCCAGTGAATCAAAAGGCAAGAAGATAGCAAGTTCAAGGGTAGCCTCAGCAACTTAGTAAGACCCTGTCTCAAAATAAAACAAAATAAATAAATAAAAAGAGCTGGAGATTCAATCCCCAATACTAACAACAACAAAAAAGATGAATGATAGTAAGTACTGTCCAGGCTTGGGAAAAAAGGAAACTGCATGTTGTTGGTTGGAATACAAATTAGTACAGCCATTATGGGAAACATTATTGTGTTTCTCCAAAATTCAAAATAGAATCAGGGGCCAAGGATGCAGCTCAGTGGTAGAGTAAGCACTACTACTACCTAGCATGCAGGAGGCCCTGAGTTTTATCCCCAGTAACACACACACACACACACACACACACACACACAGAATTACCAGAGGGCTGTCATATGTAGTATATATACATTCAGTGGAATAGCAACAGTCTGCAAGTTAACAATGGTTTGATATATCTTTCAACTTTTATTGTATTAAAACTGACATGTATTCAGTAGAACTTGTATTTCAGATTTTGAAATTTGGGCTAGCAATACATGCTATGATACTGTTTTATGATGTTGGGCAGTAACAGCCATTTGTTGTGAGGGCAAGTAATACTCTCAGTGTATTAACATATTGCTAAACTATGATGTTCACATGTAGTAAACGTTTTTGACTAATATTTTAAATTTATGAATAAATTTATTGGGATATTATCACATTGCAAGTTGTAAGTTGAAAAGTACCTATACTTTTCAGTCTTTCTAAAAAAGAAGTAAGTCCTATTGTTTTTGATGACAATAGGTAAATCTAGAGGACACGAGGTTAAGTGAAATAAACCAGGGACAAAAGACATCATCTTACTTATATACAGAATCTAAAAAAAATTGAACTCATAAAAACAATAAAATGTTGCTTAACAAGGGATGGAATAGGGAAATTGGGGAGATGTTGGTCAAAAGATACAAAATTTCAATCAGGTAGGAGGAGGTAGTTCAGAACTTTATTATACATCATGATGACTACAGTTAAAAACAATACATTGTATTCTTGAAAATTGTTGAGAGTAGATTTTTTTAAAAGTATTTTTGCAGTTGTTGATGGACCTTTATTTTATTTACTTATATGCAGTGCTGACATGCTAGGCAAGTGCTCTACCACTGAGCTACAACTCCAGCCTGAGAGTAGATTTTAACTGAAAATCTAAGTATGCTCACATATGACTAAGGGGTTTCTTTGGATTTTAGTGGCAACATAGTCTGTAGGTACATATACCATTATGATCCATTTACTGAGTAACCTTAAAGACTGGGTGACCTAAAGGTTTGGTATGGAGGACCCAGAGGAAGAAGACTCTCAAGCAATGGATAAGCCTGCTGCACAGTCTGCTCTGCCACTTGGGCCATATAATCCAGCAGATATGATTATGCTTGTAGTATTTTTGGTATATATGGTTACTGTAGAGAGACTTTGGCAAGTCCCTATAGAATTTTGAAGCAAAACTATGTTATCTTTTGCTGATTTCTGTTGTTCTTTTAAGACATGGTTTGTCTTTTGCTATTCACCCTAATACAGACTTGACAATGGGTCACTAAGATGCCCTGTGACCTAAGCTGCCCAGTATGAATTGAGTAGAATCTGATTTATCAAACCATAAAATCAAGTGTGCACAGTAGCACTCTAATTTAATTAGCCTTGAGAAATTCCTATAGGAAGAAGTAAGTTGTATGAGTCTGGCTCTAATTCTAACTACATTGTCTCCTTCCTCAACTTATACTATGGAAGTTCCCATGGCTAAGGGAAAAAATAATTGGGCGTGGTTTTGAAAAATATGTTGATGTTATCTGAAGTTGGGTGGCTGTGGTACCACAGTCCCCCCATTTTGGGATAGTAACGATGAATACTGTGAAGGGAAATCCTCTCAAGTAATCAGAATTCAAATGACACATTTAACAGTACACTACATCTGGAACAAAGAGTAATAAACATGGATCTATATCTATTCATGGGCATTTGCTGGTTTTAGCTAGATGGTCAGGGACATGGAAAGAAGAAAATTGGTTGTATGGGATGGAGGTATATGTGGTTAGATCTTTCCAAAAAGGCAGAGGGTGTGGAGAAAAATATTTGTGTCCCAGGTGAAAGTCACCAAAGAGCAGCCTCCATCAAGAAGGATCTTTATAATAAGCTGGAAAAGATAAGATTAAAAAGTGCTGTAGATAACAGGTATCATCTTCCCAAGGCATCCCTGTCCTTGATCAATCGACTTTTTTGCAAAGTAGATATGTGGTAAATACTGGGGAATGATATCGGGCAAATTATATTGTTATGTTGTGTGAACAAGTGAATATGTAACAACAAATTCCAAATTATGCTAATTATAATGCACCAATAAAAAGTATGAAAAAAAAAAAAAAAAGACCAAAGTAGTCATGTGGGAAGGAATAGAAGTTGGGCATAGATTTAGCAACATAGATTTTCACTGACCAAAACCTACGCAACGGCAGAGTTCAACAATGAACCCCTGGTTTAGCCTTATACTGGAGAGAGCAAGCTAATGGGCAGGTTGATTCCATTACATCAATATCACTTCATCATTCAAAGGGTGCTGGGGGCTATGCCATACAGACTACGCCAAGATGGTGCCTGGCAGCCAGCCAGAAGTTGTTTTGATCACATTGGCGGTGAGGAAGTTGGCTAACATAAGCACACCCAGGTGTTTTATCATTCAATTAAGTCCACACATGCAATGAGTGCACATGTGTTCCCTAGTGCTCCTGCTCGTGCCTGCTCGTTTGTTTTTTGACCTTTATCGTGATTGGACAGCTACCTCTTTGCCTGATCTTCGCTTAACTAGCATTGGCCCTACCATCCTCCTCCTGGAGGGGCTGTAAGCCAGCTCTCCTCCAGCACCGGTGTTGCGGGTTCCTGAATCATCAATAAACCATTTCGAATTCAAGAGTCTTGCTACTCGTTTGTCTCCCGTGCCAAATTGACTCCGCTGGTCGGAGTCAAAAGGGTAAACTTTGTTCTCATGGGAACAATCACTTTGGAAGTCTATTTGCCTTCTCAATCTGCAATGTTTTTGCCCAAATGACCACAACTTATGGAACTCATTTTATAGCAAATGAATTGTGCTAATATAATTGTGTTAATACAAAATGTTCATAAAGTTCACTGGTTTTACTATATTCCCCATTACCTGAAATAACTGTCTCGATGGAATGACAAAATGACATTTTTCTTCATACACTGTTATCTTTTAGAGCAATTAAAATATTTTATCTTCAGTTGTTGCATTTTGGATACTCTTCATGTTTTTACAAAGGTCCATGTTTCTAACTTATATTCTTTCTCCCTGGAGAACTTTTTTTCCCCCATAGTACTGGGGATTGAACCCAGGGATGTGCTACCACTGAGCTACAAACCCAGTTCTTTTTATTTTTTTATTTTGAAGCAGGGTCATGCTAAATTGCCCAGGCTGGCCTCCAACTTGCAATCTTTCAGTCTCAGCCTCCAGAGTCACTGAGATACTGGGCCTGGAGGCTCTGCAGAACTTTTTGTTTAGAAATTTTTTCCCTGTAGAATAGTTCCACTGGCAATAAACTACAAGTTTTTATTTGTTTGAAAAAAATTTTTATTTACTTTTTAAGGCTTTCCCCTCACCAATATCTTTCAGAATGGAAAGTATAATTCCATATTAACTATGTGACAGAGTATAAACTGCACTAAGTCTACTCCTTGTCAACTTGGCATTCATGTATACCATTTTAAAACTATATTTAACTTCTAAATACATTACAACAGTGCTTCTGCTAGCATGATATAATGGTTTTCTACAACCAAAACATGTGACCCCTTCCCCAAAATAGAATATGAGGTCACTACATTCATCTTTGAAGATATTTGTCTTCCAACTGAGTCACATTCCACTTTTACTAGCATATTCTATGTTAGATATTAGCTAAATGTGAAAAGAAAAAAATTCATATTCAAGTAAGGAAGAAATATTCCTTGTTTCTATAATTGGTCACATGGTTGTAAATGGTGTTTAAAACTTCCTCTTATACTTTACATTACTTAGTATCATTACCTTTAACTGGATTTATTTCTTTACTTGATGGATGGTCCAAAACCTATATTTCTGGAGTCTGTCATTAACAGTTCTAATATTACTGGTTTCTTGTATTGTTCTTTCTTTTTTTGGTATTGGGGATTGAACCAAGGTGCGCTTTACCACTGAGCTACATCCTCAGCCCTTTTAAATTCTGATTTTGAGACAGGGTCTCACTAGGTTGCTCAGGGCCTCACTAAATTGCTGAGGGTTGCCTCAAACTTGCAATCCTCCTGCCTCAGCCTCCCAAGTCTCTGGGATCACAGGCATGCACCACCATGCCTGGTTGTTCTTTCGTTTTTTTTAAATGATAGGATCTGGGATTATTAGGCACCCTAAGGATCTCATGTATTTCAGATGTACTTCTTTTTTAATCCATTAAAAATCCATGTAGCAAAACCCATTTCCTTTTAAGAATATAAATTACTCCATCAGTGCAGTAATTTCCTTTTGCCTCTTGGTTCACTAGCATATAGCACCCACAAGTTCAGGTGACAGCCATATAACAGATTTGGTATGCAACCTAGTTAAAGTGTTCTTTCCTTGGGAACCAATTCTTCCAGACCAACAGAGCCCAAAATTGTAGGATAGGAAGAAAAAAATTCACCTGTGGAACATTAAGTTTTGTAATTGCAATAAGGGCACTTTAGCCCTTGACTGTGTGGCTCATAAATCAAGATTTTGTCACTTTTTTTTTTTTTTTTTTTTGGCGGTGCTGGGGATTGAACACTTGTGTTTGACAGGCAAGCATTCTACCAACTGAGTTATATCCCCAGCCCCAAATTTTATCACTTAATAAGAATAAAAACTTCAGGACAGTCATGGTGATGTAATCCCAGCTATTCGGGAGGCTAAGGCAAGAAGATTGTAAGTTTGAGAACAGTTTGGGCAATTCAGCAAGATCTTGTCTCAAAATAAAACTTAAAAGGTCTGGGATTATTGTTCAGTGGTTGATAGAGGTCTTGCCTAGTATGTGTTAATACCCTGGGTTCAATCCACAGAATTGCAAAAAAAGAAAACTGAAGAATATATACTGCAGGTTGGAGGCTATTATCTCAGTCCTAAAAAGTGTTGAAACCCAGATGGTCCCATAAATAAGTTTCCAAAAGGCCATTTTTGGCTTCCAATTTTAACTGACAGATACAAAGAGATGAAAAGAATGACACTCCCACCTTTACAACAAGAAAAATAAACTGGAAAGTAAATGACTTTTCCTGAATTTATCAGTTAACTAAGGCTACAGGAAAAACATCTAACCTGAAATCTGAAGAAAGGCAAAAAAGAACAAGATCTGAGCACTTATTTACCTTGGGTAGATAACAAAGTGATTTTATCTAAATACATTGGATAAAACCTATAATATGCAAATTACACAGGGTGTTTTGCTGCCATTTTCTCACAGTTCTTTCATTGAGGCCATTTGGTGCTGTGGCTATTTAAACTCTGCAATTTAATTCCACATTATTTTACACTCTATCCAATTATTCTATATTCTTCAGCTCAGAACAAAACAATTAGGCAAGTACCTTACATAACATATGTAAAAGAAAAGAACTATAAAGTTTCCAAGGTAAGAAATTTTCCAAACAAGGGAGTGTGCTGCATACATAATTTTATTTCAGTGCTATCTACCAGTGATTACAGAAGCTCCATAATTCTTCATAGCAATTTGAACATTCAATAATTCATTCTTTTAATCCTATTTATCCCTTTATTTGGAGAAACTATTTATTAAAAGTATTTTTTGAACTAATATGTGTACCTAGTTAAAATATAGTAGGGCTAAAAGTTTTATAATAAAAAGTGTGCTTTGTTGTCCCTCCTCTTGCTTCCCCCCTCTTCCAAGAGCAACCATTTAAATTATTAAACTCTAATTTTTTGACTACCTATTTCTATGTGACGTGTATATACCACTATCTTATATTCATTCATTTACTTATTAACTTAGTTTTTGTCTCTGTGAATTTGACTAGTCTTGGTTCTTACATAAGTATAGTTATAAGATATTTGTCTTTTTGAGTCTGGTTAATTTCACCCAGCAAGTTGTTTTCAAAGTTCACCAAAGTTGTAGCATGTATCAGAATTGCATTCCTTTTTAATGAGTTAGAATATTTCATTGTATGGATACACAATATTCTATTTATTCATTCATTTGTTGATAGACACCTTGAGTTGTACTGTGGTTTGAATGAATTCCCCAAAAAGCTTGTGCTGGGAACCATCCCTAATGCAACAGTGCCAGGAGTTGGGGCCAATAGGAAGTGTTTAGGTTATGAGGGTTTCACCCTCATGAATGGATTAATGACAATTAGGAAAGGGCTTGAAGCTATGAATTTGATCTCTTGCTATTCCCCTCTCTCTTTCTTCTTTCTGCCATTCCATCAGATAATGCAACAAGAAGGCCTTTGCCAGATGCTGGCACTTTGATATTGAATTTCCTAGTCTCTAGAACTTTAATAAATTTCTTTTCTTTATAAATTACCCAGATTGCAGTGTTCTGTTATAGCAACACAAATAGACTAAAACCAGTAGTTTCCACCTTTTGGCTATTGTGAATAATGTTGCTGTGAACATTGGCGTATCAGTAAACATTTGAGCCCCAACTTTCAATCCTTTTGGGTATATACCTAGGAGAAGAATTACTACATCATCTTCATCCTTAATGACACTTGTTATTTTCCTTTTTTTTTCCTGATACTTCTGCAAAAGGTATGGATATGCATTTTCCTAATGACTAATAATGTTGATCATCTTTTAATGTGCTTATTGACCATTTGTATATCTTCTTTGGAGATGTATCTGTTGGGGTCTTTAGCCCCCTTGCTCTTCTCGACCAGTGACAAGGGAAGGGAGTACTCCCCAACAAGGCCAGACCAGGATAGGTAGGGTTGACCACCCGCACCCAGCCCCCAGGGAGGAGGACAATCAGATGCGTCAGGGAGGCCAGTCACAGCAGGAACTCGTTTATTGAGGAAGTCACACAGCTTTTATGTAGGGTGGAGGCTAGGCAGGAACCAATCACATTAAAGGTCAGGAAGGCACAGGGGTTCACGCAGGTGAGAGTCCCATAAGACTAATATGGCAAGCATGAGCTGATCACGTTCGCTGAACTGTTGTTAATCAGTCCCTGACGGTGGTCTGATTTATCGTCATTAACTTTTGAAACCGCCTTTGAGGCCTTGACCTTGCTCACTTGCCAGGGAGTAAGGAGTCAGCCTGAGTTAGTTAGTCCCAACATGTATCTATTCTAGTTCTTTTTCCATGTTTGAATTTGTGTTTTTAATTTAAATTGCAAGAACATTTGTTTTGTTGTGGCACTTGTTATACTTTTATTGAGAGAATATGTGACTGAATGAGTGAATGAACTGGTTCTAGTCCAAATAAGGAGCCATAGCTGTCTGTGACTAGTTGCTTTTCCAACCCTAAAGTTCTTAAAAGCAATGTAAGAGAGTACATTTGAACTCTTCTACAGTTTAAATCCCATCTCCATTATTTCCTATTGGCATGCCCATGGGCAATTTACTTCATCTCTCTGTGGCTTTGTGTCCTCATCCCCTATGTGGTTTAGTCTTCATAATGAGCATGCATGGGACATTATTTTAATTCCCATCACTTTGAGGCTGGATGACCTAGATTAAGGTTCAACATGATCCAGTTCTGATGAAAGTTCTATTCCTAGTTTGCAGACAGTCACCTTCTTGATGCATCCTCAATTGGTGGAGAGTAGGGGGAATCACAGAGATCACAGGCAAGTTGTAGGAATTCTTTATGTATTCTGTATATTATTTCAGATTTGTGACTATTTTGTTGTATTTTGTGGGCTGTCTTCATTCTTCTGACAATGCCTTTGATGTACAAGTTTTTAATGTTGATGATATTCAGATTATTAAGTTTATCTCTTGTTGCTTATGTTTTTGAAACCATATCTAGGAAATCATTGCCAAATTCAGTATTCTGAAGATTTCCCCATATGTTTTCTTCTAAGAGTTTCCAATTTTTAGTTCATAAACTTGGAAGTTTAGGTCTTGATTCATTTTGAGATAATTTTGGTTTATAGTTCAAGGTAAGGGTCCAACTTCATTCTTTCCCATATGAATATTGTTTTCTCAATACCATTTGTTGAAAAGATTTTCCTTTCCCCATTAAATTGTCTTTAGATCCTTATAGAAAAATCAATTGGTTGTAAAAATAAAGATTTATTTGTGGGTGCTCTATTCCATTTAATTGGTCCATGTGTCTATTCTTATGCCAGTACTTATGCTGTGCTGTATAGCTTTTTAAGTTTTGAAATCAGGAAGAATAAATCCTGCAACTTTGTTTTTTTACAAGATTATTTTGACTTTTTAGATTACATACTGAGATTGCATATGAATTTTAAGGTGAGTTTTTTTATTCATTCAGATGTCTTCGTTGGAAATTTGGCAGGGATTGTTGTGAATTTGTAGATTTGGGGTAGTATTGCCATCTTTACAATATGAAGTTTTCCAGTCTATGAACAAGGAATGACTTTTCATTTATTTTTGCCTAATTTAATTTCTTCTAGCATCTTTCATAATTTTCAGTGTACAAGTCTTTGGCCTTTTCAGTCAAACTTATTCCTAAGTATTGTATTCACTTCAATACCATTGTAAGTCTGTCTTCTTTTTAAAATAGCATTCTGTCCTTTTATTCAATGGGTACAATATCAAAGGAATATATTTCTTCAAATTTATCCCTTTATTTCCTCCTACCCATTTATATTTGCCCAGCATATATGACTACATCTGTATTACTATTAAAAATAGTATAGCAAAAACCAGGTGCTGTGGGACATGCCTGTAGTTCCACCTACTTGGGAGCTGAGGTGGAAGAATCACATGAGCTCAGGAGTTCAGGACTAGCCTGGGGACCATATCAGGACCCCATCTCAAAAAAAAAAAAAAAGAAAAAAAAGAATTTTATTGATAATTCTTAGTGATTAAGTAGAATGAAGTTACATAATTTGGCTATGTTTTCTTTTCTTTCTTTCTTTCTTTTTTTTTTTTTTTTTTTGTATTTGAGACAGTATTTTGGTAAGTTGCTGAGACTGGCCTTTCCTACTTCAGCCTCCTGAGTCACTGGAATTATGGGTATGTTCCACTGCAGCCAACTGAATTATCAGTAAAATTCTTAAGGGAGAGTTAGATCTTAAAAAAAAAAAAAAAGACAAGATCTTTATATAGCATGTTCATGCTATAATATGTTATGATAAGCTATTCTCTCTGACATATCATAAAATAATTTCACCAATCACCATCACATTGAGATTTTCACAGCCTCTTTAAACAAAATTTAGATCCATATAGCATTTCTTACATTCTTTCAAGTTATTCATTTTGTTTTGTTATTTAAAAAAAGTAATGTGTTGCACTGTCCTATTAATTACCTGTATGCTTTATTGTGTGCCAATTATGTTTGTCAATCAATAATCAACTCTATTTAATAAATAGTATGAGGTTGTAAGGATTTAAACTGATTTGCTCTGTTGAAGATTGGAAGGGATTATCTTTTCTCCTTTCTCTGTTTTAATTGGTAAGTAATTTTCATTAAATAAAATTTGTATAGTTCTGGGGGAATATAGTTCACTGGTAGAAGGTTGCTAAGGCTCTGGGTTCCATCCCTAGTGCTGTAGTAAATTTTTCAAAAAAGTATCATTTTTACATATTTTTTTGTGGTTTATGATTGACACAAGTCTCACTTTTATTCTTTCCAGTTTTAAAAAGTATTAAGTAGGGGGGCTGGGAAGATAGCTCAGTCAGTAGAGTGCTTGCCTTATAAGCATAAGGCCCTGGGTTCGATACCCAGCACCCAAAAAAAAAAAAAAGGGAAGATTCCTCCTCCCTCCACTCCACTCCCTGCTTCAATATGCTAGGAACAACCCTGCCACTGAGCTACTTTTTCAGAGGTCCACATTTATGCACTTTTTTGCTTCCTCAAACTTAACCTATACATATTATTAAAGGATTAACAGGGAAAAAAACTCCAACAAAATGGAATTATTTTCAAATTTTATAAAATCTAAATATATTTTTATAAAAATCTCCAAAATATCATGATTTAAATTGCTTACACACTTTTCTTTGTGGTTTGTCAATATTTTATTTTTGATTTTCAAAAATAGTCTTTATCACATGCACCTCAGAGCATTAATCTCCAGAATACATAAAGAACCCCCAAAACACCAAAAAAAACCAACCCAATCAATAAATGGGCTAAGGAACTGAATAGATATTTCATAGAAAAAGAAATACAATTGATTGACAAATATATGAAAAATTGTTCAACATCACTATCAATTAGAAAAATGCAAATCAAAACTAAGATTTCATCTCACTTCAGTCAGAATGCCAACTATCAAGAATACAAGCAACAATAAATACTGGTGAAGATGTAGGGGGAAATGTACACTCATACACTGCTGGCGGGACTGCAGATTGGTGCAACCACCATGGAAAGCAGTATGGAGATTCCTCAAAAAACTTGGAATAGAACCACCATTTGACCCAGTTATCCCACTCTTCAGTATATACCCAAAGGACTTAAAATCAGCATGCTTACATGCTTTTTAAAACTTGTTTTTCTTTTAAATTATTCAAAATGTAATTAAGTGGGAGAGTAAAAACTATAATATTGAACTTTTAAATCAAAATGATTTAAATATATCTGAGTAATATTCTTAAAACTTAGTAGTCTTATGAAATATTTTCACTGAAATAAAATTACTTACAATTCTAGAACTCAATGTCATTTAGCTGCCAATTTAAAAATTAAATATCATGTTTGATATATGTTACATCAACATTTACATGTATGATATATGGACACAATATGAATTACTTTATGTTTTAAACATTTTTATTACCAAAATTTTTTCCAGCAGCCATGTACAAATATTGGAAATACTGTGAAAACTTCTGAGTACCCACAGAACCACAAACTGGAACATGCATAAAGCAAGCTATTGCTTTGGTGTGCAAAAATCCTTTGAATCTTTGCTAACAGAAAGAATATGAGAAATTCATTTGCCTTTTTTCTTATCTAAGTCATTCTGCTGCTCATATCTTTACATACTCCAAAGCTGTGTGTGTCTCAAGTCAATGATTTTCACCTCATTCTGATAGTTTCTTTTTGTTTTGAGGACACAGAGCAGAAGTACAAAGCATTCCCCTGGGGAAGGTATATAGAGAAGAATATTAGGAGAGCAGATGTTTAAGGTCCCAGGTCCCATTATGGTAAGGCTGAGAGTTAGATTCTGAGCAAAGGAATCTATTTCTTCTTTTAAATATGTGTTTTTATGGAGGTCCTCTAAAATACTGCCCAAGTATCATTGCAATACTGGATCTCTCCTTTTC
Source organism: Sciurus vulgaris (assembly GCF_902686455.1). Taxonomy (NCBI): domain Eukaryota; kingdom Metazoa; phylum Chordata; class Mammalia; order Rodentia; family Sciuridae; genus Sciurus; species Sciurus vulgaris. The sequence goes on from NC_136465.1 coordinate 83,261,152, forward strand.
AGCGAACCCTAGTTAAACATTATAATAGGAATCGTTTCAGTCATGTATGTGGCCTATCAATTTTGGAAGATGGTTATGATGGCTTTTCCCTTTACTGGTGACTTCTTACATTAGTTTTCTATTACTGATTAACAAGTCACTACAAATTTAGTAAACAAGACAACACACATTTATTATCTCATAGTTTTTATGGGTTAGGAGTTTGGGCCTGATTTAAGTGGATCCTTGTCTCAAGGTCTCACAAGGCTGCAAACAAGGTGTAGTGGATGTCTTAGTTTTTGTGCTGCTGTACCAGCATGCCCAACACAAGGTAATTAATAAAGAGCAGAGATTTATTTCTTAACAGTTCTGGAGGTTGCAAAGTCCAAGATTGAGGGGCTAGACTCTTTTTGGTACTGAAGATTGAACCGAGGGGTGTTTAACCACTAAATCACATCACCAATCCTTTTTTCTTATTTTGAGGCAGGGTCTCACTAAGTTGCTTATAGCCTGACTAAATTGGTGAGCCTGTCTGTGAACTTGCAATTCTTCTGCCTCAACCTCCTGAGTTGCTGGGATTATAGGTGTGTGCCACCATGCCTGGCAAGGGGTTAGCATCTTGTGTGGGCCTTCCTGCTCTGTCAAATATAGTAGAAGGAATCACATGGCAAAAGCATGCCAAAAAGCAAGAGGGAACTAAACTAAACTAAACTCAAGAGGGACACATTTAAAAGAACCAGTCTTGCTATAATGAACCCATTCCTGAAATAATGGCATTAATCCATTCATGAAGGTTGAATCACATGACTAATTATCTCTTAAAGATACCTCCTTTTTTTTTTTTTTTTTGTACTGAGTATTTTACCCAGGGGCACTTTACCATTGAACTACATCCTTAGCCCTTTTTACTCTTTATTTTGAGATAGGATCTCCCTAGGTTGCTGAGACTGACCTTGAACTTGTGATCTTTCTGTCTCAGTCTCCCAAATTGCTGGAATTATAGGTATGTACCACTAAGCCTGGCTAAGATCCCATCTCTTAATGCTATTGCTTTGAGGGTTAAGTTTCCAACACAGGAGTTCTTTTTTTTTTTTAATTGCTTGTTCTATTTAGTTATACATGACATCAGAATGCATTTTGATTCATTGTACACAAAAGGGGTACAATTTTTCGTTTTTCTGGTTGTATACGATGTAGAGTCACACCATTCATGTAATCATACATGTACACAGAGTGATGATGTTTGTCTCATCCCACCATCTTTCCTTCCCCCCACCTCTCCCCTCAATCCCCTCTACACAATCCAACATTCCTCATTCTTCCCTTATAGCTCCCCTTCCACCTTTATGTATCAGCATCCACTTATCAGAGAAAACATTCTGCCTTTGGATTTTTGGGATTGGCTTATTTCACTTAGCATAATATTCTCCAATTCCATTCATTTACCTGCAAATGTCATAATTTTATCCTTCTTTATGGCTTCTTTATGGCTGAGTAATATTCCATTGTCCAACACACAAGTTTTGAGGGACACATTTAAATGACAGCATCTGAGCTGCATTTCCATCTGAAGGCTGATAGGTGATGAATCTGATTCTAAGTCATTTAGTTTGTTGGCAGAATTTATTTCCTCATGACTAAATGAGGGCCCTGGTATTTTTACTGACTCTTAGGTCTTACTCTCAGGTCTTAGAGGCCACCTGAAGAACTGATAGGCCACCTGTAGTTCTGTGTGGTCTTCTTCAACATGTCTGCTTTCTTCAAAACAGCAAGTAAAATCTTTTTCCTTGGGAAGGGTCCAATTCCTTTTTAAAGTATTTTTTAACCAGATCATGTCAGGTCTGCCAAAGATAATCTTTTTTGGTTAGCTCAAAATCAATGTATTTAAGATCTTAATTATATCTGTAAAAATCATTCATCTTTGTCATGTTCTGTTGGCTAAAAGCAAATCACAGGTACTGCCCACATTTAAGGGGAGACAATTATGTAGGGTGTGAGCACCTAAGGGTGAGAGTTATAGGTGTCATTTTAGAATTCTGACAACCACACTTTCTATTATCAGGAGTTGTTTCTTGAGTATTCCCAAGTTTGCCTGCTTAACATCTCAGTAAATTTCTCTGTAAATTAGAGGTCAGTAATAGAAATTATTAGGTTGTGGTTTGATTCATCTTCTTTGCTTTACTTTTTCTTTTATGGTAGTGGGAATTGAATCCAGGGCCTCACATATGCTAGGTTAGTACTCTACCAAAGTTACATCCTGAGGGTTTTTTTTTTTTTTTTTAGTTTGAATTTAAGTTGCTCAGAATGGCCATGAATTTGTGAGCCTTTTGCTTTAGCCTTCAGAGTACCTGCCTGTGATTACAGGTGTGCGCTACCATGCCCAGCAAAGGAATTCTCCTTTTTTATTTTTATGTATGTATGTATGTATGTATGTATGTATGTATGGTACTGGGCATGGAATTCAGGGTGTTATGCATGCTAGGCAAGCACTCAACCACTGGGCTACATCCTCTCATCTTATTTTTTAATAAGAGCAAGAGAAGTACAGATACAAACTATGCAAGCTGAGTTACTACTACTCCCATAAGTACTACTAGTACTGTCATAATCTTAACTAATATTTGCTAAGCTATTACTATGTATACAGTACTACTCCAAGTATCTTAGTGGAATTTAATTTTCATCATAACTTTACCAGATCAGGGCTATTTTTACCATTCTCATTTTATAGACAAGGAAATATCTATGTAGAGAATTTTAGAACACAAGCCAAGTAAGAAGCAGAAACAGGATTCCAATTCAGGTAGTAAGCCTTCAGACTGAAAGCTTTAGATTAGGACTTATAGTATAGTCAAGCATTACTTCGTGTTGATGTAAATTCTTAGAAATGTGTTGTCAGGTGATTTTGTACTTTGTGAACATCCCAGAATATATTTACACCAACCTAGATGGTGTAGGTTATTCAATGTAACCTCTTGATACAATCAAGAGACTCAGTAAACACAACATGGAAATGATGATGCTGCGGCTGGTATCAAAGGGCAGACTTTTATACTAAATTCTGTTTTGAACAGTGGTACTCTAAAATAATAACAAGTAGAGTATAATAAATACATAAACCGATAAATCATTTCTTTTCATTATCAAGTATTATGTATTATATATAATTATATGTGCTATACTTTTATATGAGAGGCAGCACAGGTTTGTTTACACCTGCATCGCCACAAACATGAGTAATGCATTGTGTTACGATGTTAAGATGTCTATGATGTTATGAGACGACATTCTTCAGTTCCATTATAATCTTACGTGTCTACCACTATATATTTGGTCTGTTATTGATAAAAATGTTTTGTGGTTCAAGACTGTATTTAGAAACTTCAGCTTTCCTCTTCATCTGTATTTTTTGGAGCTTACTTTTTTTTTTAAAGTTCTCTTTTTTAAAAAAAATGCTATAAAATTTTTGGATTTACATTTCTTCTCTTTTTCTTTCTGTGAGATTCTGTAATCTCAATTTACTCTAGCATTTTTTTCTAGAAGAATATTCAGCTTGATGTAATAAGACCGTAGTTGTAGATAAAATAAGGAAATCCTTCTGAACTGATTAATAAGTAGCTGCCCCATTCCTGAGTATGCCTTCTTCCCCCAGTCTGCCTCAACCCCCAACTAAGAACTTCACCCTCACAATCCTACAATTGAAGAATTAACATCTGACAAAATAAGGTGTCTTGAAGACATCTTCCATTTTTATTGGGAAGTGCCTAGTACCATAGGGATTAATAAATATTTGAATATCATCCTACCTAAAAGTTGTGGTCAAGTGTCTTTCATTCTTCATTCCTTTGCATTTTTTGTTTTACTTAACTTGAATTATCTTTCTTTTATATAGTCTGGCAACTTTTAAAAATTTTGCATCATGAAGACAGGTCAAATACTACCTCTGTGAAATTTGGGTGGTGTGTGTGTGTGTGCGTGTGTGTATGTGTTTGTGTGTGTGCACACGCGTGTGTATGCGTGTGCGCTGAGGACTGAATCCAGGGTCTTATGAATAGTAGGCAAGCTTTATACCACTGAGCTACACCCTCAGCACTTTTGTGAAGTTTTCCGCATACTATGAGAAAGATTTAAGTTCTCTTGTTTTATATTTAATACATACTTCCATGATAACTAACAATCTCATGTTTGTCTCTTTCCCCATTAGAGGCAGTCTCATTTCCTCTGGTTATCTCCAACACCTGGAATGTGTGAGTGCATTATAAATACGGTTATTGTTAAATAGGTCAGTGAAAAATCAACGGGTAGTATATCTGAAGAGAATGGAAATGTGTGGTTAAGGACATCTGGGAAAATGCAAAGTCAATAAAACTTTATTTGGAATCTTTGGGAGATAAGTCTCAAAATAAGCATATCTAACAAAACTGATACAGCAATTGGTTAATGCTGTTTTATTTTGCCCTTTGCCATTAGCACAATTGAGAACACACTATTATAAAAATGATTTCTTTTTATTTTCTTATAGAAGACATACCAAGGTAAAACAAACCCATTTTTCTTGTTATTATAGAGTGGTTCTTTTACTATTGATATTAGTACCCGTGTACTAAACAAATGAAAATAAATGATAGTTTAGTATACCTGAGCATCTATAATTTATTTAGCACATATATACCATGTTCTGTACTGAGTACAAAGCAATGCAAATCTATTTGTGTTATTTCTGGACTTAAAATTATTAAAATGAGTCATCATTGCTCTCAGGATAAGGATCAGATTTTAGGCAAGACACTTATGTTAGATAACTTCGTCTAGAAAGGCTTTTCTGATTCTTCACGTCCAGTTTAGTAGATACTCCTAAAAGTCACTCTGTATTTCAAGTAAGTTGAAAGGCCTAAGTTATAAAGAGTGTTAACTTCCTGGTGCTAATTTTTCCTTACATACAAAAATGCTTTATTTGCTCTCTGTCTCTTTCACCAAAGTACCAATTTCTTTCTTTCTTTCTTTCTCTTTCTTTCTTTCTTTCTTTCTTTTTTTCTTTCTTTCCTTTCTTTCCTTTCTTTCTTTTTTGATTCAGGTCTCAGGTCTCACTACCTTCAGGCTGGCTTTTAATTCCCAATTCTTCTGCCTAAGCTTCTAGAGTGAAGGGACAACAGTCATAAGTTACCAGGTCGGTTCAGAGTATAGATTCCTTGAGAACAGGCAGCTTCCATAGTTTTGGAATACAGTGTTTGCTAAATAAATAATGGACAAATATATTAATTTAAGAGAGAAAATTACATTAAACGATTATGACCTAATATTTTTCAGTACCCTTTAGGTTTGATTTTTTTTTTTTTTTTTTTGCCGTGCTGGGGATTGAACCCAGAGCCTCGTGCTTGCGAGGCAAGCACTCTACCAACTGAGCTGTATCCCCAGCCCTACATTTATGTTTATTAGCCCATTGAATCCAGTTGAACTATAATTGTTATCCCCATTTTAGAGATGAGGAAACTGAGTAAGAAACTTACTACACCAAGTAACAAGCAAGAAGAGCAGTACTTGGAAATGAGCCCAGATGGCTCAACCAATAGGGCAGCGACTTCTCCAGGATATCCTGTGGACTGGGTTAAGAGTTGGTCCCCCGCCCCCCATATGATCGACAGGGATGGATACAACTTCCAGTGGGGCAAAGTATGATTTGAGGAATTTACTCCATCACAGAAAATCTGAAAAAAAGAATGCTTCCTCCATTTCCTGGTTATTAACACAGTTCAAGTATATTTTGTGAATTAAAAAAAAAGAAATGAATAAATCAATGTATCTCTTGAAATTCTTTCCCTCTGCTTTTAAACTCTCACCTATTTCTTTCCTTTCTTTCCCAAACCTCATAGAGGGCGCTCACAAAGTGCTACTCACTGATTGAGGAAGCTCCGCTGAAAAACACGCCTCACAGAGCAACTAAAAGGCACAGCGCCACCATCTCAGACTTAGTTCTCTTTTCCACGGCAGGAGGCGGGGCTAAAGTCCCTCATTCAAATAAAAAACTAGGAGATTTGCATGGGGAATGGTCAGTCCTTGCGCTTATTGGCTAATCGCACAGTGGGCGGGGTACATATTACGATCGCAGAGCTCCGCCTACATTAATTTGCATAACGGCCCCGGCGCGTGCAAGGGAGAAGCGGGTTTGTTTTTGAATCTGCGGAGGCGGCGGCAGTGGCAGCGGCGGCGCGGCGACTGAAGCGCGCGAGATTGAGGCGGCAGCGTTGGGGACGGCTGCGCGGGACGGCTCTGTAGGAAGGAACGTGGTTCCCCCTCCCTCAACTCCCGCCCCCAAAGGTATATGTGAATCCCAAGGGCTGTTCTAAGAACATTTTCTTAAATTACTATTGTATTTCTGAAGAGTCAAGACCGCATTATGGCGGCTGCGGGAGTTGTGTTTGCGCCTGCGCGGTTGCGGAGCTGCGGACGGCGCTGCATGGGAGCACGTGATCTTGCGGGGTCGGGCTCTAGCTGCAGTTGTGCAGCTGGCGGGGCGGTGGCTGCGCAAGCGCAATATTCATTTTCAAGATCTAATGTTCTTGTTGGACGCCATTTGGGTTCTAGATTTAATTTTCCTCATTCTTGAGGGGTTTCGTTTTGTTACTCTTCAATTCCTACAGTTTCAAGGAAAACGTTTCTTTAATGTTGTACTCGTATACCGGCCTTCATTCCCTCTCTTTTTATCTGATTCTGAGACGCTGTATTAAATTTTATGTGAAAATTGTCACTTGTGGTTCTCGGTTGAATTTCACCATTAGGGTGTTGTGGGACTCCACTTTACTTTTAGGGAGATAAAGATCGGCACCTAGTGGTGTTCTCACGGGAAGTGCATTTATTTGAATTGCATTTTTGCAAATACATTTTTAACCCTGTTTTTACCAGTTTGGTTATAATGGATTGTGCACTATATACGAAATAGAATTTTAATTTTGGAAATATTGGGACAGTGAAAGCATATACAAAGTAAAGTGAAATGCCAGTTGGTCAATTTTTTTTTAAAATTTATTCCTGTCAATGAAGTTTTAATTCTAATGTATGTATGCTGAACATATGAATTTTACATGTTTTCAGTTCCTTTGATTAGTTGTCCATTTCTGTTTCAGTTAATCAGTTACTCTTTTGAAAGAAATCAGTCGATTTTCTGTACATTTTGTTTGTGATAATATGTAAGCTACAATACTTGGTGAATTTTGGTAATGAAGAATTCTATAAAGAATTTCCAGTTATTGAGGCCTTTATGAAGAAATTGAGTGGATCATCAAAAAAAAGTGTGGAGTTTAAAAATATAAACAGTGCTCTATATATGTGTATGAGACACAATTGTGTTTGATTTTTTAAAATTGTAGATATGCTTCTGTTTTTTGTTTCTTAAGGTAATTATTGTTACTGGTTCTAGTTTAAAATGGTAGTGTCACTATATTTAGATCTTATATAACACACCTGGGGTAAGTTATATAAGATTTGATGATCCTCCCTTAGTGCAAATTGCTGCTTATTAGGCTAAAAACTTATAAACAGTTTCATAAACTTATTTGTGGGTCATATGTACGGCATTTGGTTTCTTGGTTCATTATATAAGCTAAGTTTGAATCAGTCTATTGGCAAAAGAAGTGGTTATTGTTTTAAAATCTAGGTTGTTAAATGTAAATGCATCTTTATTACCCACAACAAATATCTTAAGTATTAACTAGATGTAATTGAAAGGAGTATGTTTGGTTGGTAGATTTTTTTAATGATGTCACATGAGATGGAGTGGAATGATAGAAAAGATTCTTTTTCTCAACAATCTTAATTTGTTCTAATGTAATTCTTGGACCTCTGTTCTCTTCTACCCAGAATGAAGGCAGTTGTGCAGTCTTCACTCTTTTATGCTTCTGAGGTGGTTAACTCCCACTCCCTACTTGCATGCTATTTAAGAGTTGAAAATACAGGGTGTTTTCTGTGTCTGTGTATGTATACATAATAGGTTAAGATAATAACTTTGATCTTAGGGCAAGGTATACTTTCACTTCCACAAAAATGAAATTCTTTGGTTTATGTATTTAAGCTTATGCTTTCTTTTGAATATACAGATGATTGCATCTTGATTTTGTATTGAAGGGTCATAAGGGGTACTTGAAAAGCATATACAAGGTAAATATTGATAGGACAGTTTTGCTGTCATGTTTCTTAGAAGGCATATGTCACTATAAATGTACTAAGATTAATGAATTATCTGAACATCAACTCTGTGTTCTTGAATACTGTCAGAAACAAGCATATTTTGAAACTAGTTTGGTGATTATGATGCCACAAAATTTTGACATATAAAGGGTATATAAATGTTTAGATTAGCTTCCTTGAGGAATGAACATTTACTGAAGTTATTTAAAATCTTGTATACTTTTATAAATTTTATACATAAAATAGTTAAGAAAAAACATTTGAATGATTAAACCGTAAACCATTAAAATTGTGTTTTTTCTTTATGATTTGAATGTGATATGTATAAATATTTTTAACATAGTCATCATGGAACTTTTGGGAAGTGTTAATTAGCAACATTTGGAAATAAGCACTCTAAATAGTCCAGTGAATTTTGGGACTGCTTTTTGCATGTTTGATCAACCTACAACTGTTTTGTCAATTAGCTTTTCATTGGGACCGTAATTTAGTTCCTACTTTTTTTTTTTTTTTTTTTGGCAGTGTTGGACCACACTTGTGCTAAGCACACACTTTACCACTGAGTTGTACTACAGCCCAAATTCCTGTTCTTTTAACTTAGTTTTATGAATATTTCCCCATTTCACTGTTTTCTAATATATTCCCACAATACGATACTGTGAAAATCTTCTAAATTACCAAATATTCTTTTCAGATGTGTTTACAAATGGCCACATATTATCTCATTAAAAAGAATGTACTGTGACTTATTAAGCCGTTCTCTTTTTTTGACCATTTTGTTGCTCATTTTTCTATTATTAATAATGCTATCGTGAACATCCTTCTACTTGAGTCATATTCTGTAACTCAGAATATTTCTTTGACATAACAAATTGCTAAAGCTTTTTTGCAAAACCTTTTCCCATGTCTCTATCAATTAGACCGGTTTGTTGGTGGGGAGAGGATATTGTGGCTCACTAACTTTTTTTTTTTTTTTAACAAGTGATGAGGTTGACCTTTTAGATTTTTATATTTGTATTTTCTTATTTTTTGTGTCAATTAACCATTTGAGATTTGGGCTTCCCTCCACCCCCCCAAGATGGATGTTAATGCTTTTTGTTGTTGTTGTTATTAGTAACAGCTCTTTATGGATATTAGCCCTCAGCTTTCATATTTGTTGCAGTAATTTTAAACATTTCTTTAGTTTTTTATCTTTTAAGTTGTTTTTGGTTTTATGTATTCAGAAGTTTTACATATTTATGTAGTAAAATGCACTGCCATTTTTGTTTATAACTTCATTCAGAAGTACTTTGCAGATAAAATATTATCTATTGAGAGATGAAATGTTCCTTTGTTAATTTTCTTCTAGAACTTGTTTATTTTTGATATTGGGAATTGAACTGAGGGGCACTTGACCCCTGAGCCACATCCCCAACCCTATTTTGTTTTTTATTTTTTAGAGATGGTCTCACTGAGTTGCTTAGGGCCTCACTTTTTGCTGAGGCTAACTTTGAACTCTCAATCATCCTGCCCCAGCCTCCCAAGCCACTGGGATTACAGGTGTGTGCCACCCTGCCCAGCAAGAACTTAATTTTTTTGGAAGTTTTAAAAATGCTTTTTAATTTACGTGGACATATACATATATTTTCACATACTGTGTATAAAGATGGATCGTTAGGAACCATTGTTTTTAAAATGTCTAGTTTTCTCAGAATTTTGTGTTGTTGATTCATCCCTTGCTTTGGTTGCTTCTCTGATCATGACTTATGTATTACGTTTGAGCAAGCAAGTATGTTCATTCACTAGGGATATTTAACCTGGGGTCCATTGACCCTTGGAGGTTCCTTGATGTATGCAATTTAATGTGAGTGTGCATATGTGCATTTTTCTGGGAAAATAGTTACAACTTTTTTAGCTTCTCAAAGGAATATGTAACATAAAATCTAAAAACAGGTTAACAACCAGTGCTTCAAGAACTTATTCTTAAAGCAGTATTGTGTTTTTAAAATTTACAATGGGCTATGCATTATATAAATACGTGTTTGTAATGCTATACTCTATATAAATACACTCACAATTCCTCTTTACAATTATTTTAGCTAATCTTATCTGTTTGACTTCGCAGATGATCTTTAGATTCATTTGGTTACATTTTTAAAGATGCCAATTAATGGTTTTGTTCAGAATTCTATTAAATCTATGGGCTGGGATGTGGCTCCGTGGTAGAGTGCTTGCTTAGCAGGTATGAGATGCTGGATTCAGTCCCCAGCACCACCAAAAAAGCAAAAATAAGACAACAACAGAATTATATTAAATCTAAATTGGGGTGAATCTTTTTGCTGTTTTTCAGGAATATGAATATATACACTTCTACAAACAAAAGTATTGTTTTTAGGAGTGTTAGAAAAATTTGTGATACCTGTGACTTTTTTTTTTTTTTTAAGAACCCAGGGGCTCTTAACCACTGGGACACATTTCCAGCCCTTTTTATTTTTTTAAATTTTGAGACAGGGTCTCACTAACTTGCTTAGGGCCTTCCTAAGTGGCTGAGCCTAGCCTCAAACTTGTGATCCTCCTGCCTCAGCCAGTTGCTGGGATTATAGGTTTACACTACTATGCCTGGCTAATGCCTATGACTTTTTAATGTCATTTTACTGGTGCTAGTATGTTAATTGGGTTGAGTTATGTGAGGATATTAGGTCTGTATTTGTTTTAAATCTGCATTTAAGATGATGAGACATGAAAGTAATACCTATGTGAAGTTAGAAGTTGGAAATATCATTTGTAAAATAAAGTATTATACAATATTTGTTCAACATAGAAATTTTTTTTTTTTAATGGAGGAATTTTGAAAAGTTATTTATTTCCTTTTTGGCCAAGATGGGGTCTAATCTCATAATAAAGATAAAAATCATTTTACTTTCCTCCATAGCATTTGTTACATTTATCTCATAAGGATAGTTCCCTAATTAGCATAAATTCATTCTCCATTAAATCTCTATACTGATTGCAGGAATTATCATTATTATATTATTATTATCATTTGGCAGTATGAGGGATTGAATCCAGGGCTTCACACATGCTAGGCAAGTGCTCTACCACAGAGTTATATCCTTGGGCCCTTTCAAATTTTATTTTGTGACAGGGTCTCACTAAGTTGCCCAGGCTCTTGAATTTTTGATCCCCCTGCCTCAGCCTCCAGTGCATCTGGGTTACAGATGTGCCACTGTGACCAGCTACAAATATTCTGGATTAGTAGTGATGTATTATAGTTGTAATTCTACTTTCTTTTCAGAATAAAGAGCCAGGTTATTGAATGGGGGATGTTCCTCAGTAGTAGAGAGCTTACCTAATTTGGGAATTAATATTTTCAGAGCTGCATCAGTATTTATAGCATGTTCATTATGGCAGTTTGGCATAATTGTGAATAAATTGTTATTCACAATTTTGAATCTTAGTGAGACCCTGGGTCCAATCCCTGGTAACAAGGGGGGAAAAGAAAGAGAGTCAGGTTATTGCCAAAATATCATTTTTATTAAACAGGTTAACTTGAAAATTAGTGAAGACTTGAAAAGAAGAAATCAAGGAAATATAGAACTCAAAGAGTAAAATATTATTGGCTTTAAGAAAACGAATCCTGCAAATAGATATCAAATATCAGGATATTTTTTCTTAAGCATTTTATCCTTTTTAATGAAAAATTCTGGTCTTTGGGTTTTTTCAAGCAAATGTAATTACAAAGATTTGGAAGTTTTTACTTTTTGGTGTGACCTTTGGTCTTAATTGAGAACTTTTCCAAGTTCTGGGAAATTATAATTTTTTATTTTTCAGACATAGAAGAGAAATAACAAATTAGGGACAGGCAGAGGTACTACTAGAAAAATTCATATGGGTAGGGGCAAAAAATGATAGCTAGTATCATGCCAGTAAAAGAGGGTCATATTTCAAATGTTATAAATTTAGCAAGAATGTTATAAATTTAGTTGTGAGGCAATTGGGAATTAATATTTCCAGAGCTGGATTAGTATTTATAACATGTTCAGTTGATTATCTTATTAATGATTGTGAATCATAGAGAACGTTAAGTTTAACATATTAAGAAGGCAAAGTAGTGTAATTTTGTTTAGAGGCATTTCTGTTGTTGTGGTTTTTAAGTGTTGTGAGGCCAAATTCATAAATTGGCAAAACTAGTTTTTCACATGTAGGAAGAAGTTTAAGGCTTTTGAGTTCCTAACAGTTGCGGGCATATCATAGATAAAAATTAGGTGATGTTTTTACACTATTTCCAAAATATCATTAATTAGCTCTGGGAAGCTATAGGCCTTTTCTTTTTCCTGGACATCTTAGAAGTTACCCAACCATTAATGGAGCTTCTCTTTTATAATCCTATTTGACCCTCTCACGTTTCCTTAGAGAGCCTAAGACTTTAAAAATTATTTTGTAGTGTTCCTTCTTTTTCTTTTTCTTTTTTTCCCCCCTCTAAAACCTTTTACTTACAAACTTTAATTCAGCAAAGGTCTGTGTGGGAAAAATGGGGAGAGGACATCCTCCTGGAATGGATGTGGGCTGCTAGTCAGGAGGGAAACTGGTGGCAGAACTGATCAGGGCCAGTGCACTGGGTTACCATCTAGTATTCTTTCTCAGATTGTGCTGCAATCCACAGAGTAAATAGGGGTTTCTCTTGGCATTTTAGTTTATTCAAACAGAAGTGAATTGCACAAAATTAAACTCTGTTTATACTTCAAATTACACAGTAGAAATCATTTCATATTGGAGACAGGCTGTGAATGCTAGGAAACGTTTTCTGTTTAGAATGAGCGGACCAGGGCTACTAGTGTTTATGAATGTTTCTAATTTTGAATTTTAGACATTGGATTTTGAGTCTTCAAGAGAGTTATTGAGGATTTTTCTTGACCACCTTGCAGACACATGGAAGTTCTAAGGGTACATACAGATCGTGCTTTCCTGAGAGTCTTTTTAATTGGACATATACAAATGTGAAATTCAGGGAAATGAATATAACATATTAACTTTGCAATCTGAAATATTCATTTTTAATGTCTTGAGCTTTTTATTCAGAATATTATATTAAGTGTTTTATGTTATTGTCATGTCTAATACCTGAGAATAACTACCTGTAAACACTAGTTCAGGAAAGAAGGCCCGTTTGTATGATGGTGATGTGTGATAGTAATGTTACATGTCTTACTATGTGATCTTTTTCCCTGTTTGTGTAGCCCTGTTCTACTTTAGGGGAACTATATGTTCATCATTCCAAGGTACTTTTACATTCTCATAAGAAATTTGAATTGGTGTGTTTAGAATAGTGATTCCCAGAACTATCACAACATAAAAGGATCTCTCCTTAGGTGACTAATTCTCGAAGATAATGCCCCTCAATTTTGAGGAAATGTAACCTAGAAGATGAGAAGGGAGTGTAGTTTAGAAGATCAGGAGAAAAGAACTTGATGGAATAATGTTGTAATTTGAATGCTGCTGTCATTGCCAACTAAGGCTTGGAATTTAAGAGTTTTTCTGTCTTTTACCCTTATAGATGGTCTTAAGAAAGAAATGTAGAAAAGCATGGAAAGGAAAAAACCGCTTTTGAACTTTTATCTTTAATGGTGGTAAATGTCAGAAATCAATTGAATTGAAGGCCAAGCTGCTATAAGAGTCTATGTTACTATTATTTATTTTTCACTTGTAATAATACAGAGTAAGATTATGGTATATAAATAGCTTTGTTTTAGTATAAGGCTTTCATCTCTGCATTTAATATGGCGATTGCACATTTGCTTAGTAGTAAGGGAGAAAGGACAATAGGGAGTGCATAGTCATTCTTTGAGAGCATGATATAGAAATGGCATATTTCACTTTGACTCATGTTTTATGTCTGATAATTGACTCATTGAGACATATTTAGCTGGGAAAAGAGAGGCTGGAAAATGTGTCTAACTGGATGATCATGTACTCATCTCAATTAGATAAAGAAAGAACCAAATATTAGTGAACAACTAACATTTAGTGCTACATAGGGAAGCTGGAGAAATGGTCTCTCAAATTCATAATTTGATACAGAAACTAGTTCTATGTTTTGATTTAGGTCCAGTTACAATGTAACGTTGTATAACTTCCTTTGAAATGGTATTTTTTGAACTTTTTATTATTTGTGGCTGAGGTCCCAGATATTATAAATATTTATGTTATTTGATAGAACTCTTAACCCTCTCTTCCAACCTTTAGAAACATTGACTCATGATCAGTTAGTTTTGCAAGAATTGGAATTTATTTATTTGGAACTAAGAATTGAACCCAGGGTCTGTGCATGCTAAGCAACACTATCACTGAGTTACACCTCCACTGTGATAATTGAAATTTTTAATTTTTAAATTCAGTTTAGTATTTATAAACCTTGTACTTAACTTGCTTAATTTAAAAGGAAGGACTGGCCAGGTGCCTGTAATCCCAGCTCCTCCAGAGGCCGAAGCAGGACAAGTTCAAGGGCAGTCTGGGCAAGTTAGCAAGAACCTTTTTTTTAAAATAAAAAGGGCTCAGTGGTAGATCTCCTGTGGGTTCAATCCCCAGGTCTGGGGGCAAAGAAAAACCAACCAACAAAAACACGGATGCTTTCTGTGGACTATAAGGAAACAATAGTAACTTGTGTAGGGCAGAGAAAGGGGAATTCTATTAGAGAGGGATTCAAGGAAATCTTAGAAGAATTTTATTTTATTTAAAAAAATTGTTTTGTAGTTGTAGATGGACAACATGCCTTTATTTTATGTGGTGATGAGGATCCAGTCCAGTGCCTTACAGGTGCCAGTCAAGCGTTCAGCCACTGAGCTACAGCCCCAGCCCCGAAGAATTTTATTTTAAGGAATGAATTAGAAGAGTATTACTAGTAAAGGATAGAAATTTTGCACATTGAAAATCTCAGATGAGAAACAGGGCAGTATGTTAGGAGAACTCTAAATCGCTTACATCTGGTGAGAGAAGAACAGAATTATACAAATTTAAAACAGAATAACACTAAACAGCTCTCTCTGGTATACATCCTTGATTTTTGTATTAAGAGTATTGTACCTGTATAATATGCCTAACAAAGGATGTTGTTCTCAGCTGGAAGTTTTATAAACTTTTATATTTCTTTTAAAGGCATTTATCTCCTTCTACTTTTATGTATATAATTTGTGTACTTTATCAGCTTTTTGAGGTTACGAATATCTGTCAAGTGCCATATTTTAAAGACATATCTGACAAGTGCCATATTTTACAGACAGATTCTAATTCAGAATAATAAGACCTCTATTAAAATTGCTTTTAATATTCAATAAATGTTCTTCGAAGGAATAGAATTTCTTAATTTTAGGTGGAGGTGCAAAAACAGGAAGTAGGATATTCTGTTTCCTTTTTCACATTTAACTCATTATCCACAGGTGTCAGAACTTTTTAAAGAGTAATCAAACATGTAAGTTACTTAGTGGCATTGCTCTCCTGATGAATTATGAGATGATTTGACAGGCAGTTTACATATAAATAGTAAATTCACTTTCAGTAACTTCAGAAATAGAAGAAAATAAGGGAAACCCTTTTGCTTATTAGGTTCTTAAAATATGACTGAAGAACATTTATACACATTAATATGAATTTGCAGAAAAGATGGAATAATATAATAATTTCATTTTAAATTTCTATAAGTCTCTCCTTCCCCACCAAATTTAAGAGATTTAAAAATTGGAAGATAAAACAAACGAAAGAATGAAGAAAGGAAGAAAAAAACAAAAGAAAAGGCAAAGACTTTTCTTAAAACAAGTTAGTAATAGAGTAAAGTAGAAAGAATAGTACTGCAGTTTTGTATTGAGATCTGGGCAATGAAATGTCTCCCAGTAGTATTCCTTATCAAAATGGGGTAAACTCTACTTCATAGTTTTGTTATGAGGATTAAATGAACTTACATGTATAGAATGCTTAGAATGTATAGAATTCATGCTTGACACATTCCTCCTCTTGCTTCAGTTATTTGTGGATCAATTAGTCATTCATGAGTATTTGTTAAGAGGCAGCTATGTGCAGGAAGTCCTGCTGCACAGACTGATTTATAGAAAATAATATTTTTTATTTCTAGAGCTAACCTTTAAATATATTTTTAACTTAATTTAGAAAAACAGATTTAATAATAGCACTCTCCAGTAAGAAAGTACAAGTACTTAGGGAGAGTTTTGTGAAGGAGTACTGTTTTAGGACTGACATTAAATTTAAAAAACCAAGTATTTAAAGAATAAAACCCACGAGTTTATTACTAAGATCACTAAATTTACAGTAAATCTCTTCATGGTGAAAAAATCATCTTTTTTTTTTTTTTCCTCTTACATTAATTACAGCTGCAAAGTTAGTCACATTTTTCAGATGGTTGTCATTTCCAAAATTAGGGATGAAGTCATTTATATATTCATATATATATATATATATAAATTTATTTATTTATTTTTATTTTATTTTTTTGTGGTGCTGGGGATAGAACCCAGAGCCTTAAGCATTTGAGGCAAGCACTCTACCAACTGAGCTATATATTCCCAGCCCTATGAGGATTAGATTCACATAGGCATATGCCTCCCTCCTTCCCCAAATCTCAAGGTGCAAAATATACTTCCCTTTCTCATACCTACTTCAGTTATAGAACTTGCTGACATATTTAATCAAAATTGAGAGGCAAATTGGGGGAGAGAGTGCAAGCACCCATAGTCCCAACTACTCAGGAATCTGAGGCAGGAGGATTCCTTGAGCCAGGAGTTGGAGACCAACCTGGGCAATATAGTAAGATCTCATCTCTCGTTCTCTTTCACTTATTCTAATTAAAAGTTTTTACAGTGCAGGGGCTTGAACCTGGGGCCTCCAGCATGCTAGGCAAGTGTACCACTGAGCTACATCTCTAGCCCCCATCTTAAAAAAAAAAGTTGAGCTGGGTGCAATGGCACATACCTGTAATCCCAGTGGCTCAGGAGGCTGACACAAGAGGATCACACGTTCAAAGCCAGCCTCAACACCTTAGCAAAGACCTAAGCAACTTAGTGAGGCCCTGTCTCAAAATAAAAAATAAAGTGGGCTGGGGTTGTGGCTCAGTTTTAGAGCACTTGCTTAGCCCATGTGAGGCTCTGGGTTTGATCCTCAGCACCACTTGAAAAATAAAGGTATTGTGTGCATGTACAAAAAAAGGGGAAGGGGGGTGACTGGAGATGTGGCTCAGTGGTTAAGTATTCCTGGGTTCAATTCCCAGGAAACCTCCCCTCCGCCTCCCCCCCCAAAAATTGAGGCAAAACAAAATGTCCTCCCCGCCTCCCAACCCACCCTTGTGATCAGGCTTCTGCCCCTTAATGCACAGATTCGTCCATATAATTGTGTTAGTTGGTTTCTGATTTTATTTTGGTGTTTTACTAGCTTTTTAATAATGTACATAGGTCTAATGCAGTGATAACTTAAGAGTAAACTTGTGTCTAGATATTTTGTAAAGGGTTATGTATCATCTTATCTTGCATGATCAGGAAAGAGTCATCTGATTTATTTCAATGAGTTTTAATCTGCTGTAACTATGATAGTTTGGTATCATGGTTCTCCAAGATTCTTGTATTTGATTCTCTTTAAAGCTTGGATTCTAAAATTTATAGAAGAGATACTAAATTGATTTTCTTTGAAGATTTAGTAGGCATCATTTCTAGGTTTGAGATGGAGTCCTCGTTCCTGTTATAACTAAGTAAAAAGAGATTCATTTTTAAGTGTCATATTTCTAGTGTGGTTATGGTTACAGATTTGATTATCCAAATTTTATATTGGTAGGGAGGAGAACCTCTTATTAAAACCATATAAACAGATTCATAAAAAGTAAAAAATGACACCTTATACAGTATTTAATCATTGCTATAAACAGTAGACAAGGCCCATCACATTCAGTATTTTTCTGCAGAACCATTATTAAAGTGTTTCTGGTGTTTCTTAGGTACCTATATTAAGAACTTTTACAGGATATTTTCCCCCCTGAATTCTGAGGGTAATGGATTAAGACATTACTTAAATTACTATTTATACAGTGTATATTTTAAATTGTAGGTTAGAGATAGATTAAGAAGAATATATTTTTCTCTTAACACTATTAAAATTATTAACTACAATTAAATTAGTTCATTTAGCATTAAGGTAATTCTTGTTTTTTTGATCTTGGATTAAATAACTACTTACACAAAGCTTTCTGCTCTGTGTAATAGAATCATGAAAATTCTGGCCCATTCCCTTGTTGCAGTTATTACAGATATTTATTCATGAAGTTAACTCCAACTTTATACCAGAATACATGCCTGCATCTTGAGTCTTCTGTGTAATAGTTTAAGTTATGATGATTTGATGTAGTTCTTTTTTCTTTTCAATGTGCTCAGGGTCAAGCTCAGGACCTAATTCATGCTAAGCAAGCATTCTACCACTGAGATACACCCCCAGACCTTTTTAGTGTAGTTCTTTACTAAGAATTTCCAGTGTTTATTTAGAAGACAATTTTTTTCCTTTCAGGTACAGTGACATCAAGAATCTTGTTTTGTTTCATCTCATTGCCCCAGTCTGGCCTATTTGTTCGCTGTATCTCGTATGCAACTATTATTTTAGAATTTTATTCACCCTTATTTGGGGTTTCCTTCACTACTTTCATAGGACACTTGTTTTCCATACCTATGTGTTTTTACTGTCATTTTCTGTCTCTTGGGGGAAGGAGGATCACATTCTTTAGTAGCATTTGGAGAAAGGTACACAGGAAGTATGTTTTTAAGACCATGTGCGTCTGACATCATTCTATATGTTTTATTTGACTGATAGTTTGGCTGGGTATAGAACATTAGGTTGAAATTATTTTCCTTCAGAATTTTAAAGGCATTGCTCCATCATTTTCTTGCATCTATTATCACTACCAAGAAATTGGAATCTACTATTATTTCTGATTTCTCTCCCTCAGTGGAAGCTTGTGGAAGTTATTGTTGCTAGTGCTTTGAAATTTCGTCATAGTATGCCCTAGCTTGGATCTATTGCCATTTGCTGATATTTATTGTACTTTATTGGTCTCACAATTCTTGCCTTTCAATTCTGGAAAGTCTCCCCCTCTCCCTTCCATTGTGTCCTTCCTTTCTTTCTTCCTTCCTTCCTTCCTTTTTTTTTTTTTTTTTTTTTGCAGTGCTGGGACCTCACACGCCGCCATAAGCTAGTGCTCTGCTGAGCTACATCATAGACCCTGAAATATTTTCATGTGATTTCATTGGTAATGTGTTTTCTTCTGCCATTTTGTCATTCCAAATTTGAAGGTTTGGGTGGGCCTCCCAGCTCTATTTTTTCCTCCTATTTTTGTCTTTTTGCTCTGGTAGATTTCAACTTTATCTTGTAGTTGTTCTTCTGAGTTTTTCATTTTTGCTATCATGTTTGTCTATCAATTTCTTTTTTTTTTTTCCCCTTCCCTATAGTATTCTGTTCTTAACTGGGTGCAGCATTTTTTTTCTGTGTCTATTCATGTTTTTTGAAGTGTTTTTCTTTCCCTATTGTTTTGTGTATTTTATTTTTTAATTTTTTTTGTCTGCCTTCCATGTTAGACACTTTTCTCGGTGGCCTTCTTCCTTTGCTGACTGCATAATGTGATGTGGAAGATTAAAAAGTTGATTGGAATATCTAAATTCAGCAGTTTTAAAATTTTCTATGCAGTGATCCAGGTGGATGTCCTAACGTAATAAATGAAACAGGTATTTACCAAATAAAGGTCTACTAAATATAGTGAAACTTTCTTTAGGTTCTATGGAATTTTCAATATGTGAAGTTTTCTAGTGGGGTATATAAAAAACATAGTACTTGACTAGAATTCTCTTCTAGTGTTTGTTTTCTTTTTTTCTTGTACTACATGTATACTTGGAAAATGATTATATTCTCTGGACCTATAGAGATTGTAGCACTCCTCCTTTAACATGGTCATGGGAAAAGAAATATGTGAAATATACTAGTTTTTAATTAGGAAGAGATAAAACATTGGGTAATCATGGAAATGTTTACCTAACATCAGAAATTCTTTCTGGATATGTATGTTTTTACAAAAAAAAAAAGAAGGATCGGGCTTAATATAAACAGTCATATCTAAAATTTCTGATAAAGATTACTTGTGGCATTATACGATCAAGGTGTGTGCTAGTTATAAGTAGGAGAATTTAAAAGTAAGTACTTAGGGGCTAATGTTGTGGTTCAGTGGTAGAGCACTTGCCTAGCATGGGTGAGGCACGGGGTTTAATCCTCAGCACCACATAAAAAAATCCAAATAAATAAAAAATAAAGGCTAAATTCTTTTTTTTTTTTTTTTAAAGTCAGTAATTTTATTTTCTAGTATTCCACAGACTCTTTGGAGATTAACTATTTATGCACATAGGTGCTCCTGTGTAGTGCCTGTAAAAACACTAAAAACTGAAAAGTGCTCTTTTCCCATTTTGGATTCTGTAGTATGGAGGCTTTTATACCAAGACTCAAAACTTATTTGACTACTATATAGAAATAAGAGTAGAGATCCTAAAAATGAAGGTTCTTAAAAATGAAGAGCTAGGGTTGTAGATCAGTGGTACAGCGCTTGTCTAGCACATGTGAGGCACTGGGTTCTATCCTCAGCACCACATAAAAATAAGTAAATAAAATAAGGTGTGTCCATCTACAACTAAAATAAATTTTTTAAAGTGTAGAAATTTCTGAGATTTTTGTAGTTGAAACAAAAACACTGGTAATTAATCTCAGTTTACCAACTGTTGAGCAAATATTGTTTCACACTATGGAAGAGATTGGAAAATGAATTAATTGTGATTTCTGTCCTTACATAAAGATGTAAGTAATGGAATCTGGTAAGTGTGAAGATATGAATGAAAGATTTTGAGAGAGCCTGCTTTGGGGGATGGGCATAGTGAAGAGGATTGTTAGTGAATCATTAATAGGATTTACCAGGTGAATTAGGATATTCTTTGGAGCAGAGTGTTAAGGATGTTGGCATTGGCTCCAGTTATCTGAATAGTAGCCTACCATTTTTCTTTGTTTCTATTAAGACAGAAACACAACCAACGTATGACCAGGTAGATAACTCTGTGGGTTGGATCTGAGTAGTCTGTATTATATTTCAGCTTTTATTTGTTTTTTGAAGTCAGTCCTACAGCACGTTTCTCCTACCACAAATTGGTGATAAAACCTGTTAGGGTTAGTATGAGAATTGACATAGTGTGTATAAAATGTATTCATGATATAGCTCTAAATATTTTGGGAGTTTGTAATAAACTACTAAACTTATATTCCAATGCTACAGTAATATTTATCTGTTCAAGTCTTTACCATTTTATATGTACATCTTTTAATGAATAGATTTTACTTGAGCTATCATCAGAGAATCAGTTATATTTTTGAAGGATTAATTGGGCTTAGATCAAGTGAAACTTCTTTCCTCCCGATATGGTACTTAAAATATTTCTCATATGTATTATCCATTTTGCCTCATGGAAAATGAATATTTTTTAAAACTTAGTGATTTATTTGGTTTGTTTCTTTTTTTTTTTGGTTATGCTGGGGATCTGTCAAACCCAGGGCCTTGTGCATGCTAGGACAGTCTACATCACTATCCCTAAAACTGAGTTGTTTTTAAAAAACAAAAGAACAACCTTTTGTTATGGAAACTTCCAAATATATATAGAAAATAGGATGAAATAATAACCTCCATGTGCCTGTCACTCAGTTTGAATGATATATCATTTCATGGGGCCATTCTCCTTTTTTGCTATATTCCTATTAATCTTCCTATACCCTTAGAAAGTTTTAGTGATATATAAAATTTAGTGATGTATAAAATAACACAGGATAGCTAAATTTCAGGAAGATAGACCAAGGAAGAGTGAAGGAAAATGTAGATTCCATAGCCGATGGGAACTGTCAAGCAAATAGATTCTTTTCTGTGCATTGGCCTTTTCTTGATGACTGTGTTACTGCCAAGCCACAATTTTGAGGACGCTTTCAAATTTCTCTTATTAGTGTTTCCATGTTCAGACTGGCTTTTACCCTTTTGTGCTCCCTGTTTTCTCTTCATAATGTCTATATATTCTGTTTGCTTTTCACTAGTATTAAAATATTGGGAGGTCTGTGGCAGGGCATGAAATGTAATTTGTCCTGGGACCACTTACCTGGGGATGTATTTATGACCATCTAGACTACCAAAGAGAAGAAATTTTTATTTTATCGTACATTATCCAATGTAAACTTTGTTTCCATCTTAGTTCTAAAGACTTTATTCACAATATTTCAAAAACTTGATCATAAGATCTAACCATTCTACTGGATTTCACTTGAGGCATTAGATTCTGTGGCGAAATCTTTAAATTAGATTTCTATACATTGAAATTAGCTTAATCAAATGATTATTAGGGTTTAGACAACTTGATTTTTCAGAAATTATAAAATTGAAACTTCACGATTAAAGAGCATAAAAGGTTAAAAAAGAAAGAAAGAAAGAAAGAAAGAAAGGTCGGGGGCCTTGAGCAGGGTTTGACTTTTTTTTTTCTGGACTGAAATGGAGGCTTTCTTTCAGGCGAATTCCCTGATGTTTGCTCTGTGTGATTTGGCTCTATCTCTGTAACTGCTAATATGTGGCATGGACTTCAAGTTGTTTGGGATCTGGATGTGCCCAGAGTCTGTATTGCAAGTCGGGATTCACAGGCATTATGTTACAAACCTGGCTTGCTGCCTTTTCTTTTCTTTTTCTGTGCCCTTAGTAGCTGCATTGTTTGTTGCAGTGTATGCATTAGCTGTTGTGTGTGCTCAGTTTCCTGCAAACTGACAAAGTGGGAGGGGCTTTGTTTGATACATAGCTGAGTTTTCTCTGTGAGTTCTTGAGTGCACATTGCAGCCATCTTAATTACACTTTTGTGCAACTGAGACTGTGCAGCTGTCTCAAAATGGCTGCTAACCTAGTCTTTGTAGCTGCTTAGGCAGCAAATATGTCAGTGAGGAGATTTGTCACATACATCAGGACCAGAGGTAAGAACCAATTACTTTTGTCTTTAAACATTTTAATTAAAAATCACTTGAATTTAAATGAATTTATATAGGAATGCAAACTTAGAGCTTGCTAGCTAAAAAGTTGAAATGTTTGCTAGAACTGTAAGCCTGTATTATGGAAGCATTACATAAGATGGTGAGGTCAAAGGTTAAATTCCTTTAATTTCTCACCATTTTATATTCTGTCATTGTCAGAATATTTGATCACCATAATAGTGCTTTTCTGGTCCTAATTAGCTTAATTCTCTTGTATTGGATATTTTGGTTTGTTTGATATTTATTTGTAGAAATTAAAACAATGTATTACCTGAATAGATTTTTAAATAAACAGAAGTCATAGATAAGCTATGTTTTATACAAAGGGTGTGACTTTTCTGTTTTTTTTTTTTCCTTCCCCCTGTGTATGTGGGGGTTATTACTTGGAAGCTTTCTAGGAAGAATGGTTATTCTTATATAAATCTTAGAAAAAATTTTAATACTCTTAGGTCTTTTTGAAAAACATTCATTATGGGTCCCAAATCTTTCTTATCATACTGCCTCATTTGAGATTCAACTCTTTTCACGTTCTTAATGGTGTTTCACTTTTTTCTTCATACTACTTTTTGCTTTAATTGATATTCAGGTTCAGATTTTGAATTTAGGAATAAGTTTACATCTAAGCCTGGATACCTTTTTACTCTATATCTCATGTATTTTAGTGCCAATATATCTGGAGTAAATAATTGTTTTAATTAACTGTGGTATTATGTATAGTTAAAAGAACTGTAATTCAATAGTTTTATAAATATGGTTTCAGAAGTTTCAGAAAGCTTTCTCAGTGTTGTTCTGAAGTAGAACCGTTTATTGAGATGCTCTAAGTCTGTGGTTACCCAAAAAGGTGGAAGAATGAAATTCTTATTCATGTAATATTTCAGATAGCAGAACATTTATACTTTAAGCAATGCTTAAGTCACAGTATTTGCTAGTTTTTTTTTTTTTTGTTAATCTAAATGGTAAAGTATTCTCCTGTGGCTTTGTTGGTAGAGTATTATGAATATATCCCTGACTAATGTGACATAGAACAGTAAGTCTGAACTTTCCAGATAGAGCAACTTTCTAAAAACAATGTTTTGTAAGTAAGTTCTTATTATGGAGGACCCCAATAAATAAAAAAGGGTAAATATGGTATTTTCTTGTACTCTTCTTTTATTGTATCAATTTATAACATTTATCATATCTATATTTAATAAAATGAAGACATTTAGGTAGTTATGAGAAAAACTTTGAAATTAGATCACATATGATGATTATAACATTGGTATCCAGTTCCGTTTAACTTATTTATTAATAATCCACTGTGGAAATTCAGTTTGAAAATAAGACTGCCTTTATGTTCTGTTTTGATTTTCATGAAGACCTGTGTTTATAAGACTTAATAGGTTAAAGTTGCCGCCTTATCACAAACTTGGGTTTTTTACTTATTATTAGTTGCTTTTTTAAAAATATTTTTCATATCCTAATCTTAATGTAACATTATGGATGCTTATAATATGATCATTAACATAGGCAAATCATTCAGTCATACATGAATTCATCCCTTAAAGAGAAAACCAAGAATAAAAAATTCAGTATTTGTGAGTTATTCTGTTGCTCATTCCTTTCAGTAAAGTCACGCCCTGTAGTGAGTTTGAAAAGTAAATGTGCTGTGTCCTTAATCACTTTCATTTTCATGCTTATAGTATGAATAGCTTACTATCTTGGTGGCAGGGGTAGAGGGAGGGAAGTAGATTCTAGTATTTAAAATATGTATATTTTAAAAAAATATATAATGCAAGTGAACTTCTTGGTTTGGTACTCTAATATTGGAGAAATGCTGACTATGTTAAAATTACTGAACGATTTATGTTGGCTTTTAGAGTGGGACATAGGGAAATTTTAGTGATCCACTTCTTTAGCTTTCTGTTGCAGACTCTAAAATTTGATCCCATCTTTCATAAGATTATTACTTGCACTTGGGAAAAACAAGCATTCTGTGGTTATATATGATATTATTGCTAATGCTTTCACTGCGGTGTTGTATTTTTGCAACTGTAAATATAAACTAGATTTCACTGTGATCACTTGAGGGTTGGTGACAGTATTCAAATTTTCTGTGCTGAATTATAGGTTAGTTATTATGTTGGATAATTGAGGGCATAATATATCTGAGAGCTGGATAATTGGTATTGTATATTGTCACCTCTTTTTTTGTCCCTTTTGTTCACCTTCTTTTCATAAACCATTTCATTACCATAAATCTCTAAGGGAATTGTTGGAGTGATGGAAAGCACATTGACCAAGAGTTCAAAACTGAATTTGAATCCTGTTTTGGTCACGGTTTTCTGATATTGACCAACTCATTCCATTTTCTGACTCTTGTTTCCTCATTTACAAAATGGGTAAAAACTCCTGTTTGGAAACATATGCTGAGAATAAGTTTGCATATTTCTAAATAGTACCATGACATAATCTATAAATATATAAATAATAATAAATATATAATAATCTATAAATATCAGGCTCAGATGTCCTTTACTTTTTCAAGTGTCACTGAATCAGAGTATTTTGAAAAAGTGTGGGAAATTTTCGTATAATTCATGCTCAGAAGCAAGAAGTACTAGTTAACATTCAGTATGTTCACTTAGTAATGTTATATATTTATGTTTGTACTGACGGGTCCTACTCTGTTAAATAAATTAGCCGTCTTTTGCTGTGTGGTGAGTGATGACAGATATATTTATTGAGTAAAGTCAATATTGAATGTTGATATTACAGAATTAGAGTACTAGGAGAAATGTTTCAGTTCTGGTCTGGGTGAATCCTCCAAACATACTGTAAGAAAATGAATTCTCTTAAAGAGATGACTTGAACTCAGGGCCTAGTTTTTCCTGTGTTTCAGTACAAATGAGAGTCTTTTTAACAATAATAACATTCTCCTTCAGTGACCACAAACTGGAAGCCACCAGACTTATTTTTTATCTTTTAGCCATTCCCACATTTCTCCAGTTGTTGATATTTAAAGTTAGATTTCAAAGAAAAATCTGGATATCTCACCTCTTGAAAAATAGAAGATAGGTCAATGTTAGGCATGTATTTCTTTTTAAGAACAGTAATCTACCTTGAGTAGATGCTGTCTCTTTCAGATAGGGCTTATTCTTGCTCACATTTAGTCTTTTTAGCTGATTCACATTACTTACCAGTTCTCTGTAAGTTGGTCATCTTAAATCCCGATATTGCTTATTTAATGAAGCATTGACAGCCTTAAATATCTAAAATAGATCTAACCTGGAAGAAAGTAAGTATAATTAAAATTTTACTTTTAGGAGAGTCCTAGCACATGTAAAAATCAGTTCATTCTCTGGAAGATAGGGCATATTTGCTAATCTTTCACTTTGTCATAATTTTTGTATCGAGTACAATGGGGCCAATCGAAGGATATCCACAAAAAGTGACAATCAATTAAAAAATAAAGGGATTAAAAATGCTTAGAAACAAATTCTTTGAGGTCTTTTTTACTGTGATAATCCATTCTTCTGTGGATGTTATCTCTATTAGAGACATCACTGCCTATCTACTCAGTGTTCTTAATGGTGATACCAAATAAGAAAAAGTTAAACTGTATTTTAGATATGTAGTTTATTGAACAGGTAAGTAAAATAATATAAAATGTGTTTTATGTGCCCTCTCCCCCCCACTGATTGAGCTAAGAAGGGCAGCACTTAAAATGAGTAAGGGTTAAGAAAATTTTCTTAATTTTAAGTGTTTTCTAGAAGAACTTTTTTTAGACTAGATAATGTTAGAGGGTATTCTAAACATTTCTCTTGAAAATTCACATCTGTTTACCTTTATTAATTTAACATTAACCACGTCAACTATGTAAAGATTATCTGAGTGTTGCATAAAAATGATAGTTTAAAATATTGATTTTAAATTTGAATTCTGCCTTTTCCAGAGTGAGAGCCAGGTTCTTAATATTCATAAAATACCATGATGTTGGTAAGGCTAAGCAAGTGCTAAAAGACACCAAAACAAAACAAAACACAACATTATTCCTTTTTGGAAAACAGCTTTGCAGTTAAAGGTAAAACTTTCATAGAAATTGAAAATGTGGTTAACTGCACAGGAAATGTGGAATCCCTACTTTACTACTACTCACACTCACAAAAATGATTTGAGTAGAAAGAATAAATAACATATTCAAATACATATTTTTTAATTGTTTAGAACTTTCACAAAGTATTCTCTCTTGGTGATTTGTAACAGTCTGTTATTAGTCATGAACATGTGATTATGGAAATGGTACAAACAGCATTGCCTGGTGAATCTAGGCAGTGAAAGAGGAAGTTTAACACCAGAGAGGTGTCTGAGGAGTTACTTTTGCTTTTGTCTGAGGGTATCTGTTTTTCCTTTATGAAGTCAGCCAGATTCAGCCGCCAATAGAAATCTGACTGGTGCTTTCCTTTGCTGGATATAGAAAGAATGAAGGCATGTGTAGTGGATGGCATTAACATAGAGCCTGGAAAGGTTACTCCCGGTCTGGTACTGCTATTACTTGTATAACTTGGGATAAATTACTTAACTTCTTTGTAAACCAACTCTGTGGTTTAGAGTTAGGGTGAATCCATGTGCTTCCATTGGATAGTTAAAGGTTAAATGAGAAATGTATATATACTCCTTAGATTCCATACCTATTTGTAAGTACTCAATAAGTCTGGTATTTTTATGGGATGAGTCAAGTTACTTAATTTCAGAACCTCAGTTTTTCTTATTTTTAAAATGGGAATAATTTTATCATACAGAATTTATATTGGGATTTAAATGAGGATAACATGTAAAGCTCTGGTGCAGAGTCTGATGCAAAATACGTGTAGTTAAATACTGGTTACTTTTCTTCCACAGGGTTACCTTTAATACAGATTTTTATTTTTCCCAATCATTTCAAGAAGAATGAATTTGGGGTGAAATCTGAGTTACTGGGTACTTTAGAAAAAGATTTTTAGGGGAGAGGGCATTGTTAAGAGTGGCTGATTTAAAATCTTAGTGAAGACTTTTAAAGAGCTTAAATGGGACAAAACAAGAATTCTTATTTGGGGTAAGGTATCATACTGGAATTTGATAAAAACAAAGCAAATTGTGATCTAGTGACTCAACAAATTGTCTTGATGCTTGGTGTACAGGATTCCTGCCCTCATGACCAAAACATTTTTGGGAGGAGCAGGGAAGACACAGAAAGTATACTGGACAAGGTTACAAATATTGAGGGATTATGAATGCTCTGGGATGGGGTAGAATAGATACCTAAGAACTGTCTATGAATATCACTCAGAATGTGGTCTGTGAAGAACTGTTTCTGGTCCTCCATGACATATTAGTGGAAATTGAGTTTTGAGAGATTTTAATATCAAATATGATGAACTAATTTTTTGTGTGTTGCATCAAACAATAGTAAAATTGAGGCTCATTTTTGCCTTTTTAATTTTATTTTTCAAATTCATTTTCATTGCATTTTACAAAATATTGATCTGTTATGAACTGGAAGTAAGATATCAGTCCTTTGGTGTTATTAATTTGCAAAGTAGTGAGCTAGAGCAACAATTTCTATTTTTGGCACTTTTCTAAGCAAGTTATAGAGATTTTGCTTTTGATTAATTCACTGTCAGGTAGTGTATTTGATTTTAAAAATAATGCTAAGTGCTTGTTATTTATTGTATTTTATGCTGAACTAAATGATTTCAGGACTTTTGAATTTTAAGTACTTTTGCTCAAAAGTTGGATGCATATACAAGTAGAAAAAGGGGAAGCATCTAAAAAATTAAAAGTAGGAAAGAATATTATACTTCGAAAATTTCTAAGATCTTTTGCATCTAAAAAATTAAAACTAGGAAGGAGTACAGTACCTTGACAATTGCTAAGATCTCTTCCAACTCTGAGATTTTATGATCGATGGATGGTACTTAGAAAGCTCTTGTTATAAAACCTTAACTCCCACCAAGTATTAATTACATGGTTTATACCATGTGAAATTATATCGTTAAATGTTTATGTCATTTCATCTGCTGCTGATGGGGCACGGATCCTGAGAAGAGAATATAGTTGTTTTTAGGAAATATTCATTTCTTATTTGTAGATTACCTAGGTAATATGATTATCTACATATTAGAAATTTACCTCATTATCTTTTTTATGTAGTATAGGTAACTTAAGTGTTTTTTTTTTTAATATTTTTTTCTTGTTGTCAATGGACCTTTATTTAATTAATTTATTTATATGCGGTGCTGAGAATCGAACCCAGGGCCTCACACATGCTAGGCAAGCGCTCTACCACTGAGCCACAACTCCAGCCCCTTAAGTGTGTTTTAAGACAGCTAAAAATAAGATAAATTAAAAAGCATATTTTGGATAACCCCTAATTAGCATTTTAAGTGGTTTTTCATTTTATTACAATTTCAGATGTGCCACTAAATTAGTTTTTGGATTGTTTTTTGAAGGTGAAGTTTAAGGTATGGATACTTTTAACAAATTAAGTTGAAAAATAGAAGTGGAGATATAATGTATTAGTAAATCACAAAGTAAATAATTTTTTTTTTTTTTTTTAAACAAGGGATATCCATAGGTAATGACTCAACTCTTGTCCATTCAAATCTGGGCAGTAAAACCAGTACATCAGTGATATTTTTTTTTGTTGTTTTTGTTTTGTTTTCTTTAAATGTGGCCCTGCAAAGTACGTTCTTGTGAGGATATTTTTCATTTAACATGCCTGGGTTTTTTTATACTGAGCGCATCCTTTAATAGTATTAATTAGTGGCAAATGTGTTGGATATTTAACCATCATAACAGTGGTACCTGAAGATGTACAAGTCTTATTTGGGAACCCTTATACAATATGATTTTTATAACAAATCTATTAAATGATATTTACTGCTTAATTGATAAATTAATGATATTTGAAAAGTGGTTGTAAAATGGAATTAAGATAAATTTTTGGTGATGTAAATAATAATTTATACTTACAGTGATTGTTAAAAATAGCAACCATTGACTTTTAAGTAATTAGTAACCTGGTTACTTGGCATAGTAAGCTAAGGATTTTTAATATTTATGGGGGTTAAATATTTTTCATGTGATGGGAGTATAATTTCAGTTATATAAGATTTGTAAGTTGGTGTTCTTTTATTACCTGAATTTGACTTATATTAGTAAATAGATAGCTAGATATATTCTAGAACCAGTTAGGGCCTGTTGGGGAACAAATGGGGAGGGTTTACATAGCAGTACTCTCCTTTAGTTTGGGCTTAAAATGAGGATTGCTTTATGTAAATTGTTCTTACTGGCGCCAGCTAGCTGTAACTGCAGTCTGGCTGTGCTAGGGCAGCAAATAATATGTGTCATGGATTTTCTGTTTGGAATGTATAAGAATTTAGCCTTTTGGAATGGAAGAACAGAGTTGATGCATTAGAATAACAGAGTGAGACCTTCACAATTGACAGTAAATATGTGAAATAGTGAGAAGCCATAAGTCTTTTAGGCTTTTAGTTCTGCTTTTATAGGTTTATGCCTATTGATACTATTGGGTAATATGTGGGAGGTACTTAACTGCACACAGTTGCTGCAGACCCAATAGTTGACAGCATAGAAAGCAGTACAAAGAATTCTGATTCTGGTCATTTTCACTTGAAATAGTCATTTTGAAGGTATACTTTGTGTGTTCTGTGAGCTTCATAGACATGTTGAATGACGTTTTTGGCTTTTGTGGTTAATGGGATGTTTGCTGCACAAACTATATAACAGATGTGAACCACTGTTTGAAAGGAATTTTAATATGTAGCCAACCTACTGTATTCCTGTTTTTTCTATGAATAAGAATCAAACAAGAAATTTTAGACTCAACAAGGCTGACCTAGAAGTCTGCATTAGATTTTAATATTTATACAAATGAACTAAGTAGCAGTGATTTACAGAAGAGGAAGTTCTTTTCACAGTATCAAGCTGCCCACAGGTAAGAGATTCAGGTCCTTTTTCTGTAACACCCCCCTAACCCTCCTCTCCCAAGCTTTATATCTTTCTCTCACCATTGGAAAGGATTTTGTTTGTTTTTAGTTTTAGTAGTAACAGGGTTGGTAGATTGTTTAATGTTAATATTTCAGAAGATTTGGAGTGTCATATTTGGATTTGATCTTTAAAAAATATTTTTTCCTCTTCTCAAAATTTTCTCACATTTGAATTGAAATGAACTAACAGTGGGTTTCGCATATGAACATTACTCTTATGTATAGTATGTTCATATTATGTATAAATCAGTTTTAGATCTCTTTTTATTATAGTCTGTTACTATGTTCTCAGTTGCACTGACACCAACTGGTACATGCAGAGAGATGACATTTTGTAACCTTACTTAATTATAGAGTTTTAGTGTAAATTTACCACTTTGAATTTATCCTTACAAATCAGGCTGCTTATGCTTTCACATTTGGCTCATTGACATATATTAGATAATATGTATTTATAAAAATATAACATGGTTAAATTCCCCAATTTTACCTTTATTCCATTTCCATATATTTAAATTTTTCACAATTTTAACAAAGTGAATGTAAAAATCTAAAACTAAAATGAAAATATTAATTAGAAACTTCATAGAATCAAATATTTTATTCTTAAGCTGGGTGAAGGGTCCACAGGCATTTGTTTTTGTTTTTGTTATTCCTTAAGTATTGTATACAGAAAAACAAAGACTATTATATTACCATTGTAGAGATGTGAAGGTATATTTTTATCAAAAAATATAAGTATTGTATGTTTGTTAATATTAGTGTGGCTAGAGATAAAATATTACTAATTGATATAATTATTTGGGGGGAATGGGCATGAGTAAGGAGGATAAAATGAAAAGCGGAAATGAGGTAAGCTTAGAGAAGTGGAAGAAAGGAATTATATTAAGCAGTTCTTTGTACTCTTTGCCTCCCTCTCTAGAAGTTAAACAACTGGCTCTTTCTGCAACCTTAATTTAATGTTAATTTTAGGTAGAACTTCAGTTTTCTAGCTTCTGAAAGGTAACTGGTCATTTACTACTACATGGTTGTGTACTTAAAATCTGGAGGTCTGCTCTGATAGAAGCCACATATGTTTCAGGGGCATGAACCTGTTGCCTTTTGACATTTTGCCTAGAGTTTTTAAAAAATATGCAGTCTATTAAAGGATAGAAATTCATGTTTTTCTGTGCTTCATCTCAGTAAACAATTTCATTATGATTGACAAAATGATGATAATAGAAAGATACCCATTTTGATTACTATGTTTAGGTTGGATGGAAGGTCATGATTCTTTTGGTGTGGAGGACATCACATGTCTTAAAACAGTTCGGAAATGTTTTCAAACTTCCAAATGTTTTCATTCATTTGGAAGAATGTTGGTCTGGGAAGATGTTGGACTGGTTTTTATATAGAGAAATTGAAAAGGAATTGTTAGATGAAAACAGAGGCATTTATTGAATGCTGTTAGAGTAGGGGGTCATAAACAAAGAAAAATGAGGAGAATAAGCTGGAGGAGTATTCTGAATAGACAAACGTAAAAGGAAGCAGGTAAGAAAAAGATAAGTCATGAGAATAAGAGTGTTATAATTTTTGATACTATTGAAGTTGAATGTAAGCAATCCAAAATCTGAGGGATAAAAAGTATGAGTTTTTACTTCTTATGTTCCTTTTAGGCAATTGAATTTATGTAGCAAGCAAAGTAGAAGCGCAAAATCTTTGAAAGAAAATGAACCAGAATTACACTTTGCACAAAAACCTACTGTTTAATATTCCTGACAGGTAAATTATCTAGTATTGGCTTCAGCATTTTTAATGACAAGAGGAAGCTTCTCTAATTCATAAGGCAATTCCTTCTTTTTCTTGGACATCTGAAAAATTAACATTTTTTAGGCAAAGTTGCTTTTTGCCTCCACTCTCCCATCCTCATCTGCTTTCTGTCTCTTATACCTCTGAAGTCATAAACATTTCCTTGTGTTTTCTATGCTAAATATCCTTCATGTATTCCAACCATTCCTCAAACATGTTGTTCAGGATCATTCTTTAGCATGGTCATCCTCTTGTTTATTTTCAAATATTAAAAGTCTCTGAGATCCAAACATAATAATACTCTAAAAATATCCTCCTCCCCTTTCTCCTTTACAATCCACTTCTATTCTGCAGTTTAATTTTGTAGTAATATTTTTGGCAGCCACTTTGTGCTGTTGAATTTTTTGTAGAGTAAGTTAAAATTCTTTACTCTTTCATGTTTGAATACTTAAGCCAAGTACTTGTCCTTATATATATGTGTCTCTTTTTTCTAAATTCTCTTTTATTTTAAGACAGAGTGTCTCTTAAGTTGCTGAAGCTTCCCTCAAACTTGGAATCCTCCTGCTTCAGCCTCCAGGATATTGGGATTACAGGTGTGCAACACCACTCCTGGCTTCTTTCAAAATTTCTAATATTGTTATATATTCATTATGGTTTCTTTTGCTTTTCCTTTCTATATTTACTCCTTTTTAAGTAATCTTTTTAAAGAACTGGCTTTAGTTTGGTTACAGACTAGTTTTTGAGTTTTTCTATCAAATTTATCTTTTTATTGTAATTCCTTGCTTTGGTATTACCTTTCTGCCTTAACAGGTGTTTTTGAGTTTGTGGGTTTTTAATTAGCATATGCAAATAAGACTGTCAGTCTTCATGAATATCATTTTAGTTGAATTCCTCAGGTTGTATTCTTAGTGATTTGTTGTTACTATTTTTCTACGGATTTCCTCCTTAATTCAAAAGTTTTGTTGTTGTTGTTGTTTTTAATGTGGAGAAAATATCCTTCTCATCTTGTTAGTATATCTAACTTTATTATGTTTTAGCCAAATAATATGACCTTATGTGATTTATTTTATTTGCCTTTGAATTTATTAAGATTTCCTCTTTACCACATGCAAGATCAGTATTAATATTTGTTGGATGTATTTGTGAGAAATTTATATTTTGGGTGTATTGGGTATACAGTTATATTTATTTTTCTAGTATTCTAACATGTTAATTAGGAAATGCATTCTCATTGCTTTTATTTTCTTCATTTTGTATGTATAACTCTGCTTGTGGATTTATTAGTTTCTTCCTGACCTTTTTTTTTTTTTTGCGGTGCTGGGGATTGAACCCAGGGCTTTGTGCTTACAAGGCAAGTGCTCTACCAACTGAGCTATATCCCCATTCCTCTTCCTGAAGTTTTAGACCTATTTCTGCTTTACATGATTTGAAATGATGTTATTTAGGTACAGCAAAATATACATTTCTAGTGACATGTCTTTTATCAATAGGACACAGTTTTTTTTCCATGTTGTGAACATACTGCATTTGTTAGTTACATGGGCATATATGTATGCCTACTTTTTGGGGGAATTAGTATTTACCTAGTATATCATTTTTTTATCCCTCAATTTTCAGCTTTTTTATGGTGCTTTAAGTTTTGTCTCCTGTTTATAGTACTTACCTAATGACATTTTTTATCTTTTAACCAGCTTGAAACTTAGCTAGATTTTCTCCTGATTAATAGTTTTCTTTATTTCTACCATATTCTGCAACCCCTAAATCTCTGTGCTCCCATGTTATAATTATCTGGGATTTTAGTTTGGAATATTTATTTATTTATTTATTTATTTATTGTTGCTTTTTTCTTTTTAAAAAGTTTTTATTTTTATTTTTTTATTTTTTACATACTGCAGTTTGACTCATCGTACACAAATGGGATACATCTTTTTCGATTCTATGGTTGTGCATGATGTAGATTCATACCATTTATTTTTAAGGTGATGAATCCTCAGTCAGCCTGCCCATGATTTTCTTTTTTTGAGCATTGCTGGTTTTCTCATCTGAGTTCTTTATTTTATGCTCCTTTGCTGTCTTGTACCTGTAATGAACCCAGGGGCACTTAACCACTGAGCCACATCTCCAGCCCTTTTTATATTTTATTTTGAGGCAGGGTCTCTCTGTGTCGCTTGACCTTTTTAAATAGCAGAGGCTGGCTTTGAACTCCCTATCCTTCTGCCTCAGCCTCCTGAACTGCTGGGATTACAGGCATGTGCCACCAAGCCCAGCTGTTTTCTCATTCTTTGCTTGGAAGTAATATCTTTATTTCTCTTGATTGCTGCTTTGGCTGGCAGTAAAGGATTCCAGGATGAAAATAACTTTTACCCTGAACTTTGAGGTATTGTTTTCTTTTAGCTTTAGTATTGCTTATGGCAAGTCTGAGGTCAGTGTAATTTTTCTTTGTAGTTAAATTATTTTTATTACTCTAAATTATTAATATTTCTTATGTTTTCTTAAATCTTATCACAAGTGTCTACATATTACATTTTTATCTTGTTTTAATTTAGTCTTTTGGTATTCAGTAGGATGTAATTTTTGGAAAATGTGTACATTTCTTCAGCTGTGAATTTTTTTCTTATTTTCTCTTTCCACTTTTTTCTTTTCAAATCTTCATTGAAAATTTCTGCTTCTAAATTCCCTCCCCCAGTATCTCTTAACTTTAATGTTTTTTTCCCTTTGTAAAATGTTGTAAGAGAACATCTTGTCTTGATCAAATAGGTCACTTCAGCTATGTTCATGCAGCTCATATTTTGAATTTCTGAGATTTCGAATTGATTTCCTATTGTTCTTATGGATTAAGTAACATCTCATATGCTTTGAGGATTTTTTATTATACTATTTTAAAGTGTATTGTGTTGCTTCTGCTACTCATTCGGTAGATTTTTGTTAGTTTGTTGATTTTGTAAGGTTTGGCTCCTGGTCTTTTTATTTTTTATTCTCTTTTTTAAAGATGTTCCCTTTTACATCTCGGATGCTTGATTACTCCAGTGATTGTAAAAGGTGGGGAAGTGGTACTTGGTAAACATGGGGTAGTTTTGTCTTTTGTTTAGTTTAAAATTTTTTTGTGGGTGCTAGGGATTTAAACTAGGGCCTTATGCATGCTAGGCAGGCATTCTGCCACTGAGATACACCCCCAGCTCTGTAATTTCTTTTGAAAGATGACCTCCCTATCTCCTCTGGGGTTTAGTGTCTGTGTCACTTTCTAACCAGTCATAAATGTCAGTGCTGCCCTACTACTAATGTAGAAGAGAAAAAAGTTGGAGGAGTTTAATCGTTCAAATACGGATTACATAAATATATTTTCACATGAAGATTCAGCAGTGTATCAGATCCAAGTTAAAGTCTGTATTTGTATTCCCTTGTCTCTCCCCAAGTAAGTTAGTTTAACTAATTTGACATTTGTTCTTCCAGACTTTTAAAATACCACGCGCCTATATGTTTAGGGGTGTGTGTGTGTTTTAAAATGTAATGGCATAGAAACAGGAAAACATTTACTGACTGCTTTTGATGTCAGAGTACTTTTTATTTCATTTAATTCACCTAACATTTCTATAAGGTTAGACATTATTAAATTCTTAGTTTCATGGATGAGGATAAGGATGCTGGAGCAAGGAAAGAAAACATTTCTTGGATAGGTAACATAACTTGGAAAGGATTGTGTCAGTATTACATAAGGTATGTGTGGCCTAAGTGTTTGCATCATTTATTACTAGAGAATTCTGCAGTGCTTTCTTTGTTCACTTAGTATTTCTGAGAGATCTTTTCATACCTGTGAAGGATCTACCATCTTCTTTTAAACTCCTCAGTGTATATGTTCTAGTATTTTTAAAAACTATTTTCTTAGTGATACTATTTTTTGTTATAGTGCAGCAGTAGGCATTCATTCCCTTTTTAAATTATTAATACATCTTAAGATACATATCTCTGAGTGCCTTTGCTATGTCAAAGTTTATTCACAGTTTGTGTTTATACCTTAAGAATGATTATGATGGTTAACTCTTCTACTATAATAACAGTATGAGACCATTTACTTGTATACATTAGTGCTAACCAGTAGTTGTTAAACTGAAGTATAAAAGCATGTCTTCTTTTGTTTTCGCATTGATTATTAGTGAAAGTGAACATATTTGTTTGAAAATTGCCTATTTTATATTGATTTTTTTTCTGAATCATTGTTTTTTTATTTACTGATGTTCTTTTTTATTCTGGATGCCACTCTTACATCACTATGCTGCTTTTTCTTAAGTATTTCTCAGAATTTGTGGTTACTCATAACACATTCTGAGTCCTTAAAATTTTTTTAATCCCTAGTGTATTTTGCTATTGCATTTCGTATCTCAACTGTTTGGATCCATTCTCAACCATTCATTTCCAAATCTATCTCTTCTCTGTTAATTTGTGATGCTTTTTGTGTCATATGTTACATTTATTATTGCTCATTTTTGTCTTTTGGGTAGTTTATTCTATTTCCCTTAAAATTGTGATATAATTATTGCTTTGTCATATGCTGTCAAATCTGAGAGAGCAAATCATTATTTTGATTTTCAATATTTTGTCCATTTTTTTCCATTACATATTATCTTTTTTATTTTTCTCAGTGTTTAATTTTTTTTTTTTTAATTGGTGAATGAATGTTGAAACATACTGGGTGCTTTTTAGTTTCTGTTAAGAAATAGCAGTTAATTTTTGTAGCCATTTTGGATTGTTAATAAATTTCCTTATGTGCTTATATTTTAAATTATTAGAAGTATTTAAAGTGAAAAATAGTGTAATCTAGGGTATAAAAGTTATCTTTTAGTAGTTAACCAGGCCTAGAGGGATAAAGGAATTTGAGGAAAATGTAATTACTTGTCTCTTGGCCATAAAGATCTAAAATAGTTGCAGTTCAGTCCTTCAGTGCTGTCCTACTCTTTCCAAAGACTGTTCTTTGTACAGTATATACTTATTGAATTTGATTTTCGTGCTGTTAACAGTGATGTGGCTGATCAAAGTTTTTTTCGTTTGTTTACCAGAAGAATAGCTTCAGAATCCTTATCTTAACATAGAAAAGATGATAAAAAAGTTTTGAAGAGAAATATAATAAGTATTTGGAAATACCAAAATAAGATCCTTGGTCTGAATTTGTGAACCCTTGAAAGGGGCTTAATTGTACTTGGTTTATTACATTTATCACCGCATGTCTTTGTGATTGTTTTTTGCTTTCTCTCTTCCACTTCTTCCTTTTTCTTTTACTCTTCTCCCTTCTCTTTCTCCTCCTTTTTCTCGCCTTTTTAAAATTCTGGAGGCTCTAGACTCAGTTTAATATTTTCATCTGGCAAAGAGCCAGATTTCCAATAGCCCTGAATTGAGCATGCTGCTGTTGCTTAGCAACTGCTCGTGAAGTCTTGTGGCTATAACTGAATTATAAATAGGGTTACAAGCAGAAATGCAATTGAAATTGAAATTGAAAAGAAAGACTCCTTTTTCCTCCTTTACATTTGAATTTGAGTGATTTTTTTAATGAAGAGTCAGTTTTCAGAAATCTTAAACCATATCAGAAAGTCAGTTAGGTTCTGTAAAGGTCTGTGATTACACATTTGAAAGCCTGTTTTTGATTATTAGAATTAAAAGTCTATAATGGAGACATGGTAGTTCATGGAAACTATAGCACTTCTAATTTTGAGAGCTATACACATAGAAAAATACCTAATGCACTGTAATTACTGCCTGTATTTCTCTTTCACATATACATAGAAATCTATATACAGTAACATTTTATATTGAATTATATTTTTGTACTTTTAATTATGTCATTTCTTTACTGGGTTTTAAAAATTGTCTTTATAATAATGATCCTTATGAATGTTCATGTACATGAACAAAACCACCCTATTGTTATCATTGCTTAAAGAACAGTATATTCTAAAGTGGAATTTATTAAAATGTTAATAGAGAATCAAAACTTGAAGGGTCTTTTAAGGTCTCTAGTTTAATTTCCATATGTTTCAGATGGGAAGCTTTAGAGGTTAGTTAAATGATTTGCTTAATATCTCCCATAATCTGGGATGTGTTTTTTCTGTACTGCATTGATCTATCTTACTGATGCATATATAGCAGCTTTTTTTCACTTTTGCACTCATATTTCATCAGTTTACACAAAATTTAACTGCATTCTGTAATTTATAATACAAATGTTCAACTGAATTCAGTAAGAAGTACAGCTCATAAATAGGTTTAGGTGAGAACAACATGAGTCTCAATGTATTTATGAATACCATTTAAGACATTTAATGAACAACATGGGCTCATTGATGATGATGTTCAGAGAGAGATTATACTAGTGTCCAAAGTATAGTTAATCTTTTTGTCAGATCTCTACAGATTTGTTTTTTAGGTTTCAAATTGGATAGAGGAATTCTGTATAAAAAATATATATATCATAAACTTTTTATAATAGCTTCTAGCAGCCCAACTTTTGAAACTAAGGTTCTAAGGAACATTTGCCAGCATGAAGTAGATTTTATTCTTACACATTATTAATGGAAAATTTCAGAATGGGAATGTAAATTTTTTCTTTTGCTTATGGGGAAGTTGTTGGTTCTTTGTTGTATGCCTGGTATAAATCTTGCTGTCAAAAGTGTATTTGTAAAAAAATCTTATCTTTTGAGCAAAGATGTAGATTTATAAATAGAATTGGTAGAAAAATTATGGTAAAAATAATTTTAATTACATTTACAAGGAAGGAAAACCAGCAATATTGCTTTTCTATGGAAGACAAAAATAATTGGTACAAAGAGGAATTTTTAAGGTTTGTTCTTTATTAATAATTATTTTTAGTTGTAGTTGGGCACAATACCTTTATCTTATTTGTTTATTTCTGTGTGGTGCTGAGGATAGAACCCAGGGCCTCATGCATTCGAGCTCTGGCCCCAGCTCAAGGTTTGTTCTTTAGTTATGTCTGTAATTAAAGTTAGACATCTGTACATAGAAAATAGAATTACAGAACCATCTGATTCTCAACTGCTATTTAATTTTCTAAAGCAGGGTTAGGGATAGGAGTGACTAGATTATTGATCCAGGATGAAGTTTCTGGAACTGTCTAAATTTCTTCGGGCATAGTAGTTGCTATATTAATTGTTCTAAGGTTACTTGAATATTCAGTTTTTCCCAAATTCAGATTAATAGGTGTTTTGTGACTACTTTGAATAATGTTCTACAAAGCTTCATGCTGTTTTGGTTTTCTTGAAATAAACTGGCCAATATAAGTAGAAACTTTGAAAATATATTATATAACTGCTTTTAATACTACTTAAAAATATAAAGTATTGATAATCTGGGATTATCATAGAATTTCTCCTGTATTGTAGTACCTTATGCCAAAAATTTGACCATAAGTGAAATACTCTGCCACTAATTGTAACTCATAGGTGAATTCATACTGCTTTCCTGTGGGATGGTCTTTATTTCAGGTAAGTAAACAAAATCTATGTACATACAACATTTGAAATATTTTATTTTTTGATGTTATTTATTGTGGTGCTGGAGATCTGAGGGCCTTGGGCATGTGCTACCATTGAGTTATGCCCCCAGCCCCAATTTTTCTCTTCTTTTGGCACTGGGGATTGAACCCAGGGGTGCTTAACCACTGAACTACGTCCCCAGCCCTTTTTGTTTTTTATTTTGAGACAGGGTCTTGCTAAGTTGCTTAGGGCCTTGCTAAATTGCTGAGACCGACTTTGAATTTGCCATCCTCCTGCCTCAACTTCCCAATTCACTGGATTACAGTCCTGTGCCACCACATCTGGCCCCTAAGGTGTTTTAAGATAAAATTATATCTAGATTTTGGATATCTTTTGTACTTGAACATAATGTTAATAATAAATAAATGCCAAGCTACTTTTTATGTGAACTATTGTTTAAAATAAGAATAATTATTTTTAAATTATTATTGGTGAAACTTCATTTTAAAATCTAACCACTGTGATGTATAGATTAAAAACTTGGTGAAACTTCATTTTAAAATCTAACCACTGTGATGTGTAGATTAAAAAGTATTAGTTAATATATTGCTTGTCGAATTTTTACCCATCCTTCAGTGAAGCTTTGGATATTTAGAGCTGTCCTTGTGTTCCTTTGTGCTTTTAAGGTATTCTTTCCAAGCTTTATACATGATTAAGATAAGTCTTTCGTATAACAAGTTTCATATTAAGTGTTTAGACTTTCATAGTGTCAAATACAAAAATTCATTTTGCATTTTAGATAGCAGTGAACTAGACATTTTAAAAATTTGCCATTTTATCAAAACTCTTTGATGGAAGGTTTGAGATAAGAAATATAGCTTAGAACTTGTGCTTTACTAAATGCATTTAACATGACTTTAGCCTTTTGTTTCAGCAGCATTTAAATTTAATCTAAACTCTTAAGTTTTTCTAAAATGTCCTTTTCGTGTTTCCTCTTTTTATTTCTTCCCTTCCTTTTTTTTTTTTTTTTTCTTTTTTCTTTTTTTTGAGTTTGGTCATTTTTTATTAACCTGTAATCTTCATAAACTAAATTTATGAATTTCATTAAACTGGAATGTTTAGTATCTTCAGGAATTAAAATCTACTCTAGAATCAATTTGTAATATACAAAGAAACATGCATATTAAGCATTATTAGGTTAAAAAGTTGAATGATGGAATACATTATGTTATCTGGATAACATAGAATTTTTAAGCCTGTCAATTTTAATATTATGCTAAGCATAATTAAAAAATCAGAAAGAGCAGTGTTTTGCAGGTATATGTTTACATATTAAGTTTAACATTTACTTCACATGAACAGTTAGATAATTTATTTTCCTCACTGACAGTAATTAATTTAACTTGATTGAGACTATTATTAAGCATACCCTGTGTAAGACACACTATTTACTGTATGCTAAGAGAAGTTTGTTTTGAAGGCAAATATCTACTTTATTTAGAGGTCTGTATTGATGAGTTAAACTTTGTACTTTTAATGGATGCTGAATAGTTTTTTACAAATAAGTCAGATTTTCAAATAATTGGGAGCAAAAAGTGCTAGAGAAATATAGTACCTGTTCAAATTTTGAGATTTTTAGAGAGTCTTGAATTAATTAGAACTGTGATCAAGTGCCTCATTATTCGGGGGGGGGGGGGCACTTCAGTAGATATGTTATGAATGTATATGCGCACACACAGCCATGCACACACATAGTTCACAAATAATACAAGCAATACCATGTTACTTGGACGTGGCCCCTTATTTACCTTAACATTCATTTTTCTTTAATTGGCACCTAATATGAAAAGGTGTCAGATGAATATGTTGAGTGA
This sequence comes from Sciurus vulgaris, assembly GCF_902686455.1. NCBI lineage: Eukaryota > Metazoa > Chordata > Mammalia > Rodentia > Sciuridae > Sciurus > Sciurus vulgaris. The sequence continues at coordinate 83,303,578 of NC_136465.1, forward strand.
TAAAATCAAGGCAGATATTTTTCCCCAAGAAAATAAAGTGTTTTAGCTAGTAGTTTTGCTATTATATTCAAATGTATGCTAGGATTCATACTAGCATATTGTTTCTATTTTTAGGCTGTTGCCAGGCAGATTTAAAATTTCTCCTGTTATGGTTGCCCAGTTTCTTGCTTCCTGATTGGTTACATGATCCTGCTTTCATTAGCCAACCACAGTGACTATGCAAATTGCATTTCAGTTTCTGTTTCTGAGAGAGAAAAGATAAGATGGCTGCAAGGGGCTCCCTTTGGGGTATGTTTATTTTAAAGAGGGTTTGCATCATTATGTAGCAGTAAACAAACGTAGATTTATTTTAAAGAGCTATTTTAATTTTTTAAACTATTTAAGCAGACTTTATAAGACTGAGAAATGGCTGTCAGATTTGATTAATGGTGCTATGTTTTGCCTCTGTTAGGCAGTGTATAAGTGGGCATACTTTACGACTTTTTATAAGTGAGTATGCCAGCATGTTCATTTACATGTTAAAATGTTTTAGATTACTACCTTTACTTTCTCAGAGAATAGATTTTTCTTTAAAGAATTAGTTTAGGTGTCAGTTATATGTAGACAGCGCATCATTCTTTCAGCCAATATTTAGTAAGGGGTCTGTATGACCCCTTCATTATTATAATATCAAAAGTTATTTCACTTTTTTCACTCTTCTGTGAAGTGACCTCAGAAGCACACCACAATGATATCAGCATATTTAGAATGTTTTCTGACATCAAAGCTTTGGATGCATAAAATTCATTAATCTTATATTAGCTATCTGATAGAAAGTGCCAAAGTGTTTAATTAAATTGTACATTAAATTTGTGATTATTTCTGAAAGGATACTTTTAATGTACTGGCAAGTACAGTAAATAGTGGCAAGATATACTGACTGTATGAATAAAGAAAATATTAAAATGCAACAAATTTCAAGAAATATACCTCATTTTAAAACAAATTTATTAGCATTGGTTAATGTACAGTACACAGTTTTTTGTTTCAACCAGTTTGTAGTGTATGACAGTATTTCTGTTTCATTTAAGACTTTTGGGTCTTTCTGGTAAAAGATAATTAATTATATTTTCCATGTATAGCATGTGATTCACCTGTGTCATGCTCAGTACTGCTTTTTTAAAACTTGCTTTATTCTGTTTTGTGGTATCGCATGCACTTTACTGCCATCCTGCAAAACAAGCATACTATAGAATTATGTCTCAAATAATATGAGACATAATAGGTCTCAAAAAGTAACTGGATTAGTTAAGATGAGGTCCTAAGAGAGTGATGTTGGTGCAATTTTACATATACTGTATTTTATCATAAGTAAAATTACAGATACTCTTACTGGTTTAGAAGTGTGCACTCCCTGAAAAGTATGAATCAACATGCAGTTTTCTTGTTAGCTTTTTCCATGTTGGAAGTATGTGCCAGTAAAAGGGGTTATTTAAAAATAAATTTCAAAAAAATCACCTGAAGTTCTGCTATTATTTTAAAAACAATGTCAGATTTATTGAGATGCAATTCATATGCCATACAGTTCATCTGTTTACAGTGTACAGTTTAGTGGCTTTTAGCATACTCACAAAGTTTTGTAATCTTCACCATAATCAATTTCAGAATGTTTTCATTACCCCAGAAAGAAATCTTATATCCTTTAGGAGCCACTCCTCATTAAACCCTTCAATGCTTGGCAATCACTTTCTACTTCCATCTCTATAGATTTGCCTATTTTGAACATATGCAAATGGAGTTATTCAGTATATAGCCTTTTGTGCCTGGCTTCTTTTCTGTCAGCATATTTTAAAGGTCCTTGTTGTAGCATGTATCAGTACTTTGTTCCTTTCTATGGCTGAATAATATTCCATTGTATGGACATACCACATTTTTATTTGTCCATTCATTGGTTGCTGGACATACAGGTTTTTCAATTTTGGGCTGTTATGAGTAATGCCGCTATGAGCATTCGTGGACAAGGTTTGTATGGACATATCTTTTTGTTTCTTTTGGATGTATTGGTATGTTCCTAAGAGTAGAATGTGGAATTATATGGCAACTCTGTGTTTAACATGTTGAGGAACTGCCTGTTTTCTAAAATAGCTGCATCATTTTATAATCCCACCAGCACTGAAGGTAGGTTCAAATTTCTTCATATCCTTGCCAGCACTTACTCTTTTTGATTTTATGTTGTGGTGTGATTGAAGTGTTGTCTCATTGTACTTTGAATTTTCATATTCCTGATGAGCATCTTTTTTATTGCTTATGGGCTGTTGGCTTTTTGGTCTGTTTGTAGACCTGTCTATTCAAGACCTTTGTCCATTTAAAAATTGGGCTGTTTTGTTTTTTATTATTCTATCAGTTCTTAAATAATATAGAAATCTCTTACCATATAGATTATTTATAAATTTTTTCCATTATGTGAATTTTCTTTTCATTTTTTGATGGTCTCCTTAGCACAGAAGTAATTTCGATGAAGTCTGGTTAAAAGTTTTTTTTGTTGTTGTTATTGTTCTTTTTGGGTCGTATCTAAGAAAACATTGCCTATTCTAGGACCATAAACATTTATATTTGTGTTTTTTTCTAAGATTTTCAAGATTTAGTTTTTGATTGTAGATCTGTGTTTGATCCATTTTTGTATACTGCAAGAGACTGAGATCCAGCTTCTTTCTTTTGCTTGTATGTATATGATTGTCCAGCACTTTTTGTTGAAAATATTATTCTTTCCCCATTGAATGGTCTGGCAGTCCTTGTCTAAAATCAGTTAACTGTAAATGTGAGGTTTTACTTCCATTCCATTGATGTAAATATCTGTCCTTTTGCTGCTGTTTGGTTTACTATAACTGTAACAAGTTTTGGAAATCAGAAGTATGAGTCCTCCAGGCTTATTTGTTTTTCTAAGATCGTTTTGGTTGTTCTGGGTCACTTGCATTTCTATATGATTTTTTAGCATCAGTTTGTCAGTTTCTTCAAAGAAGATAGCTGAGGTTATGATAAGGGATTGCCTTGAATTTTTAGCTCATTTTGAAGAGTATGGTTATTAATAATATAGACCTACTGATTCATGGATATGAGATGTCTTTCCACTTAGTTAGCTCTTTAATTTCTTCAGTGATGTTTCGTAGGTTTTAAGAGTTAAGTTTTGTATTTCTTTTGCTAAATGTATTATTATTAATGCTCTTATAAATGGAATCCTTCCCTTCCCTTCTAGATGAGGTCTCAACTATGTTCTCAGATTGCAGATTGGCCTGGAACTCCTGGGCTTAAGCCATCCTCCTACAAGAGTATGGTGCACCCAGCTGAATTGTTTTCTAAGATAACTTTTTTCTTTTTTTTTTTTTTTTGCAGTGCTGGAGATTGAACCCGTGGCCTTGTGCATGCTAGGCAAGCCCTCTATTTTGTGCTATACTCTCAACCCTGTGATTTTTTTTCTTAATTTTATATTTGCATTGTTTGTTGCAAGGGTATCAAAACACAATAGATTTTTGTGTTGTTCTTATATCCTGCAACCTTGTTGAACTCTAATTCTAATAATTTTCAAATTTCTTAATATTTTCTATGTGCAAGATTTTGTCATCTGCAAATAGAGATAGTTTTACAACCCCCATCCTGGTGTTGGATGGTTTTTATTTCATTTTCTAGCTTAACTGTTCTCACAAGAACTGCCAGTTCAAGAACAGAAGTGTTGAGAGCAGACATTTTCTGCTCCGTGTAGCAGGACATTTAATTTAAAAAATGTAAAATTTAAGCTAGAATGGACCTTTGCAGGTATCTGTTCTAACCTCTTCAGTTTTATGATTAAGGAAACTTTTCTTGTTCCTGATCTTAGGGTGAATGTTTTCAATCTTTTACTGTTATGTGTGATGTTAAATGTGAGTTGTTCTCAGATGCCTTTTATTAGGTTGAAGAATTTCCCTTTTATTCCTAGTTTGTTGAGTGAATTCTGCTATTAATTGCCATGTTGAATTTAGCATAAGGTATTTTTTAAAAATCACATATTTGGAAGGCTGAATACTGAATACTGAATCTATTATCAGGTCTCATTTACTGTATATAGATAGGCCTTACCAAATAATGGATGATAGCAGTATGGTTATTGATAATTTGTAAAGTTCAACTTTTAGAGGTTGTCATTTTAATAACTGAGAAAAAGCCTTGGTATAGTGTGTGATATATACTTGTCTTTTGATAAACATCAGTTTCTTTTTTCTCCTTTCAAGGTATGTAGATTAAATAAAGGGGGAATTTATAATGTAGAAAAAGTATAAGGCAGGCTTAGGAATAATGAACATCAAATTCAAGATTCTCCTTTGTGTTTGGGAATAAGGGATGAGGAGGGAGGAGCATGCTATCTGGTAGTGTTGTAAAGGGCACATGATGAAAGAATTTTGTGAGATTTTTAACAGATTAAAATTTAGAAAAAATTTTAAACAAAAATGAGAAGATACCTAGTATTTAAGATAAAATTTAAAAAATGTGTATATATCCTAAATTGGATTGGCTAAAGTCAAAATGGATGAACAATTATATTACATTGTTAGGTTGACTGTTCTAATTAATGGGCAATAAACAGTAAAACAGATTATTAGTATTTATTATACAACACACCGATTATTTTTTATGATTTTGTGTAGTAGTATTGCAAATTCTCAAGCAAAATTTATCAGTGCAAAATAAAATCAGAAGAGTTCTCAACTGAGAATTGAGATTCTTAAAGAGTCCAGGAACACTTGGCATTTCTTAAGAGGTTGGGAATCGTGGATGATGATTAAAAGTTATTTTAAGAGGAAGTCATTATTGGTCAGACCTGTTGAATCATATTTAGTTAAGCCATTTAAAGAAAACAAATTTGAATAGTAATTATTTTCAGCATCCCATTGTTGAGAAAAAATGTTATACTCATGTCACTTAACAGCATGAATATAACTGAAGCACTTTTGTCAAAGTGATAACATTGACTTAAATTGTTTTACTTTGTATTTTCTAAAGATACACATAAGATACACATTTCTTTGAATTATATCATGCTTGTGTGTATATGAGATTTGACCCAGTAATCTTGCTACTTGCTAAGGCTTTTTCTTTTTTTTTTTAACCAGTACAAACCCCAGTTTATTTAGTTAAAAAAAATATATCAAAGACTGCCCTCAAACAAAGCATCTGGGTTTACAGTACTAATATGTTTCAATTTTATTATTCATCTTTATTTTCACACTCATTGAATTCTTGGTAGGTCACATGCCCTCATCTGTTTCCTTTGTTGCTGGGCAAGGTTTGTGATACTGCTGGCTGATTGGTATTAGACATTGAGCCAATCAGACAGTGAATTTCAGTTCTCTCATCAGAGTGAAGCGTTGAAGCAGCTGTTGATTTATTTTTCCTTTGGGGAAATTATATAAACGAAGAGTATGGCTGCAGCAAGCTCCCTTTTGGGTTTATTTGAAAAAATGACAAGGTTCATCTGCAAGGAAGGGAAAAAATGATGTTTATTTTTAAAAGTTGTTTACAAAGAAAATCTAATGCGTAGTGAATTTGAGAAAAAAATTATTCTGACCACAGATTTTCTATTTTTATTTTATAATATCACATTTAAAAAGCTGTAAAACAATGTAATATAAGAAAAATTTCCTTTCAGTTTGTGTGACTATTCGTAATCTACACATCTTATTGCTTCAAAAGGGAAGCTCATATTACCTTTTTGTAACTTGCTGCAAAAAGCAGTTAAGGAGAAAAGGATGTAGTAATTATCTACACTTTAAGTGATATACTGTCACTTAAAACATATCAGTAAGAACCAGACATTTTAATTTCATGAATTAAACTGAGTAATTTTAGTACAGCAGATAACATAACATTTTACCATGCTCTCTATAGTGGTCCTTTAGATGCAGAGTACTATTCATTTTTGGAATCAGAAATATATGACAATAATGGCAGATAGATATGAAAATAATCTTATTTGCATTTAAAATTGTGTCAGTTTTAGTTATGTTTGTCCATATAAGATCTACCAATTCTTTGAAATTTACATATGATTTTTGCAGATTCTACCTTGTTGTGTGGAAAAGTATATTCTTTCCTATTATGCATGTTAAACTCATTCCTCAGGTAGCAAATTTTCTAGAAACATTCATGGACATTTATTAAAGCAAGATATAGTAGCATAAAAGAGGTAAACCTTATTTACTTATTTATATATTTAATGCATATAATATGGATTTAGGATCTTATGCAAGCTATGTTCTAGATTACCTATTTCAGACAAGAAGATCCGGGTTTTTTAAAACTGTTTCTCTGATTTTATTGTTTCTCTCCTGTTGCTGGGCAGGAATCAGAATGCTGGATGCTGATTGGCTGAGTGCATGAGTCACTCTTGAACAGCCACTTAAATTCTTGAGCTTTTTCAGCCGGCAGATCTTAGGCTGGACAAATCAGCTTCCCTTTGTTATTTCATAACTATGATCCATTTGCTAGAAAGAATGAAAGGAGAGGATGGAAGGGGACAAAGCAGAGAAGCTAATAATGTTTTCACTTAAAGAAGAGGCTCATTGGGCTTCCTTAAAAATAGTTTACCAAAAATTGAAAAAAAAATGTAAGCCAAAGAGACATATTTGTAGGTGACACATTTTTCTCTGGTTATATTATTTATACATTTTTTGTAGAAAGGGATTTTATTAGTGTATTTTTCCAAAGTTCTTGAATCCAAATATACAGAATAGGGACTTAAAAACATTTTTTGAACTTTCTCATGAAAAAAGTACTTCCAGGAGAAACTAGTTCATTACGTCTTGTAGTTACTTCTAGACATGGCAGACATTTTCTACTTTCACATGTTTTTCCCTGTGGAAACGAGTTATAGTCCCATGAAAGCTTCATGAGTCTAATGTTGCCACCTTAAAAAGTAGCATTTATTCTGCAAAGTAATTTAATGAATGCCATCTTCAATCCAGATGACAGTATTTAAAATGATATTTAGAAGTGTTCTGGTAATAAATCATGGAGACTTGTTTGTTGGTTATACACCCTTCTTTAATGTGTATGTTCCTTAAATGTGCTTGCTTATGCAAAATAGATTTCTAAACGCAGACTACCGATTGGTTTGTACATTTGTGACTGAACCAATTTGAATTGGTTACTCATGTTACTTACTGCTTTGCCTATTTTTAAATTATATTTAGAATTCATAAAAGATGTGTAAATGACTGTAGTGTGCTCCCTTGTGGGTATGGGTGGTAGTTATTCTATTACACTTTTTGCAGTACTTTATTATTAATGAATTTATGGCACTTTTGATACAATCAACTTACCTTAGATAATAACTATTTTTATTAAATGTTATTTGGTCATGGCAATTTAATATTAAATGTGAGGTTTACATATTGAATTTTCTAAGTCATTTATAAAATGCCAGAAGTTCTTAGAGAAAATTTGCCTCAGACTTGAAAGTTTATTGCCTTAAACCATTATCCTGAATGTTCTATACATGATGATAACATTTATTGAATGCTTACTACTGTTAAGTGCCAGTGTTTACAGTTAATTAGTATTAGTTAATTTTAATGATAACTAGTTAAATCTCAATCCTCACTGAAACCTCTTTGGCAGGTATTGATATTATTTCCTTTTGAAGTAACTAAAACTAAGAAATTGAAAGATAAGTAACTTTCTTATTGTTACAAAATAAATACTGAATTGAAGTTCATATCTGTGAATCTGCAGAGTTCCTTTTCTTAATTGGGTTACTAAAAGTTATGAAAAATATATTTTTTAAAAGGAATATTTATTTTTAGTTGAAATTCAGGATTACTGTAGCTATTCATATAACATTTGAAGAATGTGGACATTATGAGGTTCTCCATATTTGAAAATATTTAAAAGGTAACCATGCAATTTGTGTTATAAATTTAATTATTTTACAGCTTTGGAGTTAGTAAGGAGAGTTGACTCCAAAAGTTGTATTGTAACTTCTTTCCAGGAAAGGTTTACGTGACTTTGGAATAGACAGGAAAGGGAAAACCTTGAAGTTGAAATTCTAAGACCTTAAATGCCTGTGATAATTTTGCATTGAGGTTTCTATTTAATTGAAAGATAATTTTTCCAAATAACTTAAATCTATTCTATAAATTAAAAGTCTAGGGAGACTAAAAATTATGTTTTAAGTTATTGACTTAAGCTGAGAGAGTAAATGCAGAATGTATACCACAACCTACAAGTGCTGTGATAAAGTGTCAGATTCTTAAGCTGTATTGGCCTCAAGCAAATAGGCAGGCTTCTTATTTTATGCTTTTTAGCCAAAGACCACCAGGAACACATTTGCTATTGAACAAGTTAAGGATTATTATTTATTGTAGGGAGGGAGGAGTGCTTACGTAGGGATTCTGTAAGGTACATCAGGATGTTAGAGGGGAAAACTATTACAGGATTTGGTTATAGTATAGGTTGGGTTATTTGGGGGAGATTTAAGGAAGTAGAGCCTCAGTTTGGATTGGGTAATGTTTGGGAAGCAGGTGTCTCAATAAATCTTATATCTGTATGAGCATACTACTACTACATACTGAGGATGAAGCTGTAATTGATAAAGTAGTAGCTATCACTCAGGTAGAGAGAGAAGGGTATGGGATGTTTGGTGTTCTTTGGGATGCACAATGATCTTGTCTGTCTTGAATGTTCTGTAAAGTATTTTTATTGTCCAGTAAGCATCAAATTGGTTTTTAAAGACATCGAGGCCTAACTGTAAGAAGCATCATTTATGTATTTTAGGCTTCAGAGACTGCTTTTTTTTTTTTTTCCCTCCCTTACTTTCTCAGGCCAAGGCTGTGCATGGTGGCGTAGGCCTGTAATCCAAATGACTTGGTAGGCTGAGACAGGAGGATCGGGTTTTCAAAGCCAACCTAAGCAACTTAGTGAGACCCTGTCTCTAAATAAAATACGAAAAAGGGCTGTGGATGTAGCTCAATGGTTATGAGTCCCTGGGTCTAATCCCCAGTGTCCCTTTCAAAAAAAAAAAAAAAAAAAAAATTCTTAGGCCAAAGTCAATCATTCCTGTAGGTAATGGTGAAAGATAACCAATGTGAAAGCATTTTTGCCTTCTGTACATCTTTGTTCTTAAAAGAATTGTGTGTATGTGTGTATGTATATGTATGTATGTTTTACTGTGAATTAAATCCAGGGCCTTATGCATGGTAGGCAAGTGTGTTAGCACTGTGCTCCATTCCCAGCCCTTCTTTAAAGTTTTATTTTGAGACAAGGTCTTGGTGAGATGTCCAAGATAGCCTCAAACCTGATCCTCTGGCTTCGGCCTCCCAATAACTGAGATTACACATCCACTATTGATTTATAACCTTTTTCCTCTCCAGGATCATATCTCTACCCTCTTTTATTTGCATTTATTGCACTGGCATGTGTTAATATAAAATAGTGATAATAGAACATCCTTGTCTTAATTCTTATTTTACCTTTAATATAATATCTGTAGTGTTTGTATAGATAACCTTTATCAAATTTGAGTGTTTCCTCTGTTCTTAGTTTCTTGAAAATTTCGAGTCAGTGTTGAGTTTTTGTCAAATGAATATTTTGAAATGATTTCTTTTGTTTATTTTCTCCCACTATTCTGTTTATGTGGAGAAGTGCTAAACACGTACACACACACAAACCCATTTTCCCCCTTTAAACAATAAATTTATTGTCCCACAATACTTCCAAGTTAGAAGTCTAAAATTAAGGTATTGTCAGGGAGGGCCTTGCTCCCTCTGAAGATACTATCAAGGATTTGTTCCTTGCCCCTCTACTAACTTCTGGTAGTTCCTTGGCTCGAGGCAGCATAACTGTAACCTTCACATGATATTCTTCCTTTGTGTATTTCTGTTTCCAGATTTTTCCTTTTTTATAAGGACACCAATCTATTCGATTAGGCCCATGTTAATAACCTTATTTTAACTTAATTACTTTTGTAAAAACATTGTCCATATTAAATCACATTCTGATGTATTGGGGTTTAGGACTGTTTGTGTGTGTGTTTGCACAATTCAAGCAACAAGAATCTGGTACCAGACATTCATCTACTGGGCACCTTGATGGGTGTGAACTAAAGCCAAAATGCTTAATGGCTTGCTTTTGATCAGTATTACTTGACATTTGAATGTGAAACCAATCTAGCTTTTTTTTTTTTTTTTTAAATGAGCTTCACTTGGTAGTAAGGTATTATCTTTTTAAGAAATGCATTTTTAAGAAACACTGATAAGCAGGATGCAGTGGTGTCCGCTTGTAATCCCAGGGGCTTGGGACCCTGAGGCAGGAGGATCGCATGTTCAAAGCCAGCCTCAGCAAGAATGAGGCACTAAGCAACTCACTGATGGGGATGTGACTCAGTGGTTGAGTGGCCCTGAGTTCAATCCCTGGTACCAGAAAAAAGAAACACTGATCAGTAACTCATAGATTTATAAATATACTGCAGTGTTATTCTTTTAACAAAATAATATTGAAAGTATGACATCCAAATGTGAGATACAACTAAATCACTTTGAGAGAAATTTGTAGTATCTGTGTATGAATTACAAAAGAGAAAAGATTAAAAACCAGTGATTGAACTTGAACCTCAAGTAAAAAGATGGTAAATATAAATAAACCTGCTCAAAATAGTAAAAAGGAAATAATAAATAAGTAAAAGAGGACTAACAAATGAAACTAGAAAGCAGATATAAAGCAGAAATATCAGCCAAGATAAAATACAACACACACACACACAAAAAACCACCCTATTTTGGTAATAACTTTTTTGATAAAAATCACCCTAGTTCACCCATAAAAATATATACTTCACTGTTTTTATAGCAGGTTCACAGAGTTATATAACATCACCACAGCCAGTGTTAGAACATCTTCATTACTCCATAAGGAAATCTTATATCTTTTAGCAGCTACCCATCTCTTCCCAAACTTTTTGCCCCTAGGCAATCACTGATCTACTTCCCATCTCTATAGATTTGCCTACTCTTAATATATCATAGAAATGAAGTCATTCAGTATGTGGTCCTTTGTGACTAGTTTCTTTCTCTCAGTATATATTCAAGGTTCTTTTGTTCAGTACTTTATTCCCTTTCATGACTGAATAATGTTCCATTGTATGGACATACCACTTTTTTATTTGTCTATTCATTAGCTGCTGAACATTTAGGTTTTTTGGTTTGGGACTGTTATGAGTAATGCTGCTATAAGAATTTGTGGATAAGATTTTGTATGGATTTACCTTTTTGTTTCTTTTGGGTGTATTCCTAGGAGTAAGAATTGCAGTCATATGGCAACTGTCTTTATCACGTTGAGGAACTGCCTGTTTTTCAAAGCAGCTGTACCACCAGCATTGTGTGAAGGTTCAAATTTCTCTACATCCTTTCCATCTTTCATTATTCTCTTTTGTTGTAGCTATTCTGGTATGTGTTATCTCATTGTGGCTTTGATTTGCATTTCCCTGATGACAAATGATGTGTTCAGCATTTTTTCATGTTTATTCTTTGTAGACTGCTTGTTGGGCCTTTTTTTGTAGATATGTCTATTCAAGACCTTTGCTTGTTTTTAAATTGGTTTATTTGGTTTGTGGGCTTGGGTGTGGTTGTGTGTATACATACATACACACACATATGTATATGCCAAGTTTTTATGTACATTTTATTTATGTCTCTTATTGAATTATAATTTGCAAATATTTCTCCCATCATATTTGTCTTCACTTTTTAAAAAATATTTTAAAACTTTTAATTAACAGTGTCTTTTTTGATGGTAAATGTTTTGTTAACATTAAAAAATTCTGTTTATTTATACTTAGGCTTGATTAAAAATATAATCTTTCCTTACATGTTCCTTAATTATTCCTTTATCTCTTTTTTCCATCCTCTTCTGTTTTCATTCTTACACTTTTTTTCCCTTATTTTCTTCGTCTATTTTTTTGTGCTCCTGTATCTCCTTTAGGTTCTACAAATCCCATGTGGAGAATGAAAACTGGTATCTTTGTTTTCTGTTTTTTCCAAGTAATTGATCTTCTAGTATGGACTGTTCATATTATCCCTTTTTTTGGTGCTAGGGATTGAACCTAGGGTGGCTTAACCACTGAGCTACATCCCCAGCCCCCCCCCCCCCTTCTTTTTTTGAGACAGGGTCTTGGCTAAGTTGCTGAGGGCCTCACTAAGTTGTTGAGGCTGACTTTGAACTCACAATCTTCTTGCCTCAGCCTCTCAAGTCGCTGGGTTTATAGGCGTGTGCTGCACCTGGCACTTTGTAACTTTTGTATTACATAAATCGAGTGCAAATAATTACGCAGCAAGGATTAAGTTTTTGGTTTGTTATTTCAAAATTATATGATGTAAGCTCTTTTTCAATTTGTAGTAAGTCAATAATTAGGTGACTTCTGTTTCAATTATTAAACTGATTGTTTCTTTTTTCTGTTTTTTTTTTTTAAGATTCAAAATGGATAGTATAGAAGAACCTCAAAAAAAAGTCTTCAAGGCCCGAAAAACAATGAGAGTGAGTGATCGTCAACAACTTGAAGCAGTGTACAAAGTCAAAGAAGAACTGTTGAAAACTGATGTCAAGCTTTTAAATGGCAACCATGAAAATGGAGATTTGGACCCAACCTCACCTTTGGAAAATATAGATTATATTAAAGATAAGGAGGAAGTGAATGGTATTGAAGAGATTTGTTTTGACCCTGAGGAAAGTAAAACAGAATGGAAAGAAATGTCCTGCGTTGTAAATGTTAATGTAAAAAATAAGCAGGATGATAATTTAAGTTGTGAACCTTTGTCTCCTAAGGCTATAACTCCTGAATCGGCCTCTAAACTGACCACTGAACCAGCTTCTGGTGATCCAGCTACTGTAGATCCAGCTTCTGGAGTACTAGCCTCTACAGATCCCATCTCTGGTGATCCCATGTCTGGTGATCCATCTGCTGATTTCTCCTGTGCTGATCCCTCCTGTGCTGATCCCTCCTCTGCTGATCCTGCTTCTAGGGAACTTGTCCCTGGTGATCTTAGCTCTGGGGATTCCACCTCTGGTGAACCAGTTTGTAGTGAACTGATTTCTGGTGAGCCAGTTTCTGGTGAAACAGCCTTTGGTGAAACTACTTCTGGTGATTGTGCCTCTGATAATCCAGCTTCTGGTGATCTAGCTCCTGGTGAACTATCATCTGGTGATCCTGCATGTGACGAATTAGCCTCTGACGATATGGTTTCTGGTGATTTGGCCTCCGGTAAACCGGCCTCTGTTGAATTGGCCTCTGGTGAACTGACTTCTGAACCAACCTTTGAAGCCACCTTTGAACCAAGTTCTGTACCAGTTTGTGAACCAGTTACTGAAACTGACAGTACAGAGCAGAGTAGCAAAGAAGATGATTTTCTTGAAAAAAAAGATGATGAAAAGTTAGACCAAATTCAGAGTAAAGATTCATTTGATCAGGAAAGTAAAGGTGATAGCAATATTGATGGCAGTGAAGAAGCTGCAGAAACAGACACAATTGTTTGTTCAGATCTACTTCATGAAAACGAAAAGAAGGTAGAGGAAGATCCTATTTCAGAGCTTGCTTTGGGAGAAGAGGCTATATCTAGTAGTATGGAAATTGACCATGGTGAAAAGAATGAAGATGAAAATTCTACAGACCTCGTAGAAAGCATTCATGAAAATGTTAAGAAAGATGACAAAAATGAGAATATCTTAGAAAGTACAGATTCTATGGAGACAGATGAAATCATCCCAATTTTGGAAAAACTTGCACCTGCTGAGGATGAACTTACTTGCTTTTCTAAAACTTCTCTCCTTCCAAATGATGAGACAAATCCAGATTTGGAAGAGAAAATGGAAGGTTCTTTTGGATCTCCATCTAAACAAGAAAGTAGTGAGAGTTTGCCCAAAGAAGCCTTTTTGGTCCTCTCTGATGAAGAGGATATTCCATGTGAAAAAGATGAGTCTGAAGTTACATTGCAAAATGAGGCACGCTCTCCAGGTTAGCAGATTATATAAATTTTAAATATTTTTATTAGTTTTAGCAAATGTTTGATAAAACATTCTGGTAAAGTTTTAAGTTTATATTAGTTGCAGAGGAAGTTAAGAATGGTGATGACTTTATAGAAGAATCTCTTAATGTATTTTTACTTCATAGAATTCAGAACTATGAAATGCTGTCTGTGAGCAGCATCATGGTAAATTCTAAAAAGGGAGATAGGTGGAAAATATAACCCAGTCCACTAGTGACTTCTAGTCTAGGAACAGAGATGAAATGGACCACTATAACACTTCGATAACAATATAAGTCAGTACATATTGATCAAAGTCCTAGCAACTGTTTTTTGCTATCATGTAGTGAACAAATTGCAATCTTAACAACCTACTAGTTAATTTCCTTCACATTTTCAATTACTCTTTCCAATAAAATCTTAATTTTAAATATATGTATTTTTTGACCAGGGAATGATACAACAGTTTGTTTAAAGTGAAAACAAGGAGGTGGTACTGATAGACAAAGAGGAAAACTTTTCTCTAATATATCATACTAGTGTTTGGAGGTAAATGACTTCATTTCTGAAGAACATATATATAGAGGTTAGGTAGGCGCTCCTTGGTTCTAGGGCTTTGAAGATGCCCCCAGGATGCGGATAAGAATTAAATCACAGACCATTAAACACAAGACTATAAATACAATGATAATATTAAATTGGTTTTCTGACTTTATGAGTGCACAGATTAGTTCAAGGAAGCCTTGCCTTTTGATATCTGTATATCATAGGTTTTGATCCTTGTAATGGCAGTACCATCTTTCCTACTCAGGCCAGAACATTTGGAACCATTTTTTTCCCTATCATATATCATACCCAATCCATTAGGAAATTCTGTTGGTACTGCCTTTGGAGTGGGTCCGAAATCCAGCCCATAATTGCTATCACTCCTGCTCAGAGCCACCATCAGGCCAAAAATGTTGCCTGGTACACCATAAGTGTTCAATAAGTATTTGTAGAGTAAATGAATAATTGATAATGCCAGAGAAACTTATTATGGAGGACCCTAGTTACAATGCTAAAAGCATTTTGATGGCAATAGGGAGGACTCTTGAAGAATTTCAAGCAAAGGAGGATGATATGATACAATTTGTATTTTGGAAAGCTAATAGAAAACAGTGTGGTGAAGTCACTAATTCAGTAGGTATTAATACAAAATACAGCACTGGGATAAGTCTTTCAGAAAGCATAATAGTAGTCATTGTAAAGAAAAAAGTTAGCCAATTATAGCTTTTAATTTAATGAATTCATACATTTTGTCTATGTCAAAATCTTGATGTTAGAGACCATCCATATAGTACTGTTGAATTCAAAGAGTTAGATACTAAGCCATTCATGTAACATACTTTGAAAATTCATTGTTGGGTTTATTTTTTTAAATTTGCCTTTATTTAATTTTTTGATTTTTTTTGTTATTTGCCTTTAGAGTTTAATTTGATTCTATGCTTTTAGTTGGATGTATTTAATGACAGATTTCATTTCTTATCTAGTAACCAAACTTTAATTTTGTGTCTCCCCCCCCGAAGGAAATTCTATTTATTGTGAGTTTAAGTAGTTTTTCAATTAGTTCTTAAACTGTAGTCTTTTTCTCTTTATATGGCAGCAGAATCTCTTACATGTCATGTTGATATGCACCGGCTGAGGTGATACTTTTATTCATTTTAATATCATCAGAACACAGAATGATAAACTGAAGTACCAAAGTCTGTCTTCAGTTCCCTTTCTAGTACTGACATTTACATGGTGTACTAACAGAAAAACAACATAAACCTGTCATTTTAGGCACTTGTTTAGCAAGTTTTTGTAAATGCAGCAGTTATGATGATCAGCATCAAATAATAGTGAAAGGTATTAGAACTAAATAGAAAAGATATTTTAATTTCACAAAAATAGAAAACTAATAACGTATTCAGATGTGCCTTAATAGTTATGGAGACATTATTGAATTATTGCATAGTACTTACTGTTATTAAATCATTAAAATCATAGTCTGTTTAAGATGACTAGCAAAATAAGGATTTCTCTGGAAAAGTTCAGCTACACTCAGAGAGGTGCCATTTATTTTAGACTTACTTTCCATGTATTCTCCATAATGTATACATTATTCTCCAGCTACTATTTAAACTTTCTTCTCTTTCAAAGTTATTCTTCAAGTCCTATTTATAAGGTAGCACTATTTATTCTATTAATTCTTCAACTTAATTGAATTTTGATTTCTCTCTTGCTAAAAAACCCCTTCCTAATTCTCAGGGAAGTGACATTGATGCTTATATGGTTAACGCCAGGGACATCTTTTCTTTTTCTTTCCTTTTCATTCTTGGATGACCTCTTAATAATGGCCCTTTAATCTTCAGACTTTCCTTAGCTTTTCAGCTACTGTGTTCACTTTCCTTTCTGTTTTTGGTTCTTTTATTTCTTTTGGAGAAATAGGAAGATTAGCAATTCTCCACTTCCTTCCCCCCAAACCCAGCATTATTTAAAAGGGAACACAAAAATTCACTTAGAAGTTAGAATTTGCAACTTTGTGTTGATTAAATAAAAGTTTTATAAAATTGAAGAAGATATATTATCTCATTGCATTATTACATATATTGGTCTTTTGTATTTATTTATAAATTATCCGTTTATTTCCTTTTGTTTTGTCTTAAATATTCTCATGGACCCAGTAGTCTTAAGGCAATAGATTGGCATGCTGTAGCCTGTGGGTCCCATCTGTTTTTTAAGTTTTACTGGAACATAGCCAGAGATGTTTATGTATTGCATATTGTTTATTGCTGATTCCTGTTACAAAGATTAAAAAGTAAGTAGTTGTAGAGTCCATATGACCCCAAAACTGAAAATATTTTTTGGCCATTTACAAAAGTAATTTGCTAACTCTTGATCTGAGGGAACAGTTTTATCCATTATTTCTTTGAAATGATGACAATGGGAAACTAAATCCCCTAATGTAAATTCTGTACCTTAATTCCTAATATATTTTTTTCACCTTAACTTACTGAAATCTTTAATTAAAGATAATAGTTATCAGATAGGTATTAGACAGTTTATCTTAGCTCTTTGTCATAGTTTTTACTGCTACTGATTATCATAAGACCTGGTCCCCACTTAGTGAGCTTACTGTATAGTGTGGTTGAAAGTATTAGAGCTGTGCTCATAGAACATGAAACAGGGAACTTGTATACTCATGAGGCTTTATTGAAGAAGTCCAGAAGAATTATAACAGAAACTTGTCCATAGGACTAATTCTAAACAGACATTCTTAACTAAAAGTACTGTATTTGAATGAGTTTCAGAAGTCCTAGGAAACTATTGAAATTATATATAAAATTATCTGTTTTAAAAGGGCCTTTGATTATTAAGGTTGAAAGTAGGCCACTCTCAATTCTCTAGAGACCTTGTGGACAAAACATTTAAAGTAAATATGAGCCTTACCCTTGTTTTTAAAAATCTGTTGACCTGGCATGGTTGCACATGACTATGATCCCAACATCTTAGGGAAGATCAAGGCCATCCTCTGCAATTTAGTGAGACCATCTTGAAAGAAAGGACTGGGGGTGTGCTCAGTGGTAGACTGTCCCTGGGTTCAATCCCCATTACTGCCAAAAAAAAACCGATCAATCAAAATACAAAAACAACAACAACAAAAAAAAACCCCAAAACCAAATATCTGTTAATACCATTTTTCTTAACCTCAGTTCTATGATATAAATAATTCCAGCATAAATTTTAAGTCCTATTAATCTATTCTAAAATTTCAATGAATGTTTTAAGTGTTTTGTGAATCTAGTAATATCTTCTGGGTGTATCTGGAAAATGGGAATTGGGTGATAGGAGGAGATTCTTGAGTAAAGTGAAAAAATCTCAAGGTAAGACTGAAATGTGTAAGAGGAGAGAGAGCTGATATACATAAGAGGCAGACCAAACCATGGCAGTTTACTTCTGTGTTCTGGATTCTCTGGATTCTAGTTATCCTAATTGGTTGGAGCCATCGCTAATTTTGTGTCTTTGGTGATGTGAAGAATTGCCAAATGAAAACTATGAAATTAAACTTTTTATCTCAACCCAGTTACTTTGTGTCTCTGAAAATTCTAGGGACTAGAAAGCCTAGGAGGAGTTATCAGCCCTTAGAATTAAAAATCAGAAAGATTTGGAAAAATAGAGAAATGTATTGTATGGGTTTGAAATCCATCTACAAGAATGCAAAAACAAATTTTCATTTCACTGAAATGGAGAGATTCTAAAACGTATAATGAATAAAAGATAGTAAAGAGAAAGTCAAATTCCTAATGCTCATTAAAGTTCAAAAAATAGTTTTAGTGGTATTTATATACAGTAATACCTTTAGTGAGACCCTGTTTTAGTGTGGAAAAAAATATTTTGAGCCTAAATAAGTTCATTAATGATCCTCATCTCTGCTTACTTTCACCTAAAAGATCTTTTTAAATGTTTTAACAATGACTTCTACCATTAACCTTGTTGCGATTAAAACTCTGATTCTTGAAGAAAAAAAGTCTTGTCATTTTTTATAATGCTGTGTACATTGTGATTGCTTATTTAATATTAGTTGTAGAATATGATAAAGCATGACATGTTTTATTGAAGCCACCAAAGAGCAATTTGCAGTAATGTCAGGGGAAAAGAAGTCCAAAATAATGATTTGTTATATCTCCTTTATTTCCCATTTAACTTAAGTTAGTTGAGGAGACGTAGGTTGATTGACCAAAGGTTGTTTCTGGTACCTCTTGGGTTTTATTTTATTTGTTGTTAACACAATATAATTTTATAGATATATTATTAGCAGTGTTTTTGGTAGCACTATTTGTCATAGTTTATATACCTCTTGTAAAAATAACTTAATCTTCCTGAATATTACTTTCCTCATCTGTATGATGGCAAAAATACTGTTTATGGTATAGGATTTTATTGAAGCTATGAGTAATACATGCATGTCAAGCACCAAGCTTACTTGCTGGCATTGCTATCAAATATAATAGTACCATTTCTTTCTTTCTTTCTTTTTTCTTTTTTTATTTTGGTGGTGCTGGGGATTGAACCCAGGGCCTTGTGCATTGGAGGCAAGCACACTACAACTGGGCTATATCCCCAGCCTTAATAGTACAGTTTTCAAATTTTATTAATCTTATTGGTGATGGAAAATACTGAGTAGGGTTATTTGTTTTTAAATTTATTCTATTGTTTTTTTCATGTAGAGTTTATTTTGTGTTGCAGAATAGTTGAATGTGGACTTGGTCATTTATTTCTATCAGTATGTGTTACTATTTTCTTCCCAAAATTTCACTAATCAAAAAATGTAAATTAATGAACTGTTATGAATTCCAATAGAAACAAGATTTCCTTTTCTACTTTTGTTCCAGCAGAAGTAGAAAGGAATGAAAAGGACAGCAAACCTGAGGAAGAAGAACAAGTGATAGATGAAGAAGATGAAAGACCTTCTGAGAAAAGTATGCATGTACAAATAAACTTGAACTACTTTGAAAAATAATAATTCATTGATTCTGGTTTTAAAAGACATGGAATATTATCTTTTGGTCCATGAAATGGTTATAAATTTTTGTAATTTAAGTAAGATATACTGGACTTATTTTGGTGATGACCAACTGAAGGATCTTTGAATGTATTATTTCATACTTGAATGTAGTATTTATATTTTCAGTTGTTCCACAAAAAAGAGTTAAGCTAACAACTTAAGTAGTTATCTTTGTGTCTTGAGATAAATTGTTTTAGATTGAGACCATAAGAATTTTATCTGGAATGATATTAGTATATGATTAAGTCTACATTTTCTTGAGCTTTCATGGGAAGGGAAATGATGGGACTGTTAGGTTTCTAGAAAGATTATTGGACTAAATGTCAGGAAACCTGGGTTCTGTAATTCTCCCTGTCATGCTGCTCTCCACATATGACTCTAGGCAAGTTATTATAAGAAAAGTTGTAGAACAGAAATGTATTTTAAAAATGGAGAGGCATTGGTATAGTCATGTAAGAGCATTTGTGGGATTTTAGTGTTTTCATTTTTTTATACATTGAAAAATAAAGTAGAATTTGTTTATGAAATCATGAATGTTAACTGTATTTGAAGTAGGAATTCTGTGTGAAGATCTTTAATATCTGTTCTTTACAAATGTGCTTTTATAATGACATTAATTTTGTTTTTATTTATTTGAAATCCATTAGGGTATGTTAAGAATAACTAATTACAATGTTATTTCCTAAGGCCATCAATTAAGATTTTTTTCTTACATTTACTGAGGAGGAAGAATTAAGTAATTCAAACTGTGTATAGTTGATCGAATTTTGAGATGAGAATGAATACTGTATTTTTTCAGAGGATTTACACTATGAAATATAGCAAAAGGAATGAATGTGAAATGACTTCTGCCTTCTGCATGACATAATTGTTAGGCAGGTTTCCATCTTAATATAAAAATTTCAAGGAAAGAATGTTATGTTTATAGTATTTATGTTTAAGTTCTTATTTAGCACAGTGAAGCTCATTTCAAGTTTAAAGCTAAGAGTTGCATACCTTCTTTTCTGATCTCAAAACAATTCATAAAATAATTGATTGAGAATGCCATTGTGATAAAAAGAGTATTTTGCTGCAAATGGAATAGGCTTTAAGTTCTGTAATAAAAACAGTTCACTTATTGTGGTTTTTGTTCTCAGATGAATGTTCTAGAAGAAAACGTTCTAAATCAGAGGACATGGACAATGTACAGTCCAAACGTCGTCGATATATTGAAGAAGAATATGAAGCAGAATTTCAAGTAAAGATTACAGCCAAAGGAGACATTAACCAGAAGCTTCAGAAGGTATTGTAATTAATAAGCCTTATTGAATAAAAAGCACTGTCTTTATTCTAAATCGTTTATATTATAGTATTGTGTGTGTTACTGATACATCCAATTTATTGTAGAGAGAACTTGAAGAAAGTAGTTATGAAGTTTGTTTTCCTTGATAATTTCATTTTAAAATTCTGACTGATTACATGATTTTTTTAAGAGATGGTAATGATTATCAAAAATGAAAGGTAGATATGATTACATTTCTTTATTTGCTTTTGTAACAAAACCGAATAGTGTTTGAGATTTCTCTTTTCTTTCCATATTGAATTTTATTTTACAGTGAAAGGAAACAGAGTTTTAATATTTTAACCTTAATAAACTTGTTTGGTGGTTGTACATCTATACTTTCTAAAATCTTTGTCATGTATGTTAGGATTAATATTAAAAACGATCAAGAGAGAGCTTTAGCAGGCCTATTCAAAGGGAATATATAAAGATTTGGGAAACCTCCCCCTATATCTCTTATGCCCGAGATAGAAATATTTAGAGTTTATGTATTTTTCAAAATGTTCTTAAACCTTTATCACAGTGTGTTTTGTAGAGAGGCATATGAAATTCATATGAAAAACACTATTTTTTTCTAGGTCTTATATATTTAGTGGTGGTATTATAAATCACAGTTCTTTTTTAAGACACAGTACAAATATCTACCCTTTTCAAAAAGAGGCAATGAAAGAAAAGTGATAGATAAGTGATAGTGGTATCTTTTCCCCCAGTTTCTTTTTCTTTAGCATATATATATATATATATATATACTATATATATATATTATTACTATATATATATAATAATAATACTTAGTCTTTTCTTATTAAAGCTATTAGAATTATAAAGATAAATGCATGAAAGAAGTTTAAAAACTTAGATGTGCACTGAGAGTTTACTTCTCTAGAATATTGCTAATTCAGATATGGCTCATGATGTATCACAGTTCCTTTTGTTGTGGGTCTGTAATGAGATAATGTGGGGACTTTGAATAGCATTTAGCAGTGTTTTATAGAATATGATATTGAAGTGCTGTTCCTAGTATATATATATCACAAAAATATCAATCAGTAACAGACTAGAATTTTTTTCTTTTTTCTTTTTTTTTTTTTTTTTTTAAGAGGTACTAAGGATTAAACCCAGGGTTTTGTGCATGTCTGTCAAGTGCTCTACTATTGAGCTGCTTTCCTAGCCCCAGACTATACATGTTTCAACTGGTCTTTAACTAGTTTTCACTAAGTGGTTTGAATATGATAAGGAGGTATGAAAATAAAATGCTCAACTTTCATTTTCAAGATTTTACCCTCTAGAAATTTTCTATTTTTAGTATATGCCACCCAGTTAGGTAGATACTTCATATATATATGGAAGTAGAGAATTTTATTGGATAGTATTGGTTTATGGATTTTATTCATAAAATTAATCATATTTTATTCTATGTTAGCCAATACATTATTGTTAGTACTTATTTTTATTGTTTTGGGCTTGTTGAATTGCCTTTGTGTAACAAAGGAATATGTATTTCTTTAGGTTATACAATGGTTGCTGGAAGAAAAATTGTGTGCATTACAGTGTGCTGTATTTGATAAGACTTTGGCAGAACTTAAGACACGAGTAGAAAAGATTGAATGTAACAAAAGGCATAAAACAGTTCTTACTGAACTACAGGTTTGTACACTGACTTGAATTGTTTCATCATTTTTATAATTTGTCTTCTGAAATATATATTTGAAGTTGACTGTATATTCATTTAAATTCTAAATGTAAGAAGTAAGAGTAGTTTGTATTACTTTGCCAGGGCTTCGGTAAAAACCGTACCATAAATGAGGTGGCTTTATCAACAGTAATATATTACCTCACATGTAACCTGTTACCTTATATTCTAGAGGATAAAAGTCCTCTCCTCTGGCTTCTGTTGGCTTGCTAACGGTCTTTGATGTCCTTGTTTTGTATTGGCGTTATCTCAGTCTCTGGCTTAACCTTTGTGTCTCTGTATGTTTGTCCAAATTTCCTTTTTTAAAGACACCAGTTTTATTAGATTAGGGGCCCACCCCACTTCAGTTAGACTTTTCTAACTGAACTAATTTTCTCTGCAGTGACCCTGAATTTCTGAAGGCTCAGACTTCAATATAGGAACTTCCTGTAGTTAAACCTAGTTTAATTCATAACAGAGACTCAAAACTTATCTAACTCGATTTTTTTATTTTTTTAACTTTTTAGATTTTGTCATTGAGGAAAGGCTGGCATCTAGCATGCCATAATATATACTAATTATTTGTAGATGATTCTTTCTATATTCTTAATGGATCTTATGTTTTAAAGGATTAGTTTACTAATCTATATCTAATAATTACTACTTGCAGCTTTTGGTAACTGAAATGAGTACATAGTGAAATTGTGTGGTAATTTGTATCATTTCAAAGCTAAGAAATTGGAAATTTTGATCAGTATATTCATTCTGTCATAAGTAAAAATATGGTTCTTATTATCCTATGTTAAATGTGAGCATAATCTAAAGCATTTTGATGTGTACACTTATGAATGAGGGAGAAGTGATCCCTGAAAGTTAAATCTCTTTTTCACATTTAAAAATCAAATTGTAGCTACATATGAATAAAATTTAGATCTGTTACAGCTTCTAGGCTAAAAGTTATTTTCTTGGTTTCATACTGGTTTTTTTGTTGTTGTTTGTAATAAAGTCTTTGTGATAATTTTGTAATGGATCATTTAGAACAGTAGTCCTGGTTTTTACCTTTAACAGGTTTTTCTATAGCAGTAGTGTAATCTAATTATTAAATTCCATTTTACTTGTTGAGAATTTTTAATTAAAACTGAAAATGTGTAAAGATTTAAAGTAATTCTTTGTTTCTCAGAAGTCCCATGGTTGCAATTATTTTGTGTTTTTAAAACCAGAGTTTTTAGCTCCTTTATTCTTCATTTAAAGTGTGTGTACCAAATTTCTTAACATTTAATGTTTATTTGTACTTCAGT
Source organism: Sciurus vulgaris (assembly GCF_902686455.1). Lineage (NCBI taxonomy): Eukaryota > Metazoa > Chordata > Mammalia > Rodentia > Sciuridae > Sciurus > Sciurus vulgaris. The sequence goes on from NC_136465.1 coordinate 83,327,474, forward strand.
TTGTAGTCTCAGACTCGTCATCTTTCCAACACCAAACCATTTTCTCCACAAATGAATCCCCCTTCTCATTGTTACTCTTATGATAGCTTTTTAATTCTTAGAAAAATTTTGAAGGAATATCTTCCATTATTGGCAGTCCTTCAGTTCTTGGAAGCTGACTCCTCTAAGTCATTTTACATATACATTGAATTGCCAAGTTACAGTTGTTTTATTCCTAAAAGATCTGTCTCTTGATTCCTTGTTACTATATTTAGGTGTAGCTACTCACCATTCAAAAGCCAACACTCAGGGAGATGAGAGTTAGTTGGAAAGAAATCAGTTTTGTTCAAGGGCTAGCCCTGGGAAGGTGGAAGGGCTATCATCATCATAGTCTATCGGGAACTTAGGGCCACAAAGGACTTTTATAGGAAGAGAAAGAAGGAGCCAAAGGATAACAGGCAGAAGAATTATGTGTGGAGTCATGCATGCAGACTCAATCACTATCTCTATCACTCAAGGGTGTTTTTGTTTTGTTTTGTTTGTTTGTTTTCTTTTTTTGCCAGAACATTTTTGCGATAGTAATAGACCTTTATCTTCCAGGCTAGTCACTATAATTTGGGGCAGGAGAACAAACATTATTTTCTTCCAAACTAAATATTTTTCTACTTTTAATTAAAGAACAAAATGAACAGTTTATTGGCCCATATTTTGATGTTATCCGAAGACCATTAGATGTTCTGGGTTCTGTAAATCTAGAGTAAAGTTACTGATTAGTTAAATTTTATGACTCATGTCTTTTTAGTACCTTTTCCAGGAACAGCTAACCTTGTAGTTAAACATTAAGATACAAAAAGCATCTTTTGCTAGAGAACAGGAGAGATAGCAGAAAGCAACAGTTTTAACCTATTGGTAGCTTCAGAGGTGTCACCTATAGCCAAGCCAGCAGGAGACAAATAATGTATTGCTGAGTGACCACTGAAATTAACAATTTTTAAAGTTAACTAAAAGCAAGTGAAACTAGAGGCTTTATTTGGCTTTTCCTTTGGTTAACTGTTATGTTCTGTTAGGCCATGATTATTGAATTTCTTGATTCTGTAACAGTTTTTAAGTTTTTGCTGGTCCTTCCAAAACATTTTACTAATCTTTCTAAAATACTTCTTTCTTCATTTTTTTGGCATCATCATTTTCCTCAGTTGTGTACACTCAATCTTAGTGTTCATTTGATTTTTAATCTCAATATATAGTTTTTGATCTAATATTCTTAATACCCACCTATTGCTTTACTGTTCAATAGAATGTTTAATTTAAAAAACAAAAACAAAAGGATGATTCGTGTTCGTAGAATTTTTATATCAAGTTTTCAACCTCATAGTTTCTGCAGGTCGAGGTGGCAAACTCCTGTAATCCCAGCAACTCTGGAGGCTGAGGCGGGAGGATTGCAAGTTCAAGAACAGCTTCAGCAACTTAGTGAGGCCCTAAACAACTTAGCGAGACCCTGTCTTAAAATTAAAAAAAAGAAAAGAAATTTTAAAATGCTGGGGATGTAGCTCAGTGGTAAAGCACCCCTGGGTTCAATCCCTAATACCAAAAAAATAAAAAAAACCCTTAATGATTTGCCTTCACCATGATATTTTATTAAATCTTAACAAGCTAAATTTAGTTATCATCTCTTTCTGTTTTTCTAATATTAAGCTTTTTTGTAGAATTAAAATTTAAATAATAAAAATACCTATTTAAATATGTATAATAATTGGGATATAGTGTATTCACATCATCATCCCTATCTAGGTCCAAATCATTTTGTTAGCTTAAAACAAAACCTTGTGTCCTTTAAACAGGTACTTTTCATTTCCCCCTGCCCCTTAGCCTGTGGAAACCACTAATTTCCTTTCTGTCTCTATTGATACATCTATTTTGCATATTTTGTATAAATAGATTCATATAGTATGTGACCTTTATGTCTGGCCTCTTTCACTCAGCATTTTTTCCAAATTGTTGTAGCGTATGTCATAATGTATACTACATACAGTGTTTTCCAAATTGTTGTAGTATGTATTAGTACTTTATCCCTTTTTATAACTAAATGATATCCAATTATATGGATATATGTACATATATACCACTGTACACACACACACACACAATATTACAGTATAGCAACTCTGGAAATAAAATTTTTTCCTCCTTCCCAGCTTTCGTTTTGTTTCTTATTGTGGGTTATTGTTTGTTTATTGGCTTTTTGAAACTAGATTTCCAGCTTCTTGGAAAATATGTATTAGTTGTATGTGGCCACTGAAGTCTGTATTTCATTATCTTAGGAGTCAGCTGGTGTTATTGACAGTTACCTGAAATGCCTGGAGCCAAAAAAAGAGAAGAAAAAAAATCTCCCACTCTGCACATTGGCTCTGTGTTTTGGTACTCCTCCAGTGCTTAGTGGAACCACTAATAACTTGCCTTTTTGAACCTGCCTGAAATTTTACTACCTATTTATTTTCAATCTAAAGGCCAGACAAAGGTGAACACTCAGAATCCTTTCCGACCTCCTCTGAACTCTGCCTCCTACTTTGGGCATATGTGTAGTTCTTTGTATTTCCTCCTGTATTCAAGAGCTCTTAACCTTCTCTTCCACCCCTACACGTTATCTTCTTCCCCCTTTCTCCCCCAGCCCTTTTACACAAAGTCATTAACACATATTAATAGTTGATCATTGGAAACATTTTCACTTATATTGAGAATGAGAAAAGGATTGATAAAATATGCTATTATTTAGAGCTTTCTTTGAGTTTTTGGGCAATGCAGTGAGAAAGGAAAAAGAAATAACTTGGTAAAATAGGAATTCAAATCACTATACAAATTCAAAATTTCAACCCAATTTCTTAGGGAAATGGAAAAGCTGTTAACACACCCCGAAATACAATATTTCATTGATTATGGCTTAGAAAATATCATTTTAGGTAGTTTTAACTTAAAATAGCTATCTTACTGTTTCCTTTCAGTCTTGTCCCCCTCCCCTCATCAATGAAGGAAACCTTAGGTGACCTCAGGGGACAATTTTGAATGGTAGATACCATGTCTGTTCACTAGCTTTTTGAAAAGTACTAGTGTTTTATTATTAGACCAAACTGAATGGAGGGTTAACTCTTTTAGACAGCTGTTTCTTAAAAGGTTGCTTGGTAAAATATGCAAGGAAATTACCGTTTGACTCCGAGCATTTGATGTGCCCTGTATTTAAACAACTACCATTGTACTATTACATAAAAAATGTATATGTATACCTAAGGAAGAATCCAAGAACAAATGAAATGAAAGTAATGACCAAAGTCTGTAATATGCTGGGTGCAATGGCACATGCCTGTAGTCCCAGCTACTCAGAAGGCTGAAGCAGGAGGATCACTAAAACCCACCCAGGAGATTGAGACCAGTTTGGGCAACATATTGAGACCACACCCCCACTCCCCCCACCAAAAAAAAAAAAAAAAGTGAGAGGGACATAAAGGACATAATAATAGACTATTTGATAAATTTACAAATTACATTTTTAAAGTTTCATAGAATACTTGCCAAAATAGATACCCTCGTCCTAGACACATTGCCAGATATTTTGAATTATAATAATAGAAAGGCATCATTCAGTTTTCTGTGTAATAACTAAAGTCTGCCTTTTAATTTCCCTTTTATGTTGTCAGAAGACAGTAATCAATGTCCATATTTTGATTTTTTCACTCTACTACCAATATAATTTTCTAACTAATAATTTTTAAAATAATTTGAATACTACAGATTTATTACAGATATATTCAAGAATTTGAATATGTATTACATATATGAAAGCAAAGTCTTTCTCTTTACCTTCTCCCCCACTTCCTTCCATTTGTAGCTTCCAGGGGTAATCACTTTTAACTTTGGTGTGTATATCTACACTTTCTCCCATATATATTAATATACAATTTTTTTTTTTGTTTTTGTGTTCTAGTGAAAATAGAAAAATAATACTGTACAAAACTATAGTTTTTGGAATACCCACCCAGATAATCTGACTGAAGAAAAAAAAAATGAAAGCTATCTTGCATAAGTTGGGGTAAATATCTTCCAACATATATGTTTGGAAAAAATTATTTGAAATATTTTAAGTCATCAAATAGGCAAATTCATATCCAGGATATGAAATCATATTGTATGTTCCTAGCTTTAATAATATGCATAAATAAGTCTTGAAGAGAGAGACCTTTGAGAGTCATGGATAATTAATTGTCCAGACTTTATTCATAAGACCGTAAGATTTGGGATTTCAAGTGACTGCCTTTTGAAAGAAATCTTGAAAGTAAATAGCACTGTTTTCTCATGTTTATGATATGAATGCCTTTATATTTGATAAAAGAAATCTTATATAGGCCTCATGACCCCAGAAGTTTATTTTAATATTCTTAAAAGTGTGTTGAGTATAAAATGCCAGCTGCAACCGCATCAGCAAAAACAGAAACAACTGAACACCACATCTTAGTGAAAGACTGAAAGGAATTACTCCCAAATATTCATGTGGTGATATAACCCACCAGCCAACCTAAACATCCACCCTCCCAACCTATCTACCTACCTACCTTCCTTTTTTCCTTCCTTTCTCCCTCCTTCCTTCCCTCCCTTTCTCTTTTTCTTTCTTGCCCCCCCCCCCAATATTTCTTTTGGATATATATTTGGGCAAAATATGTAATAAGACAATTTTTATAAGCAGTACAAACTAATTTCATTTGACTAATGTTAATACTAACAAAATAAATCATCATGAACATTAATAGAATAGGAAATGTTTCCAAGAGCAATATATGAGCCCTCATCTATACTGCTATTGGAAGTATCAATTAATCAAGCCTTTCTAAAAAACATTAGGCAAAAATCATAAGAACATATTCTAGCCCAAGAATTCTACTTTTGTGAGTGTGTCTTAAAGAAGTACTTTGAGGGGAAAATGAAATTATTAGTGTTATTTGATAATGATAGGACATTTAGAAACCTTCAGCCTTCAACCTACCTAGTAGAAAAGAGCATGCAATACACCCAAGTAGTTTTGGCAAGGGATCTTTTATGACTCACATGTATGCCCAGTACGTCATTCTTAGTAATTCTTAAGTAAATTACATATGGTTGCAACTGTGTTGAAAAATAACACAAAGCACAAGCTTTCCTATTTGGAAATGTACTGTAAAAACAATTAATCTTCTAATTAAGAGTGTTTACATCTGTCTGCTTAGTTCAGGGTTCACTGGTTTTCATAGGATTTTTAGTATTTTCCAAGTATGTAATTTATAATCATCTTGCCTTACTTTGCTCTTAGCTGTCTTCTTGGGGTTCCTATTGTCTGTGGGTTTTTTGTTATATATGCACGGATTCTTTTTAATGCCATAATGCCACTTGATTTCCTTTTATTTTTGTTTTCTTTCAGGCCAAGATAGCCAGGTTAACCAAACGCTTTGGAGCAGCCAAAGAAGATCTTAAGAAAAGACAAGAAGTAAGAATTTCATTCTTGTATAAGTACTGTTTAGCTCCAAGTGATAATCTTAGGAAATGCTGAGTTGGGGTGAAACTTTTCCTTTATTACTGGTATGAAATTTGCTTTCCTGCTGTATATTATGTTATTTCTGAAGCTGCAGTTCTAAAACTAATAAGCCCTTTTCAGTATTGTGATAGGTCAAATTTTATGTTAATTTGCTTGATGATAGAGTTTTTTTTTTTTTTTTTTTTTTTGTTTTGTTTTTGTGATGCTGGGGATCGAACCCAGGGCCTTGTGCTTTACAGGCAAGTACTCTATGAACTGAGCTATATCCCCAGCCCTATCCCCTCTTTTTTAACTTTAGTTTATTTAGTTTTGTATGTGGTGCTGAGAATCGAACCCAGTGCCTCACACATGCTAGGCATGCACTCCACCATTGAGCCCCAATTCCATCCCTGATGATAATCTTCTTGAAACTATATTTTCTATCATTAAAATTACTAACCTTTTTACCTTCTTTTTATATTCTTGTGTTCTAGTTTTTTAACATTTCCCCAAAGTATTTTAATATTCCACTGCCTCTAATAGCCCTGTTCTCTTATCTTCCCTATGTATTTAGTCATCCATTATATTATTATTGTAATATATTGAGTCATTTTATTGCCATAAACACTTCAAATATTTATTTTTGAGTAGAAAGTTAACTCAAAACATCATTAGCATAGTATTTGTCCACTATAGTCCTGGGTTTTACTTTTTGTTTTTTATTTATTATTATTTAATTATTATTCCATTTTCTTTATTATTATTTCCTTTATTATTCACATTTTGGGGAGGGGGTACGAGGGGTTGAACTCTAGGGCACCCAATCACTGAGCCACATCCCCAACCCTATTTTTTGTATTTTATTTAGAGACAGGGTCTCACTGAGTTGCTTAGCACCTCACTTTTGCTGAGGCTAGCTTTGAACTCTCAATACCCTTGCTTCAGCCTCCCGAGCTGCTGGGAGTATAGGCATGCACCATGGCACCCAGCTTCACATTTTTAATATAACACTTTCATATTGCAGTATATCCTTCAGTTGTATTCTTTTTCTCTTAAATTTTTTCATTTGAGCAAGTTATATTTCTTTGTCTTAATAGCTCTATTATCTGTTACATAATAAATTGCTAATAATAATAACTTCAATAACAATCATTATTCCTAGAACTTTTTCTGTATTGATGGATTCTCATGTCTTTTTTTATTAGATCACTAATGCCTGTTAATTGTACAAATTAATGGGTTTCAGTGTGTCATTTCCATACATGAATTTATTGTGTTTTGATTATATCTACCCTCCATATAATACTCTCTTGCCCTCCCTTTTCTTCCCACTGTACCCACACCCCTTCTCCTTCCCTAAGTGTTCCTGTTCTATTTTCAGGTCATGTTTTTTGACTTAGTTAGTTTCCATATATAAAAGAAAACATGTGATACTTGTCTTTCTGTGCTTGGCTTATTTCATTTACCATGTTGTCTCCCAGTGCCATCCATTTTCCAGTAAATGACATAATTTCATTTGTCTTTATGGTAGAAAGTACTTTATTGTATGTGTATACTCACATATATATATATATATATATTTATATTTATATTTTTGTTTGTTTTTTGTACTGGAGATTGAACCCAGGGGCACTTAACCACTGAGCCACATTCTCAGCTCTGTTTTGTATTTTATTTAGAGACAAGGTCTCTCTGAGTCACTTAGGGCATCCTTAAATTGCTGAAGATGGCTTTAAACTGGTGAGCCTCCTAATCCTGCCTCAGCCTCCCAAGTTGGGATTACAGGCTTGTACCACTATGGCTGGCTATACTATCTATCTTATCTATATATATATATATATATTTTTTTTTTTTTTTTTTTTTTTTTTTGTAATGATGAACACCTAGGCTGATTCCTTATTTTGGCTATTGTGAATAGTGCCACTATAAGCTTGACTATTGTATCTCTTCTGTGTGCTTACTTCATTTCCTTTGGCTATGTAACCATGAGATGTATGGTTGAATGACATGGTAGTTCCGTATGTTTTTGTTGTTGTTGTTTAAGGAAATCTCTACTGTTTTCCATAGTGGCTATACTAATTTACATTCCCATCAACAGTGTAAGAGTTCCTTTGTATTATTTCAATAATAGCCACTTAGACTGGGGCAAGGTCAAATCTCTGTTAGTTTCGATTTGCATTTGACTAACCATGATGAGTACATTTTCATGTTTTTTGGACATTTGTACTTTTTCAATGAGTCTGTACAGATCATTACTTATTGATTGAATTATTTGTTCTTTTTATTAAATTTTAAGAGTTCTTTATATATTCTGGATATTAATCCAGTGGCAGATGAATTGCAAGCAAAGATTTTCTACTTTTCTGTAGGATAGATGACTCTTCACTTTATTGTTTCTTTTTGCTGTGCAGAAGCTTTAATTTGATATAATCTTGTTTTTATTTCCTGAACTATCGGAATCCTATCCAGGAAATCATTGCCTGTGCTAGTGTCTTGAAGTGTTTCCCCTTATGTTTTCCTCTAGTAGTTTGAGTGTTTCATGTCTTATATTAAAGTCTAATCCATCTTGAGTTGATTTTTGTGTAGATTAAGAGAGATGGATCTGGATTACATCTTCAGCGTGTATATACCCGGTTTTCCCAGCACCATTTGTTGGAGAAGTTGTCTTTTCTCCACTGTATGTTTTTGCCACCTTTGTCAAGAATAATTTGACTATAGATGTGTGGTTTGTCCTCTGTTCTCTTCCTCTGATCTGTTTTTATGCCAGTACTGTTCTGTTGCTATTATTGTGTCTTTGTAGTTATATTTTGAAATGAGGTATTGTGATAATTCCAGCATGCTCTTTTTGTTTAGGATTGTGGCTATTTGGGGTCTTTTGTACTTCAATATGAATTTTTAGTTTTTTTTTTTTTCTTCTTCTTCTAACTCTGTATAGAATATCATTGGCATTTTGATGAGGATTGCACTGAATCTGTAGATCACTTTTGGTAGTGTGGTTATTTTAACAATATTGAGTCTCCTATTCCATGAATGTAGGAGGCCTTTTCATCCTTCAATGTCATCTCCAAATTTTTTTTTTTTTTGTGTAGGAGTTTTACAAATTTCACAGTAGTGATGCTTTCTTTACCTCCTTGATTATGTTTATTCTTAGGGTTTTTTTTTTAATGGCTTTTTTGTTGTGGTTTTTTTTTTTTTTTTTTTATTGTAAACAAATGGGATACGTGTTGTTTCTCTGTTTGTACATGGCGTAAAGGCATACCATTTGTGTAATCATAAATTTACATAGAGCAATGTTGTTTGATTCATTCCGTTATTTTTTCCCTTCCCCCCACCCCTCCCACCCCTCTTTACCCTCTATACAGTAGTTCCTTCCTCCATACTTGTTGTGTTTTTTGAGGCTGTTGTGAATGGAATTATTTTCCTGATTTGTTTTTAGAGAGTTCATTATTAGTATATAGCACAACTACTGATTTTTGTACATTGACTTAATATCTTGCTATTTTACTGAATTTATCAGCTCTAAGATACTTTTGGTGGAGTCTTAGGGTTTTCTAAGTATGGAATCATATTATCTGCAAATGGGTAATTTAATGTCCTTCTTTTTTGTTTCTGTCTTATTTTTCTTGTCTGATAACTCTGGCTAAAATTTCATGTACTATACTGAATAATAAGATGGTGAGAGTAGACATTCTTGTCTTATTCCAGATTTTAGAGGAAATGCTTTCAGTTTTTCCCCATTGAGTATGATGTCGGCTATAGGTTTGTCATATATAGCCTTTATTGCATTGAGATATCCTTCTATATCTGGTTTACTGATGGTGTTTTATCATGAAGGATGTTAAATTTTATCAGTAGCTTTTCTTGCATCTATTGAGATGGTCATTGATTTTTATCCTCAATTCTCCTATGTACTTTATTACATCTATTAATTTGTGTTTGTTGAACCATCCTTGAATCTGTGGAATGAAACCAACTTGATCATGGTGTGTGATCAAGTGTGTTGTTGAATTTGATTTGTATTTGTTTTATTGAGGATTTTTATATTTACGTTCATCAGGAATATTGGTGTATAGTACTTGTCCTAGAAAAAATTTTTTTGAAGTATGTGTAGACTTATGGGAAGTCCTGTGAACTCTTCATTGTTGGCCAGGCTGGCCCTGAACTCCTGGACTCAAACACTCTTCCTCAGCTTCTTGAGAAGCTATTGTTATAGGTGTATGCCACCAAGCTCAGCTCAGCTTGCTTTCTTTCCTTTTTTTTTTGTTTTTTTGTTTTTTTGTTTTTTGGGGTTTTTTGTTTTTTTTTTCCCCCCCTCCCTTTTTGGTACTAGAGATTGAACCCAGAAGTGCTTTACCACTGAGCTACATCTCTAGTCCTTTATATTTTTTGATTTTGAGACAGGGTCTCACTAAGTTGCTTAGGACCTCACTTAGTTGCCAAGACTTTCCTCAAACTTGTGGTCCTCAGCCTCCTGAGCCACTCGGATTACAGGGATGTTCATTATACTCAGCAAGCTCAGCTTTCTTGAATATTTTTATATCAGTATTTATCACAGATACTTGTCTGTAGTTTCTTTTTAGTATCTTTGGTATTGGATATTAATGGCCTCATAAAATAAGTTTAGAAGTATTTCCTCTTCAGCTGATTTGAAGAATTTGAGGAGAATTGGTATTAATTCTTTAAATGTTTGGTAGAATTTTCCAGTGAAGGCTTTTGGTCCTGGGCCTTTATTAGGGCATTTTTATTACACATTAAGTCTCCTTACTAGTTGTAGGTTTATTCATATTTCTTTTGTTTTTCAGTCTTCAAAGGTCAGATGTCTTTAGATACTTTTTTCATTTAGATTATCCAGTTGACTGGTATATAAAGTTGCTCATTTTAGTCTCATAACTGTTTCCATTTTGTGATATTAGTTCTAATGTCTAATTTCTGAGTTTAGTTAATTGAATCATCTCTCTTTTTAAGGCTAGCTAAGGGATTTTCAGTTCTTTTGATATTTATTTTAAAAACTCAATTCTTATTTTGATTGACTTTTTCTATTCTTTTTCATACATTTCTGCACATTTCATTTAATTCCACTTAATTTTGATTTTTTTATTTCCTGCTGCTAACTTGGGTTTAGTTTGTTGTTCTTTCAGTTCTTTAAAGTGTTATGTTGTTGGTTTTTTTTTTTTTTTTTTTTTTCCTGGTACTGGGGGTTGAACCCAGGGCCTTGTGCTTGAAAGGCAAGTACTCTATGTTGGGTTTTTGATCTGAGATATTTCTTCTTGAGTTTACTTCTGTTCCCTTCCCTATTACTACTGCTTTCACTTCATAACTTTGTTCTGTTGTGTTTTTATTTGTCTCAAGATATTTTTACTTCATCGTGATTTCTTCTTTTACCCATTGGTTTTTCAAAGGATTTGTTGATTTTTCCATGTATATGTGACCTTCTGCTGTTGATTACAGGTTTTATTCTGCTATAACCACAAAAGATCCTTAGAATGATTTCATTCTTCTTAAATTTGTTGAGACTTGTTTTTTGACTTAACGTGGGATGGGTCCTTAGAATGTTCCATGGCATTTAAGAAGAATGTGTTTTCTGTTGTTTGATACAGTATTCTGTATATGTCCATTAGGTCCAGTTGTTCTGTTGAGTTCTGTTACCTTATTAGTTTTTCATTTACATGTTATATACATTATTGAAATTGGGATGTTAAAGTCTCCCACTATTACTATGTGCCCATCTACTTCTCCTTTTAATTCTTTCAGTATTTGATGTTGTTTGAGGGCTCTGATATTAGGGGTATATATGCTTAATGATTGTTTTACCTGATGAATTGACCCTTTTATCATAATATAATGACTGTCATTACTTATTTTGTTAAGTTTAGCCACCCTGTTTTCATTACCAGTTGCACAAAATAATCATTTCCTGTTTTCACTGTCATTTTATATGTCCTTATATCTAAAGTGAGTTTTTTTGTAGACAGCATATGGTTGGATTAGATCTTATATTTTATACTTTAAGCCATCCTGATGTCTTTTGATTTAAGGTGTTTGATCCATTTGCATTTAAAGCATTTACTGTCTGTCTGCATAAATGTAACTCTCTCAGGCCATAGGCAAGCCGAGGTCCTTTGAGTTGCCAGCACATCAACTGCACCACAGCCACACTCTCCATTCCAAGTCAGTCAGATCTCTGAGGGGACTAAATAAAAACTAGTGCCGTAAGCATCTTCTTAAGTTCCACCCTTCTCCTTCCTTCTTGATGGAGAAGCCTTGATTGTGTTATGTTGTTTTGGGAGGTTGATGGGGTATAGTGGGTAACTGCAGTATACTTTCTTACCCTTTGCAGTTTACCTCTTTTGGGCTTTGTACTTGCCTAGGGTGCTATAATGTCTCTACTCATTGCTGAAGTTTCACAAAGGCATTCTTCTGGTCTTTACATTGTTAAGTCATTGTCTCCATCAAGGAAGGAGGATTTGAGGCTTTCTATTCTATCATCTTGCTACTAATCTCACCACAATTTTTAAATTCATTCATCAAATGACTCCTTTCCATGTTCTTAACTGGTTTTATTTATTTTCTGTGCTCTTTTTCCTGTTTTTCTCTTGACATTTTCTTTTCCTTTATCTTAACCTTTTGGGAATATAGTAATTACTCAAAGACCTGTTTGAAGATGCGTTCTCCCCCCCACACACATACATACACCTTTAATTAAAAATTTTTTTTTTCCTTTGGCATTAATCTGTTCTTTTAATTTGCTTTTCTATTGTTTTCATGTGTGTTTATCTTCACAGCCAGATTTTGTACTTTTATAGAAGATTGTCTTAATTCTTTTGCCTCCTACACAAACCTAATGCAATACTATACTTGTAGGTCAAAATTATTCTTTAACATACACAAAGTGGTGAAGTGGATTTGTTGTTGTGAAGAGTGGTTAATGGCATCTGCTCTATGTATTCTCAGAACTTAACTACCTTTAGTTTAATATGTTATTTTTATACTCCATTTAGTCTTGAATGAAGTTTTTTATTCTTCTCATTTTAAGAAATAAATGATGATAGTATCATTAATGATGGAGGCCTAAATAATTGTAATCAATACGTAGGTATTCAAATTCTATTTGTATATTCCTTGATTTGGGAGGGAAAGAGTCTAAAATTGTTACTGCAGCTTAGGATTGTGTCATCCTTTTATGAAATTATTGAAGTCACATAGTGGCTGGTAGCAGTTCTTAAAATGAAATTTTAAAAATAACTTTGATTTGGAAATTTTTTATTTGAGAACTTGGACACCACTTTATTGAATTTCTGGTTCTGATAAGATGCCTATGTGGACCATTTTCACATTTTATGTTTTATATAATCTTCATAAGAACACTAAAATACAGGAATTATTACATTAACCTTTGAAATGATAAGCAGATGTTTTCAATGGAAAAAAAAGATTTGATTAAGATATAGATAACCAGTAGTAACATCAAAATTCAAATTCTTAACTCAGTGTTTTTCATTATATTATGTAATTAATAGGTCACATATTGAGAAAGCATTTAAAAATCTTATTTTTAAAGATATTTTCTGTATGTCAGGTCTTATTTTTGCTTTGGTATTTTTCCCCCAGAATCCACCAAACCCACCTGTATCACCAGGAAAGTCTACAAGTGATGTCAATAGCAATAATAATATACCCTACAGGTGAGAATTATAGTCCATTTCTATAGTTTTTAAATAACAGAGCAAGGTTCTGATTTCCTTAATTTGGTAGAAAAATCTTTGAATATAAGCATATGTATTTATTTGAAGATAAATGGTACACTGGGTTGAATAATATTTCCTTTTTCCTCTTTCGTTATATTGTTCATTTAGGGATATAACTTTTTCAGTAAGACTTTGTCACTACATACTTGTTTTTTTTCCTTCCTTTTTTTTTTTTTTTTTCTTGGTTCTGGGGATTGAACTCAGGGACACTCATCCACTGAGCCACATCCCCAGCCCTATTTTGATTTTGTTTAGAGACAGGGTCCTACTGAGTTGCTTAGTGCCTCACTTTTGCTGAGACTGGCTTTGAGCTCTCTATCCTCCTGCCTCAGTCTCTTGAGCTGCTGGGATTACAGGTGTACACTACCATGCCCAGCCGCTTCCATGTTTTTATTGGTTTATTATAGTTGTACATAATGGTGGGATTCATTGTTCCATATTTGTACATGCACACATGTCACTATATGTCATTAGTAGTATTCTCAAGTAATTTGAGAAACGCTTTGGTCAGGGATGAGATTGAGTAATGTGTCTGTCTCTCGCTATATAAATGCGTGTGCACGTGTGTGTGTGTGTGTGTGTGTGTGTGCGCGCGCACGCATGTGTTATATCTTAATTTGGTCTTCAGGTTAAGTATTTATGATATTAGAATATAAGAGAAAAATTCTTCCCTAATACACAGACCCCAGGATTTAGAAGTACACATGCCCTCTGTGCCTGGGTGCATTTGCTTGTGCTTTAGTGTTGCAAAACCCAAATCTAGGCCCACCTTTCCCCCAAGTGGCCATTGTTTTTTTTTCTATACATCAAGTGGTTCCCCCTAGAATGGCATATCCATTGACTATTTGTATGTGTATACATTTCATAGAAATGCAGGCACGGTGAGACAGATGCTGGAGTCCAAAAGAAATGTAAGCGAGAGTGCCACATCGTCCTTTCAAACTCCTGTGAATACAGGTAACATTTTAACACCAAAACTCATTGTTTATGAATTAAAGGCTTTGGTTCTCTTTTCTTAGATTTTTTTTCTCTTTCATAAACCTTGTTTTTCTCTTTCCACACATTTGTGTATTATAGTTGCACCTACTAATGGAATGTATTGTTACACATTCATACATGCACACAATGTAACAATATAATTTGACCAGTGTCACTCCTAGTACTTCCCCTTTCCTCCCCACCTTCCACCCTTTGATCTCTTTTCTCTACTGATCTCCTTTTGATTTTCATGAAATCCTGCTCCCCAACCTCTCTTTTCCTCTTTGCTCACTAGCTTCCACATATGAGAGAGAACTTTTGCTTGACATAATGGTCTCTAATTCTATCCATTTTCCTGCAAATAGCATGATTTCATTTTTCTTTATGGGTGAATACAACTTCCTTGTGGATGTATACATTTTCTTTATCCATTTGTCCATTGATAGATACCTAGGCTGGTTCTGTAGTTTGGATCCTGGTTCCTTTCTTTTGCTCTCCCCTTGATTTTCATGAAATTCCCATCCTCCACCTTTATTTTCCTTTTTCCTACCTAGCTTCCATATTTGAGAAAAAACATGACCCTTAACCTTCTAAGTTTGAATTATACTGTTTTGAGGTTGAAATGAACTAGAAAACAGGTGACATTGGTCTAAGTACAAAATATTACTGAAAATTAAGGAAAATAAATAAGTATGCAAAAATGTAGGTATTTAAAGTTTTAGTGAAGTAAGTTCCAAACTTTCTGGTCTCTAGATCCCTTTGTAATCTTAAAAAATTATTAAGAACTCTAAAGAGCTTTTGTTTATGTGAGTTATAGTCACTTGATAATCTCAATTGAAATTAAAACATGTTTTAAGTATTTACTCATTTGAAGATTAAAAATAAATCCATAATGTCTAACTCAACACTTTTTAGTGAAAAATAACTTTTTCCACATTAAAAATAACAGTTAAGAGTATTATATTATCTTTCATTTTTATAGATCTCTTTAATGTTTTGCTTAACATGTTAAGCCACCTGAAGATAGCTGGATTCTTATGTCTACATCTGCTTATAGTCTGTTTCATTATGTTGATTAGGCTGAAGTATATGAAGGATTTTTAGTCCATACAAATATGAAGATGGAAAAGACCGACAGTTCTTTAAAAAATTGTTTATTGGTGCATTATAATTATGCATAATTGTGGGATTCTTGTTACATATTCATATATGCAGATAGTATTGGCCCTTTTAGATAACTTCTTTTTTGACACTCTCAAGTAGTAGTTTCTTTTAAGGTTAGTGCAAACTGGAATCAAATTATGCTAATGAGCTCTTCTAACTTGCTGTTTTTTCTGAGTCATTCTTTCAAGTAAAATGGTCTTCCATGAAAAAGGCTGCTAGTTTAGCCTACTTCTCAGTCACATAAGCATTTTTTCTTGAGTCATATATTCTGTTTTGGCATGCAGCAGTATTATTTCATATGTACTATTTTTTTTTTTTTCACACAGAATACTAAGAACTCTTATTCAAGGGATGAGATATAATAAAAGTAGTAATTTTCACTGTTTCGTTGTGGATATATTTAAGTGAAACTTACTTTTTTTTTTTTTACTATAAACTTTTAATAATGAAAAATAGAGTGACAGTTTGGTGCCACTACATTACCTTGATTTTTATATAGTGATTCTCCCTTATCCATGGTTTCATTTACCAGTTTCTGGTATCTATGACCTATAAATATTAAATAGAAAATTCCAGGAATAAGTCATAATTTTTACTGTTGTTTTAATTGTTCTATTTTACTTAAGGGATTGTTGTTAATCTCTTACTGTACCTAATTTATGAATTAAACTTTATCATAGGAATATGTATTCAGTCATGAATGATATAATAGCATTTCAGTCAGTGATGTGCTGCATAAGACAGTTGTTCCATAAGATTATAATGGAGTTCAGTAATTCTTATCACCATTTCAACATTACTCATACTCATGAATTTATGCTAGTGTAACCAAACCCACAATACTATCAGTTGTATAAAAGTATAGCACATAGAATTGCATACAATACATAATACTTGGTAATGATAATAAACAACTGTGTTACTGGTATATGTATTTTTTGTGCTGTACCTTTTGTTATTTTAGAGTACACTCCTTTAAAATAGTTTGCTATAAAACAATATTCTGTGTTATGCCAATAATAGACTTCATGTTTACTATCTCTGATGATTTTCATCAGGGGGTCACATTGAGTAATTGAACTTAACCATCTAGATTTGTGTAAGTACACTTTGTGATTGTGCAGCAGTGAAATCACCTGAGGATATGTTTCTCCAAACATATCCCTGTTATGTAACAGACTGTATAGGAGAAAATGTGGTATATAAAGGGTTTGGTATGGGGAATCTTAGAACATCTCTCTAACAGATGAGGGAAAACTATGGCATCTGCAATTTTACTCATCATCTTTTGTTTTATCAGTACAAATGTCCATAAAGTGAAAAATTCAGATTTTTTTTTTTTTTTTACAACAAGAGTTTTGACATTGCAAACTTCCTGAAACGATCTCAGGAAACCACATGCTCTCCTGGATCACACTAAAAATTACCACTCTAGTATACCTATGATTTTGGAAAACTAGAAACCAATGAGAAATACATTTAGTTGTAGTCTTCAAACCTGTTCCAATGAGATTAAACGCAAGCACCAAAATTACTGTAATCTCTGATGACCAGCATTTTGAGTTTTTTCTACTGTTTGGTATATGTTCCCACAATCCTTAATTCACTACATTCCTCACTCAATGCTATTTTCAGTTTGAATTAATCTCATGTGGTTTCATATGATCCAAATTATAAAATATGGACCAAGTTTACCTGTTATTTATTAATGGTCATGGTTCTTTCTAGATTTCCTATTTTGTTTTAAATATTTTTTTAGTTGTTGATGGACCTTTACTTTTTATTTATTTATATGCAGTACTGAGAATCAAACCTAGTGCCTCATACATACTAGGCAAAGTGCTCTGCCACTGAGCCACAATCTCAGCTCTTCTATTTGTTTTTACATATTGCTGCTGTTATAAGGATTTTTAGTGTTTTCAGTGTCGTTTCAACAATATCTGTATATTTTTACTTAGTTTTCAGGGTTTTTTAGTTGTTTTTCCAGTTAGTTACTCTGAAGTGAACCTTGACCTTCTGAGTTTGCCTTATTTTGCTTAGCATAATGCTCTAAAGTTCCATACATTTTTCTGCAAATGGCATAATTTTATTTTTCTTTATGACTAAGTAAAGTTCCATTGTCTATACTTACCACACTTTCTTTATTGATTCTTCTGTTGACGTACACCTAAGTTGGGTCCATAGTTTGGCTATTTTTAATTGTGCTGCTATAAACATGGGTATGCATGTATCACTGTAGTTTGATGACTTTAATTCTTCAGGATGAATACTAAGGAGTGATATATAACTTCATCACACATTAGTTGGCACTACTACTCTTTTAAGGAGCCTCCATACTGATTTTCATAGTAGTTGTACTGATTTACAATCTCACCAACAATGTGAAAGTGTTTTTTTTTCTCTACATTCTCTCCAGCATTCATTATTGTTTATATTCTGACTGGAGTGAGATAAAGTCTCAGTGTAGTTAGTTTTAATTCACACTTCCCTAATTGCTAGTGATGTTGAACTTTTTATATGTATTTTTTGGCTATTTGGTTTTTTTTTTTTTTTTTTTTAATTTTTTTTTTGTGGGGGGCAGGGTTTGGTGTTTAAGTTTTATGAGTTCTTTGTATATTCTATTAATCCTCTATCAGTAGCCAGCAGATTTTCTCCCATTCTGTAAGTTCTCTCTTCACATTATTCTTTCCTTTTTGTGCAAAAGCTTTTAAATTTAATGCCATCCCATTTATTAACCTTTGCATTATTTCCTGAACTTTAGGGGACCTAAAGTTAGTAAGAAAGCTGTTGCCTATTGCCTACATGTTGGAGTGTGGACCTTACATTTAAAGAATTTTTGATACTGAGTCCTCTATAAATTTTATGTGTTAGTTTCATAATATACTGTGTATACAAAATATTTCTAAAAATTGATTTTAAGAATTTCCAAAATTGAAACCTGGATAATTTTTCACTATGAAAGACTTTACTCCATGCCATACAGTATTGAATTTGTGTCTTATCTTTGTAGTTGATAAATTAAGGTAACTATTTAAACTAAGATTTCTGTTTTCTTTCCATAGTATCTTCAACCAGTCTTGTCACTCCTCCAACAGTTGTCAGTAGTCAACCTAAACTGCAGACTCCAGTGACCTCAGGTTCTCTGACAGCAGCATCAGTTCTTCCTGCACCCAATACAGCTACAGTAGTTGCTACTACTCAGGTGCCTAGTGGAAATCCTCAACCTACAATCTCTTTACAACCTTTGCCAGTGATTTTGCATGTACCTGTTGCAGTATCCTCCCAGCCTCAGCTCCTACAGAGCCATCCAGGGACTTTGGTGACCAACCAACCATCTGGCAATGTTGAATTCATTTCTGTGCAAAGCCCACCTACAGTGAGTGGTCTTACCAAAAATCCAGTATCCTTGCCAGCCTTGCCAAATCCCACTAAACCAAACAGTGGTCCTTCTGTGCCCAGTCCTAGTATTCAGAGGAACTCTCCTGCCAGTGCTGCACCATTAGGAACAACACTTGCTGTACAGGCTGTTCCCACAGCACACTCTATTGTACAAGCCACAAGGACTTCTTTACCTACCGTAGGACCATCAGGACTCTATAGTGCATCAAATAATCGTGGCCCTATACAGATGAAAATTCCAATTTCTGCTTTTAGTACTTCATCTTCTGCAGAACAAAACAGCACTACCACCCCAAGAACTGGTAAGTCACTGTGTTATTTAGTAAAAGAAATGTAAGAATGCAAATGGCCTTTAAATGACTGATTTTTTTTGTGTTTTTGTTTTTTTGGTAAGTTGGTAACATTGTTGGAAGAACAGATTAAATAGAATTTCCTTAAGATTGTTTTTAGTAATTTTCTGGATACCTGAATACTCCCAAGAGAAATGATGTTATGTAAGTGGGGTTTGGGGGGGGGTTTTTTTTTTTAATTGAGATACAATATTTGTTCATTTTTATGGAATACAGTATGATAATTTGATACATATACACACTGTGTGAGAAATTTGGGTAATATGCACTTCCATCTCTTTAAACGTTAGTTGTTTTTATGTGTTGGAAATGTTGTACTCTTATTGACATTTTGAGATACGTCATATAGTTTTAACCAATAAATACGCTGATGTACTACAGAGTATTAGAACTGATTTCTCCTATCTTTTGTTTTGGTTTCCCTTATTGAACTTCTTTCCATCCGTCCTTCCCTTTGCCCTCCCCAATCTGAGAATGGGGTTATTTTGACATTTGTATTTTATCTTTTAGGAATTTTCCCATTTTTGGTGTTTTTATTGTAGGCTTTGTAACAATCATTATGAAGTGTTTTTTAATACTTTTGCTAGGAAGATCTGAGTAGGATAAATTTTAAGTATCTTATTGACATATACTTGGGAGAGAAAAATTAAAAACATGTATCTCTGCCTATTTGAGAAAATGCTTTGTGCATTTATCACTCACATTATCCAAATTTGAACAGTTTAAAAATAGGTTTTTCTCTTTTTCCATAAGACATAATTACGTTTGAAATTTACTTAGAAGAATTGCAAAAAAGAATTTGATGATACCTATACTTTTTTTATGGTACTTGCAAAACTACATCTTTATTTCTAGAATGCACACATTTTGTACGCATTCTCAAACTTCCTTTTCATATCTGACTACTACTTTTGGAAAGACAAGCAAGAATGGGTAGATGTTCTTGCTGTCTTTGGTGTTTTCTTATATAAAATAATGATGGTGTTTCACAGAATTGTTAAGAAAGTAAATGAATAGTGTGGTGGATCAGAGTTAATATTGGGCTGAACCTGAACATTACCCTCATACATTGAGCATTAAACTTATACACTGTAGGAAAATGAAATTATTAGTATTTATAACTTAAATGTTTGCATGGTACAAGGACAGTGCTTCTTAGCATTATCTGCTTTCACGTTATTCCTTAGACACTTTTGTTTTTAAGATGAAAAGAGATGCTTACTTTAAATTGGGGGCAGTGGACCTCAAATTTTGTGGAAATAGTTTTTTTTTTAATTTTTAGTATTTTTAATGTATGATTTATGATAAACATTGTTTTATGTGATTATCTTAATAGAACAGAGAACTTTTCCTGGAAGATCATGGCCTATAAAATTTTAAAAAAGCTTAGATGAGTACTTTGTTAATGCTGTTTGGAACCTAAACACTTCTATCGTATCAGAATTTTAATTTCATTATTTTGTTCTCTCAAACTTTTTATGAACATTTGTTAGCACAAAAAGGGTATATACCAAAATTATGTAGCTGAGGTACTCTATTAGGAATAATGTATCAATTTGTTTCAGATTTATTTTACTGGTGTTAATTTTTTGTATATGAAATTTAGTTTTCATAATCAATTGGTCCATCATACTTTTAAGATAATACATATTTATACTTAAAACATAAAATTTTGTATTTTAGCATGTATATTTACTTGCATGTACTTTGCATATAAACTTTGTTAAGGAGATCTTTATTTCAGGTTCCATTTAACTTGAAATAAAAGGAATTGTTAGATATCAACAATAAATATGAATGCCAGTTTTATGTTATTTTCATAATGTTAATTAGAATATGATTCTGTTAGATGAGTCAATCTTAAAATCAAATAGGGAATCTGGTCATTAAATAAGTAATTAATATAAATGTAATGAATGCTTAATGTCATTTTCTTTGAGAAGATATGAGAGAATATGGGAGATCTGGAAAGCTATGAGATAATGATCAGATCAATGGGGAAATGAAGTTCAAAGGTTTTTATAGCATGGGTATGACATCTAGAGAATGGTTTAGTGGAGACAAAAATAGAATTAGTAGGAAAACCAGTTAGGAGGCTCTTGTACTGAACTAGATGTGAAAGGTGTTATATAAATAGAGTTAAAAGTTAGAATTGACAGGCATAACTTGATGGATTATTGATAAAAGATTAGATGGTAACAAATGTTAAACTCAAATCTCTAAGACTAACATATTAGTGCCTTTTATTAAATTGTTTATAATTTTCATATTTTACTAAACATTTCTTATTATAAGAGTTTAGGAAAACTAGAACTTAAATAAAGCACGACAATCACTTCTTCAACTGTAACTCTTAGTTTCTTCAAGGACACAGTTAAATGTTTGAAGATTTTGCCTTGTATTTGTGTTCATACATAATTATCCAGACTTACTCAGGGAATACTGCCAGTATACACTCTTGTAAAGTACTTTTATGACTATGGTAAAAATGCACTGTTTATTAAAAGTGGCCAGTATTACATAAAATATTTTTAAGATAAAAATATGGAAGGATTATATGTATGTATGTATTTATATATGCATGTATGTATTTGGTACTGAGGATTAAACTTGGTTCCTTACACATGCTAGGCAAGCTCTGTACCACTGAACCACAACCCCAACCCTAAAAATATGAAAGGATTTTAAGTAACAATTTTATTTCAAACCCCAACCAATTTTGTTGATTGATTTATAAATTGATTTATAACTTTTTACTTTCAGAAGTCATCTAAGGTAGATATTTTATAGTGGAAAAAAGTAAAAAAGATGCAGTGAAACTCTATAAAGTGTTACATTAAAAGTCAAAGGGAAAGTCAGGAATAAAAGGATGGGGAATATTAATTGAAAATATAGAATAAGGAATATTATTATAATTCTGTGTTAACTTATTGCCCTAAGACAATTAAGTGCAGGGGAGAGTCAGTCTGGGTAATAAACTATAGTCATTTTTTTTAAAGTGTGTGTATATAACATTTTATATGAACCTTGAAGAATTTTTGTATGAGAGTCAAAATGAAAATGAAGTTCACTCATTTAAAATTCTTGTAAAGTTACTTTTTGTTTTGATTTGAAAAATGGAGGTGCATTTCAATTCTAAATGAACATATTTTAACATAGTATATTTAAAAAATTGATGTTTTGGTAATATTACTAGTGTATCTTAATACTCCAGCATGTAGGATCAGTAACCTATATTTATTTTTATGTTAAATAGTCTTTCAGGAACTTCACAATTTAAAACAGATGCTCATAAATATTAAATTATTTTTTAACAATAAATAGCATATTAATATATTCTTCCCTTGAAAATAATTTAAATAATTTAGATAGGGTAGGAAAATGTGTAAGGGCTTAATTTTTACAAAAGAGGTACTAGAGTACCTCTTGTGACAGGTGAATATTTGTCCATGTAATATGGAAAGACAGTTTTAAAAATATGTATATAAATGATTTCCTCTCTATGTGTTCTGAAGATTTGCAAGTGGAAGGTATGCCATATTTTGACTGAGAAGATTTTATCTCCAGATAGAAAGAATGGAATGTTTGACCATTAGAAAACTCCTAATAATGTTGATTTAACTGTATTACCAAAGAGGAAAAGTTGAATAATCACCTTAATAAATGGAAAAGATATTTGATAAAATTTAATACCTTCTTCTGCTCCCTTCAGAAATTGGGGCAAAAACTTACTCGGTTTATTTTTTATGCTGTAATGTAAATAATTTTCATACATATAACATTTTTTTCCAACAAAACTCCATATAAGCTAGTTGCAAAATAAATAATTGAAAAATAATCTGTAACTGAAATGAGAAATATGTATGCGTATTTCTCAGAATCATTGCAACTTACTCTACTGAATTTAGTTTTAGAATTTTATTGTGTCATAAAGTTTTTTACTCCAGAGGACAATAGTATGAATTATATTTTATTTAACCATATTCCTCATGTTAGAACATTTAAGTTATGTATCTCCTAAATTATTTTTCCAAGGTATTCCTTAGGATAAAGTTTAAATTGATGGGTCAATGAATAGATGACTTTTTAAAAATCTGTATTATAAATTTTTTCCTGTCTGAAAAATACTGTTATCAATGTTCTGTCAGGTAGTCCATTTATATATGTGACATGTTGACAAAAATAGTTGGAGAAAATTCCATGAATTATTGTATATAAAGCAATGCAAACTTTTCTATCCATAGATGTTTTTAAAAATTGGTCTTTTTCTTTTTTTTTTAACTTCTCAGAAAACCAAACCAACAAATCAGTAGATGCTTCTGTAATAAAAAAGCTGCTGATAGCACATCACAGGTAAGAGTTTTCCTTCTACCTCAAAGAAAATTCTAATTTCACAGGAGAAATTGGATTTTCCATCCATATTCTCTGATATAAAGAAAATTATCTTAAGTTTGGTTTTTACAACTGTCCAAACATTTTTTTTTCACAGCTTTTCTGTAATGTTTAATAAAGAGTTGAGTGTCTGCTTAGGAATTCTCTACAAAATAATATTAATTTATTATATTATTAACTGGTTGGAGTATACATTTGACAGACTATTTATATGCTGTAACGATTCAGTTTGCATCACACATAATTTATTCTAGGCCCTTCTTTTTGAGAGGATTTCAATTGACTTACCTTTAACCTGTACCTCTCCTCCCCACTCACTCCCTTTTCCCCACCATTGTAATTTCCTCAAAGATAATCTTTTGGGGGAAGAAAGTCTTTCAGATAGCTTATTAGCACCTTGGTACTTAGTACTTTTCCATGTTAAATCTTAACTTTCCAGCAATGGAGTAACTACTTCTTTCTTGTATTAACAGTGTTCTAATTCTTCTGTATTACATTAGGTGTAGTAGATTTATAGTAGAGTCATTAGGTTGTTGATAGTTTTGTTTTCTTTTCATCATTTTAAGAAAGTCATTCTTAGGCTGAGTGTCAGGAACAAGTAAATGATAAGAATTTTAAAATAAGGTTGTAGTGATCTTTAATTATGAGTATTCTTCTTTAAAATGATGAATTTTGGGCCCAAGTTAGATAATGCACCATTGTTTACAGGTCAAATAAAAGCTTTTAAAATATTTTATTTCTTATGAACTTTAGCAGTCTTTGTATGATTTCAAAGATCAGAGTTGTGTCAAATTGCATGAGGTGTTTTTCTAGAAGACATGTAGTATAGAAAATGAGACAGTCTTATAAGAAAATTATTAATCATTAATGTGACTTTCCAAGGCCCACACTCATGACCAAGCCTCAGTTATAGTTGTAGGTTCCCTTGGAGAGATACACAGGTAGTGAGCAACCAGGTCTTTTGTGTTAGTTCTTCCTTCATAATTGCTAAAGTGCCCTGCTCTGGCCTTTCCAATATGTTCTTATTTTTTTATTTCTTTACCAAAATTCTTTAAAAACGCAAGCCAATATCTGTGCTCTCAGGTTTTTTTTTTTTTTTAAGTGTTCACCTAATAAGACTGGTCATTTTGGGGAATGACACCTTATTAGCTAACTTTTTAGTTCTGAGTGTTAAAAATGATTTGATACAATCAATATTTGATGACTTCAAACTGGAAGGTTCAGTAATGTGTGTGAGTACAGATATAAACATGGTATCTCTTTTAGATATTTCACCTATAATATGGATCTAATGCTATTACTTCATAGGAGTAAATGTGCTAATAAATGTAAATAGAGACTGTGTAAATATTAGAAATAGTGATATCATGACAATCTTATAAATGTTACTAACTATAGAAATAATTGCCAATTGTATTTCTCAGAAAGAAAACTTAGCCAGCAAATTATTTGTAGTGCTTGATGTTTTATCAGCCTGTTATGATCAGTAAAAATTATAGTTTGATAGCTTAGATCACTCATTGATTATAGATCTTTTTTTCTGATTCTATAGAAGAATTAATCATATAAAATTTTCTCTTGAGTACTACTTTATCTGCATTCCACAAATTTTTATAATGTCCCATTTTTATATCATTTATTTCCTTATTTCTATTTGGATCTTAGATTGCTTAGTGTGTTTTTAATTACATGGTATTTGGAAATTTTGCAAATATATTTTTGCTGATTTCTTACTCATTGCTGCTGTATAAAAGATATCCTCTGTACAATTTCATTACTTGAGTATATTAGACTTGTGTTATAAAGCCCAGTGCATGGTATATCTTGGTGAGTGTATCATTACACTTGAAAAGAGTATGTATTTTGCTGTTGGGTATAGTGTTCTATAAATGTCAATTAAAGTAGAATGGTTGATAATGTACTTTGGATCTTCTGCATTTTGGTGTAATGTTTTTTTCTATTACCAAGAGTGGTATATTTAGTCTCTAATATGACTATGAATGTTTCTGTTTTTCCTTTTGTCAGTTTTGTTTCACAAGTTTTGATGCTCTATTAAAAGTATATGTTTTTCTAGGGGCTGGAGTTGTGGCTCAGTGGTAGAGCACTTGCCTGAAATGTGTGAGGCCCTGGGTTCAATACTCAACACCACATATAAATAAATAAAATAAAAGATACATTGACAACTAAAAAAAATTTTTTTAAAGTATGTTTTTCTATTATGTATAATCTATGACCATGTTATAAATACTGCCTGAAACATTGACCCTTTCATCATTGTAAAGTTTTCTGTTTTTTCTCTTGTCTTATATTAATAGGCACAGCAGTATTTTGTATGCTTGTTATCTTTGATCAGCCTTTTAGTGTCAACTCATTTGTGCCTTTATGTTTAAAGTGAATTTCTAGAAGTGAAAAAATGTAGTTATTTTCTGATTCCTTGCTGTTATATCTTCTGACAATATCTGCATTTTGATAGGACTTTTTTAGTTCATTTATATTTAATATAATTATTGCTGTATGTATGCTTAGGTCTCCTGTTTTGCTGTTTGTTTTTAAGTTTTTAATTTGCACCTTCTTTCTTGCTTTATTTAAGTATTCTATGTTAATCCTTCTGTTGACTTTCTAGCTACATGTGTTTTTTGTTGTTTTTTAGAGGGATTGCTCTAGGGTTTACAATATGTATCTGAGTTATACCACTGGTTGAGTTATACCACTGTTTAATTTATACCACTTATACTTAGAGTTAAGGTTGAATTATTTAGTTAAATTATAGGAACCTTACAACAGTAAGTTTTAATGATCTTGCTTTCCTTAGGTTATATTTTTATTTCCATATGGTGGTTTTATCTTTATGTACTCTGCAGTCTTAGGCATATCTTCACACATTCCACATTTTTAACATCTATATATTATAAATTTACAAGTATGTTGTTTCTAAATTGCCCTGTATAATTTTAAAGAAATAAGAACAGAAAGGCTATTTAGACTTTAAAACTTATCCTGGTGTTTCCCTTTTCTGGTCTTCATTTTCTTTCTGTAAATCCAAATTGGTATTTTCTTTCAAATTGAAGAATTTCCTTGAGCTTTTTTGATGTTATAAATCTGCACAGGGATGAGTTTTCTAAGTTTTTTTTTTAAACCCAAAACATGTGCTTCTGTGTAATGTCTTTTTTCCTTGGGGAGAACTTCATTGGATTTAGAATTCTTAAGAGTTTTTTAAAAAAATTATCAGCCCTTTGGATATGTTCTTCAAACTTCTTGCTTCCATAGTTTCTGAACAACAGCAATTACTTTTTGCTCCTTTGTAAAAATGTAATTTTCTCTGGTGGTTTTCAACAATTTCTTTTCGTTGTTAGTATTTGGTAGTTTGTTTACAGAATATATATAGGAGTAGATTTTTCAGCGTTCGTCTTGATTGAGGTACATTGAACCTCTTAGATTTATAAAGTAATGTTTCCCACCAAATTTGGGGGAGTTTTTAGTCATTATTTCTTTTTTTTTTTTTAATTTATTTTTATTGTAAACAAATGGGATACATGTTGTTTCAGTTTGTACATGGAGTAACAGCATACCATTTGCATAGTCATATATTTACATAGAGTAATGATGTTTGATTCATTCCATTATTTTTTCCTTCCCCCCACCCCTCCCACCTCTCTTTTCCCTCTATACAGTCCCTCCGTCCTCCATTCTTGTCCCCCTCCCACCCCCATTAAGTGTCATCATCCGCTTATCAGTGAGATCATTCCTCTATTGGATTTTTGAGATTGGCTTATCTCACTTAACATGATAATCTTCAATTTCATCCATTTGCCTGCAAATGCCATAGTTTTATTATTCTTTATAGCTGAATAATATTCCATTGTGTATATATACCACAGTTTCTTTATCCATTCATCAATTGAAGGGCATCTAGGTTGGTTCCATAGTCTGGCTATTGTGAATTGAGTCGCTATGAACACTGATGTGGCTGTATCTCTGTAGTATGCTGATTTTAAGTCCTTTGGGTATAGGCCGAGGATTGGGATAGCTGGGTCAAATGGTAGGTCCATTCCAAGTTTTCTAAGGAATCTCCACACTGCTTTCCAGAGTGGCTGCACTAATTTGCAATCCCACCAGCAATGTATGAGTGTACCTTTTTCCCCACGTCCTCGACAACACCTATTGTTGCTTGTATTCTTGATAATCGCCATTCTAATTGGGGTGAGATGGAATCTTAGTGTAGTTTTGATTTGCATTTCTCTTATTACTAAAGATGTTGAACATTTTTTCTTATATCTGTTGATTGCTTGTACATCTTCTTCTGAGAAGTGTCTGTTCATTTCCCCAGCCCATTTGTTGATTGGGTTATTTGTATTCTTGGTGTAGAGTTTTTGAGTTCTTTATATATTCTGGAAATTAGTGCTCTATCTGAAGTATGAGTGGCAAAGATATTCTCCCACTCTGTAGGCTGTCTCTTTGCATTGCGGATAGTTTCCTTTGCTGAGAGAAAGCTATTTAGTTTGAAGCTGTCCCAGTTATTGATTCTTGCTTTTATTTCTTGTGCTATGGGAGTCCAATTAAGGAAGTCTGATCCTAAGCCAACATGTTGATGATTTGGACCTACTTTTTCTTCTATAAGATGCAGGGTCTCTGGTCTGATTTCAAGGTCCTTGATCCATTGTGAGTTGATTTTTGTGCAGGGTGAGAGATAGGGGTTTAGTTTCATTCTGTTGCATATGGATTTCCAGTTTTCCCAGCACCATTTGTGAAGAGGCTATCTTTTCTCCATTGCATATTTTTGGCACCTTTGTCTAGTATGAGAAAATTGTATTTATTTGGGTTTGTGTCCGTGTCCTCTATTCTGTACCATTGATCTACCTGTCTATTTTGATGCCAATACCATGCTGTTTTTGTTACTATTGCTTTGTAGTATAGTTGAAGTTCTGGTATTGCGATACCCCGTTTCATTCTTCCTGCTAAGGATTGCTTTAGTTATTCTGGGTTTCTTATTCTTCCAGATGAATTTCATAATTGCTTGCTCTATTTCTGTGAGGTACGTCATTGGGATTTTAATTGGAATTGCATTGAATCTGTATAGCAGTTTTGGTAGTATGACCATTTTGACAATATTAATTCTGCCTATCCAAGAACATGGGAGATCTTTCCATCTTCTAAGGTCTTCCTTAATTTCTTTCTTCAGTGTTTTGTAGTTTTCATTG
Source organism: Sciurus vulgaris (assembly GCF_902686455.1). Classification (NCBI taxonomy): domain Eukaryota; kingdom Metazoa; phylum Chordata; class Mammalia; order Rodentia; family Sciuridae; genus Sciurus; species Sciurus vulgaris. The sequence goes on from NC_136465.1 coordinate 83,356,209, forward strand.
TAGAGATCTTTTACCTCTTTGGTTAGATTGATACCCAAGTATTTTATTTTTTTTTGAGGCTATTGCAAATGGAGTTGTTTTCCTCATTTCCCTTTCAGCTGTTTCATCGCTTGCATATAAAAGTGCTGTAAATTTATGCGTGTTGATTTTATAGCCTGCTATTTTGCTGAATTCATTGATGAGGTCTAGAAGTTTTCTGGAGGAGGTTTTTGGATCCTCTAAATATAGAATCATGTCATCCACAAATAGTGACAGCTTAAGTTCCTCTTTTCTGTTCGTATCCCTTTAATTTCTTTAGTCTGCCTAATTGCTCTGGCTAGAGTTTCGAGGACAATGTTGAATAGAAGTGGTGAAAGAGGACATCCCTGTCTTGTTCCTGTTTTTAAAGGGAATGATTTCAATTTTTCTCCATTAAGGATGATGTTGGCCATGCGCTTAGCATAAATAGCCTTTACAATGTTCAGGTATGTTCCTACTATCCCTATTTTTTCTAGTGTTTTTAGCATGAAAAGGGTGTTGTATATTGTCAAATGCTTTTTCTGCGTCAATTGAAATAACCATATGATTCTTATCCTTAAATCTATTGATATGATGGATTACGTTTATTGATTTACGAATGTTGAACCATCCTTGCATTCCAGGAATGAACCCCACTTGATCGTGGTGCACAATTTTCTTCATATGTTTTTGGATACGGTTTGCCAATATTTTGTTAAGGATCTTTGCATCTATATTCATCAAGGATATTGGTCTAAAATTTTCTTTCCTTGATGTGTCTTTTCCTGGTTTGGGTATGAGGGTGATATTAGCTTCATAGAATGAGTTCGGTAGGGTACCCTCCTTTTCTATTTCCTGGAATACTTTGAGAAGTATTGGAATGAGTTCTTCTTTGAAGGTCTTGTAGAACTCGGCTGAGAATCCATCTGGTCCTGGGCTTTCCTTGGATGGTAGATTTTTAATGGCTTCTTCTATTTCATTGCTTGATATTGATCTGTTTAAATCGTGTATGTCCTCCTGGTTCAGTTTGGGAGGAGCATATGTCTCTAGAAATTTGTCACTGTCTTCGGTACTTTCTATTTTGTTGGAATATAGATTTTCAAAGTAGCTTCTCATTATGTTCTGTATCTCAGTGGTGTCTGTTGTGATATTTCCTTTTGCATCGTGTATTTTAGTAATTTGAGTCTTCTCTCTCCTCTTTGTTAGTGTGGCTAAGGGTTTATCTATTTTGTTTACTTTCTCAAAGAACCAACTTTTTGTTATGTCAATTTTTTGAATAGTTTCTTTTGTTTCAATTTCATTGATTTCAGCTCTGATTTTAATTATTTCCTGTCTTCTACTACTTTTGCTGTTATTCTGTTCTTCTTTTCTAGGGCTTTGAGCTGTAATGTTAGGTCATTTAATTGTTGACTTTTCATTCTTTTCTGGAATGCGCTCCATGCAATGAATTTTCCTCTTAGTACCGCTTTCATAGTGTCCCAGAGATTTTGATATGTTGTATCATCATTCTCATTGACCTCCAAGAATTTTTTAATCTCCTCCCTGATGTTTTTTGTTATCCATGTTTCATTCAATAGCACATTATTTAGTCTCCAAGTGTTGGAGTAATTTCCTTTTTTTACTTTGTCATTGATTTCTACTCTCAGTCCATTATGATCTGATAGGACACAAGGCAGTATCTGTATTTTGTTGCATTTCCTAAGGGCTGCTTTGTGGCCTAACATATGGTCTATTTTTGAGAAAGTTCCATGTGCTGCTGAGAAGAAAGTGTATCCACTTGTTGATGGATGGAATGTTCTGTATATGTCTATTAAGTCTAGGTTATTGATTTTGTTATTGAGTTCTATGGTTTCTTTGGTTGGATTTTGTTTGGAAGATCTATCTAGTGGTGACAGCGGTGCGTTAATGTCGCCCAGAATTATTGTGTTGTGGTCTATGTGATTCTTGAAATTGGGAAGGATTTGTTTGATGTACAGGGATGCACCATTGTTTGGGGCATAAATATTTACTATCGTTATATCTTCCTGATTTATGGTTCCCTTAAGCAATATGAAATGTCCTTCTTTATCCCTTCTGACTAACTTTGGCTTGAAGTCCACTTTATCTGATATAAGGATGGAAATCCCCACTTTTTTACTGAGTTCATGTGCGTGGTAGGTTTTTTCTCATCCTTTCATCTTTAGTCTGTGGATGTCTTTTTCTATGAGATGAGTCTCTTACAGGCAGCATATTGTTGGGTCTTTCTTTTTAATCCATTCTGCCAGTTTGTATCTTTTGATTGATGAGTTTAGGCCATTAACGTTCAGGGTTATTATTGAGAAATGATTTGTATTCCCAGTCATTTGGCTTATTTTTGGTTTTTAAGTTAGCTTGGCTTCTCCTTTGAGTGGTTTTTCTCTAAGGTAGTTCCTCCCTTTGCTGACCTCCATTGTTGTTTTTCATTTCCTCCTCATGGAATATTTTGTTGAGAACATTCTGTAGTGCAGGCTTTCTATTCGTAAATTCTTTTTAACTTTTGTTTATCATGGAAGGATTTTATTTCATCTTCAAATCTTAAGGTTAGTTTTGCTGGGTATAGGATTCTTGGTTGGCAACCATGTTCTTTCAGAGCTTGAAATATGTTGGTCCAGGCCCTTCTAGCTTTTAGAGTCTGGGTTGAGAAGTCTGCTGCTATCCATATTGGTCTCCCCCTATATGTAATCTGATGTTTTTCTCTCGGCCTTCAAAATCCTATCTTTATTTTGAATGTTAGGCATTTTCATTATAATGTGCCTTGGTGTGGATCTGTTGTGATTTTGTGCATTTGGTGTTCTGTAAGCCTCTTGTATTTGATTTTCCATTTCATTCTTCAGGTTTGGGAAATTTTCTGATATTAGTTCATTGAATAGGTTGTTCATTCCTTTGGTTTGTATCTCTGTGCCTTCCTCAATCGTGATAATTCTTAAATTTGGTCTTTTCATGATGTCCCATAGTTCTTGGAGATTCTGTTCATGATTTCTTACCATCTTCTCTGTTTGGGCAACTTTATTTCCAAGATTCAATATTTTGTCTTCATTGTCTGAGGTTCTGTCTTCCACGTGGTCTAGTCTGTTGGTGATGCTTTCCATTGAGTTTTTTATTTGGTTTATTGTCTCCTTCATTTCAAGGATTTCCGTTTGGTTTTTTTTTTTGAGAATCTCTATCTCTTTGTTGAAATGATCTTTTGCTTCCTGCAGGTGCTCTTTCAGCTTATTGGTATTATCATTCATTGCCTGCATTTGCTCTCTTAGCTCATCCTTTGCTTCGTGAATCATCTTAATCATGTGCAATTTGAAGTCCTTTTCTGACATTTCTTCTAACATACTGTCATTGGATTCTATTACTATAGAATCTAGATTTGTTTGGATCATTTTCTTCCCTTGTTTTTTCATGTTGTTCATGTATCTTCCCCTCTAGTAGTGCAGATCTGGGGTATTGCAGATTTTCCCCTATAGGCTTATAGTGGCCCTATAGGTTTCCAAAACCCTTTCTTTAAGGGGAGTTCAATATTAGCAGTGCCCAAATCAGACACTATGCAATCCTAGACCAAATAGCCCCTATGGGGACAATAACAAAATTGTCGTAATAAACAAAATGTGTTCAAATGTTATCTTCGGTAAAACAAACAGGTTTTACAATAATATCTGCAGTTTCTAATGGAGGACAAAGAGGATGCAGAGGGATGAAGAATATGACTGTTAATGGGATAATAAAAGAATATACAGAAGTTCTAGAAAATAAAAAGGGTGAGAGTGTAATCAAAAGAAATCGGATGTTAGCATGTAAATAAGGGAGAAAGTGACTCTGAGGGAACAGGTAAATAGAAGGAAAAGAAAGCAAGAAACGTAAAGAAATAAAAACTTAAATTTTTTTTTTTTTTGAAAAGGAGAAAAAAGAAAATCTACTGTATAACAGTCATATACTAATGAAACCTCCCAGTGTTCAGAAGCCTGATGTATGAGAGGTACCTGACAATGAGCTTCAAGCCTCCAGCAGGCATCTCAGGATGGGATTTGCCCCACCTAAAGATGGGAGCTAAGGCTTCCAGGATTATCCAAGATGGCTGCTCTGGCTTCCAAATGTGTTGGCAAATGGGGAGCTGCAGCTCAGGGGTGGACGTGGTCAGCTCAAGGTCCTGGAGACAGGATGCAGTTGGTCCGGCAGTGATCCTGGAGGTCGGGTGTGTTTGGTGTGGTTGTGGGATCCAGGAGGCTGGGTGCAATCAGTTGATCTGGGTTCTCGGTGATAGGGCACAGTCATTTGGTCTGGGGGTCCTGGCGGCAGGGAGCATTCAGTTGATGTGAGGGCCCCTGAGGCAGGGAGTGATGGGTCGGGCTGAGGGATCCTGCAGGTACTGTAACAGTGAACTTCCAGGCAGCAGCAGGCAACTGATTCTCCACTGGCGGTCTGCGGTCAGTCTGCTGGCAGCTGTCGGACGATCGGGAGGTGAACCTGGAGCGTTGAGTGATGGATAGGGGTAAGGCAGGTGATGGACAGGCGAGAGGCAGGCAAATGGCGGATGATAGACACCTGACAGTGAGCAATCTGCTCTCAACAAAGGCATCAATATGCTGGCAGATTGCAGGTCATCACAGCAGACAAATGGGGTAAAGAGCAGGGGATCGATAAGCAGCAAAAACTGCCTCACCGAGAAACAGATATCCTCTGCATGAATCCGGCGTTGTGGAGCGAGAAGGAACGCAGCCTCCCTCTAGACCGCCATCTTGGATCTCTAGTCATTATTTCTTTAGATAATTTTTTCCATCTCCTTCATTTCCTCTCATGTAGATTTGTACCAATCTATTTCTCATTATTGCATAGGTCTCGGGTTCTCATATTTCCTTCTGTTGTTCTTTTTTGTTGTTGTTTTTGTTTTTCTCTGTTTTTTGTGGACTGGAAAATTTTTGGTGATCTGTTATCAATTTCACTGAAGTTTTTTTTTTTGTATGTTTGTGTGTGTGTCCTGTAATCTGCTTTTGAACCTGCGTAGCTAATTTTTATTTTAATAATCATTCTTTCCAGCTGTATTATTTCTTCTTTTGTATTAATTTCGACTTTTCCTTTGAGATGTTCCATTTGTGCCTTCATATTTTCCTTCAATTCTTTGAACACATTTTTAATATCTATTTTGTAGTCTTAGTATGCTTAATGTAACATCTGGCTCCACTTAGAGTCAGTCTCTGTTGTCTTACTTTTTATTACAACTTGGATTCCACTCCACTTATCTTTGCATGTTTAGTAACTTTTGGTTAAGTTTCAAAACTAAGTAAACTTTGAAAACTGGACCTTCTAGATAATGTTGTAGTGTATGACTTTTTTCACATTCTTTGAGAATTGTTGTGAACTTTTAATTTAGTATTTAACTGATTTATGGTTATATTTATAAATATGTTATTTTCTTAGAGATCATTTTCATAGAACGATTTGCAGTTACAAGATTTTAGAATAATATTACTGTCTTGGGATTGGGCCTGAATTTTCTAAAGTCAAGAAGTCATTGTCTTCAATTTCATGAAGCTTGAGTTTTGCAGCTAAAAACCCAATTATTTGGAGTTGCTTTCAGAATGATGCATCAAAGTAAATTATGATTACCATTTATTAAACAGTTAACCCTGTGATATGTGTAGTGTTAAACATTTCGTGTACATTCTTGGATTAATCTTCACAGTAGCTTCAATATCCATATTTTAGAACTTGAGGAAATTACCTTTTAACACAAATTTCACACAGCCGAGTTGGAACTGTAAGATGTAATCAGTCTTTCTGACTTCAGAGTCCTGACTCAGTAGATCTGTGTTGTCCTACCATTTTTTGGTCACTGTCGTATGATTTTTAAAGGTAAACCTTTTCATTTTTCTTTTTTTTTTTTTTTTGGTCTTAATTATAATTTCTAATGATTTTGGACAGTTGATCTTGGTCAAATTGGTCAAAATAGCATAACATACCATATCATTTTTTTTTTTTCAGTTTAAAGTGTCTTTTTGACAAAAGAAAAAAAAGAACTAAAAGAGAGTCTTTGATCCTGCCTTAGTCCAAAGTCTTTAATTTATCTTTTCATCTACTAGATGATATAATCTTGTTTCAAATAGTCTTCACCTCTAGAATACAATAAGCTTGAACTACAAGTGTTTTCTAATTTGCTCCTTAAGGTATAAGTGTGGACATGTGTGTCTGCATGTGGGAGTCTATGTATATGAATAGATTCATGCATGCATATATGTATATTTGTGTAAAATATGAATATTGTAGTGTACGTACTTGTGTTTATATATGTGTGTATATATATCACACATATACATATATATCTCATTAACACTAACACAGATACAGGTCAGTAGGAAGTCTTCCACTAGTGAAAAAGGGAATGAAATTTTTAAAATTATTTCTAGTCTGCTTCTTTGAATATTTTTTTAAATGAAAGAAAATAATAATAGAATCCTTGGCTTTGAAACTCATGACAAGATCAAAAACTATAATGCACAGAGTCTTCAAGATATACATTTTTTGAAATCTTATCTTAATGTAAACCTTTCATTGAGGTTTATATTAAGCATTAAGTGATTGATTTGAAAAAACATTTATTGAACTTCTACTTTGTGGAAGGCATTGTACTAAACAGGGCATACAGCTGTACAAAATACTATACAATCACTGTTCTCAGGTAATTTATAGACAGACTGTAATGAGGTGGACAGATATTACATGATTAAAGTTATAATTACTATTTTTTAGAGGAGAAAACATTTCGGTTAGATTCTTTCTGTAACTTAATTGTTAACGATTGGCTTTGGTGTTTTCAGTTAATAATTGATGATTTGTAGTAGGATGGATCAGCATTTAAGGTGTCAGAAAATGAGTGATGTTTATATTTAATCACATAATACTTAAAGCATTTAATCACTTTAATAGCTCTATACAATGAACAGCTTAATTTTTTAAAACACTTCTGGAATTTCTTTTGAAAATTATATTTTGTATGGTAAGAGTTTAACCCATGAGTAGTATCCTGGGACATTTCTGTGACAAACTGTCTTTCTTAAGGTAAAGTATTTAGGGATCCAGATTGAACCAGACAATACCTTATTCCTCTTTCCCTTCATTATTACTCATTTTTCCTTTATACCTGCCAGTTTCCTTTGAAAAATGTAGTTTTATTTTTCAGAGTGGAAAAGCCACTGGCAGTGATTCAAGTGGTGTCATTGATCTCACAATGGATGATGAAGAGACTGGAGCTTCACAAGGTACTTAAATAGTAATGATAGTAAAGAGTACGTTGATACCATTTTTTTCTTCCTGTTACACTATAATATTCTGTAAAGACATAGCTCTCCAATATTATATTTGGTGTATTTTTATCCCTTTTAGAATGAGAGTTTTAAAAATTGAGTTTAAAATTAGAAATCAGATCTTGAATGAATATAAACAAGGCCAAGAGGAAAATAGCATCTGGCAAAATATTTAGTTTATTAGCACCTCTATATTTGTGTCTTGTTATTTCACTTGATTCTTGCAGTAACCTAGTCATACTCATTTTAGAGTTGAAGAAACTTACTAAAGACCTAGGAGAAGTCAGAATCAGTAAATGACATGGGAATTGAGCCCTTCATTAAATGCGTGTGCGCGCGCGCGCGTGTGTATGTGTGTTTTCTAATGTAGATACTTGAAAGTGTGTATGCATTTAATGAGGACCATCTGAATTGTTATTTTAGTATTACATAGATAAAAATGAAAATAATTTTAAGAAGCATTTACATCCAAAATCCTCAATAATATTCTGAATTAAATGATAATTGGAAAATAAACTGGATACATAGTAAGGCATATTCCCGATTATTCTTTTGAAGTGTTATTAGGTATTCCATAAATAAAAAAGTTTCATGGTTCGGGCTGGTGCTGTAGCTCAGTGGTAAAGCGCTTGCCTAGCATATGTGAGACACTGGGTTTGATTCTCAGCACCACATAAAAATAAAATAAAAGTTCATAAACAACTAAAAAAAAAAAAGTTTCATGGTTAAAAATGCTTGCGGGGCTGGAGATAATAGCTCAATTGGTAGAGTGCTTGCCTTGCAAGCACAAGGCCCTGGGTTCAATCACCAGCACCACAAAATAAATGAATGAATGAATGAGTGAATGAATGAATAGGCAAGCTTGGAAACTGCTTAGATTCAGTGGGTCTTTAATATAGACTTCTCTGAGTCTTTACTAAGCTAAATTAGAATTATAAATCTCTTAACTAAGATTCGTCATATTAAAGTATTTCTCAAACTTGTAGAAAATAATTTGGTTCACATATCTATAAAACACTACGGTAATATTGGAATGCATGTGGAAAATCTAATAAGATCAGATGCTAAGTTAATTATTACTACCTTAAAGACATTAAACTTTTTAAAAACCTAAGTCATATTTTAGGGAATAAGACACTTTACTTGGTTTTAGAGAAGTAAAATTAAATAGCTATTTAGTTGAATATATGAGAACAAAGTTAATCTTTTTTTTATGAAATCTAAGAACAATGAGGAAACTGAAGAATGATTGGGAAATTTACACCATTCTTCATCATGGTTGATTGCATAACAGTATGATCATTCTGTTAAAGAGTTTCATATTATCTGTATTACTTTCACTTTTTTTTTAAATGGACAAATTTGACTGTAATGATCTGTAGAGGACAAAAATAAATGTAGGTTTTTTTGAGCTGACACAGGTAGGGTTGATTATGGATTAAAATGTAATGGAAGGGCTAGGGATGTGGCTCAGTGATTAAGTGCCCATGAGTTCAATCCTTGGTACCAAAAAAAAAAAAAAGGCAAAGCAAGCAAAGTTTGTTTTGTGCTCTTGCCATTTCAGTTTCTAACATCCATTGCGTCCTGGGGTCTCTTTGCATTGTTCTACCTTTAGGTATACTTGAATTCTCTGTTCTAAAATACATTATTCTCCTATATCACCACACTTAAGTATCAGTTGCTAAAGCTTTAAATTTTATTTAGATTTAGAATGGGTGAGGATCATTTTAGATAGAAAGGCTTTTGGCTTGTACTCCTCTTATTACATTATATAATGGTTTCCTATTCTTAAGAGATTTGTCTGAGATACATTTATTTCCTAGGATATTTGAGACCTTTTTGGAGACTTTTTATTTTAACTACTAGATAGTGATGATCAGTGACCATTTGTATTGTCCAGCAGAAGAACCTGTTTAACCTTAAGCAATTGGAATTAAAAATCATACTGTCAAACCCATCACTTTATAGTATTTGTCTAGGAAAATTTCCTTTATACAATTATGTACATAGATATGTGTTCATACAAGCGATGAAACTATTCTAGTTGACACGATACTCTATTGAATCCAGAAGTTAAGATTGTTCTACCAAAATAATAAAACAAACCAAATTCCTGGAAATGTGAATTAGAATTGCTTTCAGAACAATAGTGAATTATTTAAATAGCTCCTGACTTGGCTTTCAAATCCTTGAAAAATTCACATAATTAAAGAAAGAAGTCATTCTTAGAGAAGTAGGTAAATGTGACATTCAAGTAGCAAGTGAAAATTACACTCATTTATAAAGGAAAGACATGTATTTTCTAATTTTTCTATCATTATTCATAACATGTCGCTTTTAATTACCAGACCTCAAAAAGCTGAATCACACTCCTGTGTCAACCATGGGTTCTTCTCAGCCTATGCCTCGACCCTTGCAACCCATACAACCAGCACCGCCTCTTCAGGCATCAGGGGTGCCAACAAGTGGACCATCTCAAACAACGATACACTTACTACCTACAGGTAAATTTGCTGAATCACTGAGTGCAAGCTGTAGTTTTGCCTATAGAAAATTATGACCATGGAATTAAGTTGAAAGATTATATAGAAAATTAAGAATTTTCATTGTTTTTTTGAAGGCAATTTTTTTTTTTAATATAGTGTAATTTAGTGTTGTTGATTGTCTTATGTAACATTACTGTCAGAGAATGATTATAAAGAGGACTTTATATGTCTTTGTCATTTGCCACTGTAAAGAACAGAGATGACATAGTTCTGGAAGGACCAGTTATAATAATTGTGTTCTGAGTAAATTCAAGATATAATAACTGACTGATTAAGTAAGAATTTTTAGGTGGTTCTTAACTTGAACTAGTTTTAACTGGTCTAACATACCATCAGCCATCAGGACAAAAATGCTAATATTCTACTTTCTTGCAGTTCAAGAAACCATAAATCAGAAATTTTCAAGATACAGCCTGTATCACCTTAAACTGCTTAGAAGCTAGTCAAGACAATTTGTCTTCTTATTAATCTGTTGCTTGGAAATTTATATGCAAAGTACTTATTGCAATTTCTTATTAAGGAAAACATTTAATTAAAATGGGATTTTATTCAATGAAATTTATACTTACAATACCAGAGTAATTTGTAGGAAAAGGAATTCTTTCTAGAGATTTAGCAAACCATTCATTAATCATTGAATGATGAAATTATTTTTGATATAGTAAGTGCGTGATGGTTTGGTGTAGTTATTACTGTGTAAATTTTTTGGATTTCAGAATTCTAGATGCCTACCAGAATTTCCTACCCATTAAACTACATTTTACCTTTTTAGCCTTGCTTATATAAGACTTACATAAAATAGTATGCTTATATAAGACTAATTTTGGTGAAATTTGTATTGATTCTCATATTCAAATATCATTGTTTCATCTAAAAAGGTGTATATTATTAAATTCAACCTTAGAAGCTATGTTGTTACCTGTGTTTCCATACATTTATACAAAGTTACAGTAACAGTCAGTAACAATTACCTAATTTAGATATTTTAGAAGGAAATATCATGCAAATACATGGACAACATAGATAATGAAGAGAGAAGTCTTCCTTGTATTATTTATTTCTTTTTCACAATGAAAGTTGAAGATATGTAAAGACTCAGAAGTCTTTACTTGGCTTTTGTGTGTGTATGTTTGTATGTTTGATTTTTGGCTGTGCTGGAAGTCAAACCCAGGACTTCCTGTATGCTAGGCAATACTCTTACCATGAACCACATGTCAGCCTGGATTGCTGGATTGTCTTAGTAAGGAAACCTTTCTTTTTTAAATATCATTCTTCTTCAAATTTATTGAATTATGAAACTAAGTTTTTGAAGCGAAAGTAGATTTTATGTTGTTTCCTATTTTGTAGTTACTACATGATCGTTTCTAAAATGTGATTCTAATTCATAGAGTTATTAACAACAAAATATTAACTCTTAAGAATCACCATTTTTGAGCTTGGTGGGGTGGCACACTCCTATAATCTCAACGATTCAGGAGGCTGAGACAGGAGAATCACGAGTTCAAAACCAGCCTCACTAAAAGCAAGGTGCTAAGCAACTCAGTGGGACCCTGTGTCTAAATAAAATAGAAAATAGGGCTGGAGATGTGGCTCAGTGGTTGAATGTCCCTGAGTTCAATCCCCATACTAAAAAATAAAAATAAAAAAAAGAATCATTTTGTCAGGCTAGTGACAGGTGCCTGAAGTCCCAGCTATCGGTGGGACTGAGGCAAGAGAATCACTTCAGTCCTGGTGTTGTAGGCCAGCCTAGACAAAATAATGAGACTCTGAGACCCTGTCTTTTAAACAGAACACATTACTGTATTTCCATTCTGTGCGTGAATGGAGACTCATTGTTTTGATAAGTATCTGTTAACATTACTCATGTCGTATTAATGTTCTCTCAAGGTGAAGTTTCCCACAATAAAGGAGGAAGAAAATGTGAATGTAATAGCTGGCCAAAAACATAGGTTGGTTCACTTGATAAAAACAAAAATATGAATTACAATAGCTAGCACTTTAATGAACTGAAATATAAAGATATTCTTTTAGATCTATACCCCTTCCGTATAGTTCTATCCCCTTGGTAGAAGACATTAGAGGGCCTCTAATTCTAGGAATAATTTAGTATTGAAGAGGGACAAATTATTCTTTAAAGTCATTCCTATAGCAAACATACTCTTAATCTAGATCTATTTTTTTTTTTTTTTAAATCTTCACATGCTTATTATCTAGTTAAACCAAAGAGTGGGAAGGAAATTAGATGTGAAAAGGAAATTGAGTTGCTCTTCTGAAGCTTGGATTTTAATGTTACTCTTAATTTTGGCTGGCCTTGTTATTTTTACCTTGCAAGTTTATAAAGGACACTATTATCTCTATCTTATAGTTGTTTAGATTTTATGCAAAGATAATTATTGTGTAATATAGTTTGCTTAACAGAATTTACTGCATTCTTAATATCTTTTTTTCCCTTCCATTAGCTCCAACCACCGTGAATGTAACACATCGTCCAATAACTCAGGTGACCACAAGACTCCCTGTACCAAGAGCTCCTGCAAACCATCAGGTGGTTTATACAACTCTCCCAGCACCACCAGCTCAGGCTCCCCTCCGAGGAACTGTTATGCAGGCTCCTGCTGTTCGTCAGGTCAACCCTCAAAACAGTAAGTCTCTTTTCTTATATATACCTCTGAAGTGTATGTAATTCTATTCAGCATTTAGTTGGAGTGGCTTATATTGGTTGACATTAGATTTTGCAAAAAGTGCTTTTGATATCATATTAAAGTAATTATTGTAAGTGCAAGAGATCTGTTGTACAACATAATTCTATAGTATAATTGATAATAATGTATTTATTGTATACTTGAAAATTGGTGATAGAAATCTTAAGTATTCTTTGTACAAAAACATTATGAATATCTGAGGTAATGCAGGTTAGTTTGATATAACCATTCCATAATGTGTATATATTTCAAAACATCCTGTGCACCACAAATATATAGCTTTTTTAATTAAAAATACTTTTTAAATGGCAAAAAAAAAAAAAAAAAAAGACTAATTCACTTTTCTTTCCTTAGGAAAGTTATCCAGAGAAGGTTGGATATATAGACTATATGATTTGTGCTATGTGTGTTGTTTTCAATTTAATTTTAATTATTTATTACCTATACCTTCCTAATACCTTACTTGATGTATAAGCTGTATTCCACTCTGTTAAAGTATCTAGTAAAAGTGAATATTTTCAGTTGTGGCTTAACTCAAATGATTGAATTGTTAAAGTCTCCAAAGAGAAACTCTTAAAAAGGTATGGAAAGTGTTTGAGAAATAAAAGGGAAAATGTTAAAGGAAGCTTATTCTTTCCTATATATGTTATGTATTACTGATATATGTAACTCTGTATATAACTTACATGCTATAATAACTATATTATATTAAAAATACTATATATGTTTTAGCAGTAGAATATATCATATATCATACAAGAACAAGTTGTATGAAAGGTATATTTAAAGTTTAAAGAAAAATAATAAAGTGAACCACCTATGAACTCTAAAGAAAAATAATAAAATAATATGAACACTCTACCAGGTTACAAAATAAGCTTTGCCAGTAACCTGCAGGCCTTTCAGTATGCCATTCCCTATTGCATCCCTTTCCCTTTTCTTCTTGGTTTTCTCTTGGTCATTCTGCTTTAAAGGTTTTGTCACCAGTGTAGGTATTTATATAATACACACACAAACACGTATATATGTACACATGTATGCATACATATATGTGTGTATATATATATATATATAAAACTTATTTTTGAAAAATTTAATAGCAAAGACAAATATAGATGTTTAAAGAAACTACAGTAATGCCATTATTATATGGTAGCTTCCAGAAGAAATTAAACCAATTAGAGTCCCTGGATTATTGTCTGACATTAACTTTCTGAAGTTGGTAAGAGCCTTCCTTCAGAAAATCAGTTGCATAAAAATGAGGTTTGGGAAACTAGGTTCACCACTGTTCAGGACACTTGGTGGCAGAACTGTGATATGGTCCAGCTGCTGAAATATGGTTGGGACAGTATATGGTTCTCTATTTTCTACTTCTTTTATCCTGGAGTATGTCTTAGCAATTTCCTTTGTGGATAAAATGAGTATCCTCAGCTGATCAGCAGGTCGTGGGAAAACAGAGAAAAACCTAATTAACACAAGATAAGCATGGCTTTCTTGAAACTTTCTGTTCTAGTCAGAAATGTGAGAGAGGACAGGAATCTTTATAAAGACAACTTCAGTTTGCTATTGAGTCACACTGTTTCATTCTAGTTTGTTTGCCTTCTTGTGGCACACAACCAGTTGTCTGGAATTTTTGTTCGTAGTCCTGGTGGGAATAGATGTATTTCTTTCTGTGCCGGATATCCTGTTCTTATATCTCATGTCTGTCTTCCTTCGTTTTTTGTTTTTATTTTTGTTTTTTTTCCCTCATATAAATGACACATAATTCAGGGTACTTGAGGAAAGGTTCACAGAAGTTTGTATATTTTGAGTGCTTATATATTATGAAGATTTCTTTATCTTCATGCTTAACTTTGTCTGAGTATAGATTTCTAAGTTGGAAATACTTTTCCTTCTGCATTCTAAAACATCGCTTCACTGACATCAAGTGTTGAATCAGTGTCTTACCAAATTTACAGAATTCTGATGTTATTCCTTAATTTTTTTTATAGGTGTTACAGTTCGAGTGCCTCAAACAACCACATATGTTGTAAACAATGGACTAACTCTGGGATCAGCAGGTCCTCAGCTCACAGTGCATCACCGACCACCACAAGTGCATACTGTAAATGTTGATGCTTGGCTTTATAAAATTCTCAACTATAAAGCTATTGAATATCATGTAGTTAGAATTTTTTCTTTCAAGTAGTAATATCAAAGGGAAATGACAGGTCTTTCTGATCTTCCATAGGGAGTTCATTTAAGAAAATTGATCTTACCATTTTGAATAAATGTTCTAGGGGTAATGATCATTGAGTTTGCTTGTGGTGTACAAATTGTATTTTTTCATATTCTAACTTTATTCTTTCCCTCAAAATCTGTATTATGTCAGTCCTAACTGCTGTATTATCATTAATTTATTGTTTTAAATAATCCACTGGTTTAGAAAATTAATTTGTTAAGTCATAGAAAACCAAGCTTTATCCTTAGATTTAGCCTCTAAAACAGTGTCACATTATTCTGTGACATGATCATGATAGTATTGATTGGAATGGAATATCATGATTATTGGTATGCTGGCTTTGTGAGGGGAATCCAAGAGGTGGGGGCCAATATGACTTATTTCCTAGGAGAACATCTCTTTTTCAATACTCATAATAATGCCTAGCATTTGTGAGTGTTTAACATGTTCCATGTATTGGGACTGCTACCTAAAGGACTTTAAAACTTTATTATAGATGTGGCACCTGTTCACAAAGTTTGTTGACCAACCTAAAGTCATACCTCCTAAGGATCCATGCATTCTATCTCTATAGTCTTTGTTCTTAACAGCTATGATTTTTATTATTTCACTGTAGTGGAAAAAATAATATCAGTGGAGCACTTACTGTATAATAGGTACTTTACAGAGTACTGCACATGTATTATTTTATTTAGTCCTCACAATCCTATGAGTAACAAAATTATTATTATTCTTTTGGGGAGAAAAAGGTATGATACGCCATAAGATGTTAAAATGGTTGATCAATGTCATTACCTAAGCTAGTCAGACCCGTAACGAGAATTAGTCTAATCTTAGAACCTCTAGAGTATTCACAGTGCTTCAGTTCTGGCTGTATTTGGGTATGTGGAAATAGGTTATTACTATTGTTTGCATTTACAGGTAAGTTTTCATTACATATTCCTTCAAAAAACAACTAAAAAATCTCATTTGTAGTATACTTTGCAAATTTTATAACCCATCAGAGCTTTTTACAATTTAAAAAAAAATTTTAAAGTGGAATTTATTGTGTATTTTCTTAAAATGAGCTATCTTACCAGAGAAATAGACTTTTATTTTAGTTTTATTTTAATGTAATTTAAAAAAAACTTTTAAAATAACTTTTCAAACATATATGAAATAAAGGACAGTATAACCATTCTACATACCGATAACCCAATTTTGATAGTTATGAGCACATGCTACTTTTATTTTATCCATATTGCCACCTACCTGTTCTTTCACCCAGGCATACACACTTGATTATTTTTGAGCAGATCACCAATGTTGTATTATTTTTCTCTAAAACATCAGGTAAAACTTCCACTGCAGGAGCTGGGGTTGTAGCTTAGTGGTAGAGGGCTTGCCTAGCACATGTGAAGCATTTGTTCAATCCTCAGCACCACATAAAAATAAATAAATAAAATAAAGGTATTGTGTCCCTCTATAACTAAAACAATTAAAAAACAAAACAACAACAAAAAAACTCCACTGCAGTGACAGAAACAAATACTCATTTGACTTAACTAGTTTTGAGGTATGAGCAGATTCAGAATCATAAAAATTTAAGAATTAAGAGGGATTTTATAGGCCATTTAAGCTATGTATCAAACACCTAAAACTCCTGTGGTCCCTCCAGTCAAAGGCTAGCTTTGTGTTTATTTAATGTTATTTACTGAAGTGATTAAGTCACTTTAGGAAAAGAGAGAATTTTAGAGGGAATATAACAACGTGACCAGTACTTGAATCAGTTCTACTTTAGCTTTCAATGTATTATTTAGCATACTTTTTTTTTGCATTCTTACTGTATTGCACATCACTAAGCTTTGCATGGAGTTGTATTTTTCACATACAACAGTTTGAGTATACATACTAATAGGATTTCGTATGATATTTCCATACATGCATATAACATGTACTAATCAAATACACCTTCAGTAGATTTGAGGGCTTGCCTAGCACATGTGAGGCACTTGTTCAATCCTCAGCACCACATAAAAATAAATAAATAAAATTAAGGTATTTTGTCCCTCTACAACTGGTAGTATGAAAAACACTCTACCCCCTCTCACATACCCTTCCCGATATTTACTAATCACTAGTGTTTTCTAGTCACCTTTCTTTTAAGTAAGTTTGTTTATCTTTTCAATGGACCATTTCATTTATTTTTTTTTTTTATGTGTATTTGGTTTATTTCTGTTATAATCTTTGTTATTCTTTCCCTTAAATTTGGATTTTGGCTTGTTCTTGTTTTCTAAGTCTTTGAGATATATCATTAGGTTATTTTTATTAAATCTTTATTTTTTGATGTAGGTATAAACTTACCTCAGTGTTGCTATTGCTGCATTCCATAAGTTTTGATGTATTTTCATGTTCATTTGCAATGAGAAATCCTGACTTGTGAGTGGCTCATTGTTGGTTCAATAGTGTGTTGTTCAGAATATTTCATTGATTGGTATAATTTCTAAAATGTCCTTTGCTGTTGACTTCTGGTTTTATTCCATTGTTATCCAAAAAGATACAGGATATGATTTCAGTTTTTTTACATTTGTTAAGATTTTTTTTGTGTGTGTGGCCTAATATGTTTTCTAATCTAGAGAAAGTTCTATAGGCTGAGGAAAACAATTGTATTCCACAGCTATTGTATGAAATATTCTCTAGACATCTGTTAAGTCTATTTGATCTATAGTATAGTTTAACTTTGATGTTTTGTTAACTCTTCTGTCTGGATGATCTCTCCATTGATGAAAGTAAAATGTGAAAATTTCCCACTGTTATTGAACTGGAATAAATCTGTTCTTTTAGGTTAAAAAGTATTTGTTTTATAAAGTTGAGTGCTCTGATATTAGGTGCATAAAACATTTTTTTATATTTATTGCTGAATTGTTCCCTTCAGCATTATATAGCAATCTTCATCTTTTTTTGGTTTTTGTCTTTTTTTGTCAGCAATAAATACAGCTATTCCTGCTAGCTTTAGGTTTCCATTTGCTTGGAATATCATTTCCATCTTTTTTTTAAGTCTGTATGTGTCTTTACTGATAAAGTACATTTCTTGTAGACAGCATATTATTGTTAGATTTGACTTTTTATCCATTCAAGCAGTGTATATCTTTTTTTTAATCTTATGTAGTTGTAGATGGACATTATTTATTTATTAATTTTTATGTGGTACTGAGGATCGAACCCAGTGCCTCACACATGCTAGTCAAGCACTTTGCTACTGAACTATAGCCCCAGCCAGTGTATATCTTTTAATTGGATATTTTTAGTTTACATTCAATAATTATTGATCATAATATTACTCTTGTCATTTTATTGATTCTCTTCTAGTTGTTTTCTTCCTTATTTATCTTTGATAGTATTGATAACTTTTTATTCTTTTGTTTCTCCTTTGTGTTTCTCCTCCTCTAGTGGGATTTATATTTTTGTATGCTTTCATGATGGTAATTATCTTTCACTTCTGTATGTAGGACTCCCTTTAAAGTATGTTTTTGTCAGGCTGTTGTGAATTCCTTCCATTTTTGCTTATCTTGAGTCCTTTATTCATTCTGAAGGGTAGCTTTGCTGGTTATAGTAATCTTGCTTGGAAGTTATTTTCTTTCAGGGCTTAGCATGCATTATTCCATTTCTTCCTGGACTGCAGGTTTCTGCTAACAAATCTGCTGTTAGTTCAGTGGGGAAACCCTTAAATGTGACTTGGAGCTTTTCTCTTGCAAATTTTACAATAGTTTCTTTGTCTTATACTTCAGGCAGCTTGACTATAATAAGGCATATATTTTGTTTGCTTTGTGGTACTGAGGATTGATCCTGGGCTTCATGCATGCTAGGCAAGCATTCTACCACTTAAGCCACATCACCAGCCCGACATGGAGATATAAAAAGATATTAGATCTTCAGTATTTAATATTTAGTTTATACAAATTATTCACATGGAGAAATGGTGCTGGGAATTGAACCTGTGGCATCCTCGTTGCTAAATATGCAGTGAGCTACATCTCCAAACTTAAATATATATTAAAACATTTGTTAAGTGAATTTCAGTTAAGGAAATTGTTATTTGTTATCTTCCAGTATAAAGTCAGAGAACCAATGATATGTTCCACTTGGAGAAAAAAGTCACTCATATCCCTTCTTTCTGGTTCTCACCTATTATCTTAACACCCAGATACAATAATAATATTTACAATAATGATAATATTGTTCCTGTGTTAGATATGTCAGTAGGGCTTTTTAAAGTTAGTATCATGCTTTTTCATCACCAAATAACACGCCTTAACCTACCTCTTCAAATTTTTTTCCCCCTTCACATACCCTATGGCCAAGAAAAAGTTGTTCTGGCCTATTATAAGTCCTTTCACTTTCCTATCCCTATGTCTTTGCTCATGCTTTACCTATTCACTGAAAAGTACATGACTATTTCTGCATCTAAGTAGTCCAATCTAAGTAGCATCATTTTCATGCAAACTGACCAAGAACATAATATGCATTCAGTGTTAAACACACTTACTCATAAGAATATGGTACTGCCTTTATATTCAGTGTTAAATACACTTACTTATAAGAATATAGTACAGCTTTAAAGTGAAAGTATACTTCATTTCATATGATAAACTTTCACATGTGATTTTAAAGAATGCTATGTTCAAGTGAGAACCTATAGAATAGTGAATTAAATCAGAAATTAATTTGTTAGAAGTACACGATTTCTACTTTCACCTTACAGTGCTTTTTTTTTTTTTTTTGGTATTGGGGATTGAAACCCAGGGATACTTAACTACTGAGTTGCTTGGGGCCTCGCTAAGTTGCTGAGGCTGACTTTGAACTTGGAATTCTCTTTTGAACATGCGATCTTCCTGCCTCAGCCTTCGAGCCACTGGGATTACAGGCGTGTACTGCCATGCCTGGCTTATGATATCCCTTATAATTATATTCCATCAGCAAGACATTTTTATTTCCCAAGAAAAATTCAATATTTTAGGTCTCAGGAGTATTAGTAGAAGATACCTTAACACCATTGTTTTGGGCTTGATTGGTTATAAATCACCAAATAACATGCCAAAGTTTACAAATTTATGTAAAATGATCTCTTTATGTGATATTTGGGGTGTCTTAATTCTAGCATTCTAAAGTAGTTCTTTCTGTGATCACTGTAAAATAACGTGATTCTTCTTTTGTTAGGAGCCTCCACGCCCTGTGCACCCGGCACCCTTACCAGAAGCCCCACAACCACAGCGTCTGCCCCCAGAAGCTGCCAGCACCTCTCTGCCTCAGAAGCCACACTTGAAGTTAGCACGAGTTCAGAGTCAAAATGGCATTGTACTGTCATGGAGTGTCCTGGAGGTGGATCGAAGCTGTGCTACTGTGGATAGTTACCATCTCTATGCTTACCATGAAGAACCCAGTGCCACTGTGCCCTCACAATGGAAAAAGATTGGGGAAGTAAAGGCACTTCCCTTGCCCATGGCTTGTACTCTCACCCAGTTTGTATCTGGCAGCAAATACTATTTTGCAGTACGAGCCAAGGATATTTATGGACGTTTTGGACCTTTTTGTGATCCTCAGTCAACGGATGTGATCTCTTCTTCCCAGAGCAGTTAAACCTTGGAGCCTTTGTCTTTTCCTCTTTTAAAAGTTCCACCTTTTGGTCTTGTTTTTAATCTTGTGCATGATACCTAATGTAAAATCCACATTGTGCAAGATTTCTTGGACAGATGTGTATATACACTACATTTGTTTATAACCAGAAGTAAAATAAACTCAGCCCATAAAGCAAGAATCTTCTCCCAGACAATTCAGCTTCAGGGTTTTGAAATGTAAATGTGTGTATCTTACTTTAGTTTTAAGGCTAGGGATATGTATGCGTGTTTGTGTGTGAATTTTTTTTTTTTTTTTTTTTTGGCTTCATTTTGTTTTTATTTGTTTATTGCAGTGGAAACTACCATTTTCATTCCCAAACTTACCTCTCTTTTAATATGAAGTAGATTAAATATCTGAGGTATGTAACTGGCATAATTCTGCTTCCAAGGGAACTATGGGATCAGAGTTAAGTGATTTAAACTGAATCTAAACAATACCCAAAGAAATAAAAAGCAAAATGAGTAGTTTAAAATAGGTTAATTTGAACAGAGGAAAGGATTTATTCATCTTTTGTTGCTTTTCAACTTGTTAATTAAATGAAAAACATCTGCATTGACCCCTTCCCCTTTCCTAACCTGGCTTTTATGTTTATTTTGTGCCTTACAGATTTACTATAGAATAAACATGGCCATATGTCCACTGTTATTTACCCTTTTAGCTTTCAACCTTTATTTCTACATTATCTCCACAAAATATAGAACACAGTAAGTTTAAACCAAGGCCTTTATGTATACATAGGTATGTGCGTATGTATATATACATATACATATGTATAACTTTTTTCCTCCTTCATCTATGGCATTATCATATTTAACTTCAAAAACTTGACTTGCTTTTTTCTTCTATAGATGCTTTTATTTTGGGTTATTATTAACTCTTCATAAAAATGGACCAAGAGAAAACCGTATTGTTTAAGAAAATTTGCCATCAAACCTGTTCCATGTTGCACACTATGTTAGACATTATGAAAACAATTCTAGTATACTTAATCACCCATAGTGCATTAGTCTTTCAAAGGAAATGAACAGTAAGATTCACCAAATACAGTGAGCTAATATATCAAGAGGAAAGTTCCATTTCCTCTTTACTCTCATGTCATCCTTCCTGTTTTAACCTTTTAACTTTGTTTTGATGGTGCCAAGTTGAATCCAGTCTTAGCCTTTATCAGCTTTGGATAGAATTTAAAATATTTTAGGTCATTTTGTTTAACAGTTAAATATAACATCTTGTGTATCTCCATTCCTCTTCAAAATTAGTGAAATTCAGCTTAGGTCATGAATTTTCAGTATGAGTGTCAAGCTATACTGGTATCAGGTTGGTGTTTTGAGTGAAGATAGTTTTTAGGACAAAAGGTCTGGGTCAAGTTTTAGGAATGAGAGTGCAACTGGAAATATTTTGAAAAGTATTCATGGAGTTTGTGAGATCACTTTCCAAATCTTCTTTACTTGTGACATTTGAATTCATACTTTAACCTTCTCAAAATAAATTGGTCATTTATTTTTCCTGGAATTAATAGGAGGGAGCTATCCTTTTTTATCAATACTGTTTTGTGTACAACTTTGATGGCTTAAAATAGGAAGTATTCTCATTGTAAAGAAATTTTCTTTAGAGACTTTGCACTGGTCATTGTACTGTCATCTTAAGTGTGAAGTTTGATTGGTGATGAAGAAAGCCTACAGGTTGCCAAAATGTAAATGCGCCTAACCTTCCTTTCACTCTCAGAAAATGAGACCACAATGAGAATTAGAATTTTCCACAAGTCAAATTTGCCAGCCAACTGTGTAGATATTACTCATTCTAGGGTGAATGAAGATGATAATAAAAGTTGCCAATGTTATGGCAATAAATTTTCAACAGGAGGAAAACTGTCTTCTGGATGTATATGAGCAACTATCTATATCTGCATGTATATGTTTTTACCTAAAGTGGTTGCAATGTTGATGTGCTCAAGATCATTCCTATCTGCAGAACAGAAAGCCCCCCATGTTCAAAATTGTTCTTTATTGACGGGTTTTATGGTCATGTGGTAACAATTTGCTTACCAAGCCTACAAAAGGTTCCCTTAATTAATATTTGTATTTATATTTACTAATCTTATTTTAAGTTTTCATATTATTATTAAGCAGGTGAAGAAAGCCCAGTAGAATGAAAATGTTTGTTTATTTTAGCCTATATTCGGTATTTTCTGTCAAACTAAGTGCTCAAATAGTAATTCTCAATAATTCTAGATTTACTACAGAAAATTATTACCTAAAACTTATTTTATTCCGGATGGTGGAAGGAAGGTATAAAGAGAGATTGTAATTATTTACAAAAAAAGTATATTTATTATAAGATGGTCTCCTCAAATTAACTTGCCATGAGATTAATGGGCAGTAGCCACATTGGATTTACTGAAAGGGACTAGGCTAGAATGCCAGGCTTTTATTTGGGGCAGGTTTAAATGTCGATGAGTGCTAGCTTTTTGTTTGATTTCTTTGGACGAGAATGGACGACTCAACCATAGACTTTTTAGTAGCAGTTCATACTCCATGGTTCTTTTTTATTTGATGATATCTTTTCACAAAGTATTATAAATAAGCTCAATTATCCCATTTTGGGAATGCAAGTTTGCTACATTTCTAGGTTGACAATACTTGTATAGGTATTGCCTTATTGGAAATCCTGGAAACTTCTGATATTTCAACCTGAAATGTAGGAATGGTTATATGGCAACAGTAATGTTTATTACCCTCTACTTTGAACTTTGTCAGAGTAATTTTCACCTGTTTTAAGTGTGAGCAAATCTCTTTTTAAATTATGTTTTGCTAGTAAATATATAAATGGCATACGAAGACAATATCTGTTGTTAACAGTTAACTTTATGAGGTAACTATATCCCTTCATTCCTCTGGACTCACTCTTACTGTTTCACACAGTATTTAACTTTATGAGAGAAGTAGAGAGCTTTCTTCTTTGAACAGTGAATATTTGTTTGGATACCATTTGCCTCACAGGTGTTCCCCACTCCCCCCATTCCCATTGCCCTAAAATAAATACCTTGAAAAAAGTGGCCTGAAGCAAGGAGCTTAGAATCTTAGGTGCATCTCTCTGCAGAAGTCTCACAGCATTGTATTAAGTGTTAACTTAGTTTTTGTTACTTGGTTTTTTGCTTTAAATATTCTCCAAATTATCATTTATGCAGCAAGTTTAGTGTCAATATTCCATGATAGGCATTTATCTTGTTCCATGAGTTCTCCAGTACTGTATAAAGTTAACAAAATAATAGCTGTGGTATCTCTCACTTACATATACTGTGATCTCAGCACAGTAGGGTACTGCAGATACCTTCCAAGTATTCTCCCTGACTTTCCTTCTTAGGCCATGTCAGTATCCTCAGTATCTTAAGATTTTGTTGTTGTTGTCACTGACCTGTTGTTGGCCTATTTTATTCTAGTTTCCAGAAAAACTGTGTCCCAGTATTAGATTATTGCAAATAATTATCTAAAACCAATATGTGATTTTGTTTTTGCGAACTATTTACTGGGCAAATGCTGTTTTTTGTTGGCTTGATTTTTCTGAGATACACACAAGAAAATAGTAATTCCCCTGAGGCATTTGTTAGTACAGCACACTTACCTAATTCCTGAAACTCATTTATCCTCTTC
This sequence comes from Sciurus vulgaris, assembly GCF_902686455.1. Lineage (NCBI taxonomy): Eukaryota > Metazoa > Chordata > Mammalia > Rodentia > Sciuridae > Sciurus > Sciurus vulgaris. The sequence goes on from NC_136465.1 coordinate 83,380,281, forward strand.
AGCCAGCAAGGAAAGGGGAGGAAAAGGATAATACATGTTTTGTATTCTCATCTTCACATGATTCTTATCATGTCAAAATAAACTTTTGTTTTTTTATTTGTAGAGTCAACTAAATACCTGTCATTTACATTTAAATGCTGTCTTATTTTTTGTAAATAAGGTAACTGGGCAATCAAACACCTTTTGGGGATCCTGGCTTTAGTATTTTATCAACCATTTCAAAACTAAATATAAGTATAAATCCTTTTGTAGGAAGCTTGCATCCTGATTTTTATTTCAGTTGAGAGTGTAAATAAGACAAATGTAAGGCCTTCTTAATGTCTAATATTAACTGGGCTATAGAAAGTTGCCCTGTTTTTATTAGGTTTTGAAGGTTTCTGTGTTTTTTTTTTTTTTTTTTTTTTTTTTTTTTTCTTCTTAAATGTACAGTAGAGTGGCGTCTGTTTAAGTGTTAACTGTAGTGGGGTTTTGTCCAACAAGCCTGAAATTTATACTTTGAAATAAATGACTGGGTTTTTAACATTCTGAGTACTCTTGATTCATTGACTATTATCAGCCCTTGTAGTTTTTTTCTTTTGAAAATCTCTCACTTTGTTTTCAATCACCCCAGTATATACTGCACAGTATGACTTGCTTTACCTACTTAGCAATTCCATGGCATTTAAACCACATGTAGTTTTCTTGCTCAAAAGAAAAGTTTCTATTAGGAATTGCTGTCAAATAGGATATAATGCTTTTAACTAATGGGGGACAACAGTAAGGCTTACTATATTGTGTGCCTAACCTGTACCACACAGATTCAACTAAGCCTGTTGATGAAAGAGATATCAACTGCTTCACCATCCCATCCTCTAAGGCTTTGTCATTAAGTATATCCAGCTAGGAGAAAGAAAACATTGAAGTTCTTAGTAGTCTGGAAGTGGAACTCATCTCAGGTTCGCTTCACTAGAACTTAGTCATGTAGCACAACTACCTAATATAGTCTAGCCTGCAGGCATAAAAGCAGAATAATGGATTTTGGTAAATGAAAGTGGGTTTTGCTGTACTATTATGTGTTAGCTTGAACGCTGAAGCCTAGTATTGTTACATTATACATGTTTCTTCTGAATGTCCGGAGCAAGTGAATGCTTGTTAGAAACAAGTCAGTGGAAAATTAAAATGACAAACTGAATTTAATATATTTTATTAAGAATAGTTCTGACGGGGAAAACAGCTAAAATAGAGCCTTTGGTATCTTGTTTGCAGCATTTCTGTTCCCTCATCTCCTTCCTTCATTGTATGTCAATTTTCAAAATTGGTTTCATGGTAATAAAATCAAAGTTGTAGACTTCTGGCATGCCCTGATGCAGAGTTTTGTTGAAACGGTTCCAACGAAAAACAGGGAGGCCACCTTGTACTGTGGGACCACTAATGGCATAGGCTGTGTACTGAGATGCTAGGTAGATATCTGTCACCTGGAGAGAGAGGGGAGGGGGACATTTTAGAAAACCATTTGGGAAAAAACTTGGCTGAATGCATGCCTTTATTTTTACCCTTCTCTTCCCAAAGTCACAATATTAGCATCCTTTAAGACAAAAATTTCCTATATGAAGCTTCATATCTGTAATGTACTCTTCTATATCCATTTGGCATTCAAATATGTATTGACTGAGAAGAAATGAGATCTGCATTCTTACTTATATTCAGAATTCTCCCTCCAAAACTTATTTTAAAAATACTTAACCCCTCTGTGACTCAGTTTTTCATATTTTTCATTTGTAAAATGGCCTAATAACCCTTTTCATAGAATTTTCATGAGAATTAATGAAAGCAATGCTTAGAGCAGTACCTAGCATATATTATGTCCTCAAAGTTATTAATCAGGTCAGTAATGAGTTTTAAAGTAGAAGAAACTATCAAAAAAACTGAGATCCATGGTTCTAGGGATCTCCTAACCACCAGGTAACTGCAGATCTTAATCTTGGAGGGGAAGAAAATCCTGTGTTCAAAAAGGATCCAAAAAAGAATCAGGGACCGAGACCTTAGCTCAGTAGAGCACTTGGCACTGGGTTTGATCCTCAACACCACATAAAAATAAATAAAATACAGGTATTGTGTCCATCTACAACTAAAAAAAATTTTTTTAATTATATTTTTAACATACATCCTTTGGCAATTTGAAGATGGAGCTTAGCTGGATTCCTATAGGCAAGACAACAGGTGATTTTTTTTGTATTTATTCTGGGACAAATATGACATTTCATTGCTGAATGTTTTCAAATACTATGAAATATACAAACATTTCTTGGGGCTTCATGGGTGCCAGGCTTTCTACATTCCTCTCCCACCACCACCACCACCACTACCTTTTTTTTACTTCACACAACATTGAGCATCATTAAGACGAAACCTTGCCTTCCTCACATAGTGAAAAAGGTTGAGTTATTATTTCCTGTTTAAGAATTAGGCTGATAGAAAAATAAATGTGTAAATGATGTCAGTAGTGTCATAATTTCTAAGCCAATGATAGAATTAGTTCACTCTTTAAAAGCTTTCTTCCATAATTTGGGAAAGGTGCAACATATATAAGCCAAAAGTGCAAAAAGATGAATGATTCTGTCCACCAAGCAGTTAACTTGTACTACTGGACATCCCAAAACCATAGGTAAACTAGCAAGCAGCTCTCTGATGGTTTTTAAAGTTTGCTGATTTCCATAGTATAAATCTGCCCACTTTGACTGATTTGAAGCCATCAATATGTCAACTAACAATTAGTTCTTGCATGCCATATGAGCGGGCTTCAAAACATTACTGCAAACCTATGTATTAACTATAATATGAGACCTATTACAATACTTAAAACCAATTCTAACATGACCCTTATGGCTTTGGGCACCTGGTCTAGTACTCCTGTTCCTTCAATTAAATTTGTCATGTTTAATATGAAATCACACTGCTCTCAATAATATGTTCTTTGAATTTGGGACCAGTCTGGTAAAACTTATCATCATCACCATCATCATGATTCTGTACATTTACAAATAACTATGTCCTGTTCAAAACAGTTTATGGATATTAAAAATTTGTTCTTCACAAGACACTAAGAGTTTTGTAAGTACTGTTGTTTTCATTTTACAAATGAGACAATGGAAACATTACAAAATTGTGAGATTAAGTGGCAGAGGAGACCTGAAATTAGGCAATGAGATCGACTGCCAGAATCTCTGAAAAAGCTGATTGCTGAATTAAACTTTTTGTTTAGGGACATTATTATGTTTTATCCCAAGAAAGCCTCTTCAGCTTTGCCTTTGGCCTACTTGCTGATTGACATTAAATTCAAAAGCCAATAGCATGTTACCTTTGTGTCATAGCAACCTCCTGGACTTGGGTTAAGTGAGTTCAGGTCCTCACGGCAGCAGATGGTATTACAGGGATCACCCTTACTATAAGGGTCCTTCTTATAATCTAGAAAACAAAATAATGGAGGAAAGAGTGAGTATTGGCTATTCTGAGATACATTTGTCCATTGTAAGACTTTTGGACCTATAAAGACTAGATTTGAGGGCCTGGAAACCCAGCTTGCTCTCAGGTACAGACATCTCTCGGCTTATATTAGCTAACTGCAAATCCTCTGCACAAGGCCTAGCTGGCTTCAAGAACCTTGCACAGGGAAGTGAATGGAAGTGAAATAATAGAAGATAACTCTGCATCATTTTTTTCCAACAAAAGAAATACAAATTTCATTTAGATACTATTTGTCAAAAATCAGTTATGAATATTTTTTGTTTTATTAGTTGTTTTTGTCCTTGGAAGGAAACCTGCATTTGGGGAGTGGAGGGCTATCCTGTATGGCCTGTTTCTTCTGTGTGTTTTACTTTTTGCCTTCTTCCGAGGTGCTGGGGATTCAAATCCAGGCCCCTGGCACATGCTCGGCAAGCGCTCTACAGGGTGGGCTGTTTGCCCGCTCTGTGTGTTTTACATATAATGTTTTTTCAATTCAAATCTGTAGAATCTTCCCTGTCATTTTATAAAGGAGCTCAAAATCTATTTGCTGAGTATAAAACATGTAGAGTATTAATTGAATACTAAATACTTAAATAACTTCTTAAAATTCCTTCTAGTACACAGATGTTAAACTTACATGGATTCTTTATCCATGGGGAAGAAAAGGAGTTTTGAAGAATGATTCTTGAGAAATGTGCTACGTACTGTTGTATCGCATGATATATTTCATGGATGCCATATCAGTCACTTTGCCTTGGTCACGCCGGAAGATTTTGGCTCGTGGTGCTAAGTCATAAGAGTAGTCCAAACCCAGCTTCTGTACTAGCAGTGGGTAACCACTCCAGTTGTAGACTTTTTCATGGAAAGGAATGTTGTAGGAAGGCCAATATCCTAATTTAGAATGGAAGAGAAGGAAGGGTGAAATTATTAGGAAGACTGAAAAGAAGAGAGAAGCAGTAAGAGAACTTGAAATTGATAGTATTTTTTTCTGAAAATTGTCGAGTGTGTAATTACAAAATGAAATTGCATAGATAACAGTTTTGAATATGAAGTCTGGCAGCCAGTCAGCCTTTTAAATTTCCAGAATTGTTTTAACTCTAGATTATTTTGTTAGGGGAAGAAGAACATCAGAATTCTTTCTTTTACCCCCAAATTCTTTATAAACCAGAAAATGACCTTTTCATCTGTAAAGCAAAACAACATGTAATGCAGTGTCATGGGAGCTCATTTAAGTAACTGAGCTACTGAAATGCCAAGATGGTTCACAATTGGCCTAAAAAGGGAGACTTCAGAGGCTAACCATGGATGATGGAAGAACACAGTGCTTGGGATCAGAAAACCAAACACCTAAATTCTAGGCTCAGGGATGAATGGGACATAGGCAATTAGCCTCAATTTTTTTTTTTTTTTTTTTTTTCTTTCTGTGAGAGGGTGGGAGGGAAAGAGGAAGCCTATAACAAGAGAGGGCTGGGGATGGCCTTTAATGTTCCAGCAAACTTTAAGTCCTTTGACTACAGATGTCTATAAAAGCTCAGCTAGCTTCGTTCAAAGATTCATAGTGTGCCATAGCCACTCAGCTAGTTAGTCATTTTACCACCAAACATATGACACAACTCTAGTAGAAGCATTTTAGGAACATCCTAGATACCACTGGCCTGGGTTATTGCTGGCAGGGCAGTCAGTCAAAATAAGGGTGTCTCCATCATTTAAGGAATCATTTACCACCTCTATATTCTCAGCCCTTGTTTGCCTGTCTCCATTTTATTGTTGTATGGGATCTTCTAGAAAAGGAGGAAGTTATTAAGACAAAAGAAATGACAGCCCTTTTAACCTTGCTAATCCTGGAACAGAGTGAGCATCAGGAAGAAAGAGATAAGAATGACACTGACATGACAGGATAGAATATATACCTAGGCTATACAGATTCAGGAGTTACTTTGCCTGGATTTGAAGCCTGGTTCGGCCATAAATTAGCTATGTGGGGCTGGGGATATAGTTCAGTTGGTAAAGTGCTTGCCCTGCAAGCTTGGGGCCCTGGGTTCGATCCCCAGCACCACAAAAAAAAAAAAAAAAAAAAAAAAAAGAAGGAAAGAAAAAAAAATTAGCTATGTGACCTTGGACAAATTACCTACTCTTACCTGTGCCTTAGTTTCTTAGTTTTTATAATTTTATAACAGAGTGACAGCATTTGCCTTACAAAGGTTATTGTGAGCATTAACCCATTAAGTTCCAAGTTTCAATTCTGCAAGTATTCTAACAAAATTGACAGAGATACATTAAAATAGATAAGAAATCATAATCTAGAGCTTATATATTGTATTATTTTAATTACATAATATAACTTATTTGAGCACATCATCTTTCTGAGCCTTCCTTACAGTAAAATGGTAAGTTAATATTAATGTATTATATAGTATGTACTATATTTTAGCTTTTATAGGGGTTCTATATCTGGGACATTGGGACAAAATGAATAAAATGCATTCAAACATAAAGTGTTTGTGATATTGTCCAGTACTTGATAAACATTAGATGAATACTTATTATTTCTTTTATAAGAACAGCTCAAATGAGTAATAGAAGATGGCTGCTATTTTACATTTCCATAAAGCTTCATGATTTACAAAAGCATTTAAAATAGAGCAACTTCAGTCTCACAACAAACTGGTGATACACAAGTATTATTTTAGCTGTCCAACCTTTAAGGTTGGTGCAGTCAGCTCCTAAGTGAGCCTAAGAGAGAGCTGCTTGCTCAAAGTAGCTTTTTTTCTTTGCACCATTGCTAATAAAATAGGATTTAGGTTCTTTGAACTCCCATTCTTAAATCCCATGAAACGTCTCTAAGACTAATAAGAGCTGATACTGATATGTATGTATGTATATGTATATGTATATATATATGTGTGTGTGTGTGTATATATGTGTTTGTATGTGTGTGTGTTTTGCAAAGAAGAAAATGCTACTTTGAGTAAGCATCTCTCTCTTGAGGCACACTTTTAGGAGCTGTGGTTGGATAATTAGTTCTCAGTTTTGAATTGCTGTGTTATCCAAGTAACTAATGATTTGGTGTCTCATAATTTTTCCCTATAATGAAGAAGGAAGGTCTCCTGCTTGGTAGGATATGAACTGCATGGCAATTGAAACCTCTACCTTGAAAATTTGCTTTATGTGTAAGTCTTATGTGCATTTAGTTGGTGTAAGTCACTCTATGTTGAGAAGCCTCACTCCAGAAATCATTACAAAATGTAACCTGGGATGGAACAGGACCAGGTCCTGATCCCTAGGGACCACACTCTATCTTGGTTTTGTTCCCACTCATCTATCAGCTGATGATCTATCACATTTGTCTCCTATGTAGTCTCCCTTCTCCTCTGCAACGGTTAGTCTATTCTCCCATGCCCCAAACTCTCATTTTCTACAGAATAAAGGTTAAACTGCTTAACAGATTTATGAGACTAACATTTTCTCCCATTACTACCTATCTCAATTTTCATGATCACTCTGTGAAATTGTAAAGATTCTACATTCTCACATCCAAAAATTATTGGGGGCCAAATGAGTTTCAGAATTGAGGGTTTTTCAGATCCTAGTATAGCAATAGAGTACATTATATATGACATATTTTCTGTGGGGAACATCTCATAATAAAAAATATTCATATTTTTGTAGCCTAATGCATATATGGTATCTTTAAGAGGAAATAATGACAATAAAAAGATAATTCAAATTTACTTTTGACCCTTTTTTGGGCCAAAAATTAGTTCAGATCATGTAATATTTTGCTACTAAGTAAGCCAAGACCAAAACAACAAGAATTTTTGGTTTTACAATTTGGGGATTTCAAAATGACAAATAAGTGATTGTGGATCTATCCCATTTTACATATGAAGAAAGTGAGGCTTGGAGAGGTGGGATAATTTGCCCAAGATTTTGAGGAGCCAAGAATCAAATCCAGGTAATGCAAATAGTTAATCCTAGATTCCTCAGTCTAGGATAGAAGCAAAGCATATGGAAGCAAACCATCTATACTAAACTGCTAAGTTCTTAGAGGGGAGGGAGTTTGTATCCTTGCTTTTCTGGCACCTGAGCCAGAGTAGTACTCTATTAATACTTTCTGAATCGAATTTAAAGCTTTAATCGGGAACCCAAGAGAGAAGGCAATATTAGCACCATGAGAAATCATAGGGCCATAAATGCCTGACCTGTGTCCCAATCTGCCCATAGTCCCTTATGAACTGAGGTATAGTTTTACCTATTGTGCTGACCTTGGTAATTCTTCCCAGTGTAACTAGCAATAGCATCCCCATCTTTTCTTGCCCATCATCTGTTCATGCACCAAACACCCCAAGCATACACACACATGTTCATACTCATCAAACTTTCAGACACAGCATGAAGAAGATACCTTTCCGTAGAACTTCAGTTTGTTCAGAATATTCTACATATGTAGGAATTTGCTCCACAACGTAGAGAGTGCCTTTGCCAAGGCTATTATTCAGCTTTACCTTCTTCAGGTCCAGGACCATGTACTGATTATTATATGTGCCTGAAATATTGGGAAATACGAAGGCATAGCATGGATGTGCTTTACTGGTTAACAACTCAAAAGTTAAACATATATACATGCCTGAAAGTTATTCTGCAAGGTCACTTACCAGAGTTGTATTTTGAAAATATCTCTGCCCACCCCTTGCCATCACTTGCCATCATATTTGCCACACGGACTCTTTGCCAGGCCAGGAGAGTCTCAGGTATCACCTCCTTCAGTAGAGTTTTATTATATACACTATTTGTGGTCTGCAGCAATACCAAACCACTGCTAAGAATATAAAAGTCATCCAGAGACTCCAAAAACCCTACAGAAAAGACAAATATACAAATCAGCATATGTTTGCGTGGGATATTTTACCATCATTTTTTAGCACAACTTTACATACTCAGTGCATTTTACAAACTATGTTATTATTTTCCTTGATCTGTAGGAGACTCTCCCAGCTTTGACTTAGCTCTGGGGTAGCTACCCAACTACTGCTTAAGGTGGTGGTCACCCCTAGATTCTCCATTGTTTGATAGTATGACAAAAATACATTAAATCAGGAGTAATTCAAGTTTCCAAAATGATACACGGAAATAGAGCCTGACTTGCTAGGATTTTTTCAAGCAAACTTTTAATTGGGGAGGATATTAGCAGGGCTCACTGTTGCATAATTAAGACTATGGATGCCTTCTCTCACTACATTTCTGTATTGTACAAATCTATGGTTCTACATGATTTTTATAAATGAAAAACATCTACATGGATAAAAGTGAACATGGTTTTGAAATTAGGACACTTAACACTCTGGGTCAATGCTTTTTCTAAATATTGGAGGCAACACTGGAAAATTGGTGAAGTTACAAGTCTTTTCTGAAGGCCTATTTTGTGGTTTATTCTGGGCTGAGTGTAGAAGATCAGGTGCAGCTGTAACAATGAGAGGATATATTGTCATCAGTAATTGACAGCAGTGGACAAACTGACGGTGTTCCAGAAAAGTCAGGAAAGGGCCCTAGTGAGGGGCTTTTTGTGATACAGTCCTCTGGAGCATCCTTCGTGAATGGGATTAATACTGCTGTAAGAGAGGTTCCAGAAGCTTTTGCTAACCCCTCTGCCATAGGAGGATGCAGCAACAGGCACCTTCTATGGGGAAGGGCCTTCACCGGCATGGAATCTGCTGGTGTCTTATCTTGGATATCCCAGTCTTGAGAACTGTGAGCAGCTTTTTTTTTTTTCAGTGCTGGAGCTAGAACATAGGGCTTCACACAAAAAATTTCAATAGTTTATAAATTACCCAGCCTAAGGTATTTTGTTATAGCCATCAGAATAAACAGAAATAGTCTCAAACTTCCACCATTTTTATATCACTTTGATCATTTTTGCCATATCTGAATTATTGTTGATATTTTTGTTTTATTTTTTAATTAAAGAGTAAAAATTGCATACTTTTATGACATATAGCATGACATTTTAATAGGCATGTACATTATGAATGGCTAATTCAAGCTTTTAAACATATACATTACTTAATATTTTCTTTATATGGACTCCATTTTAAAACTTAAAATACTTAGCCTTGTCATCTACATTAATGTCTAAGGAACCATACGTTTAATGTTTGGGTTTTTTTTCCCATAAAACACATTAAAACAAATGCATTTCTACTAACATGCAAAAAATATTTGTCCCTGTGTCACCTAAAATCACTTTAACAGCATTATGCATGATAGTTCTGAAACAGAATAGGTAGGTGGGTTCAAGTAATGTGATCACTTCAGTTAAAGACTCAAAAGTTTGAACTGGGAGTCAGAAGTCCTGCATTTTAGTTACCTGCCCCTCATGAGTATGGCAAGTCTCATTCTGCCTCTCTTCCTGTTTCCTTCCTCTGATAACCTGGGACTAAGTGATGCCACTCAGCTCTAACAATGTATAATTTCTGGAAATTTCTGAAAATCTTCATGAAAGTCACATGATAATAAGAGTATCCAGCTAACACAATGGGCTTCTCCACAAGGCAGCCAATAGACTATTTAGAAGTTTGTGTAAACTGGAGACAGTTGCACACTCCAAGTGGTACCAGGTAGTACCCTTGAATGAAATTTTAGTGGGTACTTCTCTGGGAAGACACAACCTGGACTTGGGGAATACATGTAGTTTGGCAGGGTGTGGAAATATTCAATGACCTTCACTTCTTGGTCTGGGTTTCTTTTACAGTGCTTATACTGTAAACCATGCTTGGCACTCTTGAGCGAGCTCTCTGATAGAAAATTCCCTTAGTTTACAACATCATGTTTCTGGCATGCTTCACTTTGCTAATTCATTCCTTACTGTAGCTGCCTCTCTGGACACAAGAGGGCAGGCATTCTTTAAAATGTGTAAGTGAATGACTAGTTCTAATGTTTAAGAAGCGATTGGAAGGTGGAAAAAAATATAGGTCACCCAGAGTTCTAGAACACAAAACATGAATTTGTTGGCGAAAACTATTGTTGAGGAAACTAAGTCTATATTTTAAAGTTTACAATAACAAATAAAAGGCCCAGAGAGGGGACAAAGTCCTGACAGACTGCCCTATAAGAGAAAAAAATGTTCTTTGACTATGTAAAAGTATAATCTTGCACTCATGTGTCATTAGCAGCTTTGGAAGGCTATTAGAAATCAGGAGAAGTGAGACACACGTGTTTTATGAATGCAAACAACATCTGATAAGCTACTGGCTGAAACTTTAAAAAGAGGGTGGGGGTCTTTTGGCTAATGAAGCATATTTTAAGACATAAAATGAATCACAAAAATAAACAGGAACCACTATCTCCAGATGCCATTTAGACCTATTGCTTACTTCACACCAGAAAAATTTACCCTAATTATCCTACTGCATGTATTGGCTGCTCCAAAGCTCACATGGTACAGACCAAAAACACTGCTTCCTTTTAGATGAGTCAACAAGTGTCGAGCAAGGACAGACATAACATACAGCAATGCTCCCAGCCTTGATTTCATTTTCTAAGATTTCAGTTACCTGAGGCCAACTGTGATCTGAAGATATTAAATGGAAAATTTCAGAAATACACAATTCATAACTTTATTATAGTACATTGTCATAACTTTTCTTACCATTGTTAATCTCACACTGTGCCTAAATTTATAAATTAAACTCTGTCATAGTTATATTCAATAGGAAAAACAGAGAAGATACAGATTTCAGTATGGCCTGTAGTTTTAGGCATCCACTGGGGATTTTGGAAAATATATCTCCTATGGATAAGGGAGGACTAGTGTATAATTCAAGGCCCATCATATGAATCATGGCTTTAAAAATAACTGTGCTGCATGTTTTTTTCAACCCTCACTCTGTCCCTGTTCTGGGCAATGTGACTTTGCAGCATTTCCATCAAGTAGTATTGTTAGTTTCCCCACCTCTTAAATCTGGCTGGGTTTGGCACTTGCTGCAGCACATAAGCATCTGCCAGTTCTGAGATGAAGCCTCAAGAGACCTGGCATACTTCTACTCACTCTTGTAACCCTGTTGCTGCTTTGTAGACTGACGCATTCTATCCTGGTCTCTAGGATGAAAGACCACATGAAAGAAGACCCAATTACCTCAGCCAACCCCAAACATGCAAGCAAGTGCATCCAGGGCCCCAGGCCCACAGAGCTGCCTACCCAACCCACAGCCCATTCCGGATGCATGAATGTTCCCCACCGAGACATCTAGAAAGAACTACTAAGCAGACCTGTGCACTCATAAGCAATACCAGTCACATACTGCTTTTAGCTGCAGAATTGGGAGCATTATTCTTATTTTGCAGCCATAACTGATACAGTAATATTAATTCAGATAAACAGTTCATTTTGCTTTTTATTGTCTGACTGCCATTTCATTTTAACATGGCCAAAACACATAGGAAATCTCTTTTCTTACTTTAAAAAAAGAGTGACAACTTTGAACCATACTCAGCCTTTCTGTTCATCTCATTCCCTCAGCTGAGGAGGAACAATATCATTTCTTGGAACTGTGGAAAGCATCACTTGCCCTCAGCTACCCTATTTCTTTGAGCCAGTGCAATGGTCAGTCGACAAATGTTTAGTAAACACCTCTCGGATGCCAAACACCGCAGCGGTCCCAGCCCACAGACTGTGTCAGAATTCCCTCATAGCTTCTTCAAAAGGCTTCAAAAAGCTTCTTCAAGCACCCGCCTTCATCTCCCTCTGTTCTGAGTCTCCGTTGGAACTCCTGATCATAGGTTGCTATTTGTAACTGGAAAATATTCTGCTCGCTCAGTCCAAGGAAAGAAGTCCATGGGCTGGCTTCCTCCCATTCCAGGACACAAGATTCCTTCATCTCTTTATTTTGCCTGCTCCACAATGGACTTAACCTTTCTGCCTTACAAAATCGTGTTTACCTGCTTCTCTGCCTGCTAAAATCCTGATAACAATCAACTTCTACTTCTCCTTCCCAGGATTAATCATGTAAGTAGTTACTGAGCACACGTCTGCCTAATCCTGCAGTATGAATGTGGCCAATGCAGGGTTCAGGCTGCTGCATGTGTACTGTGAAGCCTGCATATTTTGTGGTGCCCACCTAAAAGGATTGGAAAGTCTCTTAAAGTTTTTATAGAGTAAATATTTTAAAAGGTAGGTTTGCATTTGATCTGCATTCTGTTATCATCATCCACATCAAAATGAAATTTGTTTTTCTTCAAAAATAAATTATCTTAATTCCAATTGTATGATTTATTTCCTTTTTTCTTTTCTATCCACTCCATAAAATGTACACTCCATCAGGGAAGGAAGGGACTTTTTCTGCCTCGTTAACTTGTGCTTATTCACTTCAGAGCCAGGAAAAGGGTTTAATGCACAATAGGTGCTCAATAAATTACTGTGAAATCTAAGGGGAAAAAAAGAAGACAGTGTTGATCAACATTTACTGTATGTATACTACATCCTGATCCCTTGCTTAAGAAGGGAGCTATCATTTGATCCTCTAGAAAAGTGCTTAAATAAACTTTTCAAACTATTTGAAGCTAATAGACCTCATAAGGAATAAACTTAAGACTGACTCTGAACACATGCCTTTTCCACTTTATACACACCTGACAGATGTGATGGGGACAGATATGTTGTCATGAAAACTGTGACAACATTAATTCAACACATACAATGAAACAATAATGCAACAAGTACATTAGAAACAATGAAGAAGAATGAGTCATAAGGAGTTTCATGTTCAGACAGGGTGGAGTTGGGGGAATCACCTTATGACCAGTTAATCAAGAAAAATATGGAAAACAAGGTAGGATCTGGAAGGAGAGCAGGGAGGAAGCATCTTGAGCTAGGTTGCGAAAGATGATTGAGACAGATGTGAGCTAGCAGACCTGTGTTCTGGGTGGTACCCAAAGCGAGGTGACAAACTAAAGAAAGGTACTTTAAGAAAACAGAAATTAAGTGCTACAGAATTTATTAGTAATCCTTTGGAATATGTGCCCTGGTTCTGCTATTATTTCTTCCTTTTCTTTGAATTTTGTTTTTCAAAGTAGTGGACATGAATTTTGGTCCATGCTCACTTGTGGATTGTTTGTATATATTTCATTTTTATGACCAAAGTCTCAAAGATCAAAAAGGTAACATGAATTTAGCAAAAGTAATTATAGCACATTAAAGATATTTATACTACACATTTATTAAATACATCATTTAATAACCTACGGGAGTAATCACATTCTGAAATGTGAAATTGAGACTTAATTTTCCTGGAGCCTTGAGCCTATTTTATCTTTGGGTGCATTTACTTTCAAGTACATAAACCTGAAATTAAAAAGTCTGAGAAAATTTTTTGCTACATCAACCACAAAGGCCACCACAGTCTCAAAGGATGGATTCTGGACCCCACATGATAGAATCAGCCAGGGTACTTGTTAAAAATGCCCGTCTGGAAAGAAATAAAGAATTTTATGAATGGCGCTGTGGAATCTGCATTTTTTTGCAAGCTCCAAGGAAAACATGAAGAACATTTAAGTTAAAAGGTCTGCATACATACATGTGGGAGGTGACAGGTTATCTGGACATAATGCAAAGTAGGAACCACGCATGCTTCATGAAACACACTAAGTGCATTCCAGGGAGCCTTACTTATAGATAATTAAGCTTGAAGCTTCAGCCTCATAGGGATCATCATTACTGGAATCTTCAATTATAAGTACTTTGAATAGACTCCAGTTTTTGTTCCCACACAAGAGCTCCACCCACCTGGCGTGCCAGGAGGCCCATGACTCTCTCACTTTTAACTTAAATGCAAACTGAAGCATTCTGAAAGAATAAGTGGGTATTTATAGTCACATGTATTGCATTTAAACCCAGTCCTCAACTGCTGAGCTATGTGACATGACAGGCATGCACCACTACACCCATGCCCCCCGTTAGGTTTTTATGAAGATCGAATGACAAAATCAATGCTTAGCATAGTGTCAGTCACAGAGACAGGCACATAGTAGGGAATAAACCAAACAAGAGATTTTTGTTTTCCTTTTTATCTGATAACAAACTGAGTACAAACAAATTTATAGTAATTTATTTAAAAACTTGAGTGCTGCCTCATTCCTGTAAAAAGAGACAGGTCCCATCCATGCACTTATCATTACAGTACTACAAAAGATTAGCTTCAAGATACAACTCTGTGCTGAACACATAGATTTACTCTTGACTCCTGCTTTCAAGTCAATCATATAGAAGAGAGGGCAATGTGACTGGAAAATCATGAGGTTAAAGTAGAAGCTATGATCTCTTCAGCAGCCCTCATCCACTCCTCTCACTTTCATTACCCCTTGCAGTACCTACCACGTCCAGCTCAGATACAGCATGTATCTCCTTCCTGTCCATTTTTCCTGCCCCACAGGATATGAATATGGTTTGTCCCTCAAAAGTGCACATGCTAGAAGCTTCATTCCCAGTGCAATGGCAGGGAAAGGTGGTGGGACTTTAAAGAGGTAGAACCCAGAGGAGGTGATTAGGTCATGACTGCTCTTGTGAAGGGGGTTAGGACTCAGGGGTGGATTAGTTCCTATAAGAGCAGGTTGTTATATAAGAGCAAGTCTGGCCTCTCTTTGGTCTCTTGTTTCTTCTCTCTCACCATGTGATTTTTCTCACACACATGTTCCTACCACATGATGCCACCTGCCATGGGGCCCTCACCAGAAACCAATGCTGGTGCCATGCTCTTGGAACTCTAGAAGTGCGAGCTGAAAAAACTTCTTTTCTTTGTAAATCATCCAATCTCTGGCATTTTGTTATAGCAATACAAAAAGGAATAAGACATTCCTTTTCTCCTATCTTTTCTCCTTCCTGCCATAAATATTGATTCAGTGATGATAATGTGCAAGACTCTGTGCTGGCACTGTCTCTGTGGGATTCAGACATGGATATGGAACATGAACTCTGAAAAAAATATGCACAGGGAACCTGGGAAATTCGAAGGAGGAATAACAGCATGAACATTAGTGAAGTCTTCTAAAAGGGGCTCTCATGCTACTTTTTGTTAATATTGAAAGCATTAGGGCAATATGTATTAACAGGCAATAAAAATGTTCATAACAGGGGTAAATATTCCAATAATGGCAGGATGGTGAAATTGAGTGATTACCCCACAAAAATAGCAATGATAAAAATAACAATATAAAATAATTTAAAAGAACTATTTGAAGGTACTAGAAAATGGCCCAAAACAGGAAAAAACTAAACACTGTTACAGCATTGGTAAAAAAAATAAGTACGAGGCTTACTAGCTTTAGTGTTCTCCTCACCCTCTCTTATGGACTGAATTGTGGTTCCCAAATTCAATGTTTAAGTTCTAACCCTTAGTACCTTAGAATGTGCCTCTGGAGACAGACTCTTTAAAGAGGTACTTAACTGAGGTCTTACAAGTAGGCCTTAATCCAGTAAGACTGGTGTCCTTATAAGAAGATACCAGGGATGTGCACACAGTTAAAAGGCCATGCGAGGATACAGTGAGAAGGTGGCCATCTGCTAGCCAAAGCGAGAGGCCTTAAGAGAAACTGAACCAGCCTTGATTTGGGACTTTCAGGCCCAGATCCAGGAAAAAAATCTGTTGCTTAAGCTACCCAACCTTTGGCACTTTGTTATGGTAACCTTAGAAAACTAATATATATTCCCCATAACCCACTCCAGTTGTTTGAAACTGCAACCATACTGATTTGAAATGGCAGATGTCTAAGTTCAGTGTTGCAGGACATTTGTGAATTTGAGGGGGAAACTTGGAAGTAAGAGACCTACAGAAGAGCAGAGACCCAAAATCTGAACATAAACTCTGCCCAATGCCCTGACTGACTGATAAATAAACATGAATGTGAGAGATGTCAGGGAGCCAAGGTGAAAACAGAAAGAAGTGAGGGATTTCCCCTTGTGAGACAGAACCCTTCCTGGTGAGATGCACAAGGGTGCTGCAGCTTTGGCTGAGGACATTCTCTACCTCACACAGCTTGGATTGCATGAGCTGTCTGAGGGCAAACTCAGAACTGGAGAAGCAAATGGAATTAAGGAGAAACCTCAGAATCAAGGACATCAAAAATAGTTTGCTCTAATATATGAATATCAACTCTACCAAAACCCTTGGCTGATGGTTAGCCAACACAGATAAAGGGGCAAGCACCAGGAGGGTAAGTTAAAGAAACAGCTGGAAATAAAAATCACTGAGCAAAGATATTGGCTGTTGCACGCTATAGGGAGAAATACGTTGAAGTTTGAGTACAAGTAAGGTAACCGCCTACTATTAAAAATAATGATCTTCTGCCACCCACAGTGGCGCATGCCTGTAATCCCAGAGACTTGGGAGGCTGAGATAGGAATATTGCAAGTTCAAAGCCAGCCTCAGCAATTTAATGAGGTCCTAAGCAATTATTGAGACTCTGTCTCAAAATAAAAACAATTAAAAAAATGACCTTCAAAAAACCAAATTCCATAGTCATTTTAATGTTCAAAGTTCAATTAAAAATTACTATATAATTAAAGAAACAGGAAAACATGATCCCCACTTTTAAAATCACCATAAACTTCTCCAAGTAGACCTAAATACTGGCTTTAGCTGACAAGGAAAATATGGCATTAAGAATTCCCAGAGAGGGCACCTCAACAGAGAAACAGAAAACTTAAAAAAGAATGAATGGAAATTGAAGATCTACAAAGTACAATGACTAAAATTAAAAAAAAAAATTCATTGTATGGTTCAAAAGTAAATTTGAGGTGGCAAAAGAATCAGTAAATTTGAAGACAGATCAATGGAAAGCATTCAATCTGAAGAATAGAGAAATAGAGAAAAAAAAATGAGGAAAAAGGAACCAATCCTGAATGAACTGTGAGAATATATTTAGTATTGGATGGATAAGTAATGGGAGTGGCAGAGGGACAGAAAAGGCAAAAGGGGATGAAAAAGATACTGTACAGGTGTGACTGATGGAAAGTCCTTAAATTTGATGAAGAACATTAATTTATAAATCCTATTAGCTTATCAAACACCAAGTAGAATAAACACAAAGAAAATCAGAGTTATCAATCTTAAAACCAAATATAAGATTAACAATTTACCTCATATATGTGTATGCATACGTGTGTGTGTAGTGTGTGTGTGCACAGATGTATTTACATATATAATCTTAATTTCTTTAGAAGATAAAAATGCTTAAAAATTATATTGGTGGATTTATAACATCTGACATGTTATATCATAGTGCAAAGAATAGAGAGCACTGAATAAGACTGTCACCATTGTAAGATTCCTTTATTTCTAAATAAACATAATTAGATAATTAGCTTTATGTAAATTAAGACAAATTAAAGATGCATATTATAATTCCTAGTGTGAACAATAATAATAACAACAAAATGCAAAGAAATATAACTAGGAAGTTCACTGAGGCATTAAGATATGTAATTTGTTTTTAGAATGCTGCGTTAAAATGTGTAACACAAAAGAAGACAGGAAAAGAGAAACAGAGAAAGTAGATGAAATAAACCAAATAGAAAGAATGGCAGACTTAAATCTAAATACATAAATATTTACATTAAATGTACATGGATTAAACACTTCCATCAAAAGTTGGAAATTGTCAAGTATGAAAAAAGAAGAACTAAAACCCACCTACTTGGTGTCTGCAAGAGACATACATTAAGCATAAAGCTACAAATAGGTTGACTCTAAACATTAAGAAGTTAAGAAAAATACCTGGGCTTAGTGGCGTCTCTGGAGGCTAAGGCAGGAGGATTGCAAGTTCAAAGCCAGCCCCAGTAAGTGAGGCACTAAGTAACTCAGTGAGACCCTGTCTCTAAATAAAATACAAAGAAGAGCTGGGGATGTGGCTCAGTGGTTGAGTGCCCCTAAGTTCAATCCCTAGCAACCCCCCAAAAAGCAAGAAGTTAAGAAAAATATTATAATTCACGTCAAAAATACACAAAATATAACTTGAAAGAAAAGGACAAATTCCTTGAAAGACAAATTTTTTTTTTTCCTTTGGTACTGAGGATTGAACCCAGGGGAGCTTAACCACTCAGCCAAATCCCCAGCCCCTTTTTAATAGGGACTGAATTGTCTAGGGCCTCTCATTGTTGCTGAGACTGACATGAACTCATAGATTCTCCTGCCTCAGCCTCCCAAACTTGCAGGATTACAGGTGTGCAACACCACACTTGGCAAGACACACATTTTCAAAACCAAAAATTCAAGTATTCAAGAATTAGTAAACTGGATGCTAAGTCAATGAAGGAAATCAAATTTTTAATTAAGAACTTTCCAATAAATAAAACTCCATGCTCAGAAGGCTTCCCTGGTGAATTCTGTAAAATACTTGAGGGAGAAAATAATACAGTCCTATGCAAATTCTTTCAGAAAGCTTAGTAGGAAGAAATAATTCCATATTCAGGAATTAAGGATAAGCTTACACAGATACCAAAACCATCATAATTACCATCTGTAATTAAATTATAGACCAAAATCTCTCATGAATGTAGGCGGAAAAATCCTTAACAAAATATTAGTAAATTGAATAAATAAATAAAAAGAATAGTATACATGACTAAGTGGGGTTAACCCAGGAATGTCCAACTGGTTTAACATGAAAATCAATAAATGTAACACACCATATCATTTTCATTATATATATCAAATGGTAAGAAAAAATTTGGCAGAACACAACAAGTAGTGATAAAAAACATTAAGCAGCAGGATGTGGTGGCTTTTACCTGTCAACTCAACTACTCAGGAGACTAAGGCAGGAAGGTTTGAGACCAGCATAAGCAATTTATCAAGACCTTGTCTCAAAACACAAAAAAAGGGACTAGGGATGTAGCTCTTTTTCTCAAAAGGTGGGTCCATATTTTTTCCTTGAATATGGGCTGATCAGAAGACCTTACTTCTCATGAATAGAATGTAGTGGAAGTGACAGCCTGTGACTTCTAAGACTAGGTCATAATAGGCATTACTGTTGCTGGCTTGTTCTTTTGGACTGCTGGTCTAGTGGAAGCCAGGTCCTTTGTCATGAGCATACTTAAACAATTTGAAGGAGAGGCTCAAGTGGAGAGGAACCAGTTTGCCAGAACCATCCCATCAACCATGTGAGTGTCCTTGAAATTTCCTCCATCTTCAGTCAAGCTGTCAGAGATCTTAGCTCCTTTGCCCCTCAGTCCTCAAGACTGGCTAAGGCCCCCAATATAATGGAGTAGAAACAAACCATCCTCACTCTGCCCTCTCTGAGTCCAGAAAAGGACCCATGTGGGCCCCTGCCTCATGTCTCTTTTTTGGGGAGGTCCTCCCTCAGCCCCCACTCAAATGTGGGTTCAACAAGATGCCAGGAGCAGCTTGGGACTCAAACCCATGGCTTGGTCCTGTGAGAAAACCTCAGCAGGCTCTCTGCATAGTTTTTGCAGGATGATGCATGGTTGAGTTGTTAAAATATGGTAACATGATGACTTGAAGTTAACTCTGACATTCAAGGCTCTAGGCTACCAAAAATCACCTCTTGCCCATGGGTTCTAGGACGTACTGGGCTCTGGGTAGGCTTTCACCTGTCTGTTGTCAGTGTAGACCCACATCCCTCTACTGCACCTGAGTCTAATCAGGAGACCAAAGTATTCCACTCCGAGTTCCACTACTCACTGCTGTGGTGGCCATCTCTCACCCCTGTAGGCTCTGGGCCACGTGGTAGTCCTCTGAGGAGGGCTGGCCTGGCCCCTGTGGGGCTTTTGGAGAACCTTGCTCTGTAACATGAACAGCCCTTTGCCATAGATCCCTTGCCTCCTGTTGATGAGTGACTTCCTACTCTCCTGAGCCAGTATAAACTAGTGGATTTTCCTTCTGTGCTTGGGACAACTCTTGCAGCTCTGTCCACAGGGTTCTTGTATATTTTTCCCACCACATATTTTGTGGTGGCATGGAAGGCTGGGGGAGTGATCAGCATGCAAAGTGATCACATTCAAAGAGGGCAGTAATTATGGGCTCTATTAAGACATGGTTGATCTACATTTTCACTATATAATTCAAAATATAACTTTAATAGCTGGAAAAAATTATCATGCACATTATTCTTAACACTGTGGGTAAGAGTCACATTTGTGAATGTTAACAAAGCATCATAAGGATCTGCAAGCATCATTAGAAGCCAGTAATAACAAGTGGCAAGATAGACATTGCAGAGTCAGACAGTAAATGGTGTTAGAGAACTACAGAGGCAAGGAGATGGAAGTCATTTCAGGACAAACAGGTTTCAAAGAACCAGGGCTTTGTGATTAATAACAGTTTTGCTACATTTTTCTTATAGGAGCAGGGGAGTGGGTGGATAGGAAATTTGCCAGGGATAGGAAATTACCACAGATGGTACTTAGATTATCTAAAAATCTTCACATGTGCTGATATGATATTAGGCATGTGAGTTCTTTTTCTGCCTCTTATTCTAAACTTCCATTAATTAATTACTATATCTTAATAAGGGACCATGAATTTTACAATAACTGTTGAAACCAAGTTGTTTACATCAGCAATGGCCCTACAAGAAAATACTTGCCCAAGGTTCTAGAAACCCCAGAAAAGGTGGTTCTTGGACAACCTTGTTCTAGAAGCTTTTCATCCCTCACAAGAAGGGTTTTGAAGAGTTCTGGTCTGTTTTGCTCAACAACTTGTAAGGCTTTGGAAGATAAAACCAATGCTTCCCAGCCAAATACATATAACCTCGTCTGTGTTTATGGAGTTAACTGAGGTTCTGGTGAACACAGAAGACAAGATTGGCTTCAACAAGTTCACATGTAGTACAGGCAGCAGGTCCTTTTGTAGTAGTGATGAATGTAGTGTGAACGATTGTAACAGTGATCCACTTCATCATTTGAATACAGCCCTGGCTGCTCCGAGGCCCATTTTAAAAGGATGCATTTTTTCTTTTCCTCTTCTGGCTCCCTAACCTGGGGATGAGGAACAAGATTACCTTTTCCTATCCTAGACCAAGTTATCTGTCCTTGAGGACACAACTCACCACAGGAAGGAGATGTCACTGGCAGATCTAGAGAGTGACTGTCTCCCAAATTAGCAAGTGAATTTCAACTTTAGGGCGAACCCGGGACCCCTGTCCGGGCACACCTGGAATGCAGCCTTTGAAGCTCTCTATTTTCCCTGATGGGCAGAACCACAACCTCTATGACTGGAGTTCCATGTGCTTCTCCTTTGCTAGCAAAGCAATAAACCTTCTTTTTCCTTTTTTCTCAAAACCGTATCTCCATTATTGGATTGGCATCAGGAACAAGGACTGAGCTTTCAGTAACATGATTATTACAGCTCCTTCTATTCTCCTATGCTGGATTACAATCTGGGGAGTGCCCTCCTGACAATTCTTATTAGGCATTTATCCCTTAAAGATATCCCTATCCTTTGGCTAGGACAAGGAGCACACAGAAAATTGTGCTGAGCTACAGTAACTTATCAGTCATTTTTGACATTTTGTTTTCTTCTTGAAGATGGATGTCCGTCTTCTCTCCACACACTGATTGACCATGTATAAAACATTATAGGTGGGGCTGGGGCTGGGGCTCAGTGGTAGAGCACTTGCCTGGCATGTGTGAGGCACTGGGTTCGATTCTCAGCACCACATATAAATAAATGAATAAAATAAAGATCCATTGACAACTAAAGAAATATTGAAAAAAAAATTATAGTGATCCAAGTCACCTGAATTATTTTGTACTAGCCTTCAAAATATTCTATTGGCAGCCTCTCATGCCCTCCATCTTTCATGGGCCAGATCATTACAAAATGAAAATCTAATGACAAAATGTCACTTCCACTTGTCATTTTAATGATCTTGTATTGATCTTTATTCTCTCTTTATGGCCTCTCTACACTTTCTCTTGACTTACCTAGTGTTTGTTCCACTTGGAATATTCTGCTACCACCTTATCCTCATTGGTCTGATTAAAATTATCTTGTCTTTATGTCTCAACTTAAATTTGACTCTCTTTTAGGAGCCATCTCAATATCCCCAGACCAGTATTCTGTTATCACACAAATCCCACTTTATAGTCATTGCCTTTTTATTCGTCTGTTTCTCATCAGAATGCAAAATTTTGTGAGAGCAGGAATTATGCCTAACACAACTATTTAACAGAAAATTATTGATGAATAAAAGAATTATTCACAACCTTGTGAAGTAAGCATTATATTAGCCTCATCTTACAAAGGAGAAAACAGGTTCACTATATTTTTAGGGGGGCTACCAGGGATTGAACTTAGGGACGCTAAACCACTGAGTCACATCCTCAGTCCTCTTTTGTATTTTATTTAGAGGCAGGGTCTCACCGAGTTGCTTAGTGCCTCACTTTTGCTGAGGCTGGCTTTGAACTTGCAATCCTCCTGCCTTAGGCTCCTTAGCTGGGATTATAGAAATGCACCCAGCAGACTTACTATACTAAAGCAATGAGAGTTACTATAAAGAGGAACAGTTAACAGGTGTCCAGTGCTGGGGATGAACACAAGCCTTTCTGCATACTAGGCAAGCACTTCACCACTGAGCTATATCCCCAGCCCAAAGCACTGCCTTTTGATTCTCAGGAACCTAAAAAATTGTTGCTATATCTTGAAGTTTTAGTGTTTTTCGTGGCAATCATTTTGATGGCCACTTCAAAAAATATGGCAGAAAGGTCAAATCATGTGTTGTAGAAGAGTGGATAAGAGGATATGAAATCCTCATCATTCCTTGTGTCTTTAGTACAATGGTGGCTGTACGGTGCCAGTTATCGTCATCTTCAATGTGTGCCTCAGTCAAGTCATGAATGTTTACTTGATCTGTACATTCTGGCTCAGGAATCCTTGTTTTGTTCTTTTTGATTTTTATATTGTCTTTGTTTAACTTTGACACAAACATACAAACCAATCTTAACACAAAGTATTTTCTTATTTCTCAATTAACTTCACTTTCATCCATTTTCCCAGCTGCATTGAAATAGAATCAGCAACTAAAATTGTGTGTCTTAAAGTTTACATGATTTTTGATATACAAATACATTTTGAAATTTTAACCTTAATCAAACCAATTAACATATCTATCTCCTTATTTAGTTATTTTGTTATGGTGAGAAAATTTAGAATCTATTCTTAATCACTATCAAAAACATAATACATTATTATTAACTATTGACTCAGGAACTCTTTAACACCCTAACTGAGATAAGGAAGAGCCTCCTGGTCCCACAAAAGAAAAAAAAAAAAAAAATACCCACTTCACCTTACTCCTCTCCCATTCAATCTACCATAACACGTATCCACCAAAAGAAAAGCCAACAAGACTCTGAGCTTTGTTCAATGACACATATGGCATGAACTTCCCAACAAAGCTTAGTTCCATGATTATTGGATGAATCCAGTTGGCTGATCTCTTTCAATATTTGTAATATAAATAAGACTCCATATGCTTTTCATGTTTTCTTTTGAAAACAAAGCTATCTAGTTAGAGAAAATATTAATCCCCTTGTTCTACTGGCTCCTGTAAAAAAATATCTGGAGTACAAACATGTCTTTTGTTCTCCTGCAGATTCAATTGCTTCAGAAATCTCTTTATGTATTATCTATATTATTGACCTATGTTTCTAATCTTGAAAGATAAATATGCAAATGTCATAAGTTTCATAGAAAATCCTCCCATGTCCTCCTCCATTGCTACCTTTGGAATCTAGGATTGAAATCTACTTCGGTAGACTACTCCAGTTCTCCAAACACCATACTCTGCAGAGATTTCAAAGCAGTGCAGGTAACCTCTGAACATTGTACTTAATCACAAATAAGAGGAAAAGTAAGATTATTTGACTGTCTCAGTCTCTTGCAGTCCTTAAATGTCAGTCTAATAGAACATTAAAAAAAAAAGCAAAATAAAGAGTCCTTAGTTTCCCTCAGTGCTAAACAATTGCACAAACTAAAATAAAGATGAAATCAAAGTGATCTTGAACCAAAGATCAAGACAGAAGGATAGAAATCTACTGGGCAGAATTCCTGACAGTAAATACCAGGAAGGGCAATCATACTCTGACAAAGGTAAACAGATCTGACAGGTAGTTTGTGTGATCACCTTATAATGTTACAGATGTGTCATTACAGGTTAAAACTGTCCAAACTGTACTCATGGTGGACCCTTAGATGTTTGGTAAACATGTCCCCTGGTCTTTGCTCATGAAGTTTCCTGGGGAGGTTGCAAACCTGCATGAGGGGCTAATTTCATGTAGCAGGCATGCTTCACTGGGTTCTCAGAGTGAGTTTTGTTTTTTAAATCTATATCCCATCTCAAGAAGCCGGAGGATCTGGAAACGCTGGTCAGCACATTGCTGATGACAACAGTTAGTGGGAGCTGAGTAGTTGTCCCTTTCAGGGGGTAGTGTGTTCGTGCCAATTGTTTCCACTTTGTTTTCTAATATGTGCTCCTTTTCTCAAACTCCTTTTCTTTAGACATCCTATCCATCTCTACTTGTTCCAATTCTAGTCATTACTCATAGTCCATCTCAAATGTCTACCTCTCTCCTTTCCCCAACAGTCAGAAGTGAGTTTTTCTTCTTCACAATACTCATGACTTCTGTTACAACTTTGTAGCATGTTCAGTATCCACTATTATTATGATGATTATTATGATTTTATTATTATCTGTATTGTACTTATCTTGCCCTCCTGACTATAGTGGAAGCCTACATATTCATTCATCCACTCATTTAGCAAAAATGTACAAAGTACTAGGTACCACACACTAGATTAAGAGCTGCAATGAACAAGAGAAACGAGCACAGGCTTTGAGTGAAGGAGCTGTTGTGCTTCTTTTCACTTCCTCTGCAGAACCTGAGACTGTGTCGCGTACTTGATAAGTGCTCAGCTGGAATTCGTTGAATTGAGTTTAGATGCATTCCTTTACATTTACAAAGCATCTGCTACCCGGCAACTCCATTAACCTACTTATGTCATTCTATTAAATAAAAGTATTAGACATATATTTCTTCAAAAGACACTCTAAAATCAGAATGTACACTGAGCACTAAATATTTCTTCTGCCTTTCAGTTAACTCTGAATCACCAAGTTTTTATTTAGAAAAAGTACTCAGATATACCTCTAAATTTATTTACCTGGGTAACTGCTGAAAGAGAGGCGAAGACAGCTGGTGTCTTTATCTTTGATGTTGAAGTCCCAGTGTTTATATATCCTGAGCATGGCTGCATATGTGTACCAGCTTGAGTGAGCAAAAAAGATGTTCTCAAATCCAGGAAGAACCTGTAGCCAGAATCACAGTGAGTGACACAGAGGCAGATGGATAAATGACTAAAACAGTAAGTGGAGGAAGCATGCAGAGATGTGTCAATTCAGGTGTTTATTGCTATCTTTATCATCAGAAAATATGGCCAAGGAGTTCAACAATAACTTTATTGTGCACAAGACAGACTTTGTTCTACCATCCAAGATGGAAGGGAAGCAGAGGAATATCATCATCTTCCAATTCCCTCCATCAAAGTTCCTTTCAATTCTCAACTTCTACCATATCAGGCAGAATACCAGAAACTCAGGAACTCATATATCATCAACTGATATTCGGCCAGGGGTGATGAGATGTTGCCATACTTGGGTGACATACAGAAAAGTCTGCATGAACCAGGGAAAAGATAGGAGTTTCTGTCTTACCTTAATAAGAGCAGAACAATGTCCCATGTCCCATCTCTTGAAAACCTTCATGCTGTTATTTTTTATGGGAGAGAAAGAGGGAATCAGATCCAGTAGATCTCCAACAGCATTCAGGAACTGAATCTGGAACATGGTCATGGGCTAGGAGAGGACACAGACTGCACTTAGCATCAGTTTGTGACACATGACATTTTCTAGTTTTCCTCTTGTTAAGTCTCCTTTAAATTATTCTATTGTGAAGGGTTTCTTAAGTAACAAATGTCCTGGATTTTTTTTTTTAACTTAACAAAATAATTGGGATTTTTCAGGGGCAGGGGTGGGTACCAGGGCTTGAACTCAGGAGCACTTGACCACTGAGCTACAACTCCAGGCCTATTTTGGATTTTATTTAAAGACAGGGTCTCACTGAATTGCTTAGCACCTCACTTTTGCTGAGGCTGGCTTTGAACTCTCAATCCTCCTGCCTCAGCCTCCCAAGCCACTGGGATTATAGGCATGTGCCATAGCACCTGTCAACAAAATAATTCTTCTGGTTTTATAAATTACAAGAGGTGTCTTAGCATATTTTATACCCACAGATACTGGAAGTGTCTCCTTGGAGAGCAAAACAGACAAAACTTTCTGTTTGCATTTCTAATGGGTTTTCTCAATCTTGGCATTATTGATATTGCAAGACAGATAATTATTTTGGGGGGCTGTGCCCTATAAGATGTTTAATAGTATCACTGACCTCTACCCTCTGGTTATCTGTAGCAACCTAGTTTTGACAACCAAAAATATCTCCTCCAGACATTACCAAGTGGTCCCTGGATAGAAATCACCCCAGTAAAAAAACGTTTATAGCAAAAATTTCAGCTATGATGTTCTGTTTTTGATTATGAGTTCAACATAGAATTAACTGATCAGACAACACGAACCCTGAAGTAGCTGTCAGATTGCACTTGAAGGTGAACGTTTTACTGACTGGAGTGCACTGCTCCAGCAAGATGCAATCCACCTGGGCTAGGCATCTATAAACAAGCTGGCTTAGTAGAGGTGGAGACACAAATTCAAATGACATTTTAACCAAAAAGTAAAACAAAAGCAAAACCCTCAACCCAATAACTTGTTTATATAAATATTCTCTTACTTTTGCTTTTTTGAATAAGTAATACATTCATCATTCAAAAATTAAACAATCATAAGATCTTTATTGGAAAGTCTCTTATTCTCCATTTGCTTTAGTTCCATGCTCTCATTTATCATTTCTACTAGTTTCTTTTGTATATCTCCAAAGTTTTAAAAATTTCATATAAATACAAATTTTAACACAAATGGTAGTGTTCTATATGAACTACTCTTCATCTTGATTTTTCTGTTCATATCTGGGGTCTTTTCATATTGGTTGTAAAAATCACACTCATTCTTTTAAGTAGCATTTCAATGTATGACTGTATTATAATTCTTTTAGTTACTGTTTTGTTGATGGGCTTTCAGGTTTGTTCTAGTCTTTTGCTATTATAAACAATGCTATAATAATTAATCATGGATACGTTTGAGTCTATGAGTAGAAAAAATTCCTGGAAGTGATTTTGATTTTAATTGATATTGCCAGATCATTCTCAGAGGAGTTGCTTCAATTATACCCTTCCGGTTTCAACAATATATTAAATATTTAGTTTATTTCCAATCTAATAAGTGAAAACTCTGTCCCACAGTAATTTAAATTTGTATTTTTTGTGTGCTTTAAGTAAGTTGAGCATATCTCTTTGGGTTTGTTTTTTGTAAAATGTCATATGTTTCATTCATTTTTCTACTGGGCTTTTTTTTTTCATTGACTCTTAAGAACTCTTTAAATATTAGCAAGATTAGCCCCTTGCCTCTGATGTGAATTGCAAATATTTTTTTTTCTGGGTGGTAATTTGCCTTTATTTTAAAATATTAAAAATCATACATAAGAAGGAATAAGGATGTTATACACATAATATATGGAATAAAAAACACCTATGCACTCACCCCACCATTTAAGAAATGAAACATTAGAACCTTGGAAGTTTCCAATCTCCTCATCTTCCTTTCCAACCAGCAGTGACCACTATGCTAAATTTTATATTACTCAAAAATAGAAAAGAGACCAATAGAGTAGAAGGAAGGAATTGAGAGAAGGGAGGAGGGGAGAGAATGGGGAATGAAGTCCACCATATTATGCTATGCCCATGTGGGGGTGTACCACAATGAATTCTGCATATATAAATATAGTTAGAATGCACTAATTAATAATAATAGGGAGCTCAATAGAGAAGAGCTAGCAGTTTAGGGGAAGGGAGGAGGGAATGGAAAGGGAAAGTGCTGAGAGATGAGATTGATCAAATTATGTAATGTGGATGTATGGATATGGCATAATGAATTCTACCATGAAGTATAATTACAATGCACTAATAAAAAAATTTTTTTAAATTAAAAAACAAACATAAAATAAATTTTGTGTTACCCTTTCCTGCTTTATTACTTCGTCATCTATAAAAGAATCCTTAAACAATTTAGTTTTTAAAAAATGTGTCTGTTCTTGATTTTGAATTTGTACAAATATAACCATAGATCGATAGAGTGAATTTTTTTCTTTCAGTATTGTGCATTGAGTACTTTTTGCCACTAAGCTACATTCTCAGGCCTATTTTTAAAAAACATATGTTTTTTAGTTGTCAATGGACCTTCATTTTATTTATATGCGGTTCTGAAAACTGAACTCAGTGCTTCACACATGCTAGGCAAGCATACCACTGAGCTACAACCCCAACCTTCTCAGGCCTTTTTATTTTGAGATAGGATCTCACTAAGTTGCCCAGGCAGATCCTCCTGCCTCAAGCTCCCAAGTCCCTGTGCCCCACTGCACCAGAATAGAGTGCATTTGTTTATGACATTCCTTCCATGCTTTGTCTGTCTGCCCCTCTCTCTCCATTTATCAATGTTGACAGTGTGGACAGATCACTGATTTTCACTGCTTCATGGTATTCTATCTTGTTGATTATATTGCATCACAATATGCTTATGATGAGCATTTGAGATATTTCCAGTTCACAGCAAAAGAAATGTGACTGTGACCTTTGTGTACAGGGATCCTGTGTATAAGAGGGTCTTTAATGTGAGCAGAATTGCTGCGTTGAAGAACATGCATTATTTTCAAATTTTTCAAGTAATGCCCATTCTTCTCCAGAGTGACTATAGTAATTCACTCCTCTCAGCAGTGATTGAAATTTTCCAAGACTAGTGTGTGATAAGGTCTCAGTGAGGTTTTAATGTGCTTTCCCCTGAAATTGAACATTTCTTCATATTCATGAGTCATTGCATTTTCTCTTCTATAAAATTCTGCTAATGTTTTTTTACCCATTTTTCCATTGGGTATTTTCTATTTTTGCTTCATATGTATTTTGGATAAAAAATGCTGTTAGTTAAATATACTGTAAATATCTCCTTTATAGTTTGTCCTTCACTTTTTATATGATGTCTTTTGATAAAAAGAAATTCTTCATTTTAGTTAGTTGAGCTTTTCGATCATTTTCTTCATGGTAGTGCTCCTGTGTCTTACGACACCATTGTCTAGCCTAAGTCATATTCTGAAGAATGATGAAGGGTTCTCATTACTTTGAGGGAATATGTAGTTTTTGAGGAAGCTACCTCATTTCAAGTTTTAAAAACTGCAGGGTCTTTACCTCACTGACTTTTTCAATGCTGAAAATTCTGGTGTCTAACATAATTACTTATTTGCTTTATTTTACTTTATCTATTCATTCATTGAAGTCTATTAAATTTCCAAATAGCAATACCAATACTATTACTAAAATGAGATTATCACATGCAGTTTAAGAAGGTTTTTGTTGGGTTTTTATTGTTGATAGTGTTTGCTTTTTGTGGTCTTCCTGTCCCTAGGGTCAATCCAATAAAGCTGTACAGCAACAACTATTTCAATGGTCGCTTGAAAAAGTGATTCTCTGTGTAGTTATGCCATCAACTTGTTACCTAGTTAGATACATTTGTTTCAATTTGTTTTCAATTTTTAGGAACCGCTTTCCTTCTTTGTGATTAAATTGTGTTTTATAATTAAGAACAGCAGTTTACATGGTCCCCGAGTCAAACCTATAAACAAGGCACATTCAGAGAAATGTTGCTTTCATTCCTCTTCCCTCCATTCTCTTTCCTTCCCTCTTCAAAAAGTAATTATTGCTGGGTTTGGCGGCACATGCCTGTAATCCCAGCGGCTGGGAAGGCTGAGGCAGGAGGATCATGAGTTCAAAGCCAGTCTCAGCAGCTTAATGAGGCCCCCTGAGCAACTTAGGGAAAACTTGTCTCATGAAAAACTGTTTTCAAGCAGTTCCTCATTATTTTGTGCATATCTTCCTTGTGGACTTTTTTTAATTGGTGCATTATAATTATACATAATAAAAGTTGTTACATATTTGTACATGTAACAATATAACTATACCAATATAACTCAGTTAATATTGTTCCCCAGTACCTTCCATTTCCCTCCCTTCTCCTTTCCCCTTGACACTTTCCTCTATTCTATTGGTCTCCCTTCTATTTTCATAAGATACACACCCCCAGCTTTTTTCTCCCTTTTTCCTCTCTTGCATTCACCTGAGAGAAAACATATTACCCTTGATTTTCTGAATTTGGCTTATTTTGCTTAAGATAATGCTCTCAAGTTCCATTTGTTTTCCTGCAAATTACATAATTTCATTCTTATTTATGGCTGAATAAAAGTCCATTGTGTATATATACCACATTTCATTCATCCATTCATCCACTGATAAACACCTAAGCTGGTTCCATAATTTTGCTATTGTGAATTGTGCTGCTAAAAACATTGGTATGAATGTATTTCTCCAGTGATAATGGCAGTCATCAAGCACACAAATAATTATAATGTAGGAAAAAGAACATTTTTACACTGTTGATGGAATTGTAAATTAGTACAACCATTGCGGAAATCGTATGGAGGTTCCTGAAAAGACTAGGAGTGGAATCACCATAAGACCCAGCTTATACCATCACTCCTTGGTATTTATCCTAAAGAATTAAAATCATTTTCCTTTTTTATGTAAAGGATAGCACACAATACACCCTGTTCTTCATCTTATATTTTTACACTTAATAACAAATCCCAAATGGTCATTCCCTAATAGCATTTGGAGGTCTACCTCATCTTTTTTACAGTTATACTATTGATACAGCAGCCCTGTATGTATCTGACTGCATTCAGTCTTTTGCTTTAATAAATTATCTGCCATGAATACATTTGTATATCTGTTGTATTGTATGTTTGCAGTGCAAAAAATGTGTACTTTTGTGATAATACTGGAAGTGGGATTGCTGGGTAAAATCATATGTAAGTACATGATTTGGGTACAAAGTGTCAAAAATTCCTGTTTACAGTGAAAGCATCATTTGCATTCCCACTAGTGCTTTAGGAGAGTGCTTTCTTTTCCCATAACCTTGCCAACAGGGTACACTTTCACACTTTGGAATTTTTGCCAAACTGGTAAGAAAATACTTATCAGTATAGATTTAATTTGCATTTCTAATCTTACGAACAAGGCTGAGCTTATATGATTAACCATCATGTGCATCACTTTTCTGTGAACTGTCTTTTTGTATGTTTCACCTAGCGTGTATACACACACACACACACACACACATACACACACACATACACACCTACATACATGTCAAACGGTACTTTGGAAGCCTCAATGATTTGGTATTTTCCCCCAAAATTACTATATTATGTTTACATGGATGTTGTGGAGTGTGAGAAACAGAACTTATACTCTTAGACATTTTGTATTAATTCACATACAATCTAAAACACTAAAATCTTTATCAGGTTAGTTAAAAAGCCACTACATTCATATCAGGTTTTTAAATTTCGTTCTGAGCACAATCTTATGAAAGATGGAAAAGACACAGAAATAAGTTGTTTATTTGTGTTTTGAACTTAAATTCTGTGTCAAACAGATAAAATAACAGTGCTTACTACAAGGAATTTATACTCTTGTCCTGATTTGAACCGCTTTTAAATCTGGAGTGCTATTTCACAGTTTTCAAAATTCTGCCATATACATTCTGAGTAGCTTCTTAAAAATCATACCTTTGCCCCTTCTGCCATAGCCCTTTTCATTGCTCCTACATATAGCCCATCCAATTGTGCCATAACATAGCCTGTATGTCTCCAAAATGAGTCATTCTTGTACTCCTTGATGTTTTTCCGAGTCCACTGATTTTGCTTCCTGAAAGAGAAACCACATTTGTACTGGAGGTCTTAGTGTTGGCATTTAGAGATTATATACACAAATGCTGATGCTAGCATAATTTAAATTCTAGATCTTCTAACATTCCGGTCACTCAAAAGATTTCAGGGCAAACCTTAATGAATTTTAATTTCTCTCTCCTCTTTAATGGCTTCTTTTGGGCTCTATCTAGAACCAAAATACATGTGCAATATTAACCTACCTTTGATACCAAGACCGAAGAAAATCAAGCAAATACATTTCATATAAAACCATGATATGTCAGTAAGTCAATAAATATGTTGATTGACTTTATTTACTTCCATATGTAGAAATGGTAAAGTTGGACCACATGAAATAAAATCCCTAAGGACAAGACAAGGTGATTTCTATATATTTATGCTTCTCTCCCAGATCATTTTCATTGCTTATAGTTCATGTCATTTCTCTTTTTTTCCATAGTTTTAACTGGTGCATTAGAACTGTACATAATGGTGAGTTCCATTATGTATTTGTGTATGCACACATTGACAATATCATTTTCTAACACATTCCCTTTACCTCCCCTTCCTCCCTCCCCCTGGTGGTTCATCCCATTTCAGTTGTTATTAATACCTGCTTCAATGTCTCCATTCCAACAGGATTAGCGAAATACTCTTTTTAAAATTAGGTTATAATCTCTCCTTTATTAAGGTAACTAACAAGTGCTAAGTCTGTATGTGTGATCCAAATAAAATACAACGTTCAACTCAATTCAGATTGACCTATATGTATTTGGCGTTAGATACCCCAAGGAGCCCTTGGCAATATAGTGTCCTTGGAATATGAAACATGGATTAGCACTCCCAAGAGGCGAGTCACAGGGTTTAGATCCACTCTTATATTCTATCCAAACAATTGAAAATCTGCAAAAAGCTCTTACTTTTAAAATAATCTTTTTATTCTTTGTCCTTTCTGGTATAACTTTGTATACAGAAAGCAATTTTTTATTTGCTCAGGCTATTGCTAGATCACTCCCAATACAATGTTATTGGCTCACAGGATCTAGTCCCATGGGTTTTGAAAATATATTTATATATATATATATATTTTTTTCTTTTTTAGTTGTCAATGTACCTCCATTTTATTTATTTATGCACATGTTGTGCTGAGGATTGAAACCAGTGCCTCACACATGCCAGGTAAGCACTCTACAACTGAGCCACGACCCCATTTCCTAGCCCCATGGGTTTTAACTGATGCCCAGAAGGAATTGTAGCATTTTATGAAGAGGTTGCTTAGTGTGTCATTTGGACCCTTTCTGTCCCCAAATGAATCTCCTGTCATCCTACAAATTTAATCATATTTAAAAATTTTAGTCTTCAGATAACTTTATTAAAATGGAAATATTCTCATAGGGTGTTGAGAATGATGATTTTAGATATTAGCTGATGCTCAGCTAGGCCCAAGAAAAAGAAACTACTTGAGGGAAGGAGAAAGGCTCCCTGCAGGAAGTAGTGGGGCATCCATGTAGAGGAGATTCAGGGATTTAACTTTGCCTGCTGCACACTGATGGTGTCCTCTAGCAGTATTAGCTATCGATAACTTTGACATTTAACTTGACCTTTGAAAGAACAGAAATTAAAGGACATGTTCTCTGCAACCAGTTTTCATGCCATCACCAAAAATGCTGTGCCTTACTCTAAGAACAACTCTAGAATCCTGCCACAGGATGGAAAAAGAAATTAGCAAAAGAATAATTGCTCTTTAAAGTGACAGATTCAGGCCCTTTAGTCTTAATAACAATGAAAAGAGGAAAGTTTTTATACATACTCCATAAAATCCTGCACTTTATCCATGAGGGAAGGTTTCTTGATCAGCTGTGGGTAGAGATTTATGAAGTGGTCATTCATGTGTCTGAAACGATAGGTGAGAACTGTTAGATTCCTAGTTTTCTTCTTGAAATTTCTTCATCATGACAACTTAACTAATCTTTTGGTTAAATAGTATGCCTCTAATTACAAATCTTCTCTACTATATTTTTTAATAAATTAAACACACATTTAAGTTAAAAAATATTTCTAATACATGGAAACTATAGAATATAGCAAATAACCACATATTTATCACTTAACTTTATTAAATCATTTTATTTTGCCATTTTTTTCCATCTATAGTTCAAGACATAAAACAAAATATTGAGAAGACCAAAGTCCCTGTACACACCTTCCTGACATGAATTCCCCTCCTTCATCCCCAGTGGTAACTGCAATCTTGAATCTGACCTTATTCCCATGTAGGTTTTTATATAATCACTATAAATATTTTTAATCCTAAATAATGCTTACTATTATTTATCATGCTACATATGATAAAATATGAACAAGAACTTATTTATCCCTCTGATTTGTTTATTTCTCTTAACATGACTTTCAGAGAAATACCATGTTACCTCCCCATTAAATTTAGTCTTTTCAGCTACTGGTAGAATTACATGGTATGACTATGTAACACTTCATGTATGCATTCTATGATGGATATTTAACTAGTTACTAATTTTTCAATATTGTATGCAACTTTAAAAATTGTTATATATGTTATTTTACACATTTGCCTGTTCTTTTAGAGTGTGTGTGTGTGTGTGTATGTGTGTATAAAATTGGGAAACATTTCCAGCATATAGAAAAGCATAGAATATACCAAACACCCAAGGATCCACCACCTATCTGTATCATGTTACACATATGCACACACACACAATCATTGCTGAGGTGACTATCATATAGATGACATATCATATATAAATATTTGTCAATATCTATTAATTTTATGTATGTCTATTTTATATATGTTATGAACACATTACATGGAATATCATATATAAAATTACTGGTTATTTCTAAATTGTTCTCCACAAAGATTGTACCAATTTACACCTACACCTTCTTCCTACACCATCTCACCAACACTTGGTATTGCAGACTTTGATATTCAACAATTTGATAGGCTTAAATAATTTCTCCATTTAATTTCTATTCCTCACAGAATTATTGTGTATTTGGGATTCTTTTTTTAACATTGTTTTTTATTTTATTTTGTTCATTTTTATTTGTTCTTTATTTTTAAAGACTGCATTTTGATTCATTGTACACAAATGGGGTACATCGTTTCATTTCTATGGTTGCACACAATGAAGATTAATACCACCCGTGTAATGTAATATATGTACATAGAGTAATGATGTCTGTCTCATTTCAACATCTTTTATACCCCCACTCCTCCTCCCTGTTATGTTAAAACTTACTTTAAAAATTAAAAATGTCTCAAAAGCTTAGAGTAAATATTTTTAGTTGATAAAAATAATCCATTTATATTTACTGTGATTTTAATATTCTTGGGTTTGGCTCTATATGCTTTTGCTTTCTATTTCTTTCTCCTTTTTTTCTGCTCTTTTACTTTTGTATTTGTTTAGATAACAAATTTACCATCTATCTTCTACTCCTTTAATAATCATTTTAGAAGCCATTCATAACTACATATTTTCTTATAAAATCTAAATGAATTTTGTAATTCTCTTTTCATCCAAACATGAAGTATATTTTAGCAAGCCTTAATTGTGGACATTCTCTGTCATGTTTTTGTTCAAAGATTTAGTTTTACCTATTGAATTTAAAACTATTTATATGTAAATTTATTTTTATTTTTTACCTTTAACAATCAAAGTATTATTAATTTCTTTGTGTTTTATATTAACTGTTGCTTCTTACATTCCAAAATTTACCTCCTATTATTCTAACTTAAGTATATCCTTTAATAGTTTAATAGAAGTCTAGGTGGTAATTTGTTGCACTTTATATGTATGAACATATTTTTATTTTGACCTTAGTTGGATAATTTAAATGGCTATAAAATTCCACTTAGATATTTTTCCTCAGCTCATATTTTATGACTCTATTATTTGTGATGAGAAGTATGCTATCTAGTTGGGATTCCTTTGTAGTTAATGTCTTTATGATAGCTGTTAAGATTATTCTCTTTACCTTCAATCTTCTGTAGTTTCATTTACTGCATTGCAGCAATTTAATGAACTGTGTCCTCCAATTAAGGAAGTGGTTTTTCTTTTTTCAATTTTGATAAATTCTTAGCTATTACCCTATCAATTACTTCTTATCTGAAATTCCCTCCAGGTACTTTTTCTGGGACTCCTAACAGACCCATGTTGGAGTTTCTTCATCCAATAGCTACATTTAATAACAGGTTTTTTGGTACTTTTACCCTATTATCTCTTTGGGTTGTGTATTATGTAAATCTCTCAATTTTTTCTCTGTATCTAGTCTACAGTTTACCTATTTAAGAGATTTTTAAAAATTACTTTCAGAACGGTCTCAAAAATAGACCATATGTTATGCCACAAAGCAGCCCTTAGGAAATGCAAAAAAAAAACAGATACTGCCTTGTGTTCTATCAGATCATAATGGACTGAGAGTAGAAATCAATGACAAAATAAAAAACAGAAATTACTCCAACACCTGGAGACTAAATAATATGCTATTGAATGAAACATCAATAACAGAAAACATCAGGGAGGAGATAAAAAAATTCTTGGAGGTCAATGAGAACGACGATACAACATATCAAAATCTCTGGGACACTATGAAAACAGTACTAAGAGGAAAATTCATTGCATGGAGCACATTCCAGTAAAGAATGAAAAGTCAACAACTAAATGACACATTACAGCTCAAAGCCCTAGAAAAAGAAGAACAGAATAACAGGAAAAGTAGTAGAAGACAGGATATAATTAAAATCAGAGCTGAAATCAATGAAATTGAAACAAAAGTAACAATTCAAAAAATTGACAAAACAAAAAGTTGGTTCCTTGAGAAAGTAAACAAAATAGACAAACCCTTAGCCACAATAACAAAGAGAAGGAGAGAGAAAACTCAAATTACTAAAATTTGTGATGAAAAAGGAAATATCACAACATACACCACTGAGATACAGAACATAATGAGAAGCTACTTTGAAAATCTGTGTTCCAACAAAATAGAAAATACCGAAGACAGTGACAAATTTCTAGAGACATATGCTCCTCCCAAACTGAACCAGGAGGACATACACAATTTAAACAGATCAATATCAAGCAATGAAATAGAAGAAGCCATTAAGAACCTACCATCCAAGAAAAGCCCAGGACCAGACGAATTGTCAGCTGAGTTCTATAAGTCCTTCAAAGAAGAACTCATTCCAATACTTCTCAAAGTATTCCAGGAAATAGAAAAGGAGGGTACCCTACCAAACTCATTCTATGAAGCTAATATCACCCTCATACCCAAACCAGGAAAAGTCACATCAAGGAAAGAAAATTTTAGACCTATATCCTTGATGAATATAGATGCAAAGATCCTTAAGAAAATATTGGCAAACCATATCCAAAAACACATTAAGAAAATTGTGCACCATGATCAAGTGGGGTTCATCGCTGGAATGCAAGGATGGTTTAACATTCGTAAATCAATAAACATAATCCATCATGTCAATAGACTTAAGGATAAGAATCATATGGTTATATCAATTGATGCAGAAAAAGCATTCGACAAAATACAACACCCCTTTCATGCTCAAAACACTAGAAAAAATAAGGATAGTAGGAACACACCTGAACATTGTAAAGGCTATTTATGCTAAGCCCACAGCCAACATCATTCTTAATGGAGAAACTGAAACCATTCCCTTTAAAAACGGGAACAAGACAGGGATGTCCTCTTTCACCACTTCTATTCAACATTGTCCTTGAAACTCTAGCCAGAGCAATTAGGCAGACCAAAGAAACTAAAGGGATACGAATAGGAAAAGAGGAACTTAAGCTGTCACTATTTGCTGATGACATGATTCTATATTGAGAGGTTCCAAAAAACTCCTCCAGAAAACTTCTAGACCTCATCAATGAATTCAGCAAAATAGCAGGCTATAAAATCAACACGCATAAATCTAAAGCATTTTTATACGCAAACGATGAAACATCTGAAAGTGAAATGAAGAAATCAACTCCATTTGCAATAGCCTCAAAAAAAAAAAAAAAAAAAAAAAAAAAAAAAAAAAAACTTGGGAATCAATCTAACCAAAGAGGTAAAAGATCTCTACAATGAAAATTACAAAACATTGAAGAAAGAAATTGAGGAAGACCTTAGAAGATGGAAAGATCTCCCATGTTCTTGGATAGGCAGAATTCATATTGTCAAAATGGCCATACTACCAAAAGTGCTATACAGATTCAATGCAATTCCAATTAAAATCTCAATGATGTACCTCACAGAAATAGAGCAAGCAATCATGAAATTCATCTGGAAGAATAAGAAACCCAGAATAGCTAAAGCAATCCTTAGCAGGGAGAATGAAACAGGGGGTATCGCAATACCAGAACTTCAAATATACTACAAAGCAATAATAACAAAACCGCATGGTATTGGCACCAAAATAGATAGGTAGATCAATGGTACAGAATAGAGGACATGGACACAAACCCAAATAAATACAATTTTCTCATACTAGACAAAGGTGCCAAAAATATGCAATGGAGAAAAGATAGCCTCTTCAACAAATGGTGCTGGGAAAACTGGAAATCCATATGCAACAGAATGAAACTAAACCCCTATCTCTCACCCTACACAAAAATCAACTCACAATGGATCAAGGACCTCGAAATCAGATCAGAGACCCTGCAGATTATAGAAGAAAAAGTAGGTCCAAATCTTCAACATGTTGGCTTAGGATCAGACTTCTTTAATAGGACTCCCATAGCACAAGAAATAAAAGCAAGAATCAATAACTGGGACAGCTTCAAACTAAATAGCTTTCTCTCAGCAAAGGAAACTATCCGCAATGCAAAGAGACAGCCTACAGAGTGGGAGAATATCTTTGCCACTCATACTTCAGATAGAGCACTAATTTCCAGAATATATAAAGAACTCAAAAAACTCTACACCAAGAATACAAATAACCCAGTCAACAAATGGGCTAAGGATATGAACAGACACTTCACAGAAGAAGATCTACAAGCAATCAACAAACATATGAAAAAATGTTCAACATCTCTAGTAATAAGAGAAATGCAAATCAAAACCACCCTAAGATTCCATCTCACCCCAATTAGAATGGCGATTATCAAGAATACAAGCAACAATAGGTGTTGTTGAGGATGTGGGGAAAAAGGAACACTCATACATTGCTGGTGGGGCTGCAAATTAGTGCAGCCACTCTGGAAAGCAGTGTGGAGATTCCTTAGAAAACTTGGAATGGAACCACCATATGAGCCAGCTATCCCACTCCTTGGCCTATATCCAAAGGTCTTAAAATCAGCATACTACAGAGATACAGCCACATCAATGTTCATAGCTGCTCAATTCACCATAGCCAGATTGTGGAACCGACCTAGATGTCCTTCAGTTGATGAATGGATAAAGAAACTGTGGTACATATATACAATGGAATATTACTCAGCTATAAAGAATAATAAAATTATGGCATCTGCAGGCAAATGGATGAAATTGGAGAATATCATGCTAAGTGAGATAAGCCAATCTCAAAAAACCAAAGGATGAATGATCTCGTTGATAAGCAGATGATGACACATAATGGGGAGTGGGTGGGGCAATAATGGAGGAAGGAGGGACTGTATAGAGGGAAAAGAGGGGGTGGGAGGGGTGGGGGGAAGGAAAAAATAACAGAACAAATCAAACATCATTACCTTATGTAAATGTATGATTATGCAAATGATATGCCGTTACTCCATGTACAGAAACAACATGTATCCCATTTGTTTACAATAAAAATAAATTTAAAAAATTACTTTCTATAATTTTTATAATATTTCTAATAAGTCATTTAAAAAATCTACCTATCTTATTTCTTCCTTTTTGTTCCATAAATTCTTCCTCAAGTTTTCTCTTGCTTATAACTTTAAAGCATTCTTAGCAAATTTAAAGTTTTTGTTAAAGATGAGCATGGTGGTGCACACCTGTATTTCTGGCTACACCAGAGGCTGAGGAAGGAGGAATGCAAGTCTGAGGCCAGAC
The DNA here is from genome assembly GCF_902686455.1 of Sciurus vulgaris. Classification (NCBI taxonomy): domain Eukaryota; kingdom Metazoa; phylum Chordata; class Mammalia; order Rodentia; family Sciuridae; genus Sciurus; species Sciurus vulgaris. The sequence goes on from NC_136465.1 coordinate 83,420,803, forward strand.
TCAGCAACTTAGACTCTACCTCAAATTTAAAAAAAACTAAGAATGGGGGATGTAGCTCAGTGATAAAGCACCCTGAGGTTCAATCCCCAGCACCCCCAGAAGAGATAAATAACTCAACTGAGGTGGTAACAATATAAATAGGCAAGACAAATTTGCACACACTGAGCAATGACAACAGTGTCATAACTATCACCTTAAAGAGTATTCAGGGGCTGGGGATGTAGCTCAGTTGGTAGAGTGCTTGCTTGTCAAGCACCAAGGCCCTGGGTTCAATTCCCAGCACCGCACACACACACACACACACAAAACAAAAAGTATCAATACCTTTGATAAGATTCACCCTGATTTCATTTTGTGAAAGATGCTATTCTTACAAAACAACAGTTCCATTTGTGTACAACGTGTCAAAATGCATTCTACTGTCCTGTATAACCAATTAGGACAAATAAAATTTTTTAAAAAAAATCAATGGCTGTGTATTTATAAGGAAATATAAAAGGCAGTGTTGAATTAATACCACATAGATCTAAAAAGCAAACCCCAGACTGCAGGAAATTACAGGTCAAACAAGCAATTTCTTCAACAAATACATCATGAGAAAAAAAGAGGGAAATAATAGATTAAAAGTGCCTTAAAACACACTTTAGCCATATACCAATAAAAAGAGAAATATACCAATGAAAACACATTGTGATATTCATGAGACAACTAAAAAGTTGAATACAGATTGAATATGTGAAAATATTTGAGAATGATTATTAAATTTTAGGTATAATAATGGTACTGTTGCTCTATATTTTTTAAGAGTCTTTATCTTTTAGGAATACACATTGAAATATTTATAGAGGAGATGACATGAAATCTAGGAATTGCAGTGGTTGTGGTGGCGCATGCCTGTAATCTCAGCAGCTTGGGAGGTTGAGGCAGGAGGATCTCAAGTTCAAAGCCAGCCTCAGCAATTTATGGAGGCCCTAAGAAACCCAGCGAGACCCTGTCTCTAAATAAAATATTTTTTAAAAGGTTGGGATGTGGCTCAGTGGTTATGCACCCCTGGGTCTATTCCCTGGTACCAAAAAAAAAAAAAAAAAAAAAAAATCTGAGAAATATCTCAAAATAATGTTGGGAGGTAGAAGTAAATGGAGGTGTGGTAACCAGTCCTCTAGAAAGACCCCCAGTGACCCTGCTTCAAGTATGACATTCCTTCACCTCCAGTGTGGGTTGGACCTGGTCACTTTTCCCATATAATTTTCTTCTATAATTTTTCTTTTTTTTTTAAACATATTTTTAGTTGTAGATGGACACAATACCCTTATTTTATTTAAATATTTTTTATGTGGTGCTGAGCATTGAACCTCACATGTGCTAGGCAAGCGCTCTACCACTGAGCAACAACCCCAGCCCCTTTTATAATTTTTCTAAAAGGTCATTTAAAAGTATCTGTCTTCTCAAAGGTGCCGTAAACATACACTGGAGAAAAGAGCCTCTTCAAAAAATGGTGCTGGGAAAACTGGAAATCCATATGTAGTAGAATGAAATTGAACCTCTATCTCTCACCCTGCATAAAACTCAACTCAAAGTGGATTAAGGACTTGGGCATTAGACCAGAGACTGTGCCTACTAGAAGAAAAAGTAGGCCCAACTCCCCAACTCTCTACCATGTCTGCTTAGGAACTGACTTCCTCAATAAGACTGCTAAAACTCAAGAAGTAAAATTGAGAATCAAAAAATGAGATGATATCAAACTAAAAAACTTCTTTATAGCAAAAGAAACAATCAAGAATGTGAAGAGAGAGCCTACAGAATGGGAGAAAGTCTTTACCACCTGTACCTCAGAGCATTAATCTCATTAATCTCCAGGCTATATAAGGAACTCAAAAAACTAAAAAATTTAAAAATTAAAAAAAAAAACACAAAAAACAATAAGTCAATCAATAATTGGCAAAGGAAATGAACAGGCACTTTACGGAAGAAACACAAATGGTCAGCAGATATATGAAAAAATATTCAACATCTCTAGATATTAGAGAAATGCAAATCAAAACTACACTGAGATTTCATCTCACTCCAGTCAGAATGGCAATTATCAAGAATATAAGTAACAATAAATGTTGGTGAGGATGTGGGGGAAAAGGTACACTCATACATTGCTGGTGGGACTGCAAATTGGTGCAACCACTCTGGTAAGCAATATGGAGATTCCTCAGAAAACTTGGAATGGAACCATCATTTGACCCAGTTATCCCACTCCTCAGTTTATATGCAAAGGACTTAAAATCAGTATACTACACTGATGCAGCCACATCAATGTTTATAGCAGCTATGGAACCAACCTAGATGCTCTTCAACAGGTGAATGGATAAAGAAAATGTGGTATATATACAAAATAGATTATTATTCAGCCATAAAGAAGAATGAAATTATGGCATTTGCAGGTAAGTGGAAGGAACTGGAGACTATCAGAAGTGAAATAAACCAGTCCCCCAAAAAACAGAGGCAGAATGTTCTCTCTGGTATGTGGGTGCTAATCCACAACAAAGGAGGAAAAGATTAGAAGTAAATTGGATTAGACAAAGGGGAATGGAGGGAAGGGAGAAGGATGGGAACAGGAAAGATAGTAGAATGAATTAGACATATCTTTCCTGTTCCTATATATAAATACACGACCAATGTAACTCCACATCATGTACAATCACAATAATGGGATCCTAATCAGAACAAGTTATACTTATTGTGTATATGTATAATGTGTCAAAATACAGTCTATTGTCATGTTTACCTAGAAAGAACAAACAAATATGTCTTCTTATTTCTCCCTTTTTGTTCCATAAATTCTCCCTTAAGTTTTTTGTTTGTTTGTTTATAACTTGAAGCATCCTAAGCAAATTTAAAGTTTTTTTAAAGCCAGACTTGGTGGTACACACCTGTAATCTCTGCTACTCTGAAGGCCGAGGCAGGAGGGTGATAAGTTTGAAAACAGCCTGGGCAATATACCAAGACCCTGTCTCAATATAAAACAAAAAGTGCTTGCCTAATGTGCAAGACCCTGAACTCAATCTCAGGTATTGAAATAAATAAATAAATAAATAAATAATGAAATTTAAAACATTAAAATAAGTTCAGTGTTTGTGAACCATTACATAAATTAATCTGGAGTATATTCATGATATAGTCATTGATTTAGTTGACTGCTTTTCTTAGCATTCAATTTGTGTGTGTGTGTGTGTGTGTGTGTGTGTGTGTGTGTGTGTGTGTGTGTATGTTTTGGAACTCTAGTGTGCTGGTTTGTTTGTTGTTTCTTTATATATGTCTCCTTTTATTTTGCCCTTAGTACCTCCATCTGAGTCCTAGGAATCAGGCCTTATAGAACTTTTCTGGGGACTTTCCTATGGAATATTGCAGGTATAATTGTAACTGAGCCTGTGTATGGATGATTTAGTTTTTAGTTTTTGGTTTTTGGTACTAGGGATTAAACCCACTGAGCCACATCCCCAGCCATTTTTATCTTTTATTTTGAGACAGAGTCTGCTAAGTTGCCTTGCCAGTGGCTAAGGCTGGTTTCAAACTTGGATTTCTCCTGCCTTAGCCTCCTGAGATTGCTGGCAGGTGCCACCACACCAGGCTGATTTTGGTTTTGGTTGCCTCCAAACCCTGTTCCCACTCCCACATGTTCATGGCTTCTTATAAATCTATAGGCTAGGATGCTACTGTGGTTTGGATAAATAGTTCCCAAAGGTCTATATGCAAAGGCTTGTTCCCAGGGTGGTAGTATTAGGAGGTGCCATGGACCCTTACGAGTGTAGGCCTTATGAGAGATCCTTCGTTCACTGGGGGTGTACTCTTGAAAGGGTATGGGACCCCAGCCCCCACTTCTTTCTCTCTCCCTCTCTCTCTCTCCCCACTTCTCCTTCCTGGTTTAAGATTTTACTTTACCACATGCTTCTCCATTTTTTGGTTCAAGAGATATTTCTCTTATTTTGGACACCCAGTTATGTTACTACAATGTTTTCTTTTCATATATTTTATCTATCACCTGCTACAAGTTTAGCGCAGACTGGATATATCAAATTGCTCTCTGCATCCCTTGGACTGAAAATTTTTCTAAAGTCCTAATCTGGGTTTTTATTTGATGATTTTTACTGATCCAGAGAGTTTAGAACTGGAAGCAAGAGGTGACTCATTCCAAGAACCGGAACTTTTCGCCATATACCTTAAATATCCTTTACCTAGTAGTTTTCAGAACTGACACTAATAAAACGAAAATAGAGTTTTATTGCTAGTTAGGTAAACAACGTTAAAATCCTTTGAAATCTTTTATATTATGGTCTTCATATTCATAAACTTTACCTCAGAGTTTTTCCTTCAAATTATTTGTACATATATTTTTAATTGAATCATCACATTTAACTTTTGTTTGCATATTTTTTATGCCACCAGACCTTTTCTATTGGTCACTTTTCCCTCTCTACCCCTTCCAAATAAGAGAAAGAACAAGAACACTTCACACTTCAGTTAAGTGAACCTGCTATAGTTCACATCTGGAATGGCCCCGAAGGCACATGTATCAAAGGCTTGGTCGCCAACCTATGGTGCTATTTGGGAGGTAATGGACACTTTAGGAGGTGGGGCTTCATGGAAGAAAATTAGAGCATGCCCTTGAAGACGATATTGGGATCCTACTGCCTCTTTCTCAGTCACCATGAGGCAAAACAGGCCCCCTTCACCAAGGTCCAAAGCAAGAGGATCAAGTAACCATGAATTGAAACCTCTGAAACCATGAGCCAAAATAAACATTTCCTCCTTTTAAGTTGATTATCTCAGGTACTTTGTCACAGTAGTGGAAAGTCAGGTATTTTGTCACAGTAATGGAAAACTGACCAGGGTTCTGACCACAGAATCCCAGGTGGATTTGATGATTTGAGTTAGTTGCTCAGAGAGGCAACAACCCTTCAGTTTCCCATTCTGAGATTGCATGGGAAAGTAGAGATGATACCTGAATTTCCTGGGTCCCTGAGAAAATGTGACATCCCTACACACCTCAACGAATTTCAGGAAGAGCCAAATATTTCTCGCGTGCTCCAGGGTGAAGTACGTAGACACTAAGAGCCCCTACACCTGCTGTGGGCAGGGAACTCAGACCTTGCAATGAATATAGCAACCTCAGTTGTCAGTGATTATGCAGCCAGAGACCAAGGAGACCAGGAAGTCTCATCAGATGTCTGATGGGGAAGCACTCAAATCAAAGACTAAATGTGACAGTTCCACTTCAGTGGATACTGGAAGAAGATACAAGACAACCATCGATTACACACCTCACCTCCCTCCAAATGCCTCAGTCACACTGACCCATTGTAGAAAAATCTGGTTGGAAGAGGAATGGAACATTCTCAATTGACTCAGTTTAAATGACATGTTGTTCTGTTTATGTGGAAATGACTATATTCTAACACCTCTGCCTCAGGAGAAATGAGCATTTGGAAATAAAGCAAGTTATGTGAAAATAAAGCTTTATTTTTCAGAAAAATAGATTATTGTCTATTGATGTGCAAGGCCCATTGAGGGAAGGAAACAAGAAGTTCATAGTTTTACCCCAAGCCTCTATCACTGAACCCTGTCTAGCTCTATCCAGAGTTTCTGATCTCCCTACGTTTTTAGTCCATTTAAAAATAAGGTGGGGCTTTGCAATTGGACTGATTGGTCCTCCAGGGAGCATTTCTGGAGACAGTTTTGGTTGTCACACTGAGTGAGGAAAGATGTGCAACTGGCATCTAGCAGGTAGAGCCCAAGGATGCTGCAAATTATTCTGCAAAGAATGACAAAAAAATGATTCAACCTAAAATGTCAACAGCACTGGGGTAGAGAAATCCTGAAGCAGAGGAACATTAATCTTGATTTGGGGGTGATTGCTGAGGATATCTACATGGTAGATATGACATGATGACAGATGGCTATATGAGAGGAAAACTGAGCTAATTCTTAAAAAATATTTTTGAGACCAGATTTTCTGATTCTGACATTCATAGCAGGGAGAAAACACCTCTACCTTGAGGTGAGAAGTGGTGCTGTCCACTGATCCTTCGGGATCTGAGGAAAACCCCCACTTGAGTTCTCTTTAGGATGAAGCTGTTCTCTGATCCCTGTCTTGAGACAACACACTTCTGTGTAGTAGAGATACAGAGTATAATACTGAAGGGCACAGACTGAATTCTGAGTCCAAAACGTGACTCCATTACCCCTGGACTATGTGAGGAAGAGCAAGATTTCTAACTCCTCCTGCTTCGGCACCACATCAGACAGGACAGCAGTATCCACTTCGTGGATATATTAGGTTTAGTTGCATCTCCTATAGTGTGCAAGGTCAGGAAGTTCCCTCCTAAAGGTGACAAGATTCCTCTTTACATCTGTCACACTCATGCACGTGTTGAGAGTCATAAAGACACGTTTGCCCATCTTCTCCTGAATATTTGTGCATTATTTCCATACTCTGTCATTCAGCACTTGTCATTTGCTCTCTCCTACTCTTTTCTGTTTGTTTTGACACCCTGGGCAACAGATTACATTGGGTTCCTTTAGTATTTCCCATGGTGACTAACCCACTTAGGCGTTTGCGTGTTTGGGCAAATGCTGTAGCTAGACAGCCTAATCCCCACTCCTACTTACTAGCTGTGATTTTCAGTAACTTAATTAATTTCTCTTTGCCCAAATTTTCACATTACTAATAGGATAACAGTGATACATACCTTTAGTATTGTTGTGGATTAAATAATTCAACGTATGTAAAATGCTTTGAACAGTGACCTATATGGCACATTGTAAATGCCATATAAGTGCTAGCTGGCATCATCATCACCATCATTATCATCATTATTTTGTGGTCCAAGTTTAAACTCCAAATGAGTACTAGTTAGGTCATTTGGTGTTTTTGAGTGTCAGGCTACCTCTTAATTGTCTTTGCTTAGCCCACAGCCTTGACTTGGAAGCATGTTCAGTTTCTAACATCAGAAGGAGCAAGTTGGGGGTATGAAGGAAGATTCTTGGTAGCACAAACATAAAAGAGGTACCATGTTTGGTTACTTTGTCTGTGCAGCAGTTTTGTTAGAACTTCATCATAGTCTTTGCAACTGTTGTCTCAATATATGTACTTTAATGAATCAGATATTATTTTATTACCCTAGATATATATATGTATATATATATATATATAATTATATGACTGGTAGAATTCTACATCATGTGCAACCAGCAGAATGAGAAATTATACTCCATTTATATATGATATATCAAAGTGCATTCTACTGTCATGTATAACTAATTAAAACAAATTTAAAAAAATTTTTAAAGAATTTCCTTTGACGAATGTGCTTAAGAAAAACTCTCCTTGCTATCTTCCCCCTCTCCCCAGCACCTGGCACCAAGTAGAAAAACAAGTGTTTGTTGAGCTGAATTGACTCATTCAAACTGGGTAGTTCCAGAAGAGGTAGTTTCAGCAGCTGCCTCAGCAAAACAAGAGATGGGCCACTTCAATACAAACTAGAGCAGCCCAGGTCCCCACACCCTCATCACCCTTCTTTCCAGAAAGGTTTCATGCTTCATTTCATTAAAAATCAATCCGTGACTATTTATCAACATTTACATCATCAGTGAGACATCAGAAACTGAATTTGCAACTCTAGGGAGCCGCCCATAGAGTTGAAAAACAAAGGAAGATGCTCAATTTGGCCAGGGCTGCTACCCTACTACATTACATGGAAATATGTACTTCATCCTTCTGATTCATCTCTAATAGAATTGCAACAACAGGATTCAATTAAACCTAATAAAGGTGTAATTAAGTAAATGCTGGGGGTGAAGCACCATGCCAGGTGTTTGGGGTATATAAACATGACTAAGATAGGGACCCTGCCCTCAAGGCACTAACAGATGGTAGAGGGGAGAGATGGAGCAATAATCCAGTGGGAATGGAATTATAAAGAGCTTTATCAAGAATTCAGAGTGTGAGAGGGACTTGGAGGATGAGCAGTTGTTCTACAGTGGAATGAAGGGAGGCAGCATCTGGCTGTCAGAAATCCTGGTTCTGAGAGATACTAGGAAGGGGGATATATGAAAAGTCTGGGGTCAGAAGCCACAGTGCAGTCTATGGTCACTTGGAGTTGGGAGGGCATTGTAGCATGACTCATGAGCCCATCTGATGGGGTTATTTCCATGGTAATGCCAACACCCTTCAGGGAGTGATTCCCAGGGAGGGAACAGTGGAAGAAGGAGAAAGGAAGAGGGAAGAAGGGCAAGACAGTGAGAGAAACCCCTGAAAATATCTAGTTCCTACTCCAAGTTGAGATCCTAGCTGGTTCTGGCTGCTGCTGCAGATGATAACATAATTCTGCAGGGTCAGCCACAGGCAGATGGCCTTAAGCATCATGATAAACCATAGAGGGCCAGCCCAGAACCCAACTGTTACCTGGGAAATGTTGTAACAGTTCAAGGAGGCAAAAAATTATTGAATACTCCAAGGGAAATACTTAAGAGGGTTTGATAATATTTGTTTGCAGGTTTATACTTGGTTTTTCAAGTACTTCATGAATTGCAAGGAGCAAATAATCTCTTCCTAGGTGATCAAACCAATCCTTCTTCTATCTAAGCATCTCAGTTATCTACCCCACAATATCTTTTCTCTCACACACCTCCTGCCCTCAAGGTGACAAAATAGAAAGAAAGCCATTTTAGAGGTGGCAATGTGCTAAAAAGACATTTTAAATGTGGCCGTCCTCCTTCAGGTTACTTCCCCCAGCTTTGCCCTTTTTCAGCAGAAAGTGGCTTGGAGATGTTGTCACCTATTTTTCCATGGAAATGGAATGTAGAAACTGACAGTGGGGAAATGTAACAGTGGCCCACTTATGCTTTGAATATAGCCCTTGCTGTTCTGCCACTGCAACTTATTTTTTAAATGGACGTGTTTCTTTCTCTTCTGCTTTTTCTTCTGCTCTTCTTCTTTTTCTTCTGCTTTTGGTGGTTGCATGTGCTAGTGTGAAAACTATGAGAAAAGAAGGCTTTTACTTTTGGTCCCCTCATGCAAGCTCACCTTCCCAGCCAGGCTCAGACATCCTTGCTCTAAGGCTGTGTTTTAGGGTGTGAGATTTTTTTTCTCACAAAGCAGCTCCAATAACAGGCCCCAGCAGTATATGTTTGAAGTTGATAAATGATGTTTGTATATGAAGATACTATTGTTTCTCATACACAACTGCCCAAGTAGAGCTGACAGACAAAGACAACACCTAGCCTGTAACCAGGATTCTTTCTCCACTACTGGCTTGTGGTTGTAGCTAGGGCTTCCTGGTGTTTGGCATTTTAAGCTCATTTGTTTTGCTTTGCTTTAGAGTGCTGGATATCTTTGCTCACAGGGGGCCACACTGCCTCCAGCTGCTCAGTTGAGATGGTATACCGTGGGCTGTGGTGCTGACCGTCAGTATTGGGTGGTGCCTTTGGTCTGGGAGCTGCAATCCTGTGAATCCTAGCGTCTCCTCTGTCGTGTCCCTGTTGGAGCTATTGCCCGTCAGCCCCGCTTCTCTACTGCACTGGTCATATCCCTTTCTACGAAATAAACTCAGACATCAGAATGTGTAATGACCCTTAATCTCCTGGACCACACTAGGGGAGGAAGAAGGAATGGATAGCTCCCTTCTTTCCCAACCATTGTCCAAGGTCTGTTTGAAGCATGCTTGGCCATTAGGGGTTATTCCAGCATTCCTAGCTCCGAACTAAGCACAAAGCAGGGTCTGTAAGTGTATGCTATTTCAGAAATTCCCCTCCATATCTGCCTTTCAGAAATATTAATATGACAGCCTTTGAACAGCAGCTTCTAAACATAGTTTTTGATTGTGATTCTTTTTTCTCCTTTGCCTTCTTTTTTCCATCCTTTTCTTCCTTCCATCCCTCCTTTCCCCTCCCCTTATCTTCTTCTTGGTTTTCTCCTCCTCCTTCTAACTTACACACTGACTTCTCTTTTCCAACCAGCCCATTCACTTCTTTACCATACTGCTGTTTACCAACACCTCCTGTCCAATGAGGTACCTCAAATCTTCTGCAGAGTGGAGGTCCTCTCTGTGCTACGTGCATGGGAAGGCCAGCCTTGAGAGAGCAGGAAGAGCTACCACAGTCACAACATCAGGCAGAGGTAAACACAGAGGTCATCTTTCAAGTTCAAGAAACCTCTGTGCACTCTGATTGAAGTAGAGAATGGTAACTGCTGAAAGGACCTCCATACAAAGCCTTCCACAAGGCTGCTGCCATTTGTCTTTTTTAAACCTCTGGTCCCTGCTTGCTCACTCAGAGCCTCCACGCCTACTCACTACAGACTCCGTGCCTTCTTTCAGCACTCTGTTCTGTGACCCTCCTCCCAGTATGGTCAAGTGGTTCTCACCTACCAAGCACCAGACCCACCCCTCATATCTTTCACAAAGCCTTCTTTGACTACTAGGTGCTTTCTTCTCTTCAACTCTGCAGTATTGTGGTTAAAGAATTCTCCTGCATTTCTGGCTACAGCAGGAAGGCTGCCAAGAGTGTCCCAGCTTTCCCTTAGGGCTCCAACATTAGACAGATCAACAGACCTGTCTCTCCCTCACTCCTGAGCCTTCATCAGCTGTTGCCACTTGTCTGTAGGGAAGGCAAACTCAGATTCTTGATGTCTGGGCCATAATTGGCAGGAAGTATTTGGGTTTTTCATTTTTGTTTAATCTTTAAAAGCTGATTAATATGTGAAAGACAAATTAAACAAGAAAATGGTCTCTGAATAGTTTTGTAATAGTAGCTGTCTTAAAAAATTTAAAAAAATTTATTTTAATATGGGAGTATTTTTAAAATTTATTAATAAAATGGCTCCTTCTATGGACTTTTTTTTGGGGGGGGGACAAATAGAGTTACTCAAAAATAAATGCTTTAAGGATGAAATGACACGAAAGTGTCAGCTGTGAGACATTAAAACTGAGTTTTTTTCCTGCAATATAAGAATATAAGAACTGCCACCTTTATCAGAAGACGTCTCAAACCTGGTAAACTCTCTCTAGCAGTGATACTAACAGAAACATCCAAGGAGGATGTGCATCCTTAGAGAGTTCATAGATTAGAGCTGCTCCCTCAAAATCCCTTAGTGATCCCATGTCACTGAGGGGTTAATTGAATCCATTTATATCCCCATGACTTCAGTCTACATTAATTCTCCCAAACTTGCATCTCAAGTTAAATAGCGCAATCAGAACTCAGCACAAATATTGAAGTGGATAAGGATTTAGAGGGAGGATGAAAAGTTCAGATTTTTATACGTATAACATGGTTTTAAACTGTTTTATTCAGTTTGTGAAGTTTTATACCTCTCTGGTTGTATGCTGTTAAGAGGACTGGCATGGTAGAGTAACAAAAATTAGGTACAAAAAAAAAGAAGAATTTTGTAGTCTAAATTAAAAAAATGTAGCCAGAGCCCTTTAACTAGGCACTTAACATCTGTTGTAAAATTGACTACTCCAAGATAGATAAAGATCGGCATCTCACTTATTATAACTAAAGTAGTAACAGCCCCAAATAAGTTTTGGAAAGTGCACTTAACAACTAGGTCATATAAAATAAAAGAAACCAAGTCATAAAAACACTTTTTATCCAAAAAGGGATGAGGATGGATTAAATGAATTGCAGCTTTAGTGTCCTTAAAGAGCTATTTTCTAAAAAACATATATCCTGATTGCACTATTATTAACTACATCCTCGTTATTTTTATAAAACAAAGCAATGACACCAGAATCACATAACAATAGAACCGGAAGGAACATTTATAGTAGACTCATTAAAATTTCAATTTAAAATCCCTTTGCCCAAAGATGCTTCAAGATGGTTGAAAATAAATGCTCTTACATTTTATTTTTAATTAATCTTTTCCCTGCTTTACGATTCTCAAGGAGTCATTCCGCCTCTTATCTGCTTTCTGCCAGACAACAAATGACAAAAAGATGTCTCCCTGTCTTTTAAAACCATTTCATATAAAAGGAAGATTTAAAGAAGGAAGTGCCATAAGAACAGAGGAGAGCAAGTGGGCTTTGCACCTGTGGGTAGTTGTGATAATGGGCATAATTGAATTCTGATAAATTTTTTATCACATGCAAAGGACCTGATGCACAAGGGTCACTGCCAGACAAGGAAAAGGACGGGGGTGACCAGGCAGTTGCTCCATGACTAGGGTACTTACGGAGCAGTAAGGTAGCCCTCCAAAAAGCCAGCCACAAACATGATGATCTCGTTGCTCAGGGCCTGAGAGCCATACCCAGCTCTGATCTCCAGGATGCTCCAACCTGTGGTTTCCATGGAGTCATTGTAATAGCCATAGGCATCCCCACTCTTGTCCAGAACGTGTTTGACTTTTATTGTCTTTTCAGAAGGTATCCAGTATGCAGTTGCATAGTAGACTTCTGGAAGAAAAGGAAAAGGTGCTAGAACGTAGGTGTGTGGTTTCTATGTAACCAACAATTCCAACATATTTGCTTCTAAAGATTTTTATTCTATTAGAATATGGTTGTCCTTGCCACCAGTGGGGAAAAACCAGAGCTTTAATCAAGGGGAATGTAGCAGAGTGCAGAGAGGCAGGTCAAAGGGAGGGGTGTAGCTACAGCATCACAGAGGTGGGCTTGAGAGTGTCATCCGTAGGCGTGGGATTCTGGGCGGGGCTGGAGCTGGAGCTCGTCCTCACCTCTTAATTCAGCCAATGAAAAGCTTCTTGGCCCTGGTCACTAACTTTTTCCGTTTTCCTCTACAGGTGGACCAAAGGCATTCATAGGCTCCTTATTCTACATCCCCTGCTTAATTCTTCACGTGTGACATCCTTATTTCTCAGAAAACCTCGAAGCTATCACCTGTGGTCCCCCAGGGTGTTGTACTCATGCCACCTCTCCCGTTTTGTTCACCTCAATCCTACCCTACTCTGGATCCCACCCCCTCACTTACTTCAGGAACTTTGTTCCATAGTATACCTGTACCCCAAAGCGCACCCCCTTTGTCCCCCTTAGCATAAGATGCTCCACTGTCTCAGAGATAAAAGGAAACCAACTACAAAGCCCTCTCTGCCACTTGTGAACAGACTTAGCTAGGGTTGGGATCTCTCATTCCCTTCATGAAATCATCACGAATTTTATAGAGCATCCACGCTCTCTCGGGGACTATGCTCGGTGCTAGAGCTACAAACATGACTGGCACAGTTTCAGGCCTGCCTTCTGGAAGGAGAGTGTCCCCACACTTCACTTCCTCACTCCCTCCAGCCTGCTGCCCTCCTGTCCATCCCCACCACACCACCAGCTCTGCTTCTGCCCGACTCACTAATGAATCCTAGTGTCCTATGAACTGGCGAAAGCACTTGACCCTGGTGACTCCTTACAGTTACCACTTAGTGTCTCAGGGGATTGCTTCCAGGACCCCCTACAGATTCCAGAATATGCAGATGCTCAAGTTTCTCATATAAAATGGCCTAGCATTAGCAAGGAGCCTATACACATACTCCTGTGTACTTTAAGTCAGCTCTAGATTTCTTTTCATGCCAAATACAATGTAAATGCTATGTGAATAACTCTTATACTGTATTGTTTAGGGAATAATGACAATTTAGTAAGACACACATATTTAGTACGTACACAATTATTTGTTTTAAATATTTTCAATCCATGATCAGTAGAATTCTTAGATGTGAAATACATGGACCCAAATGGTCAACTGTATTCTTAAAATTCTTTGTTCCCATGGTGTCTGGGATGCTGCTCTCTCCTGAATCCCCTTCTTCTTCCCTGCCTTTTTCTTTATTCTCCTCATGGGTTCCCCTTTATGTTGTATACTCCATGGTACACTAAAAAGATTATCTAGAAGATTCCATGAGCACTAGCAATTCAAAATATCTAAAATAAAAGTCATAATCCCTCCTAACCCACCCACTTCCGTCATTCCATGCTTCTTATCTCTATCATCTCTCAACCTGAAACCTAATCCATCCTGCCTCCTGGTCCTCATGACTCATGTTCAAGCAAAACCTCCTGAATCTCTCTCTCACCAGTCTTTGCCTTTTTATCTCTATATTTTTGAGAGTTTAGGTATCACAACTGACCTTCACCATAGAAGAGACCTTTTTCTAGTTACCTTTGATCTTCAACCCATTCTTCATTCTTTGCCAGAATAACTTTTCTAAAACGTAAATTAGGCCAGATGTGGTGGCAGATGCCAGTAATCCCAGTGGTTTAGGAGGCTGAGGCAGGAGGATCATGAGTTCAAAGTGAGCCTCAGCAACTTAGTGAGGCCCTAAACAACTCAGTGAGACCCTGTCTCTAAATAAAATACAAAAAAATAAAAGGTGGGGGGTGTGGATGCGGCTCAGTGTTTAAATGCCTCTGGGTCCAAATACCCAGTACCAAAAAAATAAAAAGTAAAAAATAAATAAAACCTACCACCACCACAACAACAAAATGCAAACTAATTTTGTAACCTTGCCTACCTAAAATTTTCATGGCTTCTGTCTTAACAAAATTGCAATCCTTCACCTTACTCTCTTGATCTTTATAACCTGACTTCCGTCTGTCCGCCTCATAGCTTTTGAGACCACCTCTCTGTGCACTTTGTGATACAGAAACTATTATATATAGCTCTCCAAACCGCCATGAGCAGGATCAATGCTTCTGATTTGCATACGCTATTTCTTCTGCCTTAGATTTTCTTTCTTATAGCAATCTCAAAATTGCTATTTAGAACTCAGGAAGCAGCACCCCTTTTGTAGAGGCTGACTTTCTCTACAAGCTCAACGTGCCTTATCTGCCCATCTTTACGCTTTGTCTCACTCGCTGTACTGAACTTACATGTCTGTCCCTGCTCTGATACTGAATGCCTCAAGGCAGAGATTGTTTTCTTTGCACTTGGAAAAGTACCTGACACATAGCAGGTACTCGATAAATAACTGTGAAAGGAAAGAAGACTTAGGAAGGAAAAGAGAGAGGGGGAAGAAAAGAAATGGAGAAAGGAAACAGTATATAGTGCATTTTTTTCTGTCTGAGAAACCAATTGCACATCTGCTGTGGTTACATTTGGGTCAATCATCAGAGTAGTAGGAGGAGGTTGATTGACTCTCAGGTTCTAGGTTGAGACTCAGGGGATGGATGCTGAATCATTTACTGAGAGACGAAGCAGACCAGGAATAAGCCTGGGAGGGAACGTGATTTAGTTTTTGGCAAAGAGAGTTTTTAGTGGTCAGGAGGCTAGAGAGCTTCCATTAAATATTTATCCAGGGATATCTGTTGACAACATTTAAAATTAAATCAACATTTTTAACAAAGATTTTCTATCAAGTAAGCATTAAAAATAAAATCTTAATGCTAGATCATCGTGTTAGGGAACAGACAGATGTGAATGGTGGGAACATGAGTTAAGAGAATAATTCCATAAAGTGGGCCCACTGTGCCGACCCCCACAAGCTTTCTTTTTTAAAAAAATTATTCATTTTTAAATTTTTTACAGACTGCATTTTGATTCATTGTACACAAATGGGGTACTTCATTTCATTTCTATGGTTGTGCATGATGTAGATTCATACCATTTGTGTAATCATACATGTGCACAGGGTTATAGTCTGTCTCATTCCACCATTTTTCATACCACCCCTCTCATTTTTTTCTACATAATCTAAAGTTCCTCCATTCTTCTCTCACTCCCCCATCCCCACCCCCATTATATATCATTCTCCACTCGACAGGGAAAACATTCGACCTTGGGTGTTTGGGGCTTGGCTTATTTCACTTGGCATGATATTCTCCAATTTCATCCATTTATTTGCAAATGCCATAATATTCTTCTTCTTTATGACTGAATAATATTCCACTGCGTATATATACCACAGTTTCTTTATGCATTCATCTGTTGAAGGGCATCTAGGTTGGTTCCACAATCTAGCTATTGTGAACTGAGTTGCTAAAAACATTGATGTGGCTGTGTTACTGTAGTATGCTGATTTTAAGTCCCACATGCTTTCTTTTCCAACAAGCAATTTACCTACAGCCCTGCCTGGCCTCAGTGGACAGGATATGTCACATTCCTCAGCAAACTACCTGTTAAATGCAGGAGAAATGCAGGCCCAAGATAATGTAAGGGGGAGGAACCCAGATTTTTGTGACCAGATTCTGAAACTCTGGGAGATAAGGACAGTTCCTCCTAACCATAAAATCCGTAAGACTGCATTGTTAAGAATCCAGTTAGAACCAGATAGCATGAGCCAAGGTGACCTAGAGTTGCTATGACAGTGGGGACTTGACAGTCTGATATCACCTTGCAGTTTGTCAAAAGTCAAGAGGTGGACCTGGGAGGGACTCTCTGGAAATTTCTCTGGGATCCCCAGTAAATTAGAGTACAGGAGAAACATGTTGTCCCTCTCTCTTCTGAGAGCACCCATTTTCTCCCTTGAGGGTGTCCCCTCTCCCCATGCCCTATTCCCTTCAATAAACTCATGGCATTTACTCTCTTAGTGACATGTCTGAAATCTTTCTGACTTGGTCACAGGAATCATCGTTTGAAAAGGGAGTCTTAGCACTCCCTCAGTTTCTTGGAAGGCCCCAGCTCCATAATAATCATGTATGCTATCCCAAAGGGGCTGGGTGATGGGTTGGTACTTGGTCAGGCTCAGGTCCTAATTATGATCCTGAAAAAAGGATCTGAAGTAGAACTAAGCCAACTTATTTCTTACCACAAAGAAGACCATAATGGAAGGCTCTCTCTCTCTCTCTCTCTCTCTCTCTCTCTTTTTTTTTCTCCTTGTGGTACTGGGGATTGACCCAGGACTCCACGCATGCAGGGCAAGCACTCTATCAACTGAGCTATACTCCCAGTCCTGGAAGGCTTCCTTTAAGAAAGATTAAGTAGAAATGAAGCTTTGTCAATAAACTTCTGGCAAGAAATAAGTGTCTAATTTGACAATTGTGGACAGGTTCCATAGAATCTTCCCTTCTTCTTTCAAAAGCAATACATATGTTTTCCAAATTTTTATTTCTGTCCCCAAATGTCATAGCTGAGCTTTTCCCCAGTTTTTTCTGCACATTCTCTTCTACCCTCACCTCCAATGAGCCTTGTATGGAAATGAGGAAGCAGGGCTAGTTGACTACAAAAGAGCCCTGAAGAGCTGTGGCAGGGAAGAGTCATAAACAGGAGCTGTGAAAGGAAAAAGGAGGGCGGGAAAGCCTGCCGCTCTCTTCCCTGTCAGTGCTATCCACAAAGCATGACTTGAACTTTGGCTCCTTCTCCAGCCCCTGGCATTTCTCATCTCAACGCACGAGCTCTGCTTTCCCCTTTTCTCTGTCCACTTGGCTTGCTCAAGCTAAGTAATCCAGCCCTGTGTTTTCTTTTCACTTTTGCTGGTATTGACAGGGGACAGATCGAGGGAATAATTCTATAAACTGGGCCCATTGTGCTGACCCCCACGAGCTTTCAGTTTTAAAAAGCATTTTTCCTGCAGCCCTGACTGGTTGAAGTCCACAGGTGTGTTAACATTCTTCATCAAACTACTGCTGGAGAAATACAGGCCTGAAATAATGTTGGTAAGAACACCTCTAGTTACGGTAAAGTGGGGATCTTTTGTGATCCTTACACAGATCAAACTCCAGAACTCAGGGAGACAAGGAATATTCTCCCTAACTATAAAATCTATAAGAACAGGTACCAATTAGAACTGGGAAGCATAGACCAAAGGGACCTAGAGTTGTCATGGCAGTGGGGACTTGAAAGTCTGATGTCATCCTGCTGTCAAAAGTCAAGAGGTGGACCTGAGTGAGGTGCTCTCTGGAAACTTCCCTGGGATCCCCAATAAAATAGGAGGGCAGCAGAGACACAATGTCCCTCTCCTCTCTGAAAGGACCTACTATCTCCCTTAAGAGTGTCCCCCTTTTCCCTCTGCTATCTCTTCTAATAAACTCAAGCCTGTTACTCTAAGGATAATGTCTGAAATCTTTCTGGCCTATTCACAAGAATCTAGGTTTGAAGGAGGGCTTTCGTGCTGCCTAGTTTCATAGAAGGCCCCAACCCTTATCGGTACCACCTAATTTCCTGATCACAAAAATAAACTTCTGCAAATATGTACTATTTTTGCCACAAGGTAGTTCTATGCAAGAAAAACCTTGGCCCAGTCCTCAGAATTCTATAATAAAAATTAAATACTAAATTAATTGGCACATGCTTTGAGAATTAAACCAAAACTGAGTTGTTCACTCCAGCCCTAAAGGATGTCCTTGGCTCCTCCGTGATTTTTCTCCATGGACCGGTTCTTTCTGGTTTTCCCAGTATCCACGCTATTCTCTGATTTTCTTAAATCCTTTAGTAGTTTAAGCCACCATAGTTGTCTATTAAAAATACATAGTGTATATAAAAAATACATAAATCTTCAAGTTGAGAGGCCAATGGTGGGAAAAGTGAAATAGTGAAAAGGTAGAAAAACATTACATTATTCTAATCTTAACCTAGTTTTACCCAAGCTTTGTGAGAACAGGAACTGTCTACTTTTCACTCCCTATCAATAAACACTCTTCCTAAGAAAGTAATGTTTCTTTGATGATTCTAATTGAATTGTGTGTTGTTCTTTCAATAAAAGGCAAGTTTATTAGTACATTCATTCACAGAAGTTATCGTCCAAAATAACTCATGTGATTAAGTTTGCAAACTTGGGTAACAGACAGATGGGAGTGTTCCAACTCTCAGCTGAGGTGTAGCCATCCAGAGAGGCAAGTGTCATGTGCAAGTGTCCAGAGAGGCAGGCCTCTCTGGAGTTATAAAAATAAAAAATCAGATTTGAACATCACTTAGTGGCAATGTCCTCAAAATCGGCTTGCTTGACAAATATTTGTTGAGTGAATAGGAATGCTACTTTATAAAAAAAAATTTCTTCTATAAATAAAGATTAAAGACTCAATTATTATTATATTTGTCTCTGTGTAAAAACCCAAACACCCAAATTAAATTTCTTATATGTACTTGCATGCTTAATATTTTCTATGAGTTCATTGTTTTAGGTTGGAAAAAAAATTCTTAACCTTATGTTGCTTAAATCACTGTTTTGCATATTCTCATATTTGAAGTCTGATTTTATTTTCTTCTTTCCTTTTTTTAAATTTTAAACTGGGAATGGAATTCAGGGGTTCTACTACTGGGCTCTATCTCTAGCCCTTTTCATTTTATATGTTGAGACAGGGTATCATTAAGTTGCCTAGGTTGGTCTTGAACTTGTGATTCTCCTGCCTCAGCCTCCCAAGTTGCTGTGGAAACTAATTTTCCTAGCACCTCATTTTATGAAAGAGTAAGTAACTTTTCAACCCTAAGCAATCTACTGGTGGCCTTGTATATTCAGTGAGTTAGAGGAAGACAAAAAAGAAATGAGACAGAGCAGGCAGAATATGTGAGTGAAAACAGAAAAAATCTACTTGAAACAATCTATTCATAGTGGGTTCAGTTAATGATTTCACTGATTCTCCTCTCTGAATTGCCTATGTCCACTGAGCTAGTTTCTGGTATTTCTGTCTGTACACCTTGGCATTGTGCTTCGCTTCTTGAAAGCACTCTCAGTAAACTGCTCTCTGGTTTTTTGATTTGCTTTGACTCTTCATCAGAGTCACTAAGCAAATAAATGACTCATGAATTAAACAATCTTAAGGCAACAAAATTAAAAGTAGGTGTTTCAGCTTGACTCTCTCCAGAAAGCAAAGACTAATTCTCTTGCTAAAAGGGGGATTATTTTGGCTAAGTGCTCTTAGGAAATAGAGTGAGGGACTGAGAGAAAGTCAATTCAAGAATCTCCATTGCAGCGGACACTGGAGATTGATCCCGTTGGGACCTCCTAAAAAGGTGTGTGGAATGAGCTTCCAAAGTCTCCACCCCTAGGATGGGAAAGGGAACATTTCCCATCTGCCTGCTCCTCCTGCACAGGCCCAGAGTTGCCCTGTGGAGTGTTAAATGCCTCACTGCCAGGTTTACATGTGTTTAAAGCAAGAAACCTGTGTGGTGCTGCTGAGGTGGTATACCTCATGCTACACCTGCATAAAGTTGGAATGAAAGGCAAGCAAGAGAATGTAAGGTGGGATGCACGATGTGTGGCTGACCCAGGTAAACAGAAAGACAGAGAGCTCTTAAAAATAGCTTCAAAGCAACAAAACAATCAAGGTGAAAAAATGTTGAAGATTTGCTTGGATCAGGAATGATCCCTTTCCTTCATTGCCTTGAAACGCACCTATTATTCACCTATTTATTATTCACTGCCTATCAGTTCTTGCCACAAGTCCTACCAAGAAAACATCAACTTGGCCTCATTCTGATTTGGCACTGATAGCTTAATCCTCATTCCTATCACTTGCTAATTAGACATATTTGTGTGCACTTGGTTCAATGAACTTGACATCCAAGCTCCTTGAGGAGAAGTGACATCTCATATTTTCTTAGGTCCACTCCCTTGCCCCTGCACACTGCTTTATTGATTATGTGGCCACTGAAATCCTAAACTCTCACATTGGCTGGGAAGGTCACATTACACAGCAGAAACCTATCAAGTTCATAGTGAATTAATTCTGATTTCTAATTTTAAATTAAAGTTCTAATATCTTAGATTTGCAAATGACCCCCCCCCCCAAAAATAATGCAGACTTGAATAACCCAATACTACTTTATGCTGGAATTATGTGGTATTAGCAAGGCTAATAGATTTCAGAGCAAGTTGGTTTCTTTTAGTGATTTGCTCATGCTGTTTTCAAATATCTCAAGAGACTTCCACAATTTTCTCTACGAAAATTGTAACATGACATCTGTTGTCTGTATGGACACAGAATTTCAAGTTTTATACCAAAATTTCCTCATAATTTCACTACCTATATTTCATTTTTGCCACATTAAGTAAATTCCTTTTTTTTGTGGTAGTACAAAGAAGTTATGTAATAACATTGATAAATTCCCTGGCCACATTTAAAGTCAATTTTTTTTCTTTCTTTTTTTGGTACTGGGGATACTGACCCAGGGGCACTCTACCACTGAGCTACATCCCAGCCCTTAAAAAAAAAAAAAAAAAATTAATTTTGAGACAGGGTCTTGGAAAGTTGCCCAGGCTGGCCTTGAACTTGCAATCCTCCTGCTTCAACCTCCTGAGTTGCTGGAATTATAAGTGTGTACCACCGCACCTGACTGAAGCTAAATTTTCAAAAGCCTGTGAAATACAAGTTGTAGGAGCAACTGAATTTAAATAAAATTTTTTTTAAAAAACAAGCTTAAGCACATGAATAAAGCTGAAAATGTTGAAAAAAATAAATCCCTTGATGATTCTTTTCATGATTGCTGCTCCCAACCTTTTTTCTTTGTTACCTTGTGGCACTATTACCCCAGAGAAGAGGCTGGGCTACAAGCTCAGGAGCTCCACAAATGTTCAGAGTCAAATTTGAAGGAAAATAGGTTTTATTCAAGGCCAGTTTTCAAGAAAGAAAGAAGAAACTCTTTTTTTGTGAATTTCCATCTTCAGAAGGCTCTTGGGGTAAGGAAAACTTTTAAAAGAGGTGGCAAAATGGGGCAAAAGGCAGGAAATATACATGTGTATCATATATAGATTTAGTTAGTCGTGATAGGCCAGGGCTGGAGCCATCACTTTCAGCTTCCTTGAGGTTCCCCAAGCCAGCAGGGAGGCCCCGCCCTTCAGCTTTTACACTCGGTGTGAGGAAGTTGTCCTCAGTTTCAGAGGGGCTCTTAATTTCAGTCTCTTTGATCAATAATTAATGCTTTACAATTCATAGCCAACAAAACCAAAAGATAACAAGTGATGATTTAAAATTAATTCCTAAAGAAGTCTGAAAAAAATATATATGTTCTGTATGTCAGAATAAACTCCCAAGACAAAATTCACATGCTTCAGTTTATAAATTATGAAAATAAGTCACCACAAATCTTTTAAGAACATTTTTTAGTTGTAGATGGACCCAATACCTTTATTTATTTTTATGGGGTGCTGAGGATCGAACCCAGTGCCTCACACAGGCCAGGCAAGCATTCTACCACTGAGCCACAGCCCCAGTTAATTTTTTAAAAATGTAAATGATGAAGAAGCATCTTTTAGATTTTTCTTCTAAAGAAAGATTTTGATCTTTGCTACTGGATTCAAGTTTCCAGAAGGACCAGAAAACCAAGTTTACTAATAAAGATAAACGGATACTTCTGCTAGGAATTGTTCTGGAACTTGTATACATTTTTATACACAAAATGATATAGGGAGAGCACAGGAAAATATTCAAGAGTATAGGGAGCACTGACTTCATTGAGTCTGATACACTAAGATAATGGAGAGGAGCTGTAGGAAGACTTAGTGAGGTTCTGGAAGAAAGAAAAGAGTCGGAAAATTCTAAAGCAGGTATGTTTAAGAAAAAATACACTTAGGAAAAAATAATCAAGGTCATTTCAGTCAGTCAGTTATAATCAAGGAAAGTGACCTAAGATATTGCGCATTGTTTTCTGAAATGTTTGCTTAATGTGCTGGTGTGTACCCCAAATCCTGAAATGTTGGGCCATGGTTAAGCAAACATCCTGCTTTTATAACAAGTCATTACTTGGGAGCACAGAGATTACCATTTGCAATCCTGATTGCCTCATCAAGAGATCTACTATGCCTTTCCAGAGAAAAGCAATTCTAATACTGTGACTGGGAGACACAAAGTGACACCTGGGGAGGAAAGTGGTTGAACCATAACACCCACTACTCCAGAAATGTTCAGGGTCAAAATGGTAGGAAAAGAAGTTTTGTTCAAAGCCAGCGTTGAAGGAAGCTGGAAAAAACTTCATTGTTTCAAAAATTCCATTTCCTAAATCCCTGAAGGTGAGCAGAACTTTTAAAGAAAAGGCAGGAAAATAAAACAAAAGCCAGGTGACATATACAGGTAGATCTATTTGGCAAGTCTGTGACAGGCCTGAGACAGTGGGGCAATCTTGCTCCCAGCTTCTCTGGTACCACTACCTGTCTGGTGAGGGTTCACAGCCCTTTCCCTTCCTTCTGGTATTTAATATGTTTTGATTTCCTGGAGACTTCCTTATCACATCAAAAGGAGATAGGACTTCTTGGGGCTAGATCTGATTTCCTAATTTCAGGAGTGCCCCCAAATCCAGTCTGTTTCAATACCAGTAATAGCGAGCCTTCATTTAACAGCACATACTCTATACGAGGCACTGTTCCTCATGGCACCCCTGTGAGGTACACACTTTGGTAATAACCGTTTTGCAGGTAAGGAACCTGAGGCACACACAGATCACACAACTGTCCAAAGGTCACACATAAGTGTTAAAGCCAGGATTCTAACACAGGTAGTTGGTTTCCAGGGTTTTGGTTTTTGTTTGTTTGTTTCTTGGATTCTGTGCTACCTCTTTCTAATACTATACATCCAAGAAAGAATAACTTATATGTAAAGAATGAACTTGTATAACTGCGAGGTCCTATCTCAAGTGAATTTGCAAATAAGAGCGCACTTAGAGTTAAAGAAATAGCTGAGATTGGCCCGAAACATTGGTCTACCAAGACATCTTAGGGAGACCAAATGACTTTCCAGGAAAATGAACCCTTCAACAACTAGAGGCATCTATAACCAATCTAGAGAGGAAAGCTGTTAGTCTCAAGCAGGCACTGGTGAGCCATGGAAGTATAGAAAGACAGCCTCGGACATCAGGCCAGTGTGACAGACAGGCACTATCCAGAGAAGGAGCACGCTATTGGCTGATTCAAGTGTTCAGGGCCTAATGAGAGATTCAAGTCTCCAGTCTGAGAATCCTTGATATAATCTGTGTGGTTGGATCACAGTGAGAAAGTGCCTGGAGCGGTCTACACAAATATCCAGTCTGCTTGACAGTTATATTTCTAGTGAATAATTAATAATGAATGAGCCTGGTGAATAGATTTGGGTGTACATCTGGGTGAATCAGCTTCCTTGGACCTGATCAGATCTGGAACACTGGGAGGATGAATGACTGTAATCTAGCTTGGCAAGACTAACTGCCAGATTCAGAACCAGTTTTACCAAGGTATGTGCCATGTGTCTCAAAGTAGCCAGCCCATCTTTTCTCCTAGTGACAACCTGACTTCGCTGTACATACCACTTAGAACCATACAAGGAAGGCTGGGAATGTCGCTCAATGGTACAGACGAGACTTAGCATGCATGAGGCCCTGGATTTGATCCTCATTGCCAAGCACATAATTATGCAAGGAGAGGCTAAAAATTATTTACGGGGCTTTTCATTCTCAAAAGACAAGTATAACATGAGTAAATATCTAAAGTTTATGATGCTTGAAAGATATAGCCAGGATGAATTAACAATTATTTCCTAATTTCTGGAATTTTAAAAAAACCCTACAAAGGGGCCTTTAAAAATTAAGGAAGTTGTTTTGGGGAAACTGTATGCATAGTAGAGGATATAAACTTCATTCTGGAGAGATGAAGATGCAGTCCCTTTGGTGTTTACAAGTCCCTACCAAGCTCGGAGTACTGAACTGGATACTTCTGAGAACACGTGTCAAGCAAGAGATAATGAAGTCCCTTTTCTTTACTCTCAACTCTCAAGGTCTTGGCAGTATACTAGAAGGTTAAGATGGATCCAGAAAGCTGCAGTGGAAAACCAAGAGTGGAACACAGGAAACAGATCACATCTGCTTGAAATAGCAGTGTGGGTATCTCAGGATGTCTTCCAGCTCCATCGCAAAAAGCCTTTTGGGATTGCTGGGCATGGTGCTGTTGGATCACTTTGCTTGGCTCCAGACCCTCCAGGCTTGAATCCAGCCTCCTGCTTGGGCAATTCAACTTATGATGCAGTTTCTTGTTGAGTAAACAATGCCCCATCTTCAGAAAGCCTCCACTTCACTCCTTAACCTGCCCCCAAGAAACATTTAAAGTAATCTCAGCAGACCAAAGGGACAGGGGGGGAAAAAAATCTCAGCCAGCACTATAGACACCATTTCCATTTCCAGGACCCTCTCTAATCTCTCCCAGGAATGACTGAATGAGTCTCCCTGTACTAAAATGAGGCATAATTCAGCTGAAGATCTGACTGGGAAGCTAAACCAAGTCAGGAATCTTCGGTTGCAACTGGGTGGATTTAATATTGAAGAGTGGTAATTGGGCAAGTTTTGAAAACAAAGTCTTTAAAATCTGGTGACTGCAAATACTTGTTGAGGGAATGTGGTGTAACACGAATCAGTACAGACATTTGAGAATGGAACCCTCCCCAAATCCCACTCTGCTCTTGCACAAGATCAGCATGGAAAAGGAATTAGATAATAAAACAAAATTAATCTTCTTTTGAGTTTACTTTTGAAGTCTTTCAAGCCCCTATAGTTCAAGTTCCCTATCTTGTTCATACTAGGAGTGGAAGTAATGAATTCAAGATTTTTTTTTTTCTTTTTTGCAAAGGATGTAGATTAACATCATACCTGCAGGAATAAAACCTGTTTTACTAATAGAGAAATAGTTAAGCTAATGCTTTCTGACATCCCAGTTGTCTTCACTTGCTGTGTTATCTTTTATGCAAATTACCGACTTCCTCCCAATCTCAATTTTCTCATCTGTAGAATGGGCATTAAGAATTCTGTTTAAGGTTATAGTTAATATTATATGAAAAGACAGCACCCTTAAGCACACTGTCTGGCAAATTATTAAGCTGAAAATACCCGGCTATAATTATTCTCTTAAGTCAAAGTCACTGTCACCTTTTTTTTTTTTTTTTAACAAAACAAATGGCAGCCTGGAATCATACCTCCCTATGACCTGGATAAATATATTTAGATGTCTTTGGAGTTTTCGGGACGAGCCAGGCTCTTTTGGATCAAGAGTTGGTGCAGGAGCGAACCCAGAGTCTGCCAAGAACTCTTGCCAAAACTTTTTAAGTTCGCAGACACGCTCCAAGTCATGCCCTTCGCAAGTGCCATCACTGAGCTACAGCAGGGCTGGAGCAAGACTCGCCAGTCTCCCCGCAGAAGTGTTCCCCTTGGAGTCCACCCCAAAACAAGACACCCGCTGGAAGCAGACTCAGCGGGAGCTAGCGGCGGCGCGCGGCGGGCGCCCAGGGGCCTCTGCTCACCTGCGGGGCGCCCCAGCGCCGCGGCAGCCGAAAGCAACAGCAACAGCAACAGCAGCAGCAACCGCGGCGGCGGCGGTGGCGGCGCCGGCAGCCCGAGGCTTCGGCTGGACATCGCTTTGCTGCGGCGACTTCGCTGGGCTGGGCTAGGCACGCTGGGGCCGGCGGTGGCAGCTGTTGCAAGAGCAGCTCTTGGGGTGGCAGGCGGGCGCTGCGTCTTAGAGGCTGGGGCGTTCTTAACTTTCCTCTTCCATTAGCCCTGCCTATTTGGGGCTTTTAGGGGCGAGGAAGCTTCACGTGGCCTTGAGAACAACCTTCGCCCTACTGGGCCCCAATCTGGGAAAGGCGGGTCCCTTTCGTCTGACCCTCCAGCAACCTGTGGGCAGGGCTGGGAAAGTTCCTTGCTGCTCTTCTGGGAAATGCGCAGGCTGCGCGCCGCTTTTTCAGGACTGGTCGGGCAGTTTGGCGGCCCAAGGCTTGAAGGAATCAGTTCACATCAACACCACTGGCCTCTGCCTCGCAGTTGGCCCCGACAGCAGCGGATGAGGCATCCAGAGAATGGTGGAGCTCATGCTCTGCCTACACGCGGTTCTCCTGCTTTGCGCTTCTGGAGACGTCTTCACTGTCTGTGATTCCTCAGGGATCAGTGCCCCGTGCCCTAGGCGACTTAACCTAAATCTGTTTGCTGCTGCTAGAGACTTTTGATCGTTTGTTTCTCTTCATTGGTTGGAGCCACCACTGGAGTGTGATTCACGAAGGGTTGAAACTAGATACCCCTGATCCCCTGTGGTGTCCCCATTTCTCTGCAGGGCTAGTTGAAAGTGACATTGTGAAGTAGGCAAAATTATGTCTTGGGTGACATTGTGAAGTTGGTGGCAAAGAGTGCCCTAGGTGACATTGTGAAGTAGACAAAAGGCATCTTATTCATTCAATAGCATTGATTGAGCCCATCTTATGCTCCTGGTACCAGTGATACAAAGACAGTTAAGAGTATATCCTCCCACAGACAAGAAGGGACAAAGCCCTGTG
Source organism: Sciurus vulgaris (assembly GCF_902686455.1). Classification (NCBI taxonomy): domain Eukaryota; kingdom Metazoa; phylum Chordata; class Mammalia; order Rodentia; family Sciuridae; genus Sciurus; species Sciurus vulgaris. Next base: position 83,447,943 of record NC_136465.1, read on the forward strand.
AATAAACTGGTAGGTAGAAGTTACCACTAATGCTGTAAAAGAGCTATGATTAAAGGGAAGTGGGGACAGCCAGATGTGGTGGGTAGGCCTATGATCCCAGGGACTCTGGAAGCTGAAGCAAGACTGCAAGTTCAAGACCAACCTGGGCAACTTAGTGACACCCTGTCTCAAAATAACATGGAAAAAATGAAAAAAAAAAAAAAGAGGAAGAAAGAAAGGGATGGGGTGTATCTCAATGGTAGAGCACCCCTGGGTTCAATCCCCAGTACTGGTGCTGAAAGCTCAGTCCTTGTCCCCAATGCCAATCCAATAAGGACACTGTTTTGAGAAAAAGGAAAAAGAAGGTTTATTGATTTGCTAGTAAAGAAACTCCTGTCCCAAAGGCTGTGATTCTGCTCATCAGCAGGAATAGGGGGCTTTTAAAGAGGTGATTCAAAGGCTACATTCCATGTGTTCTCTGTTGAGAGTTTTAATTAACTTGTTAATTTGGGAGATGATCATTTCTGAGATCTTCTGGTGCTATCCCCAAAGTCTGGATTACTTCATTCCTATGTGGGTGTGCACTCAAGGAGAGATAAATCTACCTAGGATGGGGAAGAAAGGTAATCCTGTTTCCCCTGAGCTTAGTGAGCGGGGAGAGATTAGGGAGGAGTAGGGAAAGAGGAAGAGAAAGGAACATGCCCATTTATAAAATAAATTTCATTGGCAGAGTAGCAAGGGCTACATTGAAAGCATAAAGTGGACCACTGTTACAGTACCGCGAGAGAGAGAGAGAGGGGGGGGGGAGAGAGAGAGAGAGGGAGAGAGAGAGAGAGAGAGGGAGGGGAGAGAGGGCGCACACAGTGAGGATGGTCAGGAGGTGGCAAGCCATCATTCAGCCTCCACTCTTGTCTTGACCTTTGTTCTAAGCTGAGGTGTCAAGGGAACATGGGAAGAGACAGCAGGAAGCACTTTTCCTAGAGAGGGAACTACATTTATAATTGCTAGAAAAACATAGAACAATGAAAAGAACATTAAATCCCTGAGCGAATTGCAAGTTACAATTTTGCTTGTGTGTTGACATTCACTTAATGAAGGAAGGAATTGAGGACATCATAGCAATTGCACACTTTCTTCAAGTTAGCAAATAAACATGAAGGAAAATTACAAACATTTTGGTTGTGTCACGTAGGGAAGAGAACTACATTGGGACATTGAAGGAAGTTGTGCCACCCCAAATATTTCAGTCATGGTGCCATGTATGATCCTCCTTCATCTTACCAACCCTTCTCATCCAAGGAGCCAAGTATTCTGATGAAATAATATATATAAACATGTTTGATGTCAACTATGAGGCATTCGTCCATCTACTATTTAGCCATTAAATGTTTATTGCTTCCTTGTTTCAGGCACAGAGCAGCAAATAGAAGGACTTGTATTTGCCCTCACAGATCTTGCTTCCAACAGGAAGAACAAATTACTCAGATAACAAATTAGTTGGATCAGAGTTTCTCAACCTCAAAGCTGTTGAAGTTTTGGATCAGACAAGTCTTTGTTGTGGGGGGATTTCCCTGTGTACCTTTGACCCACTGGATGCCAGTAGCACTCCCCACCAGTAGTATCCACTGAAAACACCTCCAGACATTGTCAAATGTTCCCCTAGGGTACAAAACTGTCCTTAGTTGAGAACCACTGAATTACATTATGACAAATTTTAGCTTTAAATTGTGCCTGTTTTATATATCTTGGAGAGAAATGAGCAGTAAAAGTCACTCATGTTAAATCTGAGGTGAGGGGGACCAAAGAAGATGTCGACTCTCTGAAATGTTCTCATCACTTCTGTAATGGACTTCCTGGTTTGTGGCTACTCGTCATCCATTATTCTAGTCTTGGGACCATCTTTTGTTAAATCTGGACTCACTGGTTTAGAGGTTTTAGTGAGCAAGGATGGAGGTATGTTCCCACCAGGACCCACAATACAGTGTCCTAAATTGGAATTTGAAATGACTAAGTGGACTTTTCTGAGGTCCTCTGGAAAAAAAAAAAAAAAATGGGTAAGAAAAGGATTCCAGTGTTGGTTAGAGTAATTTAGCTTGTCATAGCTGGAACTGAAGCAGTAGAGGGAATTCAGGGAAGTCTCTTGTGTCACTATATACTACGAACAGTAATGGAAGTGCTGTGACCTTACCCAGGCAGCACTATTGGGGATTCAGGCTTCTTACCCCAATGAACAAAGAACCCAAACCAGCTGAAATGTCAGCCCAAACCAAGGGAATGTGGAAAGGAAGTGGATAAGAGAAGTCATAAATACCATCTATAACCAAGTGACCAGTTGCACAAACAGGGACAGTGGACTTCTATATTTCTTGCCTTGCCGTAACATACATGTGGTAAAGTGAAAAATTCACAGTTCCATGATGAACTGTGCCAAATGTAAACCTGTTTCTTTTCCAAAAGAGTGTAGTTAACTTAGAATCAAACACTTATCCATTGGTGGTTAAAATAAATTGGTACCAAATTTAAGGGTACTCAATTTCAGTTGGGAAATCCTTAGCATACTTTCCCTCTTCCATAAGGATATGGAAGAGGGTTCAACCTTCCTCAAGGTTGATCATAGTTTCAGGGAGTTTATATACTGACCTGGTATTGGGTAAGGGACTCTATTCGGTGAATTATTCTCTTGAATTTTTGGTCACCATTAGGATGTGGTTTGTCTCATCCAGTTGTCAGGAATTGCAATGCACAGTTATCTGCTATTGATGTCTGTAGCTCCGTCATGACTTCAGGTTCAGATTTCCACATACTCTGTGCATTAATTAGGGAAATACTATCTATCCATGGTGATAAATGAACTGTTTGTTCAATGGACTTATGCAATGTGAGTTTATTATACCAATCCAGTGTGGGCATTCTTATTGGTAAGTGGGTCTTTCTTCTATGTGAAAATCTAGGAATTCAGTGTCTTTTCATTTGTAGCCTCACCATACACTAAGGCAGAGGTTCCCAATCTAAGAACTAAAAACTTTAATAGCAGTGATTTGATCAGTGTCCAATAGACAGCTATGTTTCCCTGAGAAAGTTAAAATTATCCCAAAGAGCCCCTTTGGTTCATTATAATATGTTCTGCTATTATTGTTTCCTATGAATATTTAATAGATTCTTAGATACCCTTTGTGAATTCACTGTGGTTGCCAAACTGTATGCGGGAACCGTAAACCATTGGCCTTTAAAGTCTTTTCTTTCGGCCACAGAAAAGGCAAAGGGTATGGTGAGAGCACACCTGCTTCTTAATCAATTCTACTCACCTTCCATCAGTAAGAACTGGACATGTTGTCACACCTGTACACTAATAAGCCTGAGAAATGTGTCCTTCAGCTGGGATGTCACCTCTCAGTCAGAAGGGAACAAGAAAACACACCTTTGGTATGCAGCCAGCTGTTTCTGGAACATTTGGCAACCTCTTCATCCTGACTCACATCCTACTGGGGCTTTTGATTCATCTTCATACACTTCTAAGCCTTGGTATAGTGGCAGTAGGGGCTTAAAGGTACTGACTTAGTGATCATCAATCAGTGAATTGGCCCTAGGGGTCGTCTCCCTAAACACCTCCTTTGGTCACTGCTACTCTAAACCTCTGGTGCCACGGGGGACACAAGGCTCTTTTTCAAGACCTGGAAGTCCATGAACTACACTGGGGAAACTTAACTGTCATCTCTTCCACTCTGATAATTCCAGACCTATATTGCATTTCTATCACTTAATATTTCCATGCCCTGCCCCACCCATCAAGTAGGTGACTCCTTCCCTCAAGGAAGGTTGGTGCTGGACTTTCTCACTGATTCTCCTCTGTGCATCTCTTACCAGCTCTTTAGACTTTTTTACTTCTGTGAATAAAAGCAAATTCAACATTAGTATACCTTCTTATTCCAATTTTATGGTTCTTCAATGTACTGTATACTCTCTTATCTCAGTCTGTCTTTCCATTTTCCAAGTCACACTTTTAAATATTTTAAAACATTTTTTCTCTCATATTTTAGTGGTTTTTGAAAACCAGTGTCTCTATAATAAATACCTCAAAAAGCCACATATCAGTCAGGTGTAATGGTACACACCTGTAACTCCAGCAACTAAGGAGGCTAGCCTCAGCAACTTAGCAAGACCCTAAGCAACTCAGAGAGACCTTCAAAATAAAAATTAAATAGGGACAGGGATGTGGTTCACCTCTGGGTTCAATCCTCAGTATCTCCTCTCCCAAAAAAGTCATAGATCTTAATCTTTCATTGTCCAAAGTTTTAATATTCTCCCTTGAGTGTACCTTAGCCTCTTGGAATGACTCTAGTAGTGGAAGCTTTGCTAGGTTAAACAAGAAAAATGCATAGGGTAATATTTTAGACTACCGTCCAACTAGTCTTATGTATATTTACTACTATAATTGATTTTTCCTTTTCTGTTCTTTTCTTCCCCTATTGTGTGTGTAGTTGTATGGATAATTGACCATACCATTTGGTGTATAGGTATCAGAATATTGAGTTTAAATTGCTACAGAATCAAAGAAAGGACAAATGCTCCTAGGAATCCTGGGCTTGAACTTTTTGCCTGTTCAACACATTCTTCTATTAAAGGCTCACAGCTCTTCTAGGTTTTTGGTTTTTTGTTTATTTGTTTGTATCAGGGATTGAACCCAGGTGCGATTAAACACTGAGCCACATTCCCAGCCCTATTTGTTTTTTATTTGGGGACAGGGTCTCATTAAGTTGCTTAGGGCCGTGCTAAATTGTTGAGGCTGACTTTGAACTTGCCATTCTCCAAAGCTGCTGGGATTACAGATGTAGGCCACTGTACCCAGCTTCTTTTAGGTTTTAAGAAAGAATTTATGCCTTGAATGATACTGGTATAACAATGAATAAATAAAAAGTGCTTCATAAATATTTGATGAATCTGGCTGGTCCTGATTTAATGAAGACAATAAGAAGAAAAATCTTGGGCAGTTACTTCTTGGAAAGGGGCCAAAAATTAACCTTTAAATGCAATCCAGGGTCAAAACTCCTGATTTGTTTCTTGGAAAAGTTGCCATTTCAGTCTAGTTGTATAAACTAGATGAATCTCTCCTGGATATGGAAAATTGAGTTAGAAACTGTGCATATCAACCTTCCACCCAACTGCAGTCTGAGAAGGAAGTCTGGTGTGCCGCCAAGAGCCCTTTGAACACTCTCTCTGTTGAGCAACGTGCTGTCTGCTAGCTCTTTCAATTTTAAGATGAGTGATAAGAAACAAGAACCAGATGACAGGAGGCTTTGAAAAACACTGCAGAATGACAGAAAGGGGGCATCACAATGAAATCTTGAATTTTTAAACACTTCCAATCTTAGGAACCGAAAGAAAAGTTTAGAAAACCTTTTAGCATTTTCCATAACATATGAGAAAACATGGCCTCTATTTACTAAGAAAGACCATTTATAAAGAGAAACAGATTGAAAAGAAAATGCATGAGAAGAAAAGGAAGATGGGGCTAGGACAAGAAGAAATTTGATAGGAAAAAAAAAAAGAATTTCATAGTAGAATTGACATCACTAAGAAGAGAAATTGACATTGTTGAAAATGGAGTAATTTGAAAGACAAGTTGTTGAAATTCTCCAAAAAGGAGGAGGGAAAGATTTTTTAAAATGAGAAGATAAAAGGAAGAGATACCAAAGATTACCATGTCAATGTAAGAATGATATGTGTTCCTGAAAATGAAATTGAACTAATTAGAAACCCCTATCAAACCCTATCAAGAAAATTTTCCCAAGTTGAAGAAACAAACCTAAGTGCTTCTCCCTGATGTTGTTCTGTGATGGAAGGTGCACGGGTCACCTGTGTGGTAGTCTTGGCAAAAACATTTAACCTACATCAAGTCAGGAGAACAAAATTGGACTGGGCCAACTCATGGGTATGTGACGTGCACATGCTTTGAAAGAATCTATGCTCAGTTTGGTGCTCTGCTGTGAGCACCCTGAAAATCTTAAAGTTTTAACAAAGTGCCTTTGCATTTTGCAGTAGGCCTTGCAAATTATGCATATGTTCTGGAATCTGGTAAATCCAGATTGTAGAACATTTCACAGGACAACTGGTCTATATTCTTTTAAAATGTCACTGTTTAATGAATTCCCCCCCCCCCCCCCAATGAAACATGTGCACATGTGGACGCAAACACAGTAGTACTCTTCAAGGTCAAAGGCAACTAAAGAGAAACAATGTGATCTTTAATTGAATACTAGTAGGGTATGTGTGGAGTGGGATATGAAGGATATTTGTTTCTGGGGAATATTAGAAGACATTTATTTATTTATTTTATTTGGTGCTAGAGATTGGACCTGGGGTCAGTTTACCACTGAGCTATATCCCCAGCCCTTTTCATTTTTTGAGACAGGACCTTGCTAAGTTGCTGAGGCTGGCCTTGAACTTGGATCTTCTTGCTTTAGCCTCCTAAACCACTGGGATTACAGACCGACACCAGCATACCCAGTTATTTGAATACATTGAAACAAATAGGACAGTGTACAAGATGGTATCATATATTTAAAAACTTTATGGGGTGTGAAAATAGTATTGGGGAAGTGGGGAAGAATGTCCTAGCCTTCATGGAACACACATGCTCTGGTGAAGTGTTATGATTTCTGCAACTTTCAAATGGTTTGGTAAAAGTAAACGTATACATTGCTGGACAGAAGGAAAATAAGGCAAAAAACAAACACCAATTCTTTCAGCAAATTTTTTTTTTTGTTTAAGAGGGTAGTTTTTATTTTCCATCAAGAGATATTTTTATTGACATAATTCCATTTCTTAGCTTTTGTGAAAAATAGCTACTACAATAAACATGAGAGTGCAGTTATCTCTTAATTTACTGATTTCATTTCCTTTGGATATTTACCTGGTAGTGGGATTACCGGATCATATGGTAGTTCTATTTTTAGTTTTTTGAGGTCCCTCCACACTGTTTTTAAGGAGGCAGCTTTTAATGAATAGTTACTTATTGACTTCCCAGCTAACTTTTCTCATATCCAGAATCGCCCTTGCCATGCTGCTACTATTATCTAAGCTCTTGAGCCTCTTCTTGTCCCCCTCAGCAGCCACTATATTCCTTTCCTTACCCCAGCTTCTTCCAAGTCTATCAGTTCATCTGCTGCATTTGAAAGTCCCATCTCAACAAAGGTGGGCCTTTCCTTAGGGGTAATTGAGTTTCAGCGCCAAAGAAAATAGTGGCTTGGAATTGGCACCTACACAAGAAGACAAATACCCTGAACCTTCCAGAGGAAAGGGAGAGGAAGAATGTGAATTACCTGCAGAACATTACAAGTCAGATTGACTTTGACTTCTCTGCACAGCCAAATGCCTGAATACATTGGAATACCATCTGCAGACTTTCTGGAGAGGAAAGGTCGTGAATTTGAAATTTTATATTCGGTTAATTTTAGTTCCCATGTGAAGGCAAATTTTCAAAGTCACAGAAAATGTAACTTCTAAGAATCATTTGTAAAAAGAATTTCTTTGATACACATCAACTGACAAATCCAAATTAGACCTGAAGAGCAAAGAAATCAGCATGTAAAAATTTAAAGGGGTTATCTTTCATTCAGTTTAGAAATTCTGGACCTGAAATTCAGGAATCAAGTTGGTTCCACATTCTCTGGTGGCTTCTGCAGTTAGGGACAGCTTGCCTGTCAGGGGTTCTATTAGCAGGGATGTATTTTCCTTCTGCTTGCTTTTTGCCTGCTGATACAAAGTACATTTCTTAGTCTACATTCTTCACAGCAGGCTCAGATTAACTCCTGGATTTGGTTGATGACCAGGTAAAACACTTAACAGGTACTTTACTGTATATTATGGTCAAGTTACTGGGTTGGAACATTATGTCAATAAGAATTACATAACAGAATCAAAGTTACATAAAAACCATAAGGGTCATTTTCATTGCCAAATAAATTAAGCAATGGTTTTGTACATCCTGACAACTCCTATTGAGTAATGAGTCGTGTTTTTAAAAATTGGCTCTACGAAAAACAAGTGACTAAGGGATGCTCTACAGTTGTCCCTTCATATTTGTGGGTTGCACATCTGGGGTTTCAAACAACTGCAAATCAAAACTATTGGAAAAACAAAAGTTGTATTCGTACTGAACATGGAGACTTTTTTGTCTTTATTCTCTAAACAATATAGCATAACAACTATATTCACAGTGTCTACATTGTATTAGGTGTTATAAGTAATCTAGAGATAAAGCATGTACAGGAGAATGTACATAGGGGATATGTAAATATCATGCCTTTTTATATAAAAGACTTGATCATTGATAGATTTTAGTATTGGGGCAGCTCAGGACACCAAGGGATGGCTGTTTTAACAGTCATGAAACCCGTCTTCTGTCCATCTTGCTGTCCATCTTCCGTGTTATTATCTTTGATACTGAGGTAGCATGGGAAATTCGGCTGAACTGAACTAGGATTCATGTTTGAACATGTCTGTTGCATGCATGCATCCATATGTATCCATCCGAATTGATTTATACTGAAGAAGGAAATGAGAAGTAGGCGTATGTGTGAGCCCCTGGGAGAAAGCAGAATGGGTGGGAGATGGAGGAAAGGATGGGAAGAAAAGCATGATGTCTCTCTGATAAGGTGCCTGACCAGATGATTTGGTTTGAATTCTTGAAACAGAAAGGGGCTCTGGGCAGAGGAAGAAGGAGCAGATTTCAAAAAGGGTTGTTTTTTTTTTTTTAATTAATTTTTAAAAAAATTTTACAGACTGCATTTTGATTCATTGTATAGAAATGGGGTACAACTTTTCCTTTCTATGTTTGTACACAATGTAGATTCATACCATTCATGTAACCATACATATACATAGGGTAATACTGTCTGTTTCATTTTACTATCTTTCTGTCCTCCACCTCCTTCCACCCCATTTTCCTCTACACCATCCAAAGTTCCTTCATTCTTCTCTTCCCTCACCGCCTGCCACCCACCCCTCGTTATATATCATCATCCACTTACCAGAGAAAACATTTGGCCTTTGCTTTTTTGGGCTTGGGCTATTTCATTTAGCATGATATTTTCCATCTTCATCCATTTACCAGCAAATGCCATAATTTTATTCTTGTTTATGGCTGAATAATATTCCATTGTATATTTATACCACAGTTTCTTTATCCATTCATCAGTTGAAGGGAATCTCAGTTGGTTCCACAATCTAGCTATTGTGAATTGAGCTGCTATGAACAGTGATGTGGCTGCATCACTGTAGTTTGCTGATTTTAAGTCCTCTGGGTATAGGCCAAGGAGTGGGATAGCTAGGTCAAATGGTAGTTCCATTCCAAGCTTTCTGAGGAATCTCCATACTGCTTTCCAGAGTGGCTGCACCAATTTGCAACTCCACCAGCAATGTATGAGTGTGTCTTTTCCCCCACATCCACGCCAACACTTATTATTACTTGTGTTCTTGATAATAGCCATTCTAATTGGAGTTAGATGAAATCTTAGGGTGGTTTTAATTTGCATTTCTCTAATTACTAGGGATGATGAGCACTTTTTCATATATTTGTTGATCACCTGAGTATCTTCTTCTGTGAAGTGTCTGCCCAGTTCAAAAACGTTTTTCTTTTTTTAGACCTGGGAACATTAGAGCATTGTTCTGACATCAGATGACAGCAAGGTGTGTGAAGCAGGGAAGAGAATTATCTCTTCCATATCATCAGGGCTCCTACTAAGTAACAACAGCAAGGGGGGGGGGGGTCACACCACTTTAATACTGTTCAGATAAAATGTGTATGTAGAGAAAGGGCACATTTTCACGAGGCTAATGAAATGAAAATAGTGACTGGAGGGAGGATATGAGAGCCAATGGGTATCATAACCAAATTTGTTTTACTGGTGTGAAAGAATAATGAGAGCATATTATATTGAATGTCTCTGTATTATGGGCTTTGGGGTGACTTTTATTCCTCACATTAATTTTTTCAAAAATTTTATGAAAAATATGGTAGTTTCTCATTTAAAAATTTTACCTTTAATTTAAAAATATCTGTAGGAAATTTCATTTTACATATTAAAATCCAAATATTTAAAAGTATCCCAATTGAATAAATCCTTGTAATAGACTTAGACTGTAACTAGAAAAAGGGGTTTTCAATTAGCTAGCATACAGTTTGAAACAAAATCCATTTCACTTTGAATAAATATTTTGGTTATAACATATTTTTGTATATGTTGCATTTTTTTTTTTTTTCTGCAAAGCTTCTCCATGACCAAAAGCAGCAGTTGGGTATTTGAATCATCTAGGAAGCATTTTGAAAATTCCAAAGTTGCTTAATGCCCAATCATCATGCATTTTGAACTGATCACATCTGGACTGGGATTTTAAAATCCTTGTGGGGGGGGGGCACATTTCCTTCAGCCTGCATTGTTTAAATTCTCTCTCTCTCTCTCTCTCTCTCTCTCTTTTGAGAAAGCTCTAATTTCAAGTTTAGCCTTGGCAGTTGGACTATATACATTTCTATCTAGTTTCATCTCTCTTTGGTGAAGCCTGTGCTGGTCTGCTTTTCTCCTTAAAATCCTTGAAACCAGTGTAAGTGTTAAATGAATTTTGTCTTCCCCTAGCTCAGCCCAGAACAGTGGAGGCCCTGGGTTGTATGTGGTTGTATTTCAGCTCAGGTGGATTAGTCACCAGCGTGAGGGATGGTCCTACACTGATTCCTTCGGGGGATGACTTTAAACACCCCACCCTTCAATAAAGAGACTCACTAGAACTTTCCACGTTAACATTAAGCTAAATCAAAGCAGCAGCTTGCTCTGTGATCTCTGGGACCCTCCCACTCCTCCTCCCCATGGCTTATTTTATTAGCTTCACACATGGAAATCCTGGTGCCCTTAAGAGGATGACAGTGGAGTTTTGCCTTTTAATTCTCTATACTGTCCACACAAAACCCTCTATTGACACAAGGATTTAATGGTCTAGGAGATCGTTTATTTTTATTTCCTTCTTTGCCTCCCTCATTTTGATCAGTGAAAAGTGATTGTTAAGATATGTGGTTTCGGAGCTGAGTTTGTGGCCCAGTGATAGAGCGCTTGCCTGGCATGTGTGAGTCACTGGGTTCGATTCTCAGCACCACATTAAAAATAAGTAAGTAAAAATTAAAGTCCATCCACAACTATATATATATATATATATATATAATGTGTGTGTATATATGTGTGTGTGTGTGTGTGTGTGTGTGTGTGTGTGTGTATGTGTTTCTGGGACTAAGTCATGGTGTTTCAGATCTTCACTCTGTCACTCACCGAAGGCAAGGACTATGTATGTCCCCGCCTTTGTTCCTCTGCTGGATCATGGTACCATTCCAGAGGTGTTATATAAGTACTGTGAGTTAACAGAGTTAAAGGGATTTGGATAATAGCCGTGCACTGTTTCACTAGTGCTGACTTGACCTGGTTTTGAAATTGCAGCTAAAAACTCTCAATTCCCCTTGGGGGGCGGTTTGCTGAGCCCTGCCCTGCAGCTACTTCCCTTGCCAGGTTCAGGCTGGAGTTCCACTGTAGCCCTTGAACACCATATCTACTAGACAACTGCCAGCACCCTCCAGAAAGCACCCCCACCGAGGGCCTCTTCCTCTTTGGACCTGTGGAAGTATTCAAAGTATCCAATTCCGGGGAAACCACGAAACCACGCTAATCCCGCCTCACTTGCCACATATAAACTCCCCCTATAGCTCCAGCTTGCTGTTATTCCGTCCCCAGAAGCATGCCCTGTGTGGCTTTGCATAGCAGCCTTCTCTAGTTTGGAGCTGTAAGAAATAAAAAATTCTGCCTTTCATCTGTCCAGATACCATTGTGTTGTGTCTGACCATCTGAAGAACCTATAATCAGAGCAAATGTCGTATAATTTTGAAATAATCTGTTCTATGCTAAGTACTCAACAAATGTTGCCCTCCTCCCTTATGAAAAGGGCTTCCTATTTCTGATTTCTACAAAATTTTGTGCACACAAATGTTGCAAGACTATTTCTGAGGGTAAATCATACTTTCTGCTGAGATCATACTTTGCCGACTATTAAAACTTCATATTAAAGATAATATTAGGAAAACCTCTTTTGAGTTTTAAACTTTCTTATATTTCAATTCACAAACAATTGTCACAATGGAGAATACAGTTTATAAATCTAAACTACAGTTCTTAAAGTTTTGTTTTTTTTTTCTTTTTGTGGTCTTCGGAATTGAACCCAGGAACATTCTACAACACAGCTACATTCCCAGTCCCTTATTTTTTATTTCAAGACAGGATCTTACTAAGTTGCCAAAGCTGGCCTTTGAATTTAAGATCTTCCTGCCTCAACCTCCCAAGTAGCTAGTTTTACAGGTGTGCACTACAAGGCCCAGCTTTCAAGCATTTTATTATGGAAAGTTTTAATCCTAAACTAGAGTAGAATAAAAACCACACGTAAGCATCACAAGTTTCAGTAACCTGGCCAATATTCATCTATACCTCATATCTTCATTAAAATAGGGACTTTTAAATGAAATTATAATAATACCATTATGAGATGTAAAAAATGATAACTTCTTAATATCAATTTCCAAATTTCTACAATTATCTCATAGATTTTTTCTTTTTATTTGACCCAAATAATCTATACATCACATTTCATTAATATGTCTTATGTAATGCCTAACCTATCAATTCTTCTATCTCTTTTTCTCTCCCCCTTATTATTTGTCAGAAACACCATTTATTTATTTGTTTAAATAATACTGAGGTTTGGTATACAAAAAACTACTCATATTTAAATCATTCAATTTGATATACTTTGAAATATGTACATATACAGGGAACTTACCACAATCAAGATAAGAATGTACCACCCTTAAGTTTCCCTTAAAAATCCTTCCCTCTCACTCTATCACATCCTCCCATCCTGAATCATTAATTTGATTTCTTTCCCAGAGAGTAATTTTCATTTTCTAGAATTTTATGTAAATGGAATAATACACTATGTTTTTGTTTTGTTTATTTATTTGTGCAGTGCTAAGGCCCTGTGCATGCTACGTAAGCATTCTACCACTGAGCTCCACCCCAGCCCACATTATCTATTCTTTTATATATATTTTAAGTTGTCAGGAAATGTTTATTTTTATTTATTTATATGTGGTGCTGAGAATCATACCCAGTACCTCACACATGCTAGGCACTGGGCAAGTGTAACCACTGAGTTACAACCCCAGCCCACATTATCCATTCTTAACCACATGTGCCCCTGGGTTCAATCTCCAGTACTAGAGGAAAAAATTTCCTCTATGTGTTCTATTTATCTGGTTAATTTCACTTAGCATATTTACTTTGAAATCCATCCATGTTATTTGTTTTCATTGCTGAGTAATATTCCATTGGATCAATTTACCACAATTTATCCATTTAGCTATTTAGCAACATCTGGACTATTTCCAATTTTGGGCTCTTACCAATAAAGGTTCTACGAGTATTTGTATACATCTTTATATGGATGTTTTCTCTCATTTTTCTTAAGTAAACACCTAGGAGTAAATTGTCAGTTATACCACAGATATATTAATTTTTTAAAAAGAATTGGCCAATCTAATTTTCAAAGAGGTTGCACCTTGGTAGGGGAAATCCCCCAGAAGGGTATGAGTGTTAGTTCCTTTATATCCTTGTCAACATTTATTATAATCAGTCTCTAATTTTAGCCATTTTAATGGGTTTGTAGTAATATCTCATTCCTTTAATTTGTGTCTCCCTTATAACATACAATGTGAAGCATCCTTTCATTTACTTATTTGCCATCTGTATTTCTTCTTCAGTGAGACCTTTATTAAGGTCTTTGGCCCAATTTTTAATTGGGTTGTTTCCTTATGTTGAGTTTTAGGAGTTCTTTATTATTAATTTTGACAATAGACATTTATTAGTATTGTCTTTTGCAAATGTTTTCTCCCAATCTGTGGCTTATCTTTTTGCTCTTTTGTATTGTCTTTAATGGTACAGAAGTTTTTGATTTTAATGAAGTTCAGTTTATCAATTTTTTTTTCATGGACTATATATCTTTGGTGATGTGTCTCAAAAGTCATTTGTCATGACTGAAATTTCTTTGTTTCTCCTTATTCTTTTCTAGAAGTTTTATATTTTTGCATTTTATATTTACATCTGAATCCATTTTAAGTTAATTTTTGTATAAGGTATAAAGTCTATATCTAAATTTATTTTGCATGTGTCAGTTTTCCATCACTGTGACAAAATATCTGAGAAACACAACTTAATGAAGGAAAATTTTATTTTGGCTTATAATTTGAAAAGTTTCAGTCCATAGTTGACTGGATTCATTGCTTTGAGGCTGAAGCAAGGCAGACCATCATGACAGAAAGGCTTGGCAGAGGAAAGATAGTCACCTCATGGCAACCAGGAAGCAGAGGGAGAAAAAGACTGAGGAAGGGGGCCAGGATATACCCTTCCAGGGCATGCCCCCAGTGACCTACTTCCTCCAACTAGACCCCCAGCTCCTATGGTTTCCACCACCTCCCAATAATGCCATCAAAATTTGAATCCAACAGTGGATTAATCTGTTAATGAAAGCAGAGCCCTCATGATACAATCATTTCCCAAAAGTCCCACCTCTGAGCACTGTCTGGAGACAAGTCTTCAACACATAAGCCTTTGGGAGACAGTACAGATCCAAACCATAAGAATGTGTGAATGCTCATCTATTTCTGCACCATTTTTCAAAAATGCTGTCTTTATTCCATTGTATTGCTTTTCCTCCTCATTAGTTGACTATATCCATATTGGCCTATTACTGGACTCTGCATTCTATTCCATTGAAGTGTTTCTGTATTTTTTTTTCCAGCAACATTGTGCTTTCTTAATTATTGTAACCTTATAGTAAGTCTTGAAATCAGATAGAGTGATTGTTCCAACGTGATTCTTTTTTTGGAGGGGTGGGCAGGAGCGGGGACTGTACCAGGAATTGAACTCAGGGGCACTTGGCCACTGAGTCACATCCCCAGACCTATTTTGTATTTCGTTTAGAGACAGGGTCTCACTGAGTCGCTTAGCACCTTGCTTTTGCTGAGGCTGGCTTTAAACTCACAATCCTCCTGCCTCAGCCTCCCGAGCAGCTGAGATTACAGGCATGTGCCACTGTACCCAGCCCAACTTTATTTTTGTTCAGTATTGAAACATATATTTTTTGTTTGGTGTGAGTGTGACTTTTTAAAAAAATAATAAGTACCCTTAAGGAAGTAAAGAAATATCTCATGTTTTTGACTTAACAATACTCTGTTATCAATGTCGAGTGTATTTTCATATGCTTGTTGGCCATTTATATGTCATATTTGGAGAAATATGCACTCATGCTTTTTTCCCATTTTCAAATTGTTGTCTGTTTGGGATGCTACAACAAATTACCATTAGCGGAATGGCTTATAAACAACAGAAGTTTATGTCTCACAGTTCTGGAGACTGGCAGGTGCAAAATCAAGTGTCAAAAAATTCAGTGCCTGGTGATGGCGTGCTTACTGTTTAGTGCACAGTTGTCTTTTCACTATATCCTCTCATGGCAGATGGGAGGAAGTCTCTCAGGCTTCTTTGATAGGGGCACTCATCTCATTCCTGAGATGTCTTTTCTTATGACTTAATCACCTCCTAATACCATCACCTTGTAAGTAGGATTTCAACTTGTAAATTTTGGGGAGACACAAACATTCACACATGATGTCACAGAGCTAGGGGAGCGCCGGGTTGAGCTGGGGCAGCCACCACAGTCTTCAGGTTCTGGTCCTTGTGACTTCGCCAGAAAGAATTTGAGCAAAACACAGAGAATGGGGTGCTCATAAGGCTGGAGTTTTAAAGAAATTGAGTCCTTTGTTCTTGCCTTGATTCCCCTGTCTCCCCTAAATTGGTTAACCCCCAGCAACTTCCTTGATGAGGGCCTGAATATTCTGGTTGACATGGTGGTTGTGACATAGTTGCTGCAAGAGATAATGATGGCACTTATCTGCAGACGGTATTGCCCCTTGAGGGATGATAATTAGCTGTAGCCGGGGGTCTTGGTGCACCAGACTCCACTTTTCTGATACTCATCTATTTTAGTTAGGGTGGCCAGGATTTTAAGTAATAATTCCCTCAAGGGATCATAGTTCTCCACAGCCTGGGGAAGGTTAGGCATTCCAGCTCTCATCTCCTGATGCTTGCCTATTGAGACAAGGTACCCGCAGTCTCAGTTTTATGGCTCCTGGATTCTTCTTGATACATAGGCCTAAAATCTGTCCTTCATTATACTCCTGTACCCACCTGTTCATAGCTAACCTAACAAAACCAATTGGGTTTGCTTGTTTTGTTTTTGTTTTTGTTGTTAAGTTATAGGGTTTTTTTTTTTTTTTTTAATATATATATTCTAGATATTAATCCTGTATCAGGTAAATAATTTGTACTGATTTTCTCTCATTTTGTAGGCCATCTTTTCACTCTGTTGATTATTTATTTTGATGTGCAGCAGTTTTAAAGTTTGATGTAGTTCCAGTTATTTATTTTTGCTTTTGTAACCTGTGCTAATAATTTGGAGGGGGCCAGGGGTACTGGGGATTGAACTCAGGGGCACTTGACCACTGAGTCACATCCCCAGCCCTATTTTGTATTTTATTTAGAGACAGGGTCTCATTGAGTTATTCACCATTGCTGAGGCTGGCTTTGAACTCGTGATCCTCTTGCCTTAGCCTCCCAAGCAGGTGAGATTACAGCTGCTATTAATGTTATATACAAAAACTAATTGCCAAATCCAATTTTATGGTTTTCCCTCTATGGTTTCTTTGGGGAATTTCACAGTTTTAGATATTGCATCTATATACGTAATTAGTTTAAATATTTTTGCATATGGTGTAAGGGTTCAACTCTATTCTTTTGCATGTTCCCAGCAGTATTGATCTTGGAACCCTTGTAATCATTTGACCATATACTTAAGAGTTTATTTCTGAGCTCTCTAATCTATTCTGTTGGTGAATCTTCTGTCTTCATGCCACTACCATGCTATTTTGATCACCGTAGATGTGTAACATGGCTTGAAATCAGGAAGTATAAGGCCTTTGTGATGGTTAATTGTGGGTGTCAACTTAACTGGATTAAAGGATACCTAGAGAATTGGTAATGCTTTATTGGGGTGTGTCTGTGAGGGTGTTTCCAGAGAAGATTGGTGTAGGCTCACTGTATGAAGTGGGGGAAGACCTGTCCTGAATGTATGTGGCCCCATCGATAGGCTGGAGGCCCCAGATGGAACAAAAGTGGAAGAAGGGGGAACTTGTTCTCACTCTCATCATGAGTGGGTGAATTTTTCTGTGACTGTCCTCACCCTTGTATATCACCAGACTTCAGGTTCTTCATTCAGTCTTTGTGAAAAATATTTTTTTTTAGATGGGGTGGAACTTCTTGCTATGTTGCCCAGGTTGGCCTCAAACTTGTGATCTTTCCGCCTCAGCGTCCTGAGTAGCTGAGGTTACAGGTGTGCAGCATAGAGCCAGGTATGGTTCTTCAGCCTTTGAATGCAGACTTACATCAGTGGCCCACCAGGAGTTTTGGGGCCTTCAATCTCAGTTTGGGGTGTCAGCCTCTCTGATTTGAGGATCTGCTTTCTTGTATTGTGCAAATACTGGATCTCGTGGCCCTCCAGCCTTCAGGTGGCCATTGTGAAACTTTTCAGCCTCTGTAATTGTGTGAGCCAAGATAATAATTTTCCTCTTATAATCACACACACACACACACACACACACACACACACACACACACATCCATACACACAGTATGTACACACATTCTATTGGTTTTGCTTTTTTGGAGAACCCTAATTGA
This sequence comes from Sciurus vulgaris, assembly GCF_902686455.1. Taxonomy (NCBI): domain Eukaryota; kingdom Metazoa; phylum Chordata; class Mammalia; order Rodentia; family Sciuridae; genus Sciurus; species Sciurus vulgaris. The sequence continues at coordinate 83,465,795 of NC_136465.1, forward strand.
GATTTTGATATCAGAAGTTGTGATACTAGTCTTGGAAAGGGTTCTTGTTCCCCTGGTGTTGAAGATTAAACATTGGAGAAATACTGAGGTAAGCATAGAAAGCAAGTTTTATTTAAGAGACAGAATTGGGACAGAGATAGACTTCTCTGGAGAAAAGCCAGGACCCAGAGCTGTTGCCCCTGGGAGTGGGGATGTCTTGCATTTTTATAGACTCCCCACTCACTCTCTCATTCTCTTCTGCCTATGTGCCTAAGAGGCAGGAAAAGAGTCACCCAGGGGGTCCTCATTAGCAGCAACTCCTTGTGTTGGAAGGAGCATTTCCGGATTGGATTCCTCTTCCCTGGAGGTGTCAGCACATAACTTTGAGAGAGGGAAAGTGCTCTGGAGGTGTTAGCATTTCATTTCCTTTTCTTTGAATTAGCCCCCTTCATTTACTATCTGTCCTTTGCCCCGTCTCACTTGGAAGTTGTAGCTTTAACTATAACTGAAGATGTGGAGGAAACCTTGTAATTAGTTTATAAGAGGAGTGCGGAAGGGTTTAGAGGAGGAGACCAGAGAAAGCCAAACTGTTATAAGTGTAGCTTAATAGATGATTCTGGTTGTGGCTTAGAAGATCTTAATGCTGACAGAAATGTGAACAGTAGAGGCCATGCTGAGGTTTCTTTTTTAAAAAAAAAATTTAATTTTTAATTATTTTAGATGTTAATAGAACTTTCATTCATTTATTTATATGCAGTGCTGAGAATTTAACCCAGTGCCTCACACATGCTAGGCAAGTGCTCTGCCACTGAGCCACAACCCCAGCCCCCTGATGAGGTTTCTGATGGAAATGAGGACATTATTGGGAATAAGACTAGAGAGTACTTTTGATACACTCTGGTAAAAAATTAGGCTGTATTTGTCCATGCCCTGATACTTGGTGAGAGGCTGAACTTAAAGGTGATGGACTGGTTTACTTAGTGGAGAAGATTTCAAGGAACAAATGCCTCAGGCTATGGCATGGGTATTATTATCTGCCTTTAACCTAATTTATGATGAGAATAAGTAGCAAAAAGGAGCAGAGTGGAACATTTTGAAAAGACTACAGAGTGTTTTGAGTAATAGGAACATTTGTGTTTATTGGCTTTCTGTCACTTTAACAAATACCAGAGTTATTTGACTTGTAAAGAGAAAATGTTTATTTTAGATCATAGTTTTAGAGGTTTTAACCCATGACTGATTGGTCCCTTTGTTTTGTGTCTGTGGCAAGACAAGCACATCATGGTGGAAGCATCTGGTGAGCAAAATTGCTTACCTCATGACCAGGGAGCAAAAGAGAGTCAGAGGAGGGGACAGGGAGAGACCTAAAGATGAGCCATTAGGCCTCACATCTCATGGTTCTCATCATCTCCCAGTGGTGCCAAACCAGAGACCAGGCCTTTAAAATATGGGCCTTTTGGGGATCTTCCAGATTTAAACTGTAGCAACATTTTAATAATGGTAAGTCTTCTAATTTATGGACATGAGATGTCATCAACATTGATTTGTGTCTTTAATTTGTTTCATCGATGTTTTGCATTTTCAATGTACATGTCCTTCTCTTCCTTAGATAAGTTTATTTCTAAAAATTCTATTATTTTTGATGTTATAAGCAGGATTGTTCTCAATTTTGTTTTCAGGTAGCTCATTTTTAGTGTATAGAAATGCATCTGATTTTGGTGTAATGATTCTGTATCCTGCAATTTCACTGAATTCATTAGTACTAACAGGTTTTTGGTGGAATCATTGAGGTGTTCTACATATATGATCATTTCATCTATGAACTGAGATTATTACAATTCTCCTTTTCTGATTTCAACATCATTTGTTTATTTATTTATTTATTTTTATCTAATTGCTCTGGCTAGGACTTCCAATATGTTGAAGAGAGGTGGCAAGAGTGAGTACCCTGGCTTTGTTCTTGATCTTAGAGGCAAAACTTTCACTTTTTCTCTATTAAATTTGGTATTATCTTTGGGTTTTTATATGGTATCTTCATTATGTTGAGATACTTTCTTTTTATTGCTTATTTGATGAGTGCTTCTATCATGAAGATGATCATATTTTGTCAAACACTTTTTCAGTATCTATTAAAATAATCATGTGACTTCAATCCTTTATTATATACTGTGGTATATTGCATGGACTGACCTTAATAAATCAAATTGCCCTCACATCCTAGAGGTTAGCCCACTTGGTCATGACATACGATTCTTTTAAATGCTGGAAATCAAACACAGCACATGCTAGGCAAGTGCTCTACAACTATTTCTCCAATCTCAATTTGCTAATATTTAGTTTAGAATGTTTGCATTTATGTTCATTACGCATATTGACCTACAGTTTCTTTATGTCATTGTATAGTGTCTTTTTTATGGTTTTAATATCAGAATAATGATGGTTTAATGAAATGACTTTAGAAGTATTTCTCTTCTTCAATATTTTGTAAGTGTTTGAAAAGCATTAGTGTTACTTATTTAAATGTTCACTAGAATTCAACGGTGAAGCCATCTGATCCTGGGTTTTTGTTTGTTGGAGAGTTTTATTACTGATTCAGTCTCACTAGTTATAGATAGGTCTGTTCATGCTTTCTATTCCTTAATGATTCAGTCTGGATAGGTTGTATATTTCTAAGAATTTATCTTTTTCCTGTATGGTTTTCAGTCTTTTGGTATATAAATGTTCATAGTAGTTCTTTTTATTTCTGTGGCATAAGTTGTAATGTCTCCTCATTTATGATTTTATTTGCTTTTTCTCCTTTCCTTAGTCTAGTAGAAGTTCATCAATTTTGCTGCTCTTTTAGAAAAGCCAACTCTCAGTTTCATTTATTTTTAAAATTGTTTAAAATTACTTCATTTATTTCTGCTAATCTTTATTATTTTCTCACTTCTCAAATCTCGTGTAGTTTGTTCTTCTCGTTTTAGTCTTTGTGATGAAAAATGAGATTGTTTATTTGAGATCTTTATTTTCTAATTTAGTTATCTATAAACTTCCTTCTTACTGCTTTTGCTACATCCCATAAATTTGGTAGGTTGTCTTTTGTCTCAAAAATTATCTAATTCCTTATTTTTTTATTCAACTCATTGGTGTTCAACAGTGTGTTGTTTGATTTCAACATATTTGTTTTCCTTCTGCTATTGGTTTCTAATTAAATTTCATTGTGGTTGGAAAAGATACTTGGTACAAGTTCAAATTTATAAAATTTGTTTAAACTTGTTTTGTGACCTAATAAATTATGTATTCAGGAGAATGGTCTATGTACATTTAAGAAGAATGTACATTCTGCTACTATTGTTTTAAAAGTATCTTCAGTTGTAGATGGACATAATAACTTTATTTTATTTACTTATTATGTGGTGCTGAGTATCAAACCCCATGCTTCACAAGTGCTAGGCAAGTGTGCTACCACTGACCTACAACCCCAGCCATATTCTGCTACTATTGAATGAATGTTCTATATTTGTCTCTAGGTTTATTTGTTCTACAGTGTTGTTAAATCTGCTGGTTTTTTTTTTTTTTTTGGTGGTGGTGGTTCTTGATTTTCTATCTGGTTGGTTTCTCCTTTATGGAAAGTGGAGTTTCAAGCTTTCTTTTTACTATCACTATCTATGTCTCCCTTTAGTTCTGTCAATGTTTGTTTAATATATTTAGGGGCTTTGATAAATATTTATGAGTGCAACTTCTTCATGTTTAATTTACCCTTTTATTATTATATAATGTCCTCCTTTGTCTCTTTTGACAGTTTTTGACTTAAAGTCTATTTTATCTGATAGGATAGCTACCCTTGCTCTCTTTTGTTTACTGTTTCTTTGAAATATATATTTTTATCTCTTCACTTTTGCCTATTTGGGTCTTCAAATGTAAAGAGAGTCTTGTAGATAACATAAAGTTGTATTTTGTTTTTAATTCATTCAGCTACTCTATGCCTTTTCATTGGTGATTTAAAGCATATTTAAAGTAATTATTGATAGGGCACAAGGTTGACTATTGCTATTTCATTAATTATTTTCAGTGTTATAGCCCTTTCATCTCTGTTTTTACCTTTTACTGTCTTCCTTCATGTTTCATTGATAACATCTTAATGCAACACCTTACAAAAGTTCCATGGTTTTATTTCTCTATGCCCCCACTTTACACTATTGATGTCACAATTTATGTCTATTTATATAGTATATACATTACAATTTTCTTCTGGTCATTTTTAATAACTTTGTCATTTAACTTTAAAATAAGAATTTAAAGTAATTTACCTAACATTGTTACAGTAATGCAGCATTCTGTTTGTCATATATTTGCCTTTACTGAGTTTTGTACTCTCTTATGTACTCATACAGCTATTAAGTGTCTTTTCATTTTCAGTTGAAGAACTCCCGTTAGCATTTCTTATAAGGCAGGTCTACTGATGATGAACTCCCTCAGCCTTTGTTTGTATCTCCTTCATTTTGTTGAACAGTTTTGCCAGATAGAGTTTCTCTTCTGGCCTGCAAGATTTCTGCTACTAAATACACTTAACAGCCTGATGGAGGTTTTCTCTGCCACTGTATGTGACAAATTGCTTTTCTCATGCTGCTTTTGAAACTCTATCTTTGACTGTTGATCATTTCATTAAAATGTATTTTGCTGTGAATTTTTTTTTGATTCATCCTAATTAGTGCCCTTTGGATTTCCTGGATCTGGATGTCCAATTTCTTTCCCAGATTTGGGAAGTTTTTATTTATTATTTCTTTGAATAAGTTTTGTGGTCTGATTTCTCTCTTTTCCTTCTATAACTCTATAATGGACACATTTTTTCACTTGATGATGTCCCTTATAATCCCTTAAGCTTTTCTTTTACTTTTAATAATTCTTTTTCTTTCTCTGACTAGATAATTTCAAATAACCTACCTTTGTATTTACTGGTCTTTCTTCTGCTTGCTCTAGTTGGTTATTGAACCCTTCTATTGAATTTTCAATTCAGTTATTGTATTCTTCAGCTCCAAGGTTTTTGTTTCATTTTTTAAAAAAGTTTCAATCTTTTTTGAAATTCTAACTTTGTTCATCCTGGACCTTTAAGCCTTTTTATAATGGTTACTTAAAATTCTATATCAGGTAATTCACATGTATCTCTTTTATTGGGTTTAGTTCTGGTACTTTGTCTTGTTTCCTTGTTTGAACTGTGCTTTTCCCATTTTTTCATTTTTCTTAACTCTTTGTGTTGCCATATGTGCATTAGATAAAAATGCCACTTCTTTTTTTCTTCAGGGACTGCCCTCATTCAGGAGAAGACCCTGACCATAAGCCAAGCCAGAGATTTTAGGAAATTCTCAAACCTTCTCATGTGTGTTTTCTCTGGGCTTGTGCATACAGATTCCTGTTCAGAGGGATTTGTGGTTTTTATTTCAGAAATTCATGATTTCTTACTCTCTCTCTCTCTCTGGTATTCTGTTTGCTGGCTTAGCATTTTGTGAAGCAGTAGCCCCAAGTTCTTTCTTTTTAGTTTTCAAGAGGCCCCTAGGCATCTAGAGAATGCTGGTCCCATCAGTACTGTGGGTTAAAAGCCAGTTCTGTCAGCACTCCCTTGAAAATTAGCAACAATGACTACACAGTTCAACACTTTCCCTCTCTAGGCAGAAGCTGATATAGGAGGGTTTCTGTCCATTCACTTGGCAATGTATTAGGGAGTGGGCTTTATAGTGAATGTGTGTGTGTTTGTCCAAAGTTGCTTTTGTTCTCTCTCTCAGGACTCTTTGATGTCAGTGTTCATATTCAGACAAGACAAAAACCAGACTCTCAAGCAGCCTACAGAAAAGTCAGAATATTGGATGTATTGTCCAGTCTGTTCATCCCCAGAAAGGGAACTGAAGTTCCCCCCTGACGGCGTGGTGCTGGGCAGCAAGAGGGATTATGGCAAGCGAGTATCTCAAATTTTCCTGCTGACTTTGTTATACCAGGTTTTACATTCACTTCTGGTGGTTTCTGAATTTCTCACAAAGGGAAATGGTCTGTGTATTATTGAATTAGTATATTGTTATTGAATTGGTGTATTCCTAGGGGGAGATAGGGTTAGAGATTTTTATTATGTCTTCACACTGAAATCCTTAAGTGTTAATACTTACTGACTTTTGAGAGTTCCTTGTATAATATAGATGTAAACCTTACTAAACATTGAGTCCACAATACTGTCTTAAATTTGTGACTTTTCATTTTTTTTAATCTTTTAATTTTTTACAGACTGCATTTTGATTCATTGTACATAAATGGGGTACATCATTTCATTTCTATGGTTGTACACGATGTAGAGTCATACCATTTGTGTAATCATACTCATACATAGGGTAATGATGTCTGTCTCATTCCACCATTTTTCATACCCCCCTCCCTCTCATTTCCTTCTACATAATCTAAAGTTCCCCCATTCTTTTCCCTCTCCCCACCCCCCACCCCCATTATATATCATTCTCCATTTATCAGGGAAAACATTTGGCCTTTGTTTTTTTGGGCTTGGCTTATTTCACTTAGCATGATATTCTCCAATTCCATCCATTAACCTGCAAATGCCATAATTTTATTCTTCATTATGGCTGAATAGTATTTCATTGTGTATATATACCAGAGTTTCTTTATCCATTCATCTGTTGAAGGGCATCTAGGTTGGTTCCACAATCTAGCTATTGCGAACTGAGCTGCTATAAACATTGATGTGGCTGTGTTACTGTAGTTTGCTGATTTTGAGTTCTTTGGGTTTAAACCGAGGAGTGGGATAACTGGGTCAAAAGGTGGGTCCATTCCAAGTTTTCTGAGGAATCTCCATATTGCTTTCCAGAGTGGCTCCACCAATTTGCAACTCCACCAGCAATATGTGAGTGTGCCTTTTCCCCACATCCACGCCAACATCTATTATTGTTTGTGTTCTTGATAATAGCCATTCTAATTGGAGTAAGATGAAATCTTAGAGTTGTTTTAATTTGCATTTCTCTAGTTACTAGAGATGTTGAGCACTTTTTCATACATATATTAATTGCCTGTGTGTCTTTTTCTGTAAAGTGTCTGTCCAGTTCAGTTCCTTGGCCCATTTATTGATTTTGGGTTCTTTGTATTTTTGGTGTAAAGTTTTGTAAGTTCTTTATAAATTTTGGAGATAAGTGCTCTATCTGAAGTGCGTGTGGAAAAGATTTTCTCCCACTCTATAGGTTTTCTCTTCACATTCTTGATTGTATCCTTTGCTGAGCAAAAGCTTTTTAGTTTGAGTCCATCCCATTTATTAATTCTTGCTTTGATTTCTTGTGCTTTGGGAGTCTTGTTGAGGAAGTCTGATCCTAAGCCAACATGATGAAGATTTGGGCCTACTTTGTCTTCTATTAGGTGCAGTGTCTCTGGTCTAATCCCTATGTCTCTGATCCACTTTGAGTTGAGTTTTGTGTAGAGTGAGAGACAGAGGTTTAATTTCATTTTACTGTATGTGGATTTCCAGTTTTGCCAGCACCATTTGTTGAACAGGCTATTTTTTCTCCATTGTATGTTTTTGGCTCCTTTGTCTAGTATGAGGTGACTGTATTTATGTGCTTTTGTCTCTTCATCTTCTATTCTGTACCATTGGTCTGCCTATCTATTTTGGTACCAATCCCATGCTGTTTTTGTTACTATTGCTCTGTAGTATAGTTTAATGTCTGGTATTGTGATACCTCCTGTTTCACTTTTTCTACTCAGGATTTTTTTGACTATTTGAGGTCTCTTGTTCTTCCAGATGAAGTTCATGATTGCTTTCTCTATTTCTATGAGGAATGTCATTGGGATTTTAATTGGAATTGCATTGAATCTGTACAGTGCCTTTGGTAGAATAGCCATTTGACAATGTTAATTCTGCCTATCCAAGAACATGGGAGATATTTCTATGTTTGAAGATTTTCTTCAATTTCTTTCTTTAATGTTCTATAGTTTTCATTGTAGAAGTCTTTCACCTCTTTTGTTAGATTAATTCCCAAGTATTTTTTTTTTTTTTTTTTGAGGCTACTGTGAATGGAGTGGTTTTCCTGATTTCTCTTTCAGAGGATTCATCACTTATGAATAGAAATGCATTAGATTTATGTGCATTGATTTTATATCCTGCTACTTTGCTGAATTCATTTATTAGTTCTAGAAGTTTTCTAGTGGAGTTTTTTGGATCTTCTAAATATAGGATCATGTCATCAGCAAATAGTGACAGCTTTAGTTCTTCTTTTCCTATTTGTATCCCTTTAATTTCTTTGGTCTAATTGTTCTGGCAAGTGTTTCAAGGACAATGTTGAATAGAAGTGGTGAAAGAGGGCATCCTTGTCTTGTTCCAGTTTTTAGAGGGAATGCTTTTAGTTTTTCTCCATTAAGAATGATGTTGGCTATGGGCTTAGCATAAATAGCCTTTACAATGTTGAGGTATGTTTCTACTATTCCTATTTTTTCTAGTATAAGCATGAAGGTGTGCTGTGTTTTATCAAACAATTTCTCAGCATCTATTGAAATAATCATGTGATTCTTAACTTTAAGTCTATTGATGTGATGAATTGCATTTGTTGATTTCTGGATGTTGAACCAACATTGCTTCCCTGGGATAAACCCCACTTGATCATGGTGTACTATTTTTTTAATATATTTTTGTATGCAATTTGCCAGTATTTTGTTAAAGATTTTTGCATCTATATCAGGGATATTGGTTTAAAATTTTCTTTCCTTGAAGTGTCTTTGTCTGCTTTTGGTATCAGAGTGATATTAGCCTTGTAGAATGAATTTGGAAGGGTTCCCTCCTTTTCTATTTCCTGGAATACTTTGAGGAGTATTGGTATCAGTTCTTCTTTAAAGGTCTTGTAGAATTCAGCTGAGAATCCATCTGGTCCTGGGCTTTTCTTGGTTGGTAGGCTTTTGATGGCTTCTTCTATTTCAGTGCTTGAAATTGATCTGTTTAGATTGTGTACGTCTTCCTGATTCAGTATGGGAGGATCATGTGTCTAAAAATTTGTCAATGTCATCAATATTTTCTATTTTGTTGGAGTATAGATTTTCAAAGTAGCTTCTAATTATGTTATGTATTTCAGTGGTGTCTGTCATGATCTCTCCTTTTTCATCACAAATTCTAGTAATTTGAGTTTTCTCTCTCCTTCTCTTCATTAGTGTAGCTAGGGGTTTATCAATTTTGTTTACTTTTTCAAAGAACCAACTTTTTGTTTTGTCAATTTTTGAATTGTTTCTCTTGTTTCAATTTAATTGATTTCAGCTCTGATTTTAATTATTTTCTGTCTTCTACTATTTTTAGTGTTGATGTATTCTTCTTTTTCTAGGACTTTGAGATGTAATGTTAGGTCATTTAGTTGTTTTTGACTTTTTATTTTTTTCAATGTATGAGCACAATGCAATGAAATTTCCTCTTAGTACTGCTTTCCGAGTGTCCCGAGATTTTGATATGTTATGCCATTGTTCTCATTTACCTCTAAGAATTTTTTAATTTCTTCCCTGATGTCTCCTGTTATCATTACATCATTCAATAGCATATTATTTAGTCTCCAGGTGTATGAGTAGTTTTTGTTTGTTATTTTATCATTCATTTCTAATTGCATTCCATTATGGTCTGATAGAATACAGGCTAGGATCTCTATTATTTTTGTATTTACTAATGGCTTCTTTGTGGCATAGCCTATGGTCTATTTTGGAGAAGGATCCATGAGCTGCTGAGAAGAAAGTATAGTCACTCAATGATGGATGAGACACTCTGTAAATATCCATTAAGTCTATATCATTGATTGTATTATTTAATTCTATAGTTTCTTTGTTCAGTTTTTGTTTGGAGGATCTATCCAGTGGTGAGAGTGGTATGTTAAAGTCCCCTACTATTAATGTGTTTTGGCCTATTTGATTCTTCAAATTGAGAAGGGTTTGTTTGATATACATAGATGCTCCATTGTTTGGGGCATAAATATTTAAAATTGTTATATCTTGTTGTTTTATGCTTCCCTTAAGCAGTATGAAATGTCCTTCTTTATCCCTTCTGAGTAACTTAGGTTTGAAGTCCACTTTATCTGATATGAGGATGGAGACCCCTGCTTTTCTACTGAGTCTGTGTGCATGGTATGTTTTTCCCCATCCTTTCACGTTTAGTCTGTGGATGTCTTTTTCTATGAGATGAGTCTCTTGAAGGCAGCATATTATTGGGTCTTCCTTTTTAATCCATTCTGCCAGTCTATGTCTTTTGATTATTCAGTTTAGGTCATTGACATTCAGGGTTATTATTGAGATATGATTTGTATTCCTGGTCATTTTGGTTTATTTTTGGTTTTTTACTTGTCTTTTGATTGACTTTTCCTTTAGGGTAGTTCCTCCCTATGCTGACTTGTATTGTTGCTTTTCACTTCCTCCTCACAAAATATTTTGCTGAAAATGTTCTGTAGTACAGGTTTTCTATTTGTAAATTCTTTTAACTTTTGTTTATTGTGGAAAGATTTTATTTCATTGTCAAATCTGAAAGTTAGTTTTTCTGGGTATTGGATTCTTGGTTGGCATCTGTGTTCTTTCAGAGCTTGAAATATATTGTTCCAGGCCCTTCTTGCTTTTAGAGTCTGGGCTGAGAAATCTGCCGATATTCGTATTGGTTCCCCCTTATATGTAATCTGATGCTTTTCTCTCGCAGTCTTTAAAATCCTATCTTTATTTTGTATGTGAGGTATTTTCATTATAATGTGTCTTGGTGTGGATCTGTTGTAATTGTGTGCTATAAGCCTCTTGTATTTGATTTTCTGGTTTTATTTTTCAGGTTTGGGAAATTTTCTGATATTATTTTGTTGAACAATTTCATGCCTTTGGTTTGTATCTCTGTGCCTTCCTCAATCCCAATAATTCTTAATTCTTAAATTTGGTCTTTTCATGATATCCCATAATTCTTGGAGGTTCTATTCATGCCTTCTTAACATCTTCTTAGTTTGTTCAACTACTTTATTTTCAAGATTAAGTATTTTGTCTTCTTTGTCTGAGATTCTGTCTTCCACGAGGTCTATTCTGTTGCTGATGCTTTCTATTGAATTTTTAATTTGGGTTATCGTTCTTTCATTTCAAGTATTTCTGTTTGTTTGTTTTTTTCAGAATCTCTTTCTCTTTATTGAAGTGTTCTTTTGCTCCCTGCATTTGCTCTTTTAACTGTTTACTGGAGTGGTCATGCATGGCCTGCGTTTGCTCTCCTATCTCATCTTTTGCTTCATGGATCATTTTAAGTATGTAGATTCTAAACTCTTTTTCTATCATTTCTACTGCCATGCTGTCATTGGATTCTATCACAATAGCATCTTGGTTTGTAAGGGACACTGTCTTCCCCTGTTTTTTCATATTGTTTCTATATACTCCCCTCTAGCAGTGATCAGAGATACTGAAGTTCCCCCCACTGCAGGCTTATTATGACCCTGCAGTTTTCCACTACCTCTCCTTTGAAGGGGAGAACAATACCAATAGCACCCAATACAGAGAAAACGTAGCCCTGAACCAAATAGCCCCTATAAAGACCTTAATATTATTAAAACAAACAGGATCAATTTGATTACTATTTACAGGATTTCTAGTTGTGAACAAGAGGATGGAGAAGGGTGTGGGATGTAAGTGAATAAATAGAGGTACCTGTCAAAGGGCCTCCAGTCTTGCCCTCAGGAACAATTCAAAATGCCTGCACCAGCCTCCCCACACACACCAAGGTCCGTTGCCAGCACTGAGTCTGCCCACCCCTCCACCGAGGTCGGATGCTGGTGTCGAGCCCACCCCTCCACTGTGGACAGACCAGCACTGAGCCCCCCATCCTGCCCCCATACTGAGGACGGAGGCCGGCAGCTGAGCCTGCCCATCTGCCCCCTTCCTGCTAAGGGACGCTGTGCCTGCTTCCATGCGGACTCAGCGCACCCTCACTGGGGCTCCCCAGCTTCTTTGGAAGCTGGTGCGGGCATTTTCATTCTTTTAACAGTGTCTTTCAAGGCTCAGAGGAAGGTCTTAATTTTTTTTTTTCCAATTCCTTGTGCACAAGTGGGGTACAACTGCCTTTTCTCTGGTCGTACATGAAATAGAGTCATAATCATGCATAATCATACATGTACATAGGGTAATGATGTTTGTCTCATTTAATTATCTTTTCTTCCCCCCATCCCCTCTCCACCCCTCATTTGGAAGGTCTTAACTTTGATGAGGTTTGAAGTTTTCACCTAGAAGTTTTATACATTTAGGTCTATGAACTATTTTGAATTTTTGTATGTGATGCAAGACACTGGTAGATGTTTCTTTCTCTTTTCTTTCCTCCCTCATTTGTGTGTTCATTTTCCCCCCTTTTCTAATTGCTCCAGTCTAGTTATGCCATTTATTTATAACACATTTCATTTATAACTATTTTTTTTTTGAGTCTCCACTTGAATTCTCTGGTTGCTTTTAATTACGTTTAGATAGGTAAGGAAATAAAAACCATAGATAGATAGATAGATAGATAGATAGATAGATAGATAGATAGATAGATAGATAATGAGTAGGTGAAACACTAACATAGTTCTGAAAGTGGAAACTTCACAAAAAGGTACTCAGAGAAGTATTCCCACCTCTTTTGTCCTATCTCAGTTCCCACTTTCTGTCCACATCAGTCCCATCACCTCACATAGGTAACCAATCTTACTATGTTTGGATTTATCTTCCCTGTTTCTTTTTTTAAGAATATAATATATCATCATCAACTATAATCACCATGCTAATAGATCTCTTGAACTTATTTCTCTTAATGTAATTATCTGTCCTTTGACTAACATTTCCCCCATGCCCTCTTCCCCTTCCTGTTTCTTTTTCACATATGATATATATATATATATTATATATATATATATATATGATCAGTTTATTGTCATTCTTACTAAAAGGCATCATACTACTTTTTTTTCCTCTTAAAATATATCCACAGAAATTCATAGAGACTATTCTTTCTTATAGCATTTTGTGGGTTTTTATAATTTATTTAACATGCTTCAGGGAATGAGGATTAGGTTGTTTCCAGTATTTTACAATTACAAACAATACTGCAGTGTGTATATGTAGTGTTATATGTTGTTAAGAGTGCATCTTCAGGTAAATTCCTAGAAGTAGGATTTCTGGATCAAAATGTGTTGTGGTTTGGGATTTGAGGTGTCTTCCAAAAAGCTCATATATTAGGCAATACTGGAATGTTGAGAAATAAAATGATTATATTATGAGTTGTAACCTCATCAGTGTATCAATCCAGCTAATAGATTAATAATTTGAATGGATTACTGGGTGTTAAGAGTGGGAAGGTAGGGCATGGATGTAGGAAGTAGGTCGCTGGGGTCATGGCCTTCTCCTATATCTGGCATCTTCCTTCCTCCTTTCCATGAGCTAAGAACAGCTTTCTTCCACTAGGCCCTTCTACCATGATGTTTTTGCCTTGGAGCCAGTTGAGCATAGACTCAACCTTTGAAACTGTGAACCCCCCAAAAAACCTTTTTCTCCTTTAAGATGTTTTTATGAGGTATTTCAGTTATAGTGATGAAAAACTGACTAACACAAAGGGCAAGTACATATACAGTTGGTTATACTAACTTCTTTGCAAAATTTCTCTCCAAAAGCATAGTTTGTATATGTACTGTCATGTGAGAAAGAACTTGCTTCCTCAATGTCTTGCCAACAGAATGTATGCTAATCTGATTTGTGAAAATTAGTATCTCATTATTTCTTTAATTTATGTTTCCTTGAGTGAGTTTGAACATCTTTTCATATATTTAAGAATTTAAGAGCCATTTGAATGTATTTTTGTTATCTATTTATATATTTCCCCCATTTTCTATTATGATTTTGATCATTTTTTCATGAAATTCAAGAGATTTTTATACATTAGGAATATTTTATCTTTCTCTGTGTTGCAAATCTTTTTTTTTTTTTTCTTTTTTGTTTTTACAAGTTTATATTTGTCTTTTGGCTTTGGAAGTTTTAAAAATACTTGCATGGCTCCCTTTTTTACATTTGAATTCCTGATATATTTGAATCTAGTCTTATGAATAGCATGAGTGTGGTATATAACTTTTTCCAAATTGCTAAGCATTTGTCCTGGCATATTTATTACAAAAGTTCATCTTTGCCCCAAATGACTTGAAATGCCATCTTTTTCATATATACAAATTTCTATAGGTACTTGGATCTATTTCTCATCAGTTTTATTCCACCATCCTATCATATTGTTTTAATTATTGGGGCTTTATAATATATTTTTATATTTTTTAATGTTCAGTAAGGCTATTTCTCTGTTTTTATTTGTTTGTTTTAGGGTTTTCCTATGTATTCTTGCATATTTCTTTTTCTATGTGAATTTTAATAAATTCTTGTCTAATTACATAAAACTTTGGTTGATCTTTTATTGAGATTATGTTAAGTTAATTTAGGGAGGTTAATATTTTTATGATGCTGAGTCATCCTATTTGAGAACACAGTTCCCAAGAACACTTTCATTATTGCAAAAGCAAGGATTATTATGACATCTGTTTGTAAAATACTAAAACATTTAACATGTCAGTTACTATGCTGATAACTGGAGATACGTTGGTGAGTATGATAGTTTCAGATTTTTATGTAAATTATAGATAAAGCACATGTGTCTCAAAGTTAAAATACACATGTCAAAGTGACTAGGTCTTTTGGTCTGTGATGTTTAATTTGGTGAAGTTTCACTATGACTTTATTTTTATGTTCACACTTCCCTGAACTAACATCTTTGCATTGTAAAGCCTTGTTGTGAAATATGACAGAACCAATATCTTTGAGTTCTGGAGCTTCAACAATCCTGGAACCACTGGACCTACCTAAGTCTTTTGTAATGGCATCATAATGAACAGTTTAACCCAGCCAACAAAACGCTTAGATGAATGCAGTTAAAAATGCTTAGCTGTGCCTCCACTCACTACCCGAACTCTGATGGAGGAAACCAATAAGCAGAAAAGTCTGGTGCCATTAAATATTATTAAGGCTCAATTTTGAATTGATCCTCAACTGACCCCCCCACCCACCCACCACCCAGCCCACTTTTGTATTTCTTTGGTCAGCCACATTCTCACTTCCACAAAGTCTACTTCAAATTCTTTTCACTGTCTTAAAACTTCCCTTATTATTGTTCTTGTTCTGAGCAGATGTCCCACTTCCACTACAGAAAGAAAGCAGAAGTCATAGTGTGGGGACTCCCTGAACTTCCCCTATCAACTTTGGGCAAGTACTTGAATTTCTGCTTATGATCTCTTCGTTCCAATCTGTTATGGTGAAGGAGATATTATTACTATCATCGTCTAGGTCTGCTTTAGCTTTTCTACTTTTACTTCAGCCTTATGCCATCGAGTATATACTTTTTCTTTTCTATCTTTTTTCCTTCTTTTTCTTTCTTTTCTATCTTTGGTCACTCTTTTTATTCTTCCCCTTTTCAAAACATATAAACCTGTTGAATTCTAACATTAAAAGCAAAAATAAAATCCTTTTTCTTTCTGGCAGTGGCTATTTTCCTCTTCAGTCTAATTTCTCAAGTCATAAGTAATGGATTTTGGTAGGCAAAATAGAGGTAATTCAGGTAGATACACAAGTGTACAGTCACTGAGAAGAGAGTGAGCTTGAAGAAAACAGGGACAGCTGCAGACCACTACAGTGTAACTGGGCTTTGGAGCCAGGTTTAACCCAAGGGTTAGGTGCCATAGCTGATGTGTAAGATATGTTTGATTATGTCTTGGTGAACTATGCAATATAAAGAATATGATCTTAGCAAGGAACTTCCTTTATATGGAAATAACTAAAGTTATCTTGCAATGTTGTTTTGAGGATTAAAAAGTTAATAGATATAAAACTGTTATGGGGCGCAATTTAAGAACAGACCAGTCAGCACTGAGAAGTCCAAATTTGAGAGTCTTTATTAAGCCAGATGACTGACTGTCTCACACAATGACCCCCAAAAATGGCTGTTGGGAGAACAGCACCGACCATAGGGTTATAGGGGTTCTTACACCAAAAATCACATCAATCATAAGTGTCTGTTGTTATGATTCGAAATTACAAACAAACATCATGAGATCATGGACAGAGGGGGAAGTGGGTCACCTAGGTACAAACTAAAGAATGGTTACTAATAATCACACAATTACTGTTTACATGGTACATTGGTTAGGAGCAATAGGGATCAAAAGAGAGCAATTTTTTATTACATAAGAATTGTCATTTTGTATTGTTAAACATGTCACACTAAGTAACTGATGATGGGTACAGAGGTAGGGTGTTCCCATGGGAGAAACTTATTTCCTACATAACATGGAGTCTCAGAGCAAAATGGAGTCTGTTTAGTCATTTCCCTTAGTCTGGCCTATAACATTCTCATGGAGCCAGATCTGTCAGCCCATCATAAAACCATATATCATGATATATGCCAATGTTATTTATTATTTTTCTAACTGCAATTATGTTGTCATATGGGTGGGCTTGTTCCACCAAATATGAAAATGTACGTATTCAAAATTTTCTTTATAAGTTGGACTAGTGCTTTAGACATAGCATTCATTCATTTATTTCTTCATTCATTCCTAAAGAAAACTATGTATCAGAAACTTTGGTAGGCATTAGGGGTACAAAGAAGAAAATGAAGGCTCTGTGCTCAATGATCGCTCAGTTTTAAGACTGTCAAAGCATAAGCCCCAATTCTAGTGCTCTGTAGTAAGTGCACAGATTGACAAGCATACGATATTTGGGGAGTTCAAAGAAAGAGGCACATAGTTTGGTGTGAGGTGCATTGAAGATGTCTTCCTAGTTTAGGAGAAGCTTGAGCTGATTACTAAAAGAGGCTAGGTGATAGCAGAAAGAGAGAGAAGGCACACAGGGAAAACTTGTACAGTTCATCCCTCCACATAGTTTAACTTAAAGGTGCTGAAAGTCCATGCTTTTATTTAGTTAAAAAAAATTGTAGTCCTAAAAAGATACTTGAAAACCATTGGTCTATTTGAATATGTAAAGAACAAGGTACTACATGATGATACAAGAACGAGGCAAACCTTTCTCCACTGGGAGTAGAATCTAGCAGGAATTGCTGTAGGCAGAGTGACACAATATATTCTAAGGAACCTGGTGGCTGGGAGCCCAGATAGGACTACCACCAATGATGAAATTCCCTAAGGCAATGTCACCATGGTCCAGGATTTTGATCCTCAGCCTTGATGGTACAGAAAGTTTCTCTCTCTCTCTCTCTCTCTCTCTCTCTCTCTCGTCTTTGTGATGACTAATCTCTTGAGGACTTATCATTTTAAAAACAGAGATGAGGGTTAGAGATGTAGCACAGTGGCAAAGTGCTTGCCTAGCATGTGTGAAGCCCATGTGTGAGTTCAGTCCCCAGAACCACAATATCCAACCAAAAACCAGAGCTGAACATATAAGGTTCAGTGCATATACTTATAATAAATATAAAATTTATGCAAGGCTTTTGTCCCCAGTGCCAATCCAATAACAAGGACCCGGTTTTGAGAAAAAGGAAAAAGAACTTGTATTGCTTTGTTAGCAAAGGAGAAACAGGGAACTCCTGTCCCAGGGACTGTGATTCTGCCCATCAGCAGGAACAGGGGGCTGTTAAAGAGGTGATTCAAAGGCTGCATTCCATGTGTTCTCTGTTGGAGTTGTAATTCACTTGTTGTTTCTGAGGTCTTCTGGTGCCATCCCTAGTTCTGGATTACTTTGTTCCTGTGATTGGTGTGCTTAAGGACAGATAACTCTGCCTAGGATGAGGAAGGGAGCTAATCCTGTTTCCCCTGAGATTAGGGAGGGGGAGAGATTAAGGAGGAAGAAGGAGAAGGGAAGAGAAACATGTCCATTTAAAAAATAATTTGAAATGGCACAGCAGCAAAGCTACATTCAAAGCATAAAATAGACCACTGCTATATCATGATTGCTATATTAGCTACACATAGATGTGTTGAATAGTTCCCTGCGATCCTGAAACCAGAATGAAAGGAGTTAGCAGCTTTCTGATTCAGACAAGGATCTGAGCACCACCAGCTCAGTTTCCTGCTGTGATTCTTCAAAATCTCAATCTGTGTGACTTCAGAACTTCAGAATTCTCCTTACTGTAGTTAACTGAAAGATGAGATCTGAAATCAAGGGTAGGTCTTAGACCAATAAGCATTTAATGAGAATACATTCTGGAATAGACACAAGTAAGACATGCTGAGGCAGCTAAAACCATGCTGTCATCTGGGGAAAGAAATTAGTGTGAGAACATACAACTGCCAAAATGCTAGTGCAGCACAGGCTATGGAGGCGGGATAACTCTGGATCTTTGAGAGCTAGTTTCATTAAGATAAGAGTATTGTGTATATTACTCATTTGTGTAAAATAATCCCATGAATATACATAGGAAAAGCTGTGAAAGTGTATACAAAATATCAGGAGTGGTTTTTCTCTTAAGGAGAGCATGGGTGTTCCTGATTTTCTTTTCTTTTTTCTATCATTTATTTATTTATTTATTTATTTATTTATTTATTTATTTATTTATTTATTTATTTTGTGGTACCAGGGAATGAACCCAGGGCGCTTAACCACTGAGCCACATCCCCAGTCCTTTTTATATTTTATTTAGAGACAGTGTCTTGCTAAGTTGCTTAGGGCCTCGCTAAATTGCTGAGGCTGGCTTTGAACTTGTGATCCTCCTGCCTCAGCCTCCTGAGCCACTGGGATAACAGGGTGTGCCACTGTGCCCACACTGATTTTCCTTTTTCTTCATCTGTGACTTCAAATTTTAATGTAATTAAGATGTGCCACTTACATAATTAAGATAAAGTTAGAGAAATCAATATCAGAGGAAAAAAGACTGAATGCCACCCACATTCACTAGAATAACTATTAGCAATTTAGTCTGCATGATGATGGACATGAAAAGTTAAGACTGATAGGGAATACTCTGGGGCAGAGCAGACGAGGGACAGTTCAAGGCAGGATAGGAAGGGCAATGACGCTCTACAAAAATTTTTATTTTTGGTTTGTACGTAAAACAGGAAGAAGCTATTTTTAATAGTTTAAGTGCCCCTCCCATTGCCATGGCCAGCATTGTAAACATTTATCTTGCACAAATAATTTACACTAGAAAAATCTTTATGAAAACTGAGCATCTTCTAGGTTATAAAATGATATCTACTACCTCCAAAGACCAACCACATATAGATCATAATGCAATTAAATTAGAATAAATAGCAAAAATGTAATTAATTCCTCCCCCATACATTTAAAAAAATTTTTTAGTTGTAGATGGGCAAATTTTTTTTTTTTTTAATGTGGCACTGAGGGTCAAACCCAGTGCCTCGCATGGGCTAGGCAAGCGCTCTACCATGGAGCCACAACCTCAGTCCTCCCCCGAACATTTTAAAATAAAAAGCCTGCATATCTAAATAATTCATAGATGATAGAGGAAATCAAAAGCAAACTTAACATACTTAGAACTCAGTGATACTGAAAATACTGCTTCTCATAACTTGTGGGATGCAACCATTCATTGTATATAAGTTTCCCTCAAAGAAGTTGTAGAGAGGGTCTGCCAAGGTTTGCCAGGCATTTTATTTAGCCCTTATCATTTTTATTTTCTACGTTATTTATAGAAATATATAGTAGTATGAACTGGAGCCTAGAATCGTTTTAGTAAATGACAAATAAATTTGCAGTGGTTAATTAACTAATGATACTTCTGAATTTCTGTAGAAGTTCTATGACAATTGTGAGACTAATAGGTTTTCATTGGACCTAAGTGAATCCTGTCTTAGGACTCACTTTTAATGAGTTTAAAAGTTGCTATACAGTTTGAATGTTTTTGTCCCCTCCAAAACTTATGAAACTTAATCCCTAACGCAACAGTGTTGGGAGCTGGAGTCTAGCAGGAGGTATTTAAGTCAGAGGGCTTCAACCCCTTGAATGCATTAATACCATAATAAAAGGGACTTGTGGGAATGGATTCCCTTTCTTCTATTCTTCCGCCATGTAAGGAGGAGGAATGGTATTTCTCCACTCTGGAGGATGCAGCATTTAGGGCACCATCTTGGAAGTAGAGACCTGTGCATTATCAAACATCAAAATCTGCCAATACCTTAATCTTGTTTTTTTTCAGCCTCCAGGACTATGAGAAACAAAATCTTGTTCTTTATAAATTATGCAGCTTCAGTCCAGTGCAGTGGTGCATGCCTGTAATCCCAGTGGCTCAGGAAGCTGAGGCAGGAGTAACGGGAGTTCAAAGCCAGTCTTAGCTTCAGCAACTTAGTGAGGCCCTAAGCCACTCAGTGAGACCCTGTCTCTAAATAAAATACAAAAAAGGGCGGGAGATGTGACTCAAGGGTGAAGTGCCCCTGGGTTCAATCCCTAGTACAAAAATAAATAATAAATAAATAAATAACTCAGTTTCTGGTATCCTATTATAGTAGCAGCACAAGATGGACTAAGACAGAAGTCTATCTAGAAGGGGTAAGGTTGTGTCCTGTTTATATTCCAGTCTTTCTTTCTTTCTTTTTTTTAGTTGTGTTTTATGTGGTGCCTCACACATGCTTGGCAAGTGCTCTACCACAGAGCCACCTAGTTAACCCTAGGCCCAATTCCAGTCTTTCTTAAGATGGTTTCTTGCAAAGATTATGCTCTAATGCCCCAAAGCATCCTTTCTATGTAATGAGTTCTCTCTCATTCATTAAAAATTGGTTAGACGGCCGGGGGGAGGGGGGGGTGGGTGGTGTTGAGAAACAGTCACTCAAATAATTTGTTGCATTGTGTGGTTTAGATGAAACACCCACATTTTAAAAAGTTGTACAACACTCCCTGGAATAGATTCTGCACAGGCCCTTCTGGGCCTCATATCTGAGCTCAGCCCAAAGGCGTCCTCATTTCTGTAAAGTAGGTGGCCATGTGATCAGGCAGAGCTATGTGAGAAGCCTAGCTCTTGGTCTGATGGGGCATGTGCTTGAGAGACACATCCTTGTGTGCATGCATTATTTCTAAATCTACATTAAGAGTCTTGATATCATTCCCATCTGTTGAACACTTCCATCTCTATGTTCAACCATTGCTAATTCATTTCTTCATCATTCAAAAATATTTAACAGACACTATAGTTTACTACCATGTGATCAGGATACCACATGGTACACACCTTCCAAAAGCTCATAGTCATGTTCAATGTCATCTCCCCAGAAGCAGTTCCACCTTTTGACTAAGTGTATCACATTCTTTCACTTATGTAAGTGAAAAATCTACACATACATACATATATGTATATACATGTGTGATGCCCCTTGACTTCCGATGGTATTACCTCCTGATAAACTCATTGTTAAGTGGAAAAATTGTTAGGCTGACTCATCATGAGAGACTGTGTATATGTGTATAATGACATGAGATGTATTATTTTATTATTATTATTATTGTTTTAGTTTTGGTTTTTCTTCCATGGGAACTCACAGACTAGTTGGCTTCTTTCTTCCATGGGAACTCACAGACTAGTTGGCTTCTTTCTTCCATGGGAACTCACAGACTAGTTGGTGGCATATGGCATGCACACATCAAAGTATACTTCAACAGATGGTTGTCCAAGATAAGTGCCCAATGAGTGGTTCACAACAATAAGGAAAGTGCCCCAGGAGGTCAGGGGAGGAAGACATCAGTTTTAGCCTGGAGAGGGTCTTAGAGGAAATGGAATCCACACTGTACCCAAAAGAGGGACCATTTATATTTAGTTAGGAGGACGGGAGGGAGGCATAGGAACACACATAAACTAGCCCAAACCAAAAGGGGAATGTACTAGAGGTGCAAGAGGGGCATGCCCCTCTTCAGTACCCAGCATGGCCTGCTCTAGCCTGTCCTAGTTCATCCCCAGAGTATGCAATCTAGCTTCTCTCCAATGCTTTATGATAACAGTAGTTCCAAACAATGGTCTGCATAATCTTTAGGCATGGGACCAGGCAAGACCCAACAGCAGAGCAGAGCCTCTGCAGGGAAACTCCAGGTTTCCTGGCACTGTGCTGGCACTGGCATTAAGCCCTCTCAAAGAAATCCTCTCCTCTTTCCACTGCCTTGGGAACAACCTGAAGATAGCATCCTACTAGTTTCAAGGTATTAGGATACAGGTTTTAGTCGGCTTTTCATCTTGTGACCAAAGAACAATGTAGAGGAGGAAAAAATTTTTTGGTGTGCTTATGATTTCAAAGGTCTCAGTCCCTAGATGGCCAATTCCATTGCTCTGGGCCTGAGGTGAGGCAGAACATGGAGGTGGAAGAGTGGCAGAGGAAAGTAGCACAGGCCATAGTAGCAAGGAAGAAGGAAGGAAGGAGGGAGGGAGGGGGGGAGAGAGAGAGAGAGAGAGAAAGAGAGAGAGAGAGAGAGAGAGAGAAGAGAGAGAGAGGAGAGAGAGAGAGAGAAGGAGAGAGAGAAGAGAGGAGAAGAGAAGAGAAGAGAAGAGGAAGAGGAGAGGAGAGGAGAGGAGAGGAGAGGAGAGGAGAGGAGAGGAGAGGAGAGGAGAGGAGAGGGAGGAGAGGAGAGGAGAGGAGAGGAGAGGAGAGGAGAGGAGAGGAGAGGAGAGGAGAAGAGAAGAGAAGAGAGGAGAAGAGAAGAGAAGAGAAGAGAAGAGAAGAGAAGAGAAGAGAAGAGAAGAGAAGAGAAGAGAAGAGGACAGACTCAGCAGGGACAAAATATAAACCACAAAGGCATGCTCCTAGTGACCTACCTCCTCCAGCCACACCCTACCTGCCTACCAGTCACCGCCCTGTTAATCCATCCAAATGGGCTAATAACAGTGATTAAATTAAGACTCTCAGAACCCAATCACTTCACCTCTGAACTTCCTTGCTTTGTCTCACCCGGAAGCTTTTGGTGGACACCTCATCTATAATCCATAACAATAGAGCTCTGACTTCCATTGTTTACCAACTTAGAGATAACATTCTTTTCCTTCCTCAATTCCCTGCCATCCTTCTCAATCTGTCCCTTCTTATATTCAAGCCCCTTGAGAGAAAATATCTTCTTATCTCATTGATACTTTCTTCCCAAGATGGTTCTAAAGTAGAATTTCTTTGCGGGTGTTGGGTGCGGGTAAGGTAGCATATTGTGAAGAGGCAGCCATGTTTGGGGACATGGTATTTTGGGCAGGCACGGGGCGAGACATGTGCTTCTTCCAGGGTAATTTTCTGGCGTACAGTTCCTAATGAAATAGATGCCACGCAGCGGCCTCTGTGGTGTTTGCTGAACAGTTTACTGTCATTAATATGTACTGTGGATCGTGCTGCCTCTGTGAGCATGTGTTTGGACACTGGAAGTGGGAAATTGGTACAATATCCAAGCAAGTGATTTTCATGTTTATAAAAATATCATTCTTAGATTTGAAATGGGGTGGGGGGAGAAGAAAAGAAAAGAAAGGTCCCCTTCCTCACAGATTGAGAATCAATGCTGCACACTGTTCTTGTTCCTGAGCTGAGTAAGTGACCGGTTCCCCTAGGTTCTCTGGAGAAGCTGCAGGAGTCTCTTGTGCAATTCCCACTCATACATCTGTACTTTTATGACCCACAAGATATTATTTATTTCTAGAGGAATGAACTGAAAGAGATAGCTTGTGGTTTTTGTAGGAAAAGAAAACAACAAGTCACAAGTGTGTCTAAATATTAGAACACATCTGAGCCAGGACACTGTCATTGATTTCTTCATGGTGAACTTCATCTACCCTGGAGTTGAGTTAATATGTTACATGATCTGACATTGGAATAATCTACACGGTGCCCAGCTGCTGTTGTTTGAAGGTGCAGGATGTTTTTTAACTGGAGTTGGATTGTGTGGTATCTGTGTATATGTAAGTACCTGCATATGTTGTAAAAGTACAGAAAAAAGATAATGGCATTTTTAGTAAACATTAAAACATTGTGCTATTGCTACAAATACAAAACCATTCTCAAGGAGAATTCTAGACTGGAAAATATCTATACTGTTTAACTTATCACCACTATGAGAACAAGGACATTTTCAGAACACATCATTCAATGGTTGGCCTGCTATGTGCTGGTTCAATAAAAATTCATGGAACTGAGGCACAAAAAGTACAACCCCCATATCATTTTTGTCATTGTTCTTTATTCAGTTACAAAATAAACACTAGATGATCATTGAAAAGATGCTGTCAGGAAGACATGAATACTTGTGTAATAGTAGGTTTCTGAAAAAACTTATATGATATAATGATTTTATACACATAGGAAACATTTAATTTTTAAAGTTTTATGGAAATTTTACAAAATATAGTCATCCCCAATTTTTATGAAAAATCTATTTTATTTTTTCTGTAATAATAAATTAAGTAATGAATGCATATGGCAAAAAAAAAAAATTAATATTTATAATGAGAAGCAAGTCACCTGACCTAATCACTCTTCTCCTTCCCATTCTTCTGGGGTTGTCCCTTTCTTCTATTTATACTTTAAGGGCTTTGGAAGGCTGCTGCCATGAGTTGAAACAATATGCTTTTACTATTGTTTCTTGTTGTACGGGCTTAGAAATTATCTGACTGACTTCCTGCTATTAGATAAAGAGTGAGCTCACTTGCAATACATTCCATCTTGTTTTCTCTCCTCTTCCATTATTAATGGTATCAGTCCTTCCGTTGGTCATTTCCATAAGTTCAAACACATTTCATTTCTTACTCCTGTCCTCTCAGCAAGTTAGTGTTTGCACACATAAAGGTTTTTCTCTCTCTCAAAAGTCAACATGATTCATAATGATACCTCTGATCCCATTCAGTTTTACAGAGTTAATTCCAGCACTCCCTCCTTGCTTATTTATAATTTCTTTCTCTGACAATGATAAATCTGTTGCTTCTATTTAAAATATATTTACTTAATCAATTTTGTAATTTCAGAATTTCAAACCCATGCTTTTCTGTGGAACAAATATATCCATTAGATTATAGTTTGTACTGTGCTTTTTTCTTTTTCTTTCTTTTCTTTTCTCTCTCTCTCTCTTTTTTTTTTTTTTTTTTTTTTTTTTGATACCAAGGATTGAACACAATGGTGCTCTACCACCAGCCTTTTTAGTTTTTATTTTGAGACAGGTTCTCACTAAGTTGCTGAGGCTGGCCTCAAGTTTGTGATTCCACTGCCTCAGCCTCCTGTGTTGTGTTGCTGGGATTACAGGTGTGCACTACCCTGCCCAGCTTGTACAGTGCTTTTTTTTTTTTTTTTTTAAACCTTACAATATCCATTCAAAATATTGTTTTCCAGAGTTACCCATGTCAGCTCCTTTTTTCATCACTTTCTTTATATAATAAAGCTAGATTCATTTGCATGAGTCTGCATTTCATCTTATGGTCCATCCACATCTGGTTGTTTTTTGCCTACAGCAAAAGTCTTCCTTTATGGTATATCTAGGATTTTGACAAATGCATGGAGCCATCTTTTTAACACCACAGTACCATAAGGAATAATTATGTCACAAATGCCTTTGTTCTACTCCTTTGTAGCCAAACTTTACCACCATACAACTCTTAGAACACATTGACCTGGTTTCCATCCCTATAATTTTCCTTTTGCAGAAAATCATATAAATTAAATCTTGTAGTCTTGGGTCTGGCTTCTTTCATTTAGAAAATTGTGATTAAAACTGGGTACAGTGGTACATGCACGTAATCCTAGCAACTCAGGAGACTGAAGCAGGAGGATCACAAGTTTGAGGCCAACCTCAGCAATTTAGCAAGATCCTGTCTCAGAATTTTAAAAAATGATAATAAAGAGCTGGGGATATAGCTCAGTGGTAGAGTATCCCTGGGTTCAATCCCCAGGATTGTCAGGGGAGGGTGGAGAAAATTGTATTTAAAAAGTCATCCTTTGTTTGTGTAGAACAATAGTTTGTTTTTTTTTTCTGATTGAAATACTTTTATTGATATTCATATTCTTTTTTAATTAAAATTTTTTTTATTTTTACAGACATTTTGATTCATTGTACACAAATGGGGTACAACTTTTCATTTCTATGATTGTACACTATGTATATTCACACCATTCATGTAATCATACATATACATAGGGTAATACTGTTTGTTTAATTCTACTGTTTTTCCATCCCCACCCCCTCACACCCCTTTTTCCTCTACACCATCCAAAGTTCCTTCATTCTTCTCTTCCCCCCACAACCCCCCTCATTATTGTCATATACTTATCAGAGAAAACTTTCAGCCTTTGGTTTTTTGGACTTGGCCTATTTCACTTAGCATGATATTTTCCAACTTCATCTATTTACCAGCAAATGCCATAATTTTATTCTTCCTTATGGCTGAGTAATATTCCATTGTGTATATATACCACAGTTTCTTTATCCATTTGTCAATTGAAGGGATTCGAGGTTGGTTTCACAATCTAGTATTGTGAATTGAGCTGCTGTGAACAGTGATGTGGCTACATCACTGTAGTATGCTGATTTTAAGTCCTTTGGATATAAACCGAGGAGTGGGATAGCTGGGTCAAATGGTGGGTCCATTCCAAGCTTTCTGAGGAATCTCCATACTGCTTTCCAGAGTGACTGCACCAATTCATAACTCCACCAGCAATGTATGATGTGCCTTTTTCCTCACATCCATGCCAACAGTTATTATTGCTTGTGTTCTTGATAATAACCATTCTAATTCGAGTAGATGAAATCTTAGGTTGGTTTTAATTTGCATTTCTCTAATTACTAGGGATGATGAGCACTTTTTCACATATTTGTTGATCACCTGTATATCATCTTCTGTGAAGTTTCTGCCCATTTCCTTAGACCATTTATTCATTGGGTTCTTTGTATTTTGGGTGTAAAATTTAAGTTCTTTATAAACTTTGGAGATGAGTGCTCTGTCTGAAGTGTGTGTGTGGAAAAGATTTCTCCCACTCTGTAGGCTCTCTTTTCACATTGTTGATTGTTTCCTGTGCTGAGAAAAAACTTTTTAGTTTGAATCTATCCCATTTATTGATTCTTGCTTTTATTTCTTGCACTGTGGGGGTCTTGTTAAGGAAGTCTAGTCCTAAGCCAATGTGATGGAGATTCAGGCTTACTTTTTCTTCTATTTGGTGAAGCATCTCAGGTCTAATTCCTAGATCCTTTATCCATTTTGAGTTGAGTTTTGTACAGGGTGAGAGATAGGGGTTTAATTTCATTTTACTGCATATGGATTTCCAGTTTTCCCAGCACCATTTGTTGAAGAGGCTATCTTTTCTCCACTGTAAGTTTTTGGCACCTTTGTCTAGTATGAGATAACTGTACTTATGTGAGTATGTCTTCATGTCGTCTATCCTATACCATTGATCTACCTGTCTATTTTGGTATCAATACCATGCTGTTTTTCTTACTATTGCTCTGTAGTATAGTTTAAGGTCTGGTATTGTGATACCTCCTGCATCAGTCTTCCTGCCCAGGATTGCTTTGGCTATTCTGGGTCTTTTGTTCTTCCAGATGAATTTCATGATTGCTTTTTCTGTTTCTATGAGAAATGTCATAGGGATTTTAATTGGAATTGCGTTAAATCTGCATAGCACCTTTGGAAGTATGGCCATTTGATACTGCCTATCCAAGAATAAGGGAGTTCTTTTCATCTTCTAAGGCCTTCCTCAATTTTTTTCTTCAATGTTTTGTAGTTTTCATTGTAGAGGTCTTTCACCTCTTTGATTAGATTGATTCCCAGATAGTGTATATTTTTTTGAGACTATTGCGAATGGAGTTGTTTTCCTCATTTCCTTTTCAGATGTTTCATCACTTATGTATAAAAATGCTTTAGATTTATGTGTGTTGATTTTATATCCTGCTATTTTGCTGAATTCATTTATGAGGTCTAGAAGTTTTCTGGAGGAGTTTTTTGGATCCTCTAAATAGAGAATCATGTCATCAACAAATAGTGACAGCTTAAGTTCCTCTTTTCCTATTCGTATCCTTTAATTTCTTTAGTCTGTCTAACTGCTCTAGTTAGTATTTCAAGTATGATGTTGAATAGAAGTGGTGAAAGATGGCATCCCTGTCTTGTTCCAGTTTTTAAAGGGAATGATTTCAATTTTTCTCCATTAAGAATGATGTTGGCTGTGGGCTTAGCATAAATAGCCTTTACAATGTTCAGGTATGTTCCTACTATTCCTATTTTTTCTAGTGTTTTGAACATGAAGGGGTGTTGTATTTTATTGAATGCTTTTTATGCATCAATTGAAATAACCATCTGATTCTTATCCTTAAGTCTATAGACATGATGGATTACATTTATTGATTTACGGATGTTGAACCAAAGTTGCATTCCCAGGATGAACCCTGCTTGATCGTGGTGAACTATCTTCTTATGTTTTTGGATATTGTTTGCCAGTATTTTGTTAAGGATCTTTGCATCTATATTCATCAAGGATATTGGTCTAAAATTTTCTTTCCTTGATGTGTCTTTGCCTGGTTTGGGCATGAGGGTGATATTAGCTTCATAGAATGCATTTGGTAGGGTTCCCTCCTTTTCTATTTCATGGAATACTTTGAGAAGTATTGGAATGAGTTGTTCTTTGTAGGTCTTGTAGAACTCGGCTGAGAATCTGTCTGGTCCTGGGCTTTTCTTGGTTTGTAGGCTTTTGATGGCTTCTTCTATTTCATTGCTTGATAATGATCTGCTTAAATTGTGTATGTCCTCCTGGTTCAGTTTGGGAGGATCATATGTCTCTAGAAATGTGTCAATGTCTTTGGTATTTTCTATTTTGTTGGAATATAGATTTTCAAAGTAGCTTCTCATTATGTTATGTATTTCAGTGGTGTTTGTCATGATATTTCCTTTTTCATCATGAAGTTTAGTAATTTGAATTTTCTCTCTCCTTCTCTTTGTTAGTGTGGCTAAGGGTTTGTCTCTTTTGTTTACTTTTTCAAAGAACCAACTTTTTGTTTTGTCAATTTTTGAATTGTTTCTTTTGTTTCAATTTTATTGATTTCAGCTCTGATTTTAATTATTTCCTGTCCTCTACTACTTTTGGTATTGTTCTGTTCTTCTTTTTCTAGGGCTTTGAGCTGTAATGTTAGGGCATTTAGTTGTTGACTTTTTATTCTTTTCTTGAATGCGCTCCATACAATGACTTTTCCTCTTAGTACTGCTTTCACAGTGTCCCAGAGATTTTGACATATTGTATCGTCATTCTTATTTACCTCTAAGAATTTTTTATCTCCTCCCTGATGTTCTCTGTTATCCATGCTTCATTCAGTAGCATATTAGTCTCCAGGTTTTGGAGTAATTTCTGTTTTTTATTTTGTCATTGATTTCTAATTTCATTCCATTATGATCCGATAGAACACGAGGCAGTATCTGTATTTTTTTGCATTTCCTAAGGTCTGCTTTGTGGCATAACAAATGGTCTATTTTTGAGAAGGTTCCATGTGCTGCTAAAAGGAAAGTGAATTTGCTCGTTGATTGATGGAATATTCTATATATGTCTGCTAAGTCTAAGTTAATGATTGTGTTATTGAGTTCTATGGTTTCTTTGTTTAGTTTTCGTTTGGAAGATCTATCCAGTGGTGTTAGCGGTGTGTTAAAGTCACCCAGAATTATTGTGTTGTGGTGTATTTGATTCCTGGAATTTGTTTGATGTACATGGATGCACCATTGTTTGGGGCATAAATATTTACTATCGTTATGTCTTCCTGATTTATGGTTCCCTTAAGCACTATGAAATGTCCTTCTTTATCCCATCTGACTAACTTTGGCTTAAAGTCCACTTTATCAGAAATAAGGATGGAAACCCCCACTTTTTTACTGAGTCTATGTGCATGATAGGTTTTTTCCCATCCTTACACCTTTAGTCTGTGGATGTCATTTTCTAAGAGATGAGTCTCTTGAAGGCAGCATTATTGTTGTGTCTTTCTTTTTAATCCATTCTGCCAGTCTGTGTCTTTTGATTGATGAGTTTAGGCCATTAATGTTCAGGGTTATTATTGAGACATGATTTGTATTTCCAGTCATTTGGGTTTTTTTTTTGGTTTTAACTTGACTTGGTTTCTCCTTTGAATATTTTTTTTCTTTAAGGTAGTTCCTCCCTTTGCTGACCTACATTGTTGTTTTTCATTTCCTCCTCATGGAATATTTTGTTGAGAATATTCTGTAGAGCAGGCTTTCTATTTGTAAATTCTTTTAACTTTTGTTTATCATGGAAGGATTTTATTTCATCTTCAAATCTTAAGGTTAGTTTTGCTGGGTATTGGATTCTTGGTTGGCAACCATGTTCTTTCAGAGCTTGAACTATGTTGTTCCAGGTTCTGCTAGCTTTTAGAGATGGGCTGAGAAATCTGCTGATATCCATATTAGTTTCCCACATATGTATTCTGATGCTTTTCCATCACAGCCTTCAAAATCCTATCTTTTGAGGGGTTTCAAAATGGCAGACTAGAGGGTGGCTGCATTTCATGTTGCTCCAGGACTCAGGATTTAAGAAGAGGAGATATTGAGAGACTTGGGACCAATGCAAAGCCACCAGATGAGTCTCTCCCATTGGGGAGGCATCCGGATGGGGCGGTATTACCGGAACGCAGGGAACTTTGTGAAGTAGAGTTGCCCAATGAGACAACCCTCCCCCCGCTGGAGCAGTGAACTCGGACAGTTGGGAGCATCGTAGAGGAGGCCGCTCAGCACAGCTCTGGGACTCAGAGCGACTGCACCGGGGCTCCAGGCAGCTGCCCAGAGGAGGAGCTGCATGGCGAGTTGTTTGGACTCAGAGCAACCACTCCTGGACGTCGGGGGCGGGGGCAGCTGACTGGAGGAGGAGGAGGAGCCCGGTGGGTCGCTTGGACTCGGAGGGACTGCACCAGAGCTACAGGTAGTTGCCAGAGGAGGAGGCCCATGGTGAGCTGTTTGGACTCAGAGCAACCGCTCCTGAACACCGGGGGGGGGCTGCCCGGAGGAGGAGGAGGAGGAGCGGGGCAGGTTGCTTGGACTTGGAATGACTGCACCAGGGCTATGGGTGGCTGCCCAGAGGACGAGCTGTGTGGCGAGCTGTTTGGACTCAGAGCGACCACTCCTGAACACCAGGGGGTTGTCCAGAAGAGGAGGAGGAGCGCGGCAGGTTGCTTGGACTTGGAGTGACTGCACCAGAGCTCCGGGCAGCTGCTCAGAGGAGGAGGTGAGTGGTGAGTTGTTTGGACTCAAAGCGACCGCTCCTGAACACCAGGGGGCTGTCCGGAGGAGGAGGAGGAGCGGGGCAGGTTGCTTGGTCTCGGAGAGACTGCACCAGAGCTCTGGGCAGCTGCCTGGAGGAGGAGGTTTGCGGCAGGTCACTTGGACTCAGAGCGACTGCTCCTGAACACCCAGGGGGCTGCCTGGAGGAGGAGGGGGAGCGCAGCAGGTCACTGGGACTCAGAGTGACTGCCCAGGGCTACAGGCGGTTGGCGGGAGGAGGAGGCACGCAGTGAGTTGCTTGGACTCCTAGCGAACACACCAGAACACCGGGTGGCTGCCCGGAGGAAGAGGCATGTGGCGGGTCGCTGGGACTTGGAATGACTGTAAAGGACTCCAGGTGGCTGCTCAGAGGAGAGGCCATATAGCCAGGTGATTAGGTGTAGAGCAGGGTCCCAGGACCTAGGAGGCTTCTTGGTGGAAGAGCCACATAGAGACATGGCTAGGGGCGGAGCAAAGGTTCCAGGACTGCGGGAAGATTCTCTGAGGAGAGGCAGCCTAAGGAGACTCGTCTGCAAAGGGTGAGGCTCCCAGGCCCAGGAGGTAGGTCTGGGCCCCTGGGAACATTGCAGAGGAAGGCAGCCCAGCCCAGGTGGTAGTTGTGGATTGAGGGGAACCTCTAGGAGGGGAAATGACCAGTGAGACCTCCCCACCAGGTGAGTCTTCCCTGCCGGGTGAGGTTTTCCCACAAGGATGGTAAAACCAGAGACACAGACCCAAACAGGCCTTGCCTTAGCCCGCAGCCTAGGTCCCCTTTGGATGACCATTGGTCAACAAGTGGAGGCACCTCTGCCCACTAGCAGGGAATATACCCCACCTGAAGGCCACCACCCCTAGAGAGGCAGCTTCCTTGTGGAGCACCGCACTATCAACTTCCTCCAAGACTTCAGGCTACTGAAGGCTAAGAGGGGATATACAAGAAATCTTCAGGAACATTATAAGTCAATAGAAGAAATCTGCAATATCTTAGTGGTCCACTGATACCTGAACATATGAGAAAACAAGGGAAGAAAATGCCCCAAACAAATCTAGATGTTACATCAATAAAATCCAATGACAGCATGGCAGAAGAAATGACAGAAAGGGAGTTCAGAATGTACATAATTAAAATGCTCAGGGAAGCAAATGATGAGATGCAAGAGCAAATGCAGGCACTGAATGATCGCACCAATCGACAGTTAAAAGAGAAAATACAGGAAGCAAAAGATCATTTCAATAAAGAGTTAGAGATATTGAAAAAAAACCAAACAGAAATCCTTGAAATGAAGGAAACAATAAACCAAATTAAGAACTCCATAGAAAGCATAACCAATAGGATAGAACACCTGGAAGACAGAACCTCAGATATTGAAGACAAAATAGTTAACATTGAAAACAAAGTTGAACAAACAGAGAAGATGGTAAGAAATCATGAACAGAATCTACAAGAACAATGGGATATCATGAAAAGGCCAAATTTAAGAATTATTGGGATTGAGGAAGGCTTAGAGAAACAAACCAAAGGAATGAACAATCTCTTCAATGAAATAATATCAGAAAATTTCCCAAATCTGAAGAATGAAATGGAAAATCAAGTTCAAGAGGCTTATAGGACTCCAAATACACAAAATTACAACAGACCCACACCAAGGCACATTATAATGAAAATACCTAACATACAAAATAAAGACAGAATTTTAAAGGCTGTGAGAGAAAAGAACCAAATTACATTCAGGGGGAAACCAATACGGATATTAGCAGATTTTTCAATCCAGACCCTAAAAGCTAGAAGGGCCTGGAACAACATTTTTCAAGCCCTGAAAGAAAATGAATGCCAGCCAAGAATCTTATACCCAGCAAAACTTACCTTCAAATTTGACGATGAAATAAAATTCTTCCATGATAAACAAAAGCTAAAAGAGTTTACAAAAAGAAAGCCAGCATTACAGAACATTCTCAGCAAAATATTCCATGAGGAAGAGATGAAAAACAAAGAAGCAAATCAGCAAAGGGAGGAATTATCCTAAAGGAATTGTCAAATAAAGGAAGAACCAAGTCGTGTCAAATAAATAAATAAATAAATAAATAAATAAATAAAATTTTAAAAATGAACCAAATGACTGGGAATACAAATCATATCTCAATAATAACCCTGAATGTTAATGGCCTGAATTCATCAATCAAAAGACATAGACTGGCAGATTGGATTAAAAAGAAAGATCCAACAACATGTTGCCTGCAAGAGACTCACCTCATAGAAAAAGATACCCATAGACTAAAGGTGAAAGGATGGGGAAAAACATACCATGCGCATGGACTCAGCAAAAAAGCTGGAGTATCCATCCTCATTTCAGATAATGTGGACTTCAAGCCAAAGTTAGTCAGAACGGATAAAGAAGGACATTTCATACTGCTTAAGGGAAGCATAAATCAGCAAGATATAACAATCATAAACATCTATGCCCCAAACAGTGGCTCATCCATGTATGTCAAACAAATCCTTCTCAATTTCAGAAACCAAATAGACCATAACACAATAATACTAGGTGATTTTAACACACCTCTCTCACCACTGGACAGATCTTCCAAACAAAAATTGAACAAAGAAACCATAGATCTCAATAACACAATCAATAATTTAGACTTAACGGACATTTATAGAATATACCATCCAACCAAGAGCGAATACACTTTCTTCTCAGCAGCACATGGATCCTTCTCTAAAATAGACCATATATTCTGCCACAAAGCTGATGTTAGCAAATACAAGAAGATAGAGACACTACCTTGTATTCTATCAGATCATAATGGATTGAAGTTAGAAATAAATGAAAGAGTAAAAAACAGAAACTACTCCAACACCTAGAGATTAAACAATATACTATTATATGATGAATGGATAACAGAAGATATTAGGAAGGAAATTAAAAAATTCTTAGAGGTAAATGAGAACAAAGAAACATCATATCAAAATCTCTGGGACACTGTGAAAGCAGTACTTAGAGGGAAATTTATTTCATGGAACGCATTCAATAAAAGAAGTAAAACTCAACAAATAAACGACCTAACACTATAACTCAAAGCCCTAGAAAAAGAAAAACAGAGCAACACTAAAAGTAGTAGAAGACAGGAAATAGTTAAAATCAGAGCTGAAATCAATGAAATTGAAACAAAAGAAACAATCAAAAAAATTGACAAAAATAAAAAGTTGATTCTCGGAAAAAATAAACAAAATTGATACACCCTTAGCCACACTAACAAGGAGAAGGAGAGAGAAAACTCAAATTACTGAAATTCGGAATGAACAAGGAAATATCACAACAGACACGAGGGAAATACAAAACATAATTAAAAGCTATTTTGAAAATCTGTACTCCAACAAAATAGAAAATCTCAAAGACATCAACAAGTTTCTAGAGTCATATGAATTACCTAAACTGAACCAGGAGGACATACACAATTTAAATAGATCAATTTCAAGTAATGAAATAGAAGAAGTCATCAAAAACATACCAACAAAGAAAAGTCCGGGACAAGATGGGTTCTCATCCGAGTTCTTCAAAACCTTTAAAGAAGAGCTCATTCCAATACTCCTCAAAGTAGTCCATGAAATAGAAGAGGAGGGAACCCTCCCAAACTCATTCTATGAAGCCAATATCACCCTGATACCTAAACCAGACAGAGACACATCGAGGAAAGAAAATTTCAGACCAATGTTCTTAATGAACATTGACGCAAAAATAATCAACAAAATTTTAGCAAATCGCATACAAAAATATATTAAAAAGATAGTGCACCATGATCAAGTGGGTTTCATCCCAGGGATGCAAGGTTGGTTCAACATCAGGAAATCAATAAATGTAATTCACCATATCAATAGACTTAAAGGAATCACATGATTATTTCAATAGATGCAGAAAAAGCATTTGATAAAATACAGCACCCCTTCATGTTCAAAACACTAGAAAAAATAGGGATAGTGGGAACATTCCTTAACATTGCAAAGGCCATCTATGCTAAGCCCATGGCTAATATCATTCTAAATGGTGAAAAACTGAAAGCATTCCCCCTAAAAACTGGAAGAAGGCAGGGATGCCCCCTTTCACCACTTCTATTCAATATTGTCCTTGAAACTCTAGCCAGAGCAATTAGACAGACCAAAGAAATTTAAGGGATACGAATAGGAAAAGAAGATCTCAAACTATCCCTATTTGCTGATGGTATGATTATATACTTAGAGGAACCAGGGAATTGCACCAGAACACTTTTAGAAATTAATTAGTGAATTCAGTAAAGTAGCAGAATATAAGATCAATGCACATAAATCTAATGCATTTTTATACAAAAGTGATGAATCTTTGGAAAGAATAATTAGGAAAACTACCCCATTCACAATAGCCTCGAAAAAAATAAAATACTTGTGCATCAATCTCACAAAAGAGGTGAAAGACCTCTACAATGAGAACTACAGAACACTAAAGAAAGAATTTAAAGAAAACCTTAGAAGATGGAAAGATCTCCCATGTTCTTGGATAGGCAGAATTAATATTGTCAAAATGGCCATACTACCAAACGTGCTATACAGATTCAATGCAATTCCAATTAAAATCCCAATGATGTACCTTACAGAAATAGAGCAAGCAATTATGAAATTCATCTGGAAGAATAAGAAACCCAGAATAGCTAAAGCAGTCCTTAGCAAAAAGAGCGAAGCAGTGGGTATCTCAATACCAGAACTTCAACTCTACTACAAAGCAATAGTAACAAAAATGGCATAGTATTGGTACCAAAATAGAAAGGTAAATCAATGGTACAGAATAGAGGACACGGACACAAACCCAAATAAATACAATTTCCTCATACTAGACAAAGGGACCAAAAATATGCAATGGAGAAAAGATAGCCTCTTCAACAAATGATGCTGGGAGAATTGGAAATCCATATGCAACAGAATGAAACTAAACCCATATCTCTCACCATGCACGAAACTAAACTCAAAATGGATTAAGGACCTCAGAATCAGACCAGAGACCCTGCAGATTATAGAAGAAAAAGTAGGTCCAGATCTTCAACATGTCGGCTTAGGACCAGACTTCCTCAACAGGACTCCCATAGCACAAGAAATAAAAGCAAGAATCAATAACTGGGATAGATTCAAACTAAAAAGCTTTCTCTCAGCAAAGGAAACTATCAGCAATGTGAAGAAAGAGCCTACAGAGTGGGAGAAAATCTTTGCCACTCATACTTCAGATAGAGCACTAATCTCCAGAATCTATAAAGAACTCAAAAAACTCTACACCAAGAATGCAAATAATCCAATCGACAAGTGGACTAAGGAAATGAATAGACACTTCACAGAAGAAGATCTACAAGCAATCAACAAACATATGGAAAAATGTTCAACATCTCTAGTAATAAGAGAAATGCAAATCAAAACCACCCTAAGATTCCATCTCACCCCAATTAGAATGGCGATTATCAAGAATACAAGCAACAATAGGTGTTGTTGAGGATGTGGGGAAAAAGGAACACTCATACATTGCTGGTGGGGCTGCAAATTAGTGCAGCCACTCTGGAAAGCAGTGTGGAGATTCCTTAGAAAACTTGGAATGGAACCACCATATGAGCCAGCTATCCCACTCCTTGGCCTATATCCAAAGGCCTTAAAATCAGCATACTACAGAGATACAGCCACATCAATGTTCATAGCTGCTCAATTCACCATAGCCAGATTGTGGAACCGACCTAGATGTCCTTCAGTTGATGAATGGATAAAGAAACTGTGGTACATATATACAATGGAATATTACTCAGCTATAAAGAATAATAAAATTATGGCATCTGCAGGCAAATGGATGAAATTGGAGAATATCATGCTAAGTGAGATAAGCCAATCTCAAAAAACCAAAGGATGAATGATCTCGTTGATAAGCAGATGATGACACATAATGGGGAGTGGGTGGGGCAATAATGGAGGAAGGAGGGACTGTATAGAGGGAAAAGAGGGGGTGGGAGGGGTGGGGGGAAGGAAAAAATAACAGAACAAATCAAACATCATTACCTTATGTAAATGTATGATTACGCAAATGATATGCCGTTACTCCATGTACAGAAACAACATGTATCCCATTTGTTTACAATAAAAATAAATTTAAAAAATTACTTTCTATAATTTTTATAATATTTCTAATAAGTCATTTAAAAAATCTACCTATCTTATTTCTTCCTTTTTGTTCCATAAATTCTTCCTCAAGTTTTCTCTTGCTTATAACTTTAAAGCATTCTTAGCAAATTTAAAGTTTTTGTTAAAGATGAGCATGGTGGTGCACACCTGTATTTCTGGCTACACCAGAGGCTGAGGAAGGAGGAATGCAAGTCTGAGGCCAGACTCAGCAACTTAGACTCTACCTCAAATTTAAAAAAAACTAAGAATGGGGGATGTAGCTCAGTGATAAAGCACCCTGAGGTTCAATCCCCAGCACCCCCAGAAGAGATAAATAACTCAACTGAGGTGGTAACAATATAAATAGGCAAGACAAATTTGCACACACTGAGCAATGACAACAGTGTCATAACTATCACCTTAAAGAGTATTCAGGGGCTGGGGATGTAGCTCAGTTGGTAGAGTGCTTGCTTGTCAAGCACCAAGGCCCTGGGTTCAATTCCCAGCACCGCACACACACACACACACACACAAAACAAAAAGTATCAATACCTTTGATAAGATTCACCCTGATTTCATTTTGTGAAAGATGCTATTCTTACAAAACAACAGTTCCATTTGTGTACAACGTGTCAAAATGCATTCTACTGTCCTGTATAACCAATTAGGACAAATAAAATTTTTTAAAAAAATCAATGGCTGTGTATTTATAAGGAAATATAAAAGGCAGTGTTGAATTAATACCACATAGATCTAATAAGCAAACCCCAGACTGCAGGAAATTACAGGTCAAACAAGCAATTTCTTCAACAAATACATCATGAGAAAAAAAGAGGGAAATAATAGATTAAAAGTGCCTTAAAACACACTTTAGCCATATACCAATAAAAAGAGAAATATACCAATGAAAACACATTGTGATATTCATGAGACAACTAAAAAGTTGAATACAGATTGAATATGTGAAAATATTTGAGAATGATTATTAAATTTTAGGTATAATAATGGTACTGTTGCTCTATATTTTTTAAGAGTCTTTATCTTTTAGGAATACACATTGAAATATTTACAGAGGAGATGACATGAAATCTAGGAATTGCAGTGGTTGTGGTGGCGCATGCCTGTAATCTCAGCAGCTTGGGAGGTTGAGGCAGGAGGATCTCAAGTTCAAAGCCAGCCTCAGCAATTTATGGAGGCCCTAAGAAACCCAGCGAGACCCTGTCTCTAAATAAAATATTTTTTAAAAGGTTGGGATGTGGCTCAGTGGTTATGCACCCCTGGGTCTATTCCCTGGTACCAAAAAAAAAAAAAAAAAATCTGAGAAATATCTCAAAATAATGTTGGGAGGTAGAAGTAAATGGAGGTGTGGTAACCAGTCCTCTAGAAAGACCCCCAGTGACCCTGCTTCAAGTATGACATTCCTTCACCTCCAGTGTGGGTTGGACCTGGTCACTTTTCCCATATAATTTTCTTCTATAATTTTTCTTTTTTTTTTAAACATATTTTTAGTTGTAGATGGACACAATACCCTTATTTTATTTAAATATTTTTTATGTGGTGCTGAGCATTGAACCTCACATGTGCTAGGCAAGCGCTCTACCACTGAGCAACAACCCCAGCCCCTTTTATAATTTTTCTAAAAGGTCATTTAAAAGTATCTGTCTTCTCAAAGGTGCCGTAAACATACACTGGAGAAAAGAGCCTCTTCAAAAAATGGTGCTGGGAAAACTGGAAATCCATATGTAGTAGAATGAAATTGAACCTCTATCTCTCACCCTGCATAAAACTCAACTCAAAGTGGATTAAGGACTTGGGCATTAGACCAGAGACTGTGCCTACTAGAAGAAAAAGTAGGCCCAACTCCCCAACTCTCTACCATGTCTGCTTAGGAACTGACTTCCTCAATAAGACTGCTAAAACTCAAGAAGTAAAATTGAGAATCAAAAAATGAGATGATATCAAACTAAAAAACTTCTTTATAGCAAAAGAAACAATCAAGAATGTGAAGAGAGAGCCTACAGAATGGGAGAAAGTCTTTACCACCTGTACCTCAGAGCATTAATCTCATTAATCTCCAGGCTATATAAGGAACTCAAAAAACTAAAAAATTTAAAAATTAAAAAAAAAACACAAAAAACAATAAGTCAATCAATAATTGGCAAAGGAAATGAACAGGCACTTTACGGAAGAAATACAAATGGTCAGCAGATATATGAAAAAATATTCAACATCTCTAGATACTAGAGAAATGCAAATCAAAACTACACTGAGATTTCATCTCACTCCAGTCAGAATGGCAATTATCAAGAATATAAGTAACAATAAATGTTGGTGAGGATGTGGGGGAAAAGGTACACTCATACATTGCTGGTGGGACTGCAAATTGGTGCAACCACTCTGGTAAGCAATATGGAGATTCCTCAGAAAACTTGGAATGGAACCATCATTTGACCCAGTTATCCCACTCCTCAGTTTATATGCAAAGGACTTAAAATCAGTATACTACACTGATGCAGCCACATCAATGTTTATAGCAGCTATGGAACCAACCTAGATGCTCTTCAACAGGTGAATGGATAAAGAAAATGTGGTATATATACAAAATAGATTATTATTCAGCCATAAAGAAGAATGAAATTATGGCATTTGCAGGTAAGTGGAAGGAACTGGAGACTATCAGAAGTGAAATAAACCAGTCCCCCAAAAAACAGAGGCAGAATGTTCTCTCTGGTATGTGGGTGCTAATCCACAACAAAGGAGGAAAAGATTAGAAGTAAATTGGATTAGACAAAGGGGAATGGAGGGAAGGGAGAAGGATGGGAACAGGAAAGATAGTAGAATGAATTAGACATATTTTTCCTGTTCCTATATATAAATACACGACCAATGTAACTCCACATCATGTACAATCACAATAATGGGATCCTAATCAGAACAAGTTATACTTATTGTGTATATGTATAATGTGTCAAAATACAGTCTATTGTCATGTTTACCTAGAAAGAACAAACAAATATGTCTTCTTATTTCTCCCTTTTTGTTCCATAAATTCTCCCTTAAGTTTTTTGTTTGTTTGTTTATAACTTGAAGCATCCTAAGCAAATTTAAAGTTTTTTTAAAGCCAGACTTGGTGGTACACACCTGTAATCTCTGCTACTCTGAAGGCCGAGGCAGGAGGGTGATAAGTTTGAAAACAGCCTGGGCAATATACCAAGACCCTGTCTCAATATAAAACAAAAAGTAGATGTCCTTCAATTGATGAATGGATAAAGAAACTGTGGTATATATATACAATGGAATATTACTCAGCCATAAAGAATGATAAAATTACGGCATTTGCAGGTTAATGGGTGGAATTGGAGAATATCACACTAAGTGAGATAAGCCTGTCTCAAAAAACCAAAGGAAGAATGATATCACTAATAAGTGGATAATGACACATAATGGGGCGTGGGAGGGGTTAGTGTTAGGGTTAGAGTTAGGGTTAGGGAGGGGGGCAAGAATGGAGGAAGGAAGTACTGTATATAGAGAAAAGAGGGGTGGGGGGAAGGTAAAAAATAACAATAAAAAATAACAAAAACATTACCCTATGTAAATTTACGATTACACAAATGGTATACCTTTACTCCATGTACAAACAGAGAAATAACATGTTTCCCATTTGTTTACAATAAAAGAAATCCTATCTTTATTTTGAATGTTAGGCATTTTCATTATAATGTGCCTTGGTGTGGATCAATTGTGATTTTGTGCATTTAGTGTTCTGTAAGCCTCTCTTGTATTTGATTTTCCATTTCATTTTTCTGGTTTGGGAAATTTTCTGATATTATTTCATTGAATAGGTTGTTCCTTTGGTTTGTATCTCTGTACCTTCCCCAATCCTGATAATTCTTAACTTTGGTCTTTTCATGATGTCCTATAGTTGTTGGAGATTCTGTTCATGATTTCTTACCATCTCCTCTGTTTGGGCAACTTTATTTTCAAGATTAAATATTTTGTCTTCATTGTCTGAGGTTCTGTCTTCCAAGTGGTCTAGTCTGTTGGTGATGCTTTCCATTGAGTTTTTAATTTGGTTTATTGTTTCCTTTATTTCAAGGATTTCTGTTGGTTTGTTTGTTTGTTTTAGAATCTCTATCTCTGTGTTGAAATAATCTTTTGCTTCCTGTAGTTGCTCTTTCAACTGCTTATTCGTATGATCATTCATTGCCTGCATTTGCTCTCATTCTTTGCTTCATGAGTCATTTTAATTTTGTATAATCTGAAGTCCTTTTCTGACATTTCTTCTACCATACTGTCACTGGATTCTATTAATATAGACTCTATAGGTTTGTTTGGATCATTTTCTTCCCTTGTTTTTTTCATGTTGTTCATGTATCTTCCCTTCTAGCAGTGCAGATCTGGGGTATTGCACTTTCCCCCCATAGATTTATAGTCATCCTATACATTTCCAAAGCCTTTTCTTTAAGGAGGAGATTAATATCAGCAGTGCCCAGTTCAGACAGTATGCAACCCAAACCATATAGCCCCTAAGCAGACATTAACAATATTTTCATAATAAACAGAATGAGTTCAATTATTATCTTCAGCATACCAAATAGATTTACAATAAAGTTGCAGTTTCTAGTGGAGGACAAAGAGGATGTGAAGGGGTGTAGGATGTAGCTGTTAATGGGATAAGAAAAGAATATATAGAAGTTCTAGATCATAGAAAGAGTGAGAGTGGGATCAAAAGAAGTTGGTTGTTAGCATGAGAAAAGGGAGAAAGAGACTCTGAGGAAACAGGTAAAAGAAAGGAAAAGAGAGCAAGAAAAGTAAAGAAATAAAACCTTGAAATTTTTCAATAAGGAGAAAAAAGAAAATCTACACTATAACAGACATATAGTATTCAAACCTCTCAGTCTTCAGTAGCCTGATGCATGAGAGGTACCTGACAATGAGTTTCCAGTCTTCAACAGGCGTCTCAGGATGGGATTTGCCCCACCTAAAGATGGGAGATACGGCTTCCAGGATAATCCAAGATGGCCGCTCTGGCTTCCAAACGTGTTGGCAAATGGGGAGCTGCAGCTTGGTGTGTGGGAGTGGTTGACTGGAGGTCCTGGAGGCAGGGTGGTTGGTCGGGCAGGAGTCCTGGAGGTGGGGTGTTGTCAGTCTGGTTGCGGGATCCTGGAAGCAGGGTGCAGTCAGTCAGTCTGGGGGTCCTGGTGGCAGGGAACAGTCAGTTGATGTGAGGGCCCTGGAAGCAGGGAGTGATCCGTCAGGCTGAGGGATCCTGGAGACGGGTCTACAGTCAATCCATCCAGGGATCCTACTGTAAGGCCCCCCAAAAAGGAAACCCCCCAACTCTGTCCCATGGATGGACGGCAACCCCAATCAACCGCAGGAGGCGTCACTTGATGCAAACCGCAAGAGGTGTTTATTCCAGCGCGCTGGGACCCAACTCCAGGAGTCGAGTCCCTAGCAGAAAATCTTGTAGGTTTATAAAGGCAGAAACCACACATCGGGAGGGGTCGCACATGAAAGGAAAAAGGGGAACAAAGCTGCCAGGAAGTTTCAAAGGGGGTCTGGGTTTGCTGACAACATGTTTCACAATGTTTTAC
This sequence comes from Sciurus vulgaris, assembly GCF_902686455.1. Taxonomy (NCBI): domain Eukaryota; kingdom Metazoa; phylum Chordata; class Mammalia; order Rodentia; family Sciuridae; genus Sciurus; species Sciurus vulgaris. The sequence continues at coordinate 83,508,726 of NC_136465.1, forward strand.
AACAGGCTGTAGATTCTGGTCAATAGTTTCTGGTAATCCTACTGTTTGAGCACTATTTAGTCATCTAGCCCAATTTACTCTTTTACCCTCTGTTTGGGGCTATTTCCTGGAACAGCTTTTAGGGGCTTTTGCTCCCATCACTGGGAGGGTGACCTCAGGGAGTTAAGATAACCAGGAGGGTGACATCAGAGAGTTAAGACAATGGGCAGGAGACCTTAGGGAGTTGAGATAAAAAAATGTTCATTCTTTAGAACAGCTTAAAAAAATGTTCATTCTTTCACTACAAGTCCTGGCTGTTGTCTCAAAGTGATGGCAGCCACGTGTAACCAAACCTGCAGGTACTGTGACAGTGAACTTCCAAGCAATAGCAGGCAGCTGGCGCTCCACTGGTGGTCTGTGGTCAGTCTGCTGACTGCTGCCGGATGGTGGGGAGGTAAACCTCGGGTGGTGGGTGATGGGTAGGTGAAAGGCAGGTGATGGACAGGCAAAAGGCAGGCAAATAGCGGATGATAGGCACCTGACAGTGAGCAATCTGCACTCAAAATGTAGTCGATATGCTGGCAGACTGCAGGTGATAGCAGTAGACAAATGGGGTAAACAGCAGGGGATCAATAAGCTGCAAAAACTGCCTCACCAAAAAACAGATATCCTCTGTTTGAAACCAGAGTTACGGAGCAACAAGGAACGCAGCCTCCCTCTAGTCTGCCATCTTGGATCTCGACCTATAGTTCATTTTTAATTAAGTAGTGTTCAATTGTATGGGTGTGCCATAATTCTTTTATCCATTTGTTGGTGGACAGACAGATGTGAATGGTGTGAAGACGAGGTTAAGAGAATAATTCCATAAAATAGGCCCACTGTGCTGACCCACCACATACTTTCTTTTCCAAGATGCAATTTACCTGCAGCTCTGTCTGGCCTAAGTGGAAAGGATATGTCATATTCCTCAGCAAATTACCAGTCTTCAAGGAAATTCAGGCAGGAAATGATGTTGATAAGAGGAACCCAAATAACTTTGAAGAGACAGACTTTTGGGACCTTTTTCACAGACCAGATTCTGGAAGACAAGGATTGTTTCCTAACCATAAAACCTGAATAATGTTTAAGAATCCAATTAGAACTGGTCAGCATAGGCCAAGGTGACCTAGAGTTGTCATGGCAGTGGGGACTTAAAAGTCTGAGGCCACAATGCTGTCAGTTAAAAGTCAAGAGGTGGACCTGGGCAGGACTCTCTGGAAACTTCTCTTAGATCTCCAATAAAACTGGAGTGGAGGAGAGGCACATTGTCCTTCTCCTCTCCAAGAGGATTCACTCTGTCCCTTGACAGTGTCTAATTTCCCTTTTTCTATAAATTCATTCCTGTTAATTACTCTGAGCAACATGTCTGAAATCTTTCAGACTTGATTGCAAGAATTGGAGTTTGAAGTGAGGGATGGGAGGGTTTGTGCTGCCTCAGTTTCCTAGAAGGCCCCACCTTGTAACATGTTCACCTTTTGAAAAAAGTCTCAAAATTGTTTACAGTTTGGGTTCTTATGAATAAAGATGACATAAATATTCAAGAACATGAATGATATTTGTATAACCATTGTTTCTAAGTCATTTGGTAGTTAGATAGGAGTGGTATTATTGGGTCCTGTGGTAACTGTGTGTTTAACTTGATATTTTTTAATCCTGCCATACTAGCATTTTAAAGTCCTGCCAACAACTTAGAAGAGCTCTATATCCTCTGTATCCTTGTCAGCACTTGATGCTGTTAATTTCAGATCGTAGCTATTTTAAGAAATGTGCATCATTTTCTCATTGTGACTTTAATTATGTCTTACTACTGACTAATGGTGTTGAATGTCTTTACCTAAGTCATTTTGCATTTATATATATTCTTTGGTGAAGCATCAAAATAAAAAGCTATGGTTTTCTAAGTCTGTGCTATTCAATAGTAAATCAAAATCAAAGAGGTAAACACACAAATAGTTTTAGAACAGATGTTTGTTTTACCTTTACATAATCTATTTCTTTGTATAGACTCAGGTTTCTATCTAGTACTCAATTCCTTCTACCTAAAGATCATCATTTATGGCTGGGCACAGTGTTGCATGCCTGTAATCCCTGTGGTTTGGGAGGATCGAGAGTTCAGAGTCAGCCTCAATTTGAGGCCCTGAGCAACTCAGTGAGACCTTGTCTCTAAATAAAATATAAAAAGGGCTGGGGATGTGGTTCAGTGGTTGAGCACCCCTGAGTTCAACCCCTGGTACCAAAAATAATCATCATGATCATCATCATCATGATCATCATCAACATTTGACATTTATTGTACAGATCCACTGGCAATAAATTCTCACATTCTTTTTTAGGGAAAGCTAATTTTTTTCTTCATTTTGAAATATATGTTTTGCTGGGCATAGAATTTCATTTTTTTTTCCTATCCTATCAGCATATTGAAGATGTTATTCCATTATCCTTTATATATGTATGTACATATATATGTGTGTGTGTGTGTGTGTGTAACTTTTTTTTTTTTTCCTTTTGAGACGGGGTCTTACTAAGTTGCTCAGGCAGGCCTCAAACTTGAAATTCTCCTGCCTCAGCTCCCAGAGTAGCTGGGATCACAGGTATGCACCACCATACCCAGAGATTCTCAATATTTATTCTTCATATACAATATGTCTTTTTGTAACCCTCTGATTGCTTTCATAAATTTTTCTTTTCTTCTTTGTTTACCCCCCAGCAGTTGAATATATACGCTTGATTGTGGTTTTGTGTACTTATCCTGCCTGGTGTTCTCTGAGATTCTTGGGTCTGTGGTTTGGCATCATTACATTTGGCAAATTATCAGCCATTATTTCTTCAAATATTTCTCCTGCATTGTTGTCTTCTGGGATTCTGACTGCATACATGTGACACCTTTTGATATTGTCCCCCAGCTCACAGCAGCCTTGCTTGGTTTTATTCACTTCTTTATCTCTTGTTAGTTTGTCTAATTTATTTAGTCTTACCTCATGTGTGTTGATCCTTTTATTAACTGTGTGAAGTCTGCTGGTAAGCCTATTAAAGTTATCCTTCATCTCTGTTAGTATGATTTTATTTGTAGGAATTTTATTAGATTTTTTCCTATGCTAAATCTGACCATTTGAGCTTGCAAAATGTCCACTTTTTCCCTTATAGCATTTATAACATATAGCATTCCCTGTCAGTTAATAACATTCATGTTATATAACATTCATGTTATATCTGTGTCTGGTTTATCTTTTAAGTATGTCAATAGGGCTGGGGTTGTAGCTCAGTGGTAGAGCACTTGCCTCACACATGTGAGGCACTGGGTTTGATCCTCAGCACCACATAAAAATAAATAAAGATATTGTGTCCATGTACAACTAAAAAAATTTTTTAAAAGAGTGTAAATAGAGTGTAAATAGATCTTCTTACATTCTCACTGAATCCATAGTTTTCTTTTCCTTCCCTGAAAAGGAGTATTTCCCAGTTTGGGGGCATTCTGGAGCAGAACTGTCCAATAATTAGTCATGACTGGTGATATATGACATCAAGCAATTTTAATGACTAGTCTGAATTAAGTGTAAAATATACACTGCTTTTAAAGACTTAACAAAAAAGAATGAAAATATCTAATTAATAATTCCATATGGATTTCATACTGAGGTGAGAATATTTTAAACACATTGGTTTAATGTAATACATTATTAGAATAATTTTAATTTTACTTTTTAAAAATGTGACTATTAACTTTTGAATTACATATGTGTAAGAAGACCTGAACAAATGGTGAGAAGTATCATGCTCATGAACTGAATGACTTAGCATAGAGATGTCAATTCTCTCCACCTTGATATATTGGTTGGATACAAATGATATCAATCTCCTAGCAATTTTTATTATAGCTAGAGACAAACTATTCTAAAAATTTATATAGAAAGAAAAAGAAAGTATAATAGCTAAACATTTTTGAAAAAGAAGAATAAAATGGGAGGAAGCATTTGACCTAATTTTAAGATTTAGTATAGAGCAACAAGTAATAAAAATTTTGTGGCACTAGAGAAGAGATAGACACATAAGCCAATGGCATTAAGTGGAAAACCCAAAAGTATCATCAGTGTGTGGCCAACTGATTGTGATGAAGTTTCAAAACTGATTCGGCAGATTTGTTAGATATCAGGAAATACCATGCCTGGTTTCCCTTCTTCTTCTGTTGTAATGTTCTGCCAGTCTGGAGTCCCTAACCAGTCTGCCTTCCTCTTTCTACCTTTTTGAATTTTTCCTTGGTTGTTTCTACATTTTATCATGGGTCTGTAATTGTACTTAGAGTGGAAGACAGGGGAGAAATCAATCTACATCATCTCATCTGGATCAGAAATCTTCTATGTGTTATTTTTTCATCTTTCTGTAAATTTATTAGTTTTTCAGAGTAGAAAGATAAGAAATGATTCACATTATATTCCAATGGACTACACCCAATGACTTCACTGAACAGTTAATATGATTCATAGCTGAGCCCTTTAAAATACAGTATCTCTGTTGCTATGGTGATCACAGCCTTCTCACTCCTTCCTTTGCTTTATGCTGGCATCTCCTTCCAGTAGAATGTTATGTTGTAGACCTCAAAATGATATGTCAGTGTAGTTTCTATTTTCTATGTACTTCTGAGTTTTCAAAATATTTGTACAGTCATTATCCTTTGCTTGCCTAAGACCTGGTCACCTTAATCCAGAGATCAACAGACAAATCTTTCAGAATAATTATATTCTTTGAAGCATTTATTTTATTTTATTTTATTGAGATCCGAGGAAGTAATAGCTGATCTGAGATTCCTCTCTTGCCTTGTTCTCAAGGTCAGTTTTTGAACAGGTGTGCATCATAATTTATAGTTGAAATTTTTAAGCATTTTTTTGGTTGTTCTTTTGAGTCTTCTCTTCTACAATTTGTTATTTCCCTTGTTTTTCAAAGTATTACAAGGCAGGAGAATAGGACAAAACCTATTTTTTTCATTTTGTTTCCAGGTCAGTGATTCTTTTAGCTCTTGTAGGACAGAAATCAAATACTGTTAACAAAGAGAGAGTTGATGAGAATTACTTACTGCACTGATTAACATAGCAAGATGGCGACCCCACAGGCAAAGTAGCAAGGAAATGAGGGCTAAACAGCATATAAATATTCTGGGGTTAGAAAATAATATATTCATAACCTATGTTGCAATTTCTCATTGTGCCTGTGATAATTTACACACAAAATATGTCTAAAATTGTGTTAGGCGTAACATGCTCAGGTGTCCAAACTGGAAGAAGCAAAGCATATGCCTTCTAAGAGGCATAGCAAAAGCAAGGATTTTTACTTTAATGACGGTCTTGCAAGAGCAGGTGTCTAGGGAAGCAGGTACCTCCATATTGGGTACAACCAGCATTCTGTCCCCTAAAGCGCAAGATCCTTCCCCTGTATCCTCATTGACTGAGTACTATGGGGTGTACAGTTTTCTCAAATGAATGTTCCTAGTTTTACTGTCTCATATTGGGTTAAGAAATATACCTTTAGTTGCCTCTATCTTCCTTTGTTCTCTTGGGGTGGGATTGAGTGTCTTTAGATTGAGTGCCTTTTGGCAGAAACAGTTTATTTCTGTTGGTCAGGTTGGTTCCCATCCTTCACAGTCAAGGGGCTGTGAAGTTTTATACTCTGTGTTAACTGCTTGTAACTTTTCATTCTCTTCTCCCCTCAAACTGTCTTACTTACCAAGTTATTTTATATTTAAAGCTAAATATTGTATTTTGAAGATGCACAGCCTATCTTTCAGCATGTAAATGTGTTTCAATGTTTTGGGTAAGTGGTTGTGGTTGTAGTCAGATCTGCTTAGGCAGATTCCATGCTTTCTCTTCTTTTATCTTCAATAATAGCTACAGTTGGGGAAGGTCCTCCTACCACGTATCTTAAGCATAGAGCATGCCATCCTTTTTTTTTTTTTTTTAGCAGTCACCAACTTAAACTTTAACCCTCGATATATACTACTCTTTATTAATTGTTTTAATACTGGATATCTGGTGTTAAACAAGTGAAACACATGTCTAATTGATTTTAAAGTCAGACCTTGTATGTTTTTAAGAATAGCATACATAACTGAATGTGTGAAGATTGTAGTACTCATGCCTTCCTCTTGAATTTATTTCTTGAATTTACAGAGTACTTCTTTTCTTCTTCTTTTTTGCAATTTTCTTTTTTTAGTATTTTTTGAAAGATGGGAAGCCTTCTTTTTATATGTTTATATTTATTTATTTATCTATGTGTTTAATTTTATGTGGTGCTGAGGATCGAACCCAGGGCCTCATACCTGCTAGGAAAGTGCTCTTACCATTGTACTACAGCCCCAGCCCTACTCTTCTTTCAGGTACAGCTTATGCATGGTAAACTTTCTGAGCTCTTGCATATGTGAAGAGAATTCTTGATTAATAACTATTTCTTCAGAAATATTAAGCTATAGATCAATTTTCTTTTAACATCTTATATTCTTGCTGAAACATCTAGTGCCAATCTAATTCTTGTTGCTTTGTAATATTTTTCTTTGTCTAGAAGCCATTAGGATGCTCTATACTTTCCCCATATGTACCTATGTATGAGTCTCTTTTATTTTTAAATTCATCTCTAGGTGATGTATTTTCTTTCCACTTCTGAGCACTTTTTTCTGTTGTCTATTCCTTTTGTTTATAATCTCTGCTTTCCTTCTTAGCGCTCCAGTATTCAACACTGAAACACACTGAAACATTCTGATCTACTTACATATCTTATAACTTTAACACACACACACACACATCATGCCTGGCTTAATGAAGGGATTACATTTTGAAAAACATCAGGTGCTTAGAGATTATTACTTTTTTAGAAAAGAGCAGTGTAGGGATTGGACCCCTGGGTGCCATTCTTGGGTCACTGACATTACCTATATCACGTGACCACATTGCTAAATGGACAACCCAAGTCAAGGCCTCTGTTTAAAGGTTAAAAATCCTCTTACGTGTAGCAGGTGACACTTCCCTGCCAGGTTTTTACTCTTAAGCAACAGTTAGCTTTGTCATGCTTCATTGAGGGGGCATTTAGTTTTCAGCAAGCAGAAGATAATATTTGGTACATTCCAGCAAAACAGGTAGAAACCCATATCCAGACTCAGGAACTTTAAACTTTTATTCTTATCTAACATCTAGCATATTTTCTGCAAAAATTATGAGATAAGATGTTTAAATGGAGATAAGATATCTAAAATGTAGTTGGGACAGTTTTTAAAAAGTCAGTAAACAAAACAATAAAATAAAAATGAAATACATGAAATAAGAACAAAATCTCAAGTTTTAGACAATATATTTCTTCTTCCTCTTTTCCAAGTGGACACTCCCTGGAACAACTGTTGGGATAGGTCCAGAGAAAAATGCAGTGATTTCCCTGAGAACACACATCTGATTCATGGAAGAAAGTCTATGCTCCAGCCAGGGCAGCCAAGCTAAGTATTTTTCTGTGTCATTGAGGTCTCAGGAAAATTCAGATACTTGATACTTGAGGCTGTACCTGTGTACAGCTGGATTTGGTGTGTGTAAGTCCTTACACTTTCATTGGGTCTAAAAATAGGTGTGCTCCTGGTCTGTGGTGTTCAGTTGCAAGTATTCCAGAGTGCCTTTCTTATAGCTGGCTACCCGTGTTGGTTTTCGGCTCTTTATCCCTGCAGCCTGCCTTTTCTGTAAAGAGTTGACGATCATGTCTGAAAATTCTGCTTGCAAACGCTGTTGATTCTCCCTAGAAAGAGGGTGGGGAGAGAAAAATAAAACTTCTTAGCAATTCACAGAGAATATCCCCTAGCTCCAGAATCATCAGTTCAGTTCCCCAATTACACAGTGAACGTCTATTCTGTGTCAGATGTAGAAAGTTCAAAGAATGCAGAATGATCCTTACCTGTGATGAGCTTAAAGGACTGCCGTCCCTGCCATGTTTAGTTATAGAATAAGCAGAATATATTTTGTAGCAGGCAGGATATATTCTATTCTATAGCAGGCAGGATATTCTACTTCAATTTCAAAATGTATCAACATGCTGCTAGAATTTGGAGGCATGGTCAGAGGATCTAGGTTTCTATAGGCCACTGTATGCTACTGAGGAAGGGGAGAGAGACCAAGGATGCCACCCAACCCTCACATGTACCTGAGAATATGGATATTGTTTGGGGAGGGTTCAGGATGTATAAGGCTTTAAGAATGGACTTGGGGCACTGCTAGTAAGGAACCAGGTTTCTGTGCCCTGGAGAAGACCTGGGTCTTAGCATCTCTAGCCGTGTGCCATCTAGGCCTCTGCAAGACAGGCATTCTCTGCTCTAGCCATAGCCATGGCAACAACCACATGTCTGATCGCTGCAATGTCTGCCAATATGCGACCAAACGGCACTCAAATCACCTTTTGGAGAACTGATTTCCCTGCTAGTTAGACCTGGCGCTTTGGCTTTCTCATCTCAGGGAGAAAACACACTCCAAGTGAAGATGCAGAACCGTGGTTGTGGGGTTGGGGAAGTCCTGTTTTCATCAGGTGGCTCAGCAGAAAAATAAGAAGGGAGGAGAAATGCTGAGAGCTTCGTGTCTCCAGCCTGCTGTACTTTTGTAAGAGCCAGACATGCATGAAGTGAGCTCCAAACTGCCTTCTGTTCTTTCAAGCAATTTTGGAACACAGCACTAGCTTTGCCATGCCTCATGGCAGGGACATCTAGTCAGTTTTTCAGCAAGCATGAAATGATGGCTGGCACATATCAGGAAAATGGTGGAATAGGGAGAAACACCTACCCAGACTGAAGAAACTTTTAATTTTTATTCTTATCTAATATAAAGATTTTTACAAAAAATTATGAGCTAAGTATATATTAATGGGGATAGGTATTTAAAATATAATTGGGACAGTTAGAAAAAAAAAAAAAAAAAAACCCTTTCATTTGTACAGAAGGAAAAAGAGCCAGTAAACAAAAGACCACAGAAACTAAATACATGAAGTAAGAACAAAATCTCAAGTTTTGGAGAATATATACCTTCCTTCTCTTTTCCAGGTGGACACTCCCTGGAGCAACTGTTGGAATAAGTCCAAAGTAAAATGCAGTGATTTCCCTGAGAACACACATCTGATTCATGGAAGAAAGTCTATTCTCCAGTCAAGGCAGCCAAGCTAAGTATTTTTCTGTGTCATTGAGGTCTCAGGAAAATTCAAGCCTCAGGACATTCAATTCTAGCAGCTGGAGAAGGGAGGGTTCTCACGTGTATAGCCCCCTGCCTCATACTCAACACGTCATTGCCACTTGCAAGGCACTTACCAACTTAAATGACTGTAGGGAGCAAACTTATAAGGCCAAGACCTCCAACTCCCCTGCCTCTCTTGCCACACCCAGAAACTTACACAGTTGGTGGGGTTGGCAGGTTGTATTTCTGGTCCTTCATCCCAGTCAGCCAGTAGGTAGTCTCTGTCCCTCTTCCCTAAGGAGACAGAAGAGGTGGGTTCCATGGAGGGCAATGAGACAGTTAAGCTCTAGCCTACTGTGCTACAGGGATCTGTTTCCAAGAGGCATCTCACCTCCACATTTCTCCTCAATGCCTATATTTTAGCACACAGCATGTGCTTTTATGATTGGCATTATCTCTAAACAAATTTTTATTTCCAAATGCCTTTAAAAAATCAGTCTCTCATTCACCAGATAGGTGTTTTTTTTTTCCCCCATAAGATATTTCAAAATATCACCATAGGAACATTTCAATAACTCTAATTTAAAAAGAAAGAAAATTCATCTGTAATTCTGCTGCACCAACAAATCCAACCATTTTCATTGTCTACATTTTCTTTCTTTCATTTTATTTTATTATTTTATTTTATTTTATCATTTTATTTTTGTGCTACTTGGGATTGACCCAGTGGTGCTCTACCCCTAATTTCTAGCCCATTTTAATTTTTATTTTGAGATAGGGTCTCACTAAATTGCTGGGGTAGCCCTTGAACTTGAAATCTCAGGTCTGAGGCTCCCAAGTAGGTGGGATTACAAGTATATGCCGCCATGCCCAGCTGTCTACATTTTTCTCTTAGCCCCTTTTGTAACAAAGTTTTGATACAAGACTTTAGCTACTTTCCCTCCATTAAGTGTGTAAATTATAAATACATATGCATCATAATAAGCACTCCTTAAGTGACATTTGTTTGGCTCTGGGGGTTATGAAATGAATATAACCTTATCAGAAACTCTATTTAAGCTTATACTTGAAAAGGAGATTGGATGGATATGTGTGTGTGTGTGTGTGTGTGTGTGTGTGTGTTCACTTTTAAAAATAGTGGTTGTTGACTGTGTTTTGACTACAGTAATCTATAAATCACTTCTAATTTAGAGGAATGCTCTCGTGTAGAAAATGTACTATTTATGGGCTGGAGATGTAGCTAAGGGGCAGAGCACTTGCCAAGCATTTGCAAGGCCATGGGTTCAATCCTCCACACCACAAAAATATGTAAAATGTATTTATAGAGGACTCAAAAACTAGTGTCATGTTAGAACACTTTTGCGTACAAAGAGGCTTTTCTAAGTGAAGCCTGAAGGTCAGGGCATTATGGAGTCAGAAAACTGTTGATAGCTGGCTTTAGACCAGTTGTGAAAAGATTGTAACTTTCAAAGAGCAGACTGAGAGCCAGTTCAGTTGGTGGCTTTGGAGGGCAGCTGTTTTCGATGTGAGGAACAGCATGGAGAATCTAGAGCTATAATTCTCAAAGTTCAGTGTGGTCACAAACATTTGGAATATTCGTTAAGTAAGATTTCTGATCTACACTATGGAGTCTCAGTAGGCCTGGTGGGTATTAAAGTCAGAGGTAATGGCCCATACTTTGCAATCTGCTGGGCCAGAGTTTCAGAATAAATTCTTGTGTTTGGAGGAATAACTGGGACAGGCCTTGTATGTATGTGTGGGAAACTGCGGTGTTATACAGCATATTGGTCATAGTTTAAAATACCTAAAGGCCTTTGGAGCAAAGGAAAGTTCTGAGTTCATATAGTTTGATGGAGGTTTCTCCTACAGGGATGGTGGAAGAACACTGTGGTACATATAGAAAAGAATTCTTCATTCTTGTGCTTCTTGACTTTCTTGGCCAAGACTTATAGGAGATGACACACATGTGTGTGACAGATTCTTCTGTGTATTACCTCTGTGGATCCCTTACCTTTAAGTATGTCTCTCCTCTCACTTCATACAGGAACTGACATTCGGTTCTCTTCAAGGTGGCTATGGTAGAGCCACTCATGTGAATCCTCAAGGCTGGAAATGTGAAAGAGACCATGAAAAGCTCATCCATTTTGACAGCTATGATATGGCCACATTTATTTCCCCTTGATTCATGCTACAACAATACCTGAAGCAAATACCCTAAATTAATGAGAAATGAATATGGCTTTTTAAATGAAAGCATCCTTTAAAATAACATCAGTGAGCGGGGCACCTGTAATCCCAGTAGCTCGGGAACCTGAGGCAGGAGGATCACAAGTTCAAAGCCAGCCTTAGAAACTTAGTGAGGCCCTAAGCAGCTAGACAGACTCTGTCTCAAAATAAAACATAAAAAGGGATGGGGGTGTGGCTTAAGTGTCCCTGTGTTCAATCTCTGGTAACAATAAATAAGATAAGAAATATTATCACACAAGGGAAGAAAGAGGGTCTGGCACTGAATTTCAAGGAGTTCCATGAGTGATGGAACTCCTTGGTTTTTGTTCACTGATCCTCACTCTGGCTCAGGGTGGTAGCCTCCAGGACCTGGTTTTGGATCAGACTTTCAGTGCCAAGCTTAGAACTTAGAATTTGCTTTGGGTTCCTGTGTAAAAATTCCAGTTAATAGCTAAAGTGCTGGTGGCAAGATGAAAATCCAGAGAATTGGTTTTCTCAAATTTTCTTCTTCTGGAACACAGTTATCCTTCCAAAAAACAAGCAGTGAGGCACTTCCTGTTCCATTGCTGTCTACCATCTTTCTCACCATGGTGCCTAACAGCCACGCCACAAACAGCATCAGTAGGAAGAATGACAACAAGCCCAAACTGTACGCCTACCAGGGGCTGCAGCATTGCTAAAAGCTTAACATACGTCATTCGGCTTTCTTCCAGCAAGGTTGGGATCTCATCCTCAATTTATATCTTCATCTTTCAATCTTTCTAGAAAGATTGGATAAATTTCCCTCCAACTTACTCTGATAGTGATTAGCAAAGTTATGATTTTAACCCAAGTCTGTCTGATGTTCATCTTTTTCTTTTATTTATACTATAATTTTTCCACCATATACTAGTATCAGATTGTGAGTAGACCACCAAACTACTATCCTGCCTCCTGTTTTGGTCCACTCTTACCTCATCCACCAATGCTTTTTTCCTCTGTATATTTCCATTATTATTGCTACCTCCAGTATTATTGAGCAACTACTGCATGCAGCACCCTGTGCCTTTATCTTGCCAGCTGAATGCAATTTATATCTTTGTATATAACAAACACCAAGACTCTTTTCTTTACTAAAATGAATTCCTAGAAAATCCAGATAAAAGGGAAAAGGGAATTTGAAATAGTGTGTATAGTCCACAGCTAGTCCATTGGATTTTTTAAAGCTTACATAGATCTATGCTAAATTTCATGAGTAGTTCAGGTAGAGCATGGTTGAATTAATTGAAGATAAATGAAAAATATAGAAAATTAAAAACTGAGCAATAATGGGAGAATAAGATAATTATCAGTAAATGACAACAAACGCAAATATAGCAAGGATTGGATTGAGACCGGCTCACTTTCTGCTGATGTAAAGGATCATTCTCCATCTCCTGAGTAATTTGTGTTGGCATATTGTGCATGTAATCCCACAATTGCCCTCCTCTGCAAGAAAGCATCTTTGTCCTCTAAAAAAAACAATCTCCCTTCTTACGGAGGCCAGTGGATTCCATCCTAGAGGCCGTGTTGACAGTGTCTCCAAATAGGCAATAACGAGGCATCTTGATTCCCACAACTCCAGCAGCACAAGGACCTGAAATGAAGGACAGGAAGCTGGAGGTGGAGGCAACAGAAACTGCAGAGTGGAGTTGAGATGAGTGAGCCTCTTCTCCTGGTCACGATGCCAAACACTTCATGGCATGGGAAAATGGCAGAGCATGTGATGTAAGTGATGATTTTCGCTTTAAATGGATGCAAGGACATGCTTTCAGAAAATATTCTGCTCTGCAAAGAAGTTTTACATTTGCACAGAACAAGAAGGCATCCAGAGATCCAGGTCACAAAAGCAGGAAGTCTTTCTTAATGTTTTAAGTAGAACACCCTCAGGAAGGGTGAAGGTGGATCCCATCGCTTGCTTACTGGGCCAAACCACCCAACCCTGCACCCTGGACTGCTGGAGGGCACTGCAGACTTAGTGGTTCAATGGCCCAAGTTTGTTTTTATTTTTATTTTAGGGTGGCATTTCTGGATTTGGAGGTATGATAATGGTAATGACTTCCCCTAAGCATTTCAAAGACATGTGAATACCACTGGATGCGGGAAGCCTGTGGCACAAGGACACTCCAACAAGCAGAACAAAAGCCAAGGCAAGACTGTGTTGTGGCATATTAATCATGTATTTATGTGAGAGGCCTAAAAGCAAGGAGTTAAAGATTTTAGAAGCTAAAGATTAACTCGAAAACTGCAAAGCTGGGTGTTTGGTAGAGGTAATCATTAATTTTCTAGTTGACAGTTGTTTTTTGATCTATTTAAGTTTCTTTATAGATCTATGCTACGCTGTGTTTATAAACACTAAAAAAAAGAAAGAAAAAAAAAAAAAAGGAAAAACAATCCTTAAAATACTGGATCCCCCCCCCAGAGTCCCGAGCCTTTCACTATCAGGTTTAGTGCAAAACAAAACAAAAATTGATTGAAAAAAAAATAACAAAAGACGTACAGCAGGAAAGGTTTAGCAGAAGCAGTTTTTGATCAGATCTGAGTTCCCTGGCCACACCAGGCTGTGCATGACTGGTAAGTCTATTTGCAAGGAACTCCTTACTTCAACAATAGAGTGATAAGGATGCAGAGGGCCTGCAGTAGAAAAATTCCTTATTCTTTCTTATTCTCAATAATTAATACTTAACTTTGCAACTCTTCAAATTCCTGAGTCTAACCCCCTCCAGGCATATGTTTCTAATAGCCACTCTCTTGCCAGCCCAGTGCGGTAGTCCCCTGGTGGTTAGCTTAGACATTGAGCAGGTTACAGGAGGTAAGGCCTCCATTCTTCCTAATGTCAATAAATCAGTCCTGCTGCTATCCCTTCCTCCAGGTCTGACAATATGTGATGGGGCTAAAAGGAGATAGTACACTCACTGCCTGTGTGGTCTGGCAGATGCCTAGGAGTTCCCTCTTATAAATATGAAAACGTGACATTTGACTCCGGACATGATTGGGGAAACCGCAGCTATATTCCTGGCTGTCAAAGATTTGGCAGCAGTTTTTAACTTCTATTTACTGTCACTTTGAGAAACTCATCAACTCATAATCAACAAATATTTACTGTCAGGCCTATTCACTGGAGGACTTTAGTAAATGTAGTTGTCTGGACCTTGCCACAAAGCCTAGGGGGATCTTTTAAGTTTTCTTTAATCTGGTTCTTCTATAAGCCTTGGAAGAGCAATGCCAAGAAATTATAGAGTTGTGATTTAACCTGAGGGAAAACTGTCATCATAATTACCATTTCAATAATGGAGTGAGTTGACTTGGAAAACAATGAGTTTTCAAGGAGTCCTGGGGTTATTCTACATGTGGCCATACTACTTGGAACCTATAAAACAATTGTGCCTTGCAAGGATTCAGCCAGATGACTTTTGAGTTCCCTCTCCAACTATGTTTTTCTATACCTGTAACTCATCTTCTCAAATCATTATGTTCAAGGCTATTAAATAAAACTAAATTTGACCTGAGGCTGCCTCCTACCTGGTGTGCCTATGGATCAACTAAAACCTAGTTACAAGCTAAAGGTCTAATTTAGAAAGATACTTTTGTAACAAATAGCTAAGTCCCAGCTAATCACAGCAGCTGAGAGTCAGCCAATCACAGGCTGCCAACTGATCCTATCATGCCTATCATGGCAAACATGGAGCTGGAACCAGTCAAGTGGTTTCTGTACCTCACTTTTACTTTTGTCTATGGAGACTACCTGCCCACATTACCCACTGGAACTCTCTAAACCTCTGGTTCTGACAGTCATGGTTTGTCAATTGTTCTTTCTCAATTAAGTTCTGTTGAATTTACCTAAATTGTTTCTTTTGAGAAGGCTATGAAATTTTCATGGTCTTTGAAGTGTCCTACGTAATTTCTGTATGGCTGCAGTGGAGGGGTATTTTTGGAATTTGATAGTTATTTTTTTCCCTATAGATAATCTAATCCACTCGGATACTATTATATTTAATGGGAAAATATACAGAAGTGGAGAATGAGAAGAAAGAGGATAGGGAGGAGATAAGTAGTTATGGGGACTTAAATGGGAAGTCCAGAGCTTCTTATTTTCATATGTGGTTGGTGTTTATCCATCCAGGAGTGTAAAGTGCTATCAAAGGTGTCCTTTCAGGTGCTCTCTAGAGACTGGGTCTAAGCATGTCAGGATGTGTAATGGTATATATGACTCACAGAATTCAACAGTAAACCTCTTGTGAAAATCAACCATGCTTGAGACCCCTCTATTCTTTCTGATATAGTGGGTTTACAGAAGTACAAATGGTCTCTACTTGCTAATATGCTTATTTCCATACCAGAGTGAACTCCAATGCGAATCCATACTGGGAGGCCTGGAAGATGCTCCAGTTCAAAGGTCCCTATGAAGCTGAGGATGTCCAAGGCCATTTTGGAAATGTCTATTGCGTGCCGATTGCCATTTCTCTTAGGCAAACCACTAGCCACCACGTAGGCATCACCAATGGTTTCCACCTGTGGAAATACTTTCTCATCAGTGGCTCTGCTCTTTCGAAAGGTACAGATTTTAAACAGAAGTAGTTAATCACAACAAACACAAAAGGTTTTTGGAGAACTCAGTATCAGACATAGTCTTACACACTTTTTCTGGGGCCAGTTCAAGGCCAGTTCTATGCTGATTTCTTCAGAGTTTTTACAGTCTAGTTAAATAGATGATAAAATAGACAAAGGATTTTTCACCATTTAAAACTGTTTCATAGTTATATAAATTATACAGATGTGGTGATAACTCTTAAAATGTTTAAATAATCTGATTGGGTTTAAGTCACTTTAGGAATACCCTTTCGTTTCCAGAAAAGTAATCTTTAGTTGTCTTTATCATTTTCTACATACCATTTGACCAAAAATAATTATAGTTTCCTCTAAGGTATAAGACATATTCTATTTATTAAAACTCTGGTGCTTCTCTGCTTCATTTGCACTCAACCTAAATACCATACATTTTTTGGAGGTGATTTGAGAGTATGACATTTTCTCTAAATTTAGTATCCAAAATTCATTCCTGCTGAAATTTGCTTCTTTTGTGCTATTTTTTAAATTATAATTTTGATATGTCCCCCTTCCAATTCTTATACTTCTCTTTCCTTTTAGCTAAGTTTCAACCATCAATTCATTAGAAGTTAAATTAGAGAGGACAAGAGAAATAACAGGAACAGCCACATCTGTTGCCCTTGATCCATTCAACCATGAGGCGAAGCAGTTACCTTGTAGACGTCATGGTGATCCACAATTTGATCAAAACTCTTATAGATGTCATTAAGCATGTCCACTACTTCCATGGGGGTGCTGTATTTGCAGATAGTAGTGAAACCTACAATGTCACTGAAGTAGATTGTAACTTCCTCAAATAGTTCTGGCTCCACAATGCCTTTCTCCTTCAGAGACTTTACCACTAGCCTAGATGAAGAAGGGAAAAAAAGTCTTCAACTTCAGTGAATTCTTCTTGTCTAACATAAACATTTAAGATAGTAGTAATTGTTTATTAGGAACTTAAGAATTCTAGATTTCTGGTGAATAAGTATCTAGGAAGCAAAGTTAGGTTGCATACATTGTATATATAAACACATCACACACACACACACACACACACACACACACACACACACACACTCGCACACAACACAACATATGTCTTAGAACCCAACTGAATCTATGCAGGCTCAGCATTAACTTAGTATTTGATTATTAACTCTAAAACACATACGTACATCATAATCTTAATACTTAACCTTAAGGCATATTAATCCTTGTCCACTTTTTACTTCTGTGCTGATAATCAGTTTCTTGCAAATACAGCTCTTCATCCAGAAGCAGAGATGGCAAGTGTCTCTGATGCAAGAGCCTGACTCACCATGGGTTACCATCTGACTCTCTCATCAAAGTCGATAGCTTTGTTTCCCAGGCATATTTAACATGGTGTTGTTTAATATCATTATGAAGGAATAATGCTTTTTAAATTAATTTTGGTATATTCTAGACCAGAGTTCATTTGATTTATTTTGAACTGGGTTTGAGTCAATCATCATGTAAACAAGTTAAAACCATGGTAAAGCAGCAGAAGTCAAGAGAAACAACTTAAAATAGCTTTGAAGAAACATTGCCCACAGTATATCAGACCAAAAATTGAAAGAGAAGAACTACAAGAATGGACTCCATACTTCCTTCATATACCCAGTTGCCTTTCCATTGAGAAGAAGGGATGGGGGACGACATGAGGTGAATGCTGTCTGTCTGACCTTGGGATCACTTTGGAGTGAACCCAAGTAAAGAACCACTAGAATCAGAACCTGGAAGCTGGGAGGTGCCACAGAAGTCATTGAAAATAAATCCCTTATTTTTATAGATGAGAAAGTGAAATCCTGAAAAGAAAGTATGAATTTTATACAATCCCCCTTAAGGACAGAGTTGGTATTAGAACGTGGCAACATTTTGTCCTTCGGTCTTATTATTGTACCACATTTTTCAACCACTCAGTCCTTGGATATTTAGGGAGAGTGGGAAGATTTGGGGGTGTACTGATTGTATAGTAAAGGAAGGAAGACCAGGTCTCTGCCAGAAAACAAATTGTAATCACCATAAACATTTGCAGCACTCACTTGGAGAACCTCCAATGCACCAAGGAAAGTCTTTTCAATTGGTGCAGTGACACAACTTGGGACCTTTGAAAAACTCCCCTTTGTGTGGCTGCTCAGGCTCTCAGAGGTACTTCTGGGGTGGCTATTTGGGGCATGCTAGGTATAAAGGCAGAGCGTTTTGGAGGTTACATAGATAAAATGATTACATAAAAATTTCTGCCATTGTTGCCCTTCATTCTACTGCTTACAAAAAAAATCATATGAGCTTGGAAAACAGTGTTACCCAGAAAAAGAAACTACCATTGGTAGAAAAATAAAGAAAAGGATGTAACTTGTCATGGGCAGTTTTGATAACAGGGTGTTGTTGATGCAATTAGTATACAGGCTAGGTATCTTGGAAGGGCTTCCTACAAGAATCAAAACATCTACTCTGTTTCAAAACCCCAAGGGGTACTATTCAAATAAGTGTTTAAATGATATTTGGTTCCTACATACAGTCTTAAATTTATTTACCCTTTTGCTCTAAATATTCTTCATGTAATTGTTCATGTGTGATTTAATTTTACTTTTCAAATATGAAGAATATTTTGCTGCAGTCATGGTGTACTATAGCTACGGAAGAGATGTTGCATGACTTTGGCAATCTGGTGAAAACATCTACCATCTAGTGGTCAAAGTGGCCATACTGAACCAAGGCTAGGAAAAAAAGCTGAGGTGGTCAGTCAGCTGTTCCAAACCATTTGGTTGACATTATTGGTTAAAACCACAGATGCTAAAACCCTGGAAAGGCAGCCATATAAACAGGATGTTGTTTTGTCAACTAGGCATTAAAGGCCAGGCAAGGAATTATGCATTATATAACTACCTTTTATAGAGCTCTCACAGAAACTCATTGCCATCCTGCAATGAGCGTAGAAAGTTCTATCCCATACCCAGGGTACTATTCCTAGGCTTTTTCTAGGTGTTCTGAGGGTTGGTGAGTTCCTTATTAGGCTCTCTTCAGGTCCAGAGGCTGAACTGAGTGTGCATGTGACTCCCACCTCTTCACTCCACACTCAGACTTTTAAAATAGATGCTATTTCTTTATAGAGAAAACAGCTAATTGATCTTGAAATCTTTCCTTTACCTATGTAGAGCTGATATTCTAAATGAAGCAAGTGCTCAAATTAAATAATGAGTAATACAGAAAAGTCATAGTTATCAAATGATAATAACCACCACGAATGTTCCAGTCATTATACTCATTACATCTATCTAGTGCATGATCTCAGGGAACTCTTGAGCCACCCTGGAATGTAGATGGGAGACTGGGGTTTAGAGCATTTGGGCACCTTGCCCAAGATTGCTCATCAACAGTGGTTGGTGGAACCATGTGTTGAAATCAGGCCCAGCTGACCTCAGCCTCCATGATTTTACCTAAAACTGGACTGGCTCATTCATCCTTCATCTGATGGAACAGTTGGTACACCTGAACGTGAAGAGAATGCTACTTCTCACCGAAGCACAGTGGTGGGTCAAACCTATTTCCTCACTCTTCACATTTCAATTCCCTGCTTATCTTAACATTCTTCAGTTATTACCCGAGTGTCAACACTTAGGAAACTTTAAGCTATTTGGGAATTTGATTCTTCAGCCATGGCTGTCATATGAGCTCACAGACAGAGGTCAGTCTAGAGATGCCTCCATGGTGAGACATCCGATGGATTTCCCCTGCCTGCTATACCACAGCCAGCTCCTAGTTAATGTGAGTTGGATTCTGCTTGTGGTCAGAAGAAAGCAAAGACATTAAGAGTGCCCGCAAGTGTCCTGCAGTTTCTATATTCTGCAGGCAAATTTTCATTTCCATTTTGCAACTAAGAGATTAGGCAACTCGTCTAATGTTGTAGACTTAATAAAAGTTGCAAAGAGGTGTTGACATCCAGGTTGGTCTAACTGCACAGCCCATGCTACTCCTGCGTCACCATGCAGCTGTTAGAAAGTATTCTCTATCTTTTAGGCATTTAGAGAACAAATCACTACAAGGCCTTAGCATGCTACATGCATTTTAAACCCTACAATCTGTCGAAGAATATGCGAAAGGAAACAAACCTGTATAGATGTGGGAAAACAAAAGAAAAGCAACAGCCATGCTAGTCAGATAGGCTGATGGTTTCAGCTGCAGGCCGGAAGCCTGACTGTGGAATCGCAGAGCCCCATTAGCAGGAGGGCTGCTTACCTGGGGAGCAGCATGAAGTTTAGTCTGTCTGCCCTGTCCCTCTCTGCCTTGTACAGCTGTGTCCTTTCCTCTACCAGGTGTTCCAGGTTCCGAGAGTACAGCTGCAGACGTCGAATCAAGGTGTCCATATAAGTTTCATTTTTTTGGTCATGAAAAAGGCTGTAGGTAGCAGTTAATAAAGAGAGCTTACCCATTATTAAGAAAACACACTCAGGAAAACATTGGAAAAATATATTGAACAGGAAAATTAAACAAAGAAAAATAAAAAGGGCCAACAACAACAAATTTAACCTGAGGAGAAATTAAAGAAATAGAAAAAAAAAATAAGATCAAGAATGTATTTAAAGTTATCTACAAAGAAAGTCACAGAATTTTTGCTGGGCCTGGTGGCACACACCTATAATCCCAGTAGTTTAGGAGGTTGAGGCAGGAGGATGGCAAGTTCAAAGCCAGCCTCAGCACTGGCGAGGTGCTGAGCAACTCAGTAAGACCCTGTCTCTAATAAAATACAAAACAGGGCTGGGGATGTGGCTCAGTGGTCAAGTGCCCCTGAATTCAATTCCTGGTACCCCAACTCCCCCCGCAAAAAAAGCCACAGACTTCTTTATAGTAGCAAACACTGGAAAATAACCTAAATGTATAACAAAAACATAGTCCCAATAGTATGTGCAAGGGAATATTAATGTACCATAAAATAGAAATTAGAATAAAGACAACATAAAGAAGCTCCCTTTATCATTAAGTAAGAAAAGTCAGTTCATAAAATAGTAAAAATCATAATCCCAATTTGACTGGAAAACAGGTGTTTTTACTCTCTTGCCTACTTATTCCTCTTTTCTAAAGTTGTAATAATACACAATTTATAATAAAGGAAAACCATTTTTAAAATGGCCTAGAAGTGATAAATGGAAGCCTAAGAGAAAGACCAGGAAAGTCAAAGCCAAGCCACGTAATATCTCCTCAGGAAAATAGTCCAACTGTGGATTGTTGTTAGACCAAGAAGGCACAGATGAGGGCCAGCTTTGTGTGACATTGGGACGTGTGATGCCCGGCGTAGAACTCAAGGAAGGGAGATGTGGAGTTCTCATGGTGTCGTGTATCAGGGGTCATGCTCATAACACAGGAAGGCACCGGGAAGGGTGCTGAATGAATCACAGTCACTCGGTCACTATAAAATGACAAGCACAGGCCACCGCTTCTGCTCTCAGGAGCACATGGCCTACATCATGATCCCCTGGGGTGAGGAGGGATGTTTGTTGAAAAGCCAATATATTTCTGAGTCCTACTCCAGACCTCTGGGATTAAAACTACTAGACTTGCAACTAAGAAGCAGAATTTTTTTAACAAGCTCTCAAGGGATTCTTCCTTGCCCCACTAGAGGCAAGCTGGGTGGAAATGGGTGAGGGAGCAGGTGTAAGGGACAAAGAGGGATTGTTTTACTTCACCATTAATTGATTCAATTAAAATAGTTTTCCCAGTCTTGACTGCATATTTTAATCACCTGGGGAGCTATTAACATTCTTGATGCCAGCCTGCACCCCAGACCAATTACATCAGACTCTCTGGGGCAGGACCCAGAACTGCATCAGCAGTTCTGCAAGCTGCTCAAGTGACTCCAATGTGCAGCCAAATTTGAGAAGCACCACATCAAGCCTACAATCAGGTGCCCAGTTGTCTTCATGAGTCTACCTGTCATCTGTCATTGTACGATCTCAATTGTTCCTAGTAACAGGCCTGTGAAGGAGTGAAAAAGTGGCAAGAATAAATCCCTTATTACTTCCTGCTCCATTCCAACAGCTGACAGCTTAGTTCTACCAACCAAGGACCACATTCTCATTAACTTCACTGCACTTCATCTCCAGCCCTGGGCTTTTAGCCTCCTTAATTATCTGAATCCTTTGACTTAATGAGAACTGCAGAAAGTTAGAGCTGGAAGGAATTGAAGAAATTATCTTGTCCAATCCAATTTTAATAACAAGACAACTGACACCCTGTGAGGGTGAGCATTTTGCTCCATATCCCTTTGCAAGCTACTGTCGGATCCTAGAGTGGAAACTGGATCGCTTAACTCTTCATTCAGTGTTCTTTTTCTCATGGGCAATGTATTAGCTGAAAACATGGGACATCTAGAATTCAATCTCACTGGATAATTGTGTGCTACTGTTTTTTCTTTGATGATCAATTGTACCTGATTTATAAGACAAAATCTTATAAATCAAAATCCTAAGTATCTAG
The DNA here is from genome assembly GCF_902686455.1 of Sciurus vulgaris. Lineage (NCBI taxonomy): Eukaryota > Metazoa > Chordata > Mammalia > Rodentia > Sciuridae > Sciurus > Sciurus vulgaris. The sequence goes on from NC_136465.1 coordinate 83,531,243, forward strand.
GACCAGAACGACAGATTTTAACATCTTACAAAACTTACTGATCTTAAGAATTATATTTTTAACAGAAAATTTTACGATCAGAATTTATTTTTCAACCAATTTATCTGGCATTAACTTCTCAAGTGATTGTGTCCTTGAGAAAATGGCCTGTTAGTCTTCATATCATTTTAATGTTTATGCGACTGGCGTTGTTTGCAGTCTGGGATTTTTCACTGGAACAGGCATACTCATTCTTGGATGCCACTGAATGTCAGTTGTCACTGAAAAATCCAAAATTTGTGAAAAGTAAAAATTTCACGTGTACCCAAATATCTTGGCCAGTGTGTTTTCAATTTTCTTGAAATCTGGTCTCTTTTCTGGATCTTCCTCCCAACAGTTTTTTACAAGTAAATACACCTGGAAGAAGGAAGCAGGGATGAATTAGTTCAGAGGATGGTAAATTCAGACAAGGTAGCCTTGTATCCTTTTCTCCTCTTTGATGGGGATAATTAAATAAGAAATATTTCCCCCTCCCCCAAAAAACAAAACAAAACAAACAAACAAAACAAACCTCAACTCTGACAATGAGGATAAAGTTTTCTGCATTTTTCATCTCAGGTGTTACCACTTAAACTACCTTACCCAGTAGTTCCTGTGGGTGAATTTAACGAAAAAATGTGATACCAGTTTGGATGAGGCTGGGTTGATTTGTAAGAGACTAAATGCTTTACAGTGGTTTGCAAGGTTTGTGCTGCGGAGGGCAAAAATCAGTGGCACTTGATGAGTAAGTGGCTCTTAACTGAGAATAAAAGCTGGACTGTCACTGGTTCTCCATTGCAGCTAGCAGAATCACCTGGGGAGCAGGTATGATATTTCTTACACCCAGACCCCAAGGGCTTTGGATATAATTGTAAGATAAACAATGAATAATTTCACTAAAATAAGTATGTCCCAAGTTTTACATAGGCAAAGGACAGTAGTATATATTTTTAAAGTTCCCCATGTAATCCTAATGCACAGGTGCCCTGGAGTAGCAATGTAGAGAAAGGAGAGGTGAGGAAGAAAAGGGGGGCAGGAGGGAGTCCATGGAACCTTCAAGGAAAAGAGAGGTGAAAAACCTTTTTTAAAAATAGAGTTTTTTTTAAAAAAAAAAAACAGGCTTATAAACGGACAACACTAAACCCCTGTCCTTGTGCGTTGCCTGTGGTTTCCCTGGGAAACAACTAAAGCCCTGGTGTAGCCTCTGGCTGCCTGTATTCACCACAAAGTGATGTTTTTGCTTGGTAAATGGCCTACCAACTAACTTATAGCAGATTGGATAGAAGCAACTAGTCAATCTGGCCCAGTACCACAGAACGAAATCCTGAGTGCTTTTTGGCATTGTTGAGTGTTCAGACCTGTATTCCATCAGAACCAGCTACTCAATATGAAATCTCATTCCTTATTTCCAATTTTAGAACCATCCAACTATACACAAATGGATTGAGAAAGAAAATGCTTTGGTGAAAAAGGTTTTAATCTAAATATACTGTTGACCCTCTGTATCCATATTGGTGGGTTCTGCTACTGCTCATGTATCTTGGCCAGTGTGTTTTCAATTTTCTTGAAATCTGGTATCTTTTCTGAATCTTCCAGAAAGAGTTCAACCAATAGCAGATGAAAAAAAAAAAAAAAAATAGCAGATTAAAAAGAAAAAATCAGGTCTGTACTGAACACATACAGATTTTTTTCCTTATCTCTAGTCCTAAGCAATACAGTATAAGAAATATTTACATAGCACTTACACTGTTTTTGGTATCATAAGTAACTTGGAGATGATTTTAAATACCTGAGAAGATATGTATGGCTCTTTGAAATGCTATGCCATTTTATTTGAGGGACTTGAGCAGAGAAGGAATGAATTCCTTGCAGATCCTGAAGATGACTATTCTAGGTTAGAGTGTTTGAGAAGGGGTGGGTGATGAATGGGGAGGAATCCTCAGGTGTAGAAAAGGAGGGGAAAAGAGGGAATAAGGAGGAGGCAGGAAAAGGAATAGTTGTATCTCAGAACCCTGGGCTACTACATGCCTGTGCCCTTGAAGAGGAGCAGAGGAAGAGGAGAGGTAAGAATGGCCCATTTTCTCCTGGGTGGATTCTGGTTGGAAAACTCCTTTGGCATGCACTTGTAAATGGAAGGACAATGTTTCTGCTTTTATTCCACAAGGAACAAAAAGTATATGTGTGTGCTAAGCACCATAAAGATTTTAAAAATACTATCTTTTGTATTAAATTTTGTATTAAATAAAATTGATTAATTTTATTTATCAAATAAAGTTCTTAAAAAAAAAGTAGAATTTTTATCCCTTGCTGTAAAGGCTTTTCTCGAGGATTGTTAAATAAATAAATAAATAAATAAATAAATAAATAAATAAATAAGCAAGTACAGAGTGAAAGCTCCATTTCCTCCAGGGGAAGAGTGAAAGTGCATTTGTTTAAGTTTTTCTAGATATTGAAATATTTCTCTTTAAATTATAATAGTACTCTACAAATAAATAATATGTATATATTTATAAGCCTAATAAGGATATCACATTGACATCTGGTTCCTTTAGATGACAAAAAATGAGACTGCGATGTGTGCTTTAGGAGCCAGCTCTTTTCTGATTTGGGGGAGGAGGATGGCATATGGAGTTTCTAATCCTTAGAACCTGTGAGCATTACCTTCTGTAGTCCACCCTTCCCTGCAGAGGATAATTTCAAGACTCTCAGTGAATGACTAAGATCCTGGAGAGCACTAAACCCTGTACATACATACCCTGATAAAGTTTAATTTATAAATTAGGCATAGTAAGAGAATAACAACAATAACTATAAAACTATTATAATAATATACTGGAATAAAATTGCCAACATCATCACCCTTGCACTTGGGGGCCATTATTAAGCAAAATAAGGATTACTTGAAAACAAGCACTTGATAATACCTCAACAGTCAATCTGATAACCTCGATGGCTACTGAATAAAAGATGGGAGGTATAGTATATGTAAGCATGGATGTGTAAGCAAAGGAATGATCGATATCTCAGGTAACAGAGTAAGATGGCACAAGATCTTGTCACACTACTCAGAACAATGTGCAATTTAAAACTTATGAATTATCTCTGGGATTTTCTGTATAGTAGTTTCAGACTATAATTGACCATGGATAACTGAAACCACAAAAAGCAAAACTGCAGGTAAGGGAACTATTATATTTGGGAAAAGAGTCTTTACAGATGCAGTTAAGTTAAAAATCTTGAGATGGGGCAATTATGCTGGATTTGGATGGGTCCAAACACAGTCACATGTGTCTTAATAGGAAGAAGATAGAGGGAAAACAGGAGGAGAGGAGAGAATGTGACTAAGCGGCAGAGCTTGGAGTGTGGGCCCACAAGCCAAGGAATGTCAAGAGTCACCAGAAGCTTCTGGAAAAGACAAGGAATGAATTATCCCCTTTCAGCCTCTGGAGGGAGTGCAGCCTTGCCAGCAACTTGAGTTTAGAACTGTAACTGAGGAAGCTTTTGTTGCTTTCACCACCACATTTGTGAAATTTTTAGAGCAGGTCAAAGAGATGAATACAGGTCAGATGTACTCACTTCCAGCTCTTTTTCCTCTGCTGTTTCCAGGAATAGATCGGGGCGGAAGGGTTTCAATCCATTGGAATTTTCCACTCTGAAAATCTTCTCTGATTGGATGAAAATAATCAAGTTACAAGAAAGAATATAGCGTGAAGAAGTGCTGCAAGGCCTAGATCCACAATCAATAGATAGATGTTGAATGAATAAACAATGAAGGAGGCTTATCCCTAAAGAGGTTACCTTAGAGTTAACCCTAAAGTTCTAACCCTTGAAAACTCCACCACTGTCAGTAGGCTTCTTGTGTCCAATACTCTGACCCCACCCTCCCTAAATACCTTAGTCATCTTATGTCCCAAGATAGTTAAGGTGAGCACATAATAAATGTTTGATGAAGATTGAATGTTTAGAAAATAGTAAAAAATCGCATGCTATTCTGACTCATGGATTTATACTCACTACAGTGATGATGATTCACCTTTTGATTAAAAGTAAAGTAATTTGTATGTGTAAAAAAAATAAATTGGATGAATGGAATAAAACATTTTCCTCTGAGAGGATGGGACAAAAACTGTAGGTCTTCTCAGTGAAAACTGAAATATTCGTGTTGTCTTGCTAGAGTGATCAGCTCAGGTGTTAAACAGACGTATTCTCTTTTGGAATCAGAAGGAAAGGGGGAAATTGTAAGGGAGGATTCTTTAACAACAACACTAACAGCAATGACACCTGGCAGTGCACATTATTTTATGCTTTTCAGAGCACTCTAACTCTTAATCCTTCCAATATTCTTGTAAAATGTGTCGTACAGATGAGGAGTTACTACTTTCACAGATGAGATATGGTCACAAGGAGATTAGGGCCTCACTGAGCCAAGAATACAGGTTGGCTGGCTCCCAGCAGGGGCAGACCAAAGGGTTCTGAGGTACCTTTCTGGTCCCGGCAGCTCAAGGTGTAGAAGGTTTCTCTCCGCAGGATGATCTCTTGGGCGATGATTCCAAAGCTGTACACATCTCCCTTCTGAGAGATATTGGCTTGGCGGAGGTGCTCTGGAGCTGTCCATAGGTCTGTGCATTCAGACATTGAGGTTGCAAAATTGATGGGGTGAGCGACCTCTGGGTCTCCAAGCTGCTTTTGCTTTTTAAGTTCTACACCATCCACCCAGAATACAGTTGGTTTCAGAATGGTGTGGTCCCAAAATTTAAGGAGTTTATGCTCATGATAGTGATAGGAGGTAGAATACACACTTAGCTTTTAAGCTGACTTTGAAAAGTCAGAATTTGGGTGAGTTTATAAGGCAACGTGTTCTCCAAACCAGATAGGATCATAGTCCTGAAAACCCTCGAGGTCTACCCAGAACAGGATCTAGTGTATAGTAAGTGCTCAGTAAATATGTTGACTGAGTGCAATAGAATATGAGAGGCTGGGGGATTTAATAACTTATGGAACATATGGAATGAATTTTTGAAAGCTTTTATAAACAAATAAGAATATTCTTTAATATTTATTTATTTATTTATTTATTTTTGGTACCAGGGATTGGACCCAGGGGCACCTAACCACTGAACCACATCCTGAGTCCTTTTTTATACTTTATTTAGAGGCAGTGTCTCCCTGAGTTGCATAGAGCCTTGAACTCGAGAGTCTCCTGCCTCAGCTTCCTGAGCTGCTGGGGTTACAGGTGTGAGTCACTATGCCTGGTTTATTTTGTATATATATTTTAAATATGTACTTACTAAAAGAAGATAAAGACAGCACCTTTAAATAGAGACCATCATTGATATTTTCCAGGCATAAGATACTGGCAGCCTCCAAGCCAGATCATGCCCGCAGAGGCAAGTTACTTTAGTTCCCACAGTATTCTCAAAAAATACGATGTACATAACTTACTCACATTTTATTATGTCCCTACCACTCTAATTCTTTACATCTAGTCCATTTCATACGGATAAAATGCTCATGCCTTACCACCTATGTTCTGTACTTCCATTACATATCTTATTTAGCAATGACAGAAGTGTAGAATTCATTTTTCTTCAGCACCCCCTGGAAAATTTTTGGGATCACCTCATTTCTTATAACTGTTTTAAGATTTTGATATTCAGTGGTTTTAATAAACAATATATAGATTCATGTTGCTAGGCACAGTGACATGTTTATGATGAGGCACATTTTCCTCATTTGGTTCTCCAACCAAAGTTATATCATCTTTTTGAATTACTATCTTATGAATGTTTGTGACTTGTGATTCAGGCACAGTGGGTCCTAAAGGTTTGAGGTTGTTGAAAAGTATGTAATCTACTAAGGCTGCAACTTTAGCCATCTGATGAAGGAGATTCGCTCCATTACATGGTGAGCTATGTTTGGCACACAGGATGCCTTCAACAAGAATTTATTGGATTGAGTCCAATATTATATTATACTTGACATGACTGTGGAAGTTGGGGCAGAACTGTAACTTTTATTAAGCAAAAACTAAAGGATTTCTAAATAGAATTAGACCCAGAGTTTAGTTTTTGGATTTAGAAGTAATTTTAAGCAACAGAGTGCTAGATTTCTAAGGCTGCTTCACTATGATATAATGTAAAGAAAGGATAAATATTTAACATGAGAAGCCCTTCACACTCTACAAATCAAGTTACCTTGATTCTGAAAATGACAAGAATATGTTTCATTGAGGTTTTTTTTTTCCTTTGCTTTGTTACCACAGATGAATAAAAGATGTGTAAATTTGAAAATACTTTGTATTCTGTCTTCTAGGGAAATCTTGTAGCCTAAGTCTCAATTCTGATTTCTTTAAAAGAAGAGGGTTAAACCAGATGATTTCTAAGGGCTCTGCCTGAGCTAAACTTCTATATTATTTCATCCTGTTCTGTTTTCTCAAGTCAATAAGTTCTTCATGATCTCTCACAGGGGACACTCAGCTGAACCTTGAGGATAAGGTCCATGAAGGACATTCGTTTAACTTAGATGGAGAAAGTGCTGGAATGCTGCCTCTGGTTGCTCCAAGTATGTTTTCTGATGAATATCATTATTTTCTAAGCACTTCATCTGGGCTTCCGGAAATAACAAAAAATTTAATAAGACAGAAAAAGAAGTGCCAAATGGGAAGCGAGTGAAAATTTCATTCATTACAGACCTTTCTTTGGAAGTAAAATGGAATTGCAGCCAAAATCGGTGATCTTCACCACCATTCGACTGTCCACTACGCAGTTGGTGGATTTCAGACGACCATGCACTTCTATTTTACTGGAGTGCAGATATGACATCCCCTGCAATTTTCAGACGACAGGACAACGAAGAGATGAGACACACTTCAGCTGCTTGATTATTTTAAAGGAAGAAGTGACATTTTGACACTACGTCAGCATACAGATAGTTACACTGTCAGATTTTAAATTTAGTGCCATTACTTTTATAACTTTTGTTAAAGAATTAATATTTTCCCATATATTATATATCATTTCGAAGCCTATTTAGGTAACAGAGTAGATAATAGAGTAAAAGACAATTGTTGTCTATAAACTCTGGTTAAGTAATTTTGTATGAGGCACAGAATTGAGACAAATGTAAATGTGATATATATATATATATATATCTACATACATATAAAATTTAAGTGTGTTACTTACCACTGAGTTGGTTGGTGACCCTGTGTATATATGTATGTCCCTGGTTCTTAGCTACCTCATTTTGTCAAATATGAATTATAAAGGCTTGTTTTTCTGAAGGGAGGAGTTGAGCTGGATCAGTTCTTAAAATTGAATTGGTTTTATCCTATTTTTTTAAAATATATTTTAGTTGTCAATGGACCTTTATTTTATTTACACGTGGTGCTGGGAACCAACCCAGTGCCTCACACACGCCAGGCACGAGCTCTACCACAATCCCAGCCTGGTTTCATTCTTTTTTTTTTTTTTCTTTTCTTTCTTTTTTTTTTTGAAACAAGTATTTCATTCCTTCTGTTTGAAAGGGGAAGCCCATTTTTAGATCATGTACCACCCTCTGGTGGCCAGAGGTGTCACAGCCAAAATTGGTTTTCAGTCTAGATGACAGGAATGAAAAATATGCAGCAACCTAGGTCATTGTGACAATTTTTTGAACCACATGAAACAATTCACTCTTGGGACAACTTCTTTTCATTGTTGAATGAGGCCCTGGTTACTATGTCCACTTCCTTTTTCATGTCATGTCTGGAAATAGTCATGTCCAAATTTATTATTGCTTCTTGTAAGATAGCAGCTGTACTTCTGTTTTCTCTTAGAAAGTTGAGAAACTTGAGTGGTCTTCCCTGAAGTTTAATATGATTTTGATTTCTGACAAATCCATGAAAATGTGTGACCCCCCCAGAATATAAAAACTGCGATAACAAAAATAATATAACCAATATATATGGAACATTTATTTGCACTGAGACTTACAGTAAGAATATGCACAATTTCATATTTTATATTTCATATATGACATAGCTACCATTATCATTCTACAGATGAAGAAGTCAATGCACACTGAGGTTAAACTAGCAGATCTGTTTTCCAATATTTAATCTTCATAAAGATTAAATTCTTCTTGTTTTAATAGATCTCTTACCTTAGCAATGTCATACAAGACAGAGATCTTAAACTCCCAATCCATGAATGTACCATCAGGGTAGGAAATTGTGTCATTCAAAACTTCCTGAGTAGGAGAAAAAAAGCAAGCAAGAAAGAAGATGAGCTGTTGTTTGGAAGAATGGTTTGGAGAGATTATTATGAGCCAAACAATACTCCTCTAATCATGAAAGCTTGGGATCAGGAAAAGTTAGAACTCCGTTATGATAGTTTCACGAACACACAGAGTCTCGTGTGTTGTTTGACAGGATATGTTCTGAGAAGTGTGTTGTCAGGTGATTCTGTCCTTGTGTGAGGGTACTTACACAAACTTAGAGGGCATAGCTTACTACTCACCAAGGCGATGTGGTATATATGTACATGGTACAGCCTATTGCTCCTAGAGCCATGATGATTAATAGGGAAAAGACAGATGTGAAGTGTGGGAACATGGAGTTAATTTCATAAACTGGGCCCACCGGGCTGACTCCCACTTGCTTTCTTTTTTTTAGAAAACAATTTACCTGCAGCCCTACCTGGTTTAAGCCAACAGGATATATTGCATTCTTCAGCAAACTACCTGTTATCTTCAAGTGAAATGCAGGTCCAAAATGCTGATCAGAGCACAACTTACCTGAAGTGGGGGTGGGGGATTTTTGTGACCCTTACGCAGACCAGATTCCAGAACTCAAAAAGATATCCCCCCTAACCATAAAACCTATAAGAACAGGTTCCAATTAGAACTGGGCAGCATGGGCCAAAGTGACCTAGAGCTATCATGCACAGTGGGGACTTGAAAGTCTGATGTCATCCTGCTGTCAGTCAAAAGTCAAGAGGTGAACCTGGGTGGGATGCTCTGGAAACCTCCCCAGGACCCCCACTAACACTGAAGGCAGGAGAGACACCTGAGGACCCACTCTCTCCCCGGAGAGTATTCTCCTTTCCCGTTTCCTATCCTTTCTAATAAACTCATGTCTGTTACCCTGAGTGACATATCTAAAATCTTTCTGACATGATTGCAAAGATTGAGATGAGGGGGTGCCTCAGCTTCATGGTGGTCCTCTGCCCTGTAACAGTGATCAAAACAACACAAGAGTAAATAAAGCACAAGATAGAATGATGTCATGAAGAGCTGAGGGAAACACCACATGCAGGGGGCTGCTGCCTACATAACACAGCATATTGTTTTACAGTGAAACTTTTTTTTATAAGTAGGATTATACTCTAAAATAATCATTTAAAAACATACTATAGTAAATACAGAAGCCAGTCACATAATCATTTATTATCATTTTCAAATATTACGTACTGTATATATTGTGCCATAGACTGGCAGCACAGTAGGTTTGGTGACACCAGCATCACTATAAACCCATGAGTGACACACTGTGCTGTGATCTTACAGTGGCTATGATGCCACTGGGTGACAAGGTTTTCAGCTCTTTTACAGGACCACCGTCAGATGTGCAGCCAATGCTTGGCTAAGCAAAATGTCATTAGTATGTGACTATTTCTTTTCTTCAATGAGAAGCATTGGGTGGCTTATGTTTTTATTCAGTCTCAATTGCTTCCATTGGTTTGATAGTACTAGGTTTTCCTTAGGTTTGCTAAGTCCTCTGTCAATAAAAGTTCTTGAATCTTTGTGTGAATTGCAAGATCTATGCTTTTGATCTATTTTAACATGATGAAGGCTCTATCAAGACACATATCTCTCTTTCTCTTTTTTTTTGGTACCAGGGATTGAACCCACTGAGCCACATCCCCAGCTCTTTTTATGTTTTATTTTGAGATAGGATCTCACGAAGTTGCTTAGGGCCTCACTACATTTTTGAGGCTGGTTTTGAACCCACAATCCTTCTGCCTTAGCCTCCCAAGTTGCTGGGATTATAAGCAAGTGCTCTGCATCTAGAAAGAGACATCTTTTTAATAAAGTCAATAAGTAATTGTTATTCGTGGTATACAGAACCCTAACTGATAACCTAACAATAGTTTCTTATTTTAGGAAAAAGCTCAATTTAATCTTTAGTTTTAATTTAGGCACTGTAGCAATAATTTCTAAGAAAGGGTCTGAAGTCATTTAATCATTTCAGATGAGGCTGGCTGGATGGTGGATACTAGGGAGTGTAGGGAAGGAGTTATAAGCACACAGACTCTATAGAAGTTCTTTCCATTTCTATTTATTCTTTACCTTTATCTCACCATTCACTCATTCTACCCTGTTCCCATCTGCTAAATTATAAAAAGTTTATTATTCTATTTTGACTATGAAGGGAATATATGCATAGTATAGAAAATGTGAATAAAATTCACAAAATATAAAAATGGAGAAAATAAAATCATAGCTAGTTGCCTCATCTAATTTATTCTCATTTTGATATTTTCTTTTATTCCTCTTCAATGTGCATTTACATAAGGTATATGTACTATGTCTTATAAAATCGGGACCATTAATATACGTGCAGGTTTATATGATGTTTTCTGACCAATTTTAGTAGGCAATCTACTTATTTCCTTAGAGATAGTTGAATGTATACAGCAGGTCCTGTGTTTGGTGCTAGGATTACAGTGGGTCCTCTTGGGGCATTCATGATTTGGTGGGGGAAACTGACACTCGTAAAATAATTACAATAAATGTGAAATTATAACTATGATAAGTACTATAAAAAGGGGCCACAAATCTGAAGATTGACCTCTAAACTCTGAGAATTTGTTATGAAAGTCAAAGTCTCCTTCAGAAAGTAAAGCTGAGATCTGAACACAGCAGGGAAGCAAGTTCTGGGGAGAGACATTGTGTGGGCAAATCCCTCTTGTGGAAGGGAGATGAAAAGTCTGAGGGTCCTATTACCGCAGTAACATTTACTAAATTACCCTTTCACTGCACTTGACAATATACTTAATGCTATTCTTGGACCATGTATTTTCTTCCATAAATCATGTCTTTATGCATGAGCTATTATCAGACTGCTTTTATTATAACTCTCTGGCAAGTAGCCTCTCATTATTCTTCTTTGTTAAAATATTTTGGTTATTATTGCTCTTTTGTATTTTTTCTGATGATCTTTGTTAATTTAAAAAAAAAGTCTGCCTTTGATTGGAAATCCTGTGTTTTTGAAATTTCCATTTTTTCTATATCAATTACAATTCTGTGGTATGCCAATAAACTGGCTGTATGAAAATTGCCCTGATTTAAGTGCTTGCTGACTCCATGATGAAATGCTCCTGTCTGAAATACTTCAGGCCACCAACAGTTCAACACTGACTAGTTAACAAATTCCTGAATATTTAACAATCAGCTTTGAGCTAGTACATGTTGAATGTCTCTTATCTGAAATGCTTGGGACAAGACGTGTTTCACATTGTGGATTTTTTTCCCCTAATTTTAGGGCATCTGTATATACATAATGAGATGCCTTGGTGATAGAAACCAGCTCTTTATATAAATTTATTTATATTTCATGTACACCTAACCCTGAGGCAGCAATGTTCAGAGGGGAGTCTTTGGGGAAGTGATTGGATCTTGAGGGCTCTGACCTCATCAGTGGATGAATCCTCACTAATGGACTACTTGGAGGTGGTGGATACTAGTGGGTGGAGGGTGGTGGGACATGGCTGGAAGAAGTAGGTTCCAGGCATGCTCTGGAAGGGCATTTCTTGTCCCTAGCCTCTTCCTTGCTTTCTCTTTGCTTCCTGGCTGCCACAAGGTGAGCATCTTGGCTCTACCACACCATTCTGCCAATGGTATCTGGCCTTTCCATAGGCCAAAAGCAATGGAGCCAGCGACCATGGGCTGAAACCTCTGAAATTGTGAATCAAAATAGACCTTCCCTCCGTAAGTTGTTTTTCTCAGATATTCTGTTTCAATGATGAAAAGCTACCATGGTGGGCTTCTATATCATGTCAGGCTAGGGACTGGTTGCTGGAAGGAATCAGCTACATGATTACAGGGTAGACATTTTGGCCTTGTCCCTCCTCTTTAACATGCAAGGAGGGGAAAGGGCTGGAGATGGAGTTAATTGCCAATGGTTGATGATTTAATCAATTGTGCTTAGGTGAAGGGACAGCCCCCAAGCCCCCTAAATGAAGGGTTTAAGAGCTTCCAGGTTGGGCCACACGTCTACAGGCCAGGAGGGTGGCACAACCCAAATCTATGGGGACAGAATGCCTGGGCTTGGAATCTTTGGGAGCCTGCCCTAGGTATTTCTTCATCGGACTGCTTGTCTGCTTTCTTTATAATAGACTTTATAATAAACCAGTAGTAGTCAGTAAACTTTGAGTTCTGTGTCACTCTAGCAAATTATCAAATTCAAGAAGGAAGTCATAGGAATTCCTGATTTGCAGCTGATTGGTCAGTGTACAAGAGGCCTGGGACTTGGGGTCTGAGATAGGGGCAGTCTAGTGGGACTGAGCCCTTAACCTGTAGAGTTCGATGTAACTCCAGGTAGTTCGTTGAAAAAATTGAACTGAACACCTAGTTAGTATCCAGAGAGTAGAAGAACTAACTGGCTTTTAGGGTAGAACAACCTCACATATCTAATGTTAGAAGTGTGAGTGAAACTGGTTCAGAATTGGCCTATTTAATTTTCATTTTTTGAGTCAAATCTTCATAATTTTATTATATCTGAAATTTTTTTATTTTCAAAGATAATATAATTTAACAGCAATGGAGTATTTTCCACAATTAAAAGCATCTTTTCATTGCTTTTATTATTCCTACTTTTAGATATTTGTATGTTTGTTTTTAAAATCATAATTAGAAGTAAGAGTCTTCTGGGCACAGTGGCGCACACCTTTAATCCTAGAGGCTCAGGAGGCTGAGGCAGGAGGATGATGAGTTCAAAGCCAGCCTTAGCAATGGTGAGGCACTGAGCAATTCAGTGAGACTCTGTCTCTAAATAAAATACAACATAGGACTGGAGATGTGCCTCAGTGGTTGAAGCACATCTGAGTTCAATCCCCAAAAAGTCTTGTGTGCTTTCATAGTTTTTTTTTAACTCATTAGTGCAGGAACTGGGTATATAGGGGGAGATAGCTCAGTTGGTAGAGTGCTTGCCTCACATGCACAAGGCCCTGGGTTCAATCTCTAGCACCACAAAATAAATAAATAAATAAATGAACAAATAAATAAATAAATAAATAAATGAAATTTTAAAATTTTATTTTGTCATGTAATGATTGATGTTGAACAGTTCCTTTTCCTTTGGCCATAGTCATTCTTCTAAATTTGGAGTAACTAGATTACTCTTAAATTATTATTTAAGAAAGAGTATCATTTCCAGTTACAATTTTTTTCTTTGAGGATATATTTCCACTTATGCCACACATTTGAAAAGTTAGTGTTCTTGCTTTTTGTTGTTGTTGTTGTTTGTCTGTTTAATTGAAGTACATTCAAAAATTTCGAATTTCCAATAATTTGGTTTCAACAAAAGATTATTTTTTAATTTTACTGAGTTATGAACATCTGGACCTCCTTGCAGTTGCCAGAGCCGCTCTTGGCACCAGTTTTGGGAATTTGGCTTTGTTATGAGGACTGAGGTTACCAAGAGGTACTGGGTCTGAATATAATCCAAAGGCAGGGCTACCCACACATCCTGGTTTTCCTGGGTCAGTTACACTTTACGTCTATTATTCCAGGATCATTATTATAATATCCCCTTCACTATCCAAGTATCCTGATAAATCATTTGGTCACCTACCTTTGGGCTGTCATGGCACATGCCCACAAACTGCTCAGTCAGGTGCTTGGGAGGCTAAGTCAGGAAAATCAAAAGTTCAAGACCAGCCTCAGCAGCTTAGCAAGAGGCTGTCTCAAACAAAAAAGGGCTGAGGATGTAGCTCAGTGATAGAACATCTCTGGGTTCAATCCTCAGTAAGACCCCTTCACCTCAAATGCACACACACCACAAAACCACAAAGTATATTTGGAAGTTACCATTCACTTTCCAACTTCTGTTCTCTGGTCCTTTCCCCCATCTACATTCCTTTTCTGAATATCTTTTGGCTTCTTTGTAAAGATATTATAGGACCAATTGATAAAATATGAGGAATCTAGTTTGAAAAGTATGTGGGCCTACCAACTTTTCCTCATAACTCTATAATATCTACAATATTACAATATTTTTAAAGGTCTGCTGATTTTTTTTTTTTTTTCAGTATGGTTGACCACTTACGAAACTGAAAATGACCCTGGTCTCTTACCCGAAGGGATCCTCTCTCGCAGTATTCAATCACCCCAAAGATCCTGGTGTCAAGTTTCACTGTGCCATAAAACTTGGTCAGGTTGTAATAGTCAGTCTGAAGCAGCTAGGAGAACATGTTTACAAAGCATATCAGTCAGAAAATGGAACCAGAGTAAATATTCATATGCCAGCAAAATGTTTCATTTGAGATCCTTGGGAAGGTGTATTATTCTTAATAAATTGAATGTCAGTACCTGTTTGTTACTACACACTACATAGCATCTTATTCAGTAGCCTTTCCTTTGCTAGCAAGGGGACTTGAATACAAATTCTGACCACTTTCAAAAAATATCAAGGACATATTTTAGGACACAGCAGCAGATTGCTAAAATTTTTACACTGTCAAATCTCACCCTCCAATACCTTTAGGCAGAATTTTCAACAAATAGCTAAGTCATCCATTTCTTTCTCCTAAACATTTCTCCACAAGGTCTCTGTGTTCAGGGAAAGTAGAATGAGGCTAATTCTCAAGGGGTTGAAGTACAGGACACATACCTTGTTCAAGTCTATCTTCTGTTTCTCGTTGAAATTGCCATCACTGTGCTTGAGATCTTTGAGGATCACTCGCTGCAAAGACCAATTGAATTTTAAGGAGTTACTGTTGCAATATAACTCTTCATATAGATGAATATTATGACAATTTGTGCCCATGTCCTTTTAGACTAAGATTTTTTGAGTAGTAACTATACTTGATTGTTGTTTATATCCCTGGTGTTTAGGACCTGGGATACAGTAAGCTCAGGTTTGTATGTTTCCTGCAAAATGACTAGGGGAAACATGAAGATGGAAGGAAGAAGGGGAAGAAGACAAAAAACCCCCAGATGCGATTCTCAAGAAGAAGCCAAAATACAATATTGGGGTTGCCCTCAGTGCTGAATCTATTTCATATTTCCGTTTCCTTCCTATACTCCACCCCCTCAAAATATTTAATTTATCCTTCTGTTTCCCCAGGATTGTGAGTTTTATAACCTTCAGGTAGAGCCCTGCCCATCCTGTGAAGCTTCGCAAACGGCTCTTTGAAGCAACCTGGGCACACACACCCCCTCCCTCCACTCCCTCCACACACACACACACACACACACACACACACACACACACACACACACAGAGTACTAGTGAAGTCAGGGCGGGGACAGTGATGGCTCAGAACATGCTTCCCGTTAGAGTTCAGAGAAGTGGGAGAGACTGGAGTCACCTTTTTGTCGTATTTGCATTGTCGTAGTCTCTGGATTGTATCTCGTCTTTTGTCATCATCGATCTGGCATAAGAAAAGGCTAATTATTCCAGAACTACTTATCTGTCCCATTCACCGCCAGTCAAAGACTGAGAGGCTCCTCCAGCTGGGCTGTATCTACTGTTTGCCCAACAGCTTGCTGGGCGTTTTCCCAGAAACACTATGGTGACTGACTTGTCTTTCCCTCCCACTACTCCCTCCAACCTCTTTCTGGTATTTGCCGTATCCTCCTTAACCCTGGGTTCTCCTCCATTTCTCTTTTCAGCCATAGATTTCCTTTCTTCCTTCTTTCCTTAACACCCTCCTACTGGGAATTATTGCCTATAGTTGCTCTTAGGGAAGGATGCTAAAGGAACACGTTATACATTTCAGTTGCAAATTAAAGCTTGAAAGTCCAAGAAGCAATGCACATGAGGCAGCTGGGCCAGGTGTGTCTAAGGGGTGCAGTCCTAACAGTTCTGGGGTCTGCTCAGAATTGTCAGATCATCTGATTTGTCAAAAGAAGCTGGTTGATAAATGTGAATTTTTATATGCTATTCCATGATATTTTATATGCTGGCAATTTATTTTAAAAATGTTAAATATTGAACAATACACTTTACAAACACCTATACCTGTGGGCTAGATATGGCTCTTGGTTTACCAGTTAAAGATTTCCAGTCTAAAGACATAGGAAAAGTTGGGAACTACAGCATCTTTCAGTTTGGTTCTTAAAACTGGAATGTATGATTATCTTTGTTAAAATTCACCTTACAACAAGGCCATTTTAAAACTTGAGTGAAATATATCAAGGTCCAAGCATTATACCTGACACAATGCAGATTAATAGATGTTGAATCCACTAGGCTGGGACGCACCCATTTTCCCAGTGAGCTATACCCCAGCACAAACTTCTTAAATAACGAAGTTCTTAGTTGTCTTTTAGGAAAAACCTCCCGGAATCTACTAAAGGTACTGAAGGATGGTTTGAAACTGACTTTTCAAGAATGCACAGGTGCAGAAGCAGCCAGCTCATCAGGTCAATGACCTCCAAATCCCCCAAAAGTATGAATGATCACCCCCCACCTCCATCCCCACCACCCCCGCCAAAAGAAACACATGACCTGTGAGGCATGCTGACTGTTTTGTTTATGGCTGCACAAAAGACTCCCTTCTCAGCAGCTAATCAACAGCAGCTTCTCCCCACTCCTTCCTAAAAATTGTCCTGCTACCCATATTTTGGGGACATAGATCTGAACTGATGTCTCCAGGCCTCCCTGTCGGTCTGCGGAAGAATAAAGGCTTTTCTCTTTGCAGATACCCCGCACCTTCTTATTTGACTTCTTTATGTATTGGGAAACAAGTCTGTGTTAGATATCAGCATCAGTTATCATTACTTCTTATTTTACAAATGAGGCATAGAAGGGTTAGATGACATTAAATGTCACATTAGAAAACTGGCAAAGCCTAGGCTGCTTGTCTTCTTGTCTAGTGCTCTTTTACTGTTTCTGACCTCAATAAGGTTTAAACTACTTGAACCTCATTTCCTTACTCTGCAGTTTACTACTCAGAGGGGTACTTGAGAATCAAATTAGACACAGTTAGTGAAATTTTTCTTGCAAGTTAGAGGATTTCTCTCTTTCTCTCTCTCTCTCTCTCTCTCTGGTACTGGGGGTTGAACCCAGGGGCACTTAACCACTGAGTGCCCCCGCCCAGCCTCTTTTTACTTTTTATTTGAGACCGAGTCTTGCTAAGTTACTGAGGCTGGTTTTAAACTCGCAATCCTCCTGCCTCAGCCTCCCAAGCCCCCGTACCCAGTAAGGATTTCTCTTTTTATCCTCAAATGAGGTATCATCATCTCTGTCATTCTTTTCTGCTTTTTTTACTCCACCCCTTTGTCTTGCCTGACTTCTCTTTGTCTGATTCTCTGGTCTGGCTTTCTGTGCTACTACTGGGATATTTGACTCTTTATTATCTCATCCTTTCTTATTTCTGTCTTTAAAGAGTATTCCAAACTTGAACCATTACCTGTATGGTTGTATCTTCCTCTCATGTTGACCTTGGGTTTTCTCCCTATTCTAGCTGACTCACAGCATCTGATGAACTCTATACAGCCCATTTCCAGTCTGCTTGCTCCTTAGGTTACCTAACACAGGGCAAGAATGATAACCCCATGCTAGGAACCATTTCTAACTTCCCTCCTTTGAGTTTACTGTCCCCAAAATTTATTTGATAGCCCCGTAAGTGACTAATCTGATAAATTGAATATTAAAAATTCTGCACTCAAAAATTCTGCAAGAAACTGGCAATGGATAGATGCCTTCTGTTGCCAGAAATGTTTAGATTTTAAGAAAACACACAAAGACACAGTGTTTTATGGTTAATCCAAAGGAACAAATATGAAATATGGATTTTGAGGAAGTAGAGATTGTTTATAGGTGGGGTTTTGCAGAGATGGAACATGTGGAAGCCAATTCAGATGTCATTTCAGAGACAGGGAGTACTCACTTATAAAAATCTCTTCGCCTTTTCCTAGTGTTAAACAAAATAAGCAGAAGGTCATTGACCTGAGGCTGTCTCAGTATTTTGAGTTCCTATGTAACAAACCACAATCTAGCTTACATTATCATACATAAATAAACAGAAACCTAATTTAAGAGTATGTTTTGGTAACAAGTAGTTGAGTTTCAACCAATCACAGGCAGTCAACTGATCAGACCATGGTCACATCAAACTTCTAGCAATAACAAATGATCTTATTTCTGTACTCCATCTGTGTATGACCTATGAAAGCTCACTGCCCACACTGCAGCATGCTCTCTGAACCTCTTTTCGTTTTGAGTTTTCCCAATTCATGAATCACTTTTTGCTCAAATAATAACCTGCAAAATTGAATCTGTCTGAAATGTTTCTTTTAACAGCAGGCATTTCCAGTTAGTCATTTCTGTCAGCAAATTCTCTCTTCGGAAGTCAATAGTCTGTGGTCCTTTGTACCTTACTGTGAATTACTGCAAGCTTGATTCCATCCTGACACTTTGCCTGAGATACATGGTCCTTGTGAATACAGTGTTTAGGAGTGAGGTTCAGAATGCAACAGAAGGGTCACTTTGGAGCAAGGCGCATTTCTGGAGGAAGACTTTGTCCATGTTCAGCTGTGAGGGGATCTGAGCTCTTAAAAGGCCAAGTAAAGTACTTGGGGTGGGATGTTGGGGACTGGTAGAAAGGTGCCAAATATAAACCTGGCCCGTGCTGCGAGTTCTCCTCTGCTGATTTTAAGCAGGGAGGTATCTCAAATAGCACTACCTTATCAGGGTGATCCTACTATAAGAAAGTCTACAAATGCCATTGTGTGAAGGTTCTGGGTCTCCACCCCTTATTAGTATACTTGGGCATAAAAACCCTGATAATTGCAATGTACATGGTAAGTGTTAGGATTGTAGACTTCATAGACTGGGTTCAAACTGTGTTTCTGGAATTCAGTTGTTACCTCAAGGGCACAGGGAAGATGAAATGAGATAAAGCATCTGGCATGTGATAGTGTTCAGTTAAGTGTTAGCGGTCATTATTTGTAGTAATCATACTTGCTGTAGGGGACTGTTTCTTAATGCTTTGATCTTTAACTTCTTTATCAGCAAAGTTATGATTATAAAGCTCAATTACTGGTTCATTGTGAGGAGAAGGTGGGAAGCACAGGTCTAGCATCAACTGCAGTAAATGGGGCGATTGTTAATATTGGCTACTGATTGTACTTCCTGGTTGGGGATGAATTTGAACAGATATCAACAGAGGGTTCTTTCTTCAGCAATGAGCAAGGTAAGTGACAGTTCCTTAGTAGAAGTAGATTAGTACTCAAGGCTTAGGGGAACTCAAATGCCCTAACCATTCCTACACCCCTTCTGTGACAAATTCCCAGCAAGTGCATATGCTCTTCTCTTGTGGTTCAGAGGCAAAAGAACAAGTAACATTTTGTATCTCAGACTCCACTGAAGTATTCACTGGACTGAAGAGTTGGCATTAGGTCAATGGAGACTCAATGAAAGGCAGGAGGCTGAAAAGTAGAAAACATCTAACTCTTGGATTCTAGAACAAACTAAGATTAGAATATTTCCTACTACGCTGCCAAAGTCTTATCAGACACCTGGCAAACTGCACCATTGTCCAACAGGTAAGGCAGGCCTTACCTTCAGGCTGATGTGGTTGGTCTCATTGTTCTCCAGAGGAGAGATATTTTCAGGAGGAATGTGGGACCATTTTTTCTGACGAAGTTCATTATCTCTTTTATATTTTCTGTAGAAGGAATATAACCAGTCAATAGGTTTTAATAGTGTCCATGCTATTCAGTTTCAGAACACGAGGAGAAATTCAGGACCCTGGTTTTCTCAGGCAGATGGTGGTGAGGAAGACTGGCTCAGTGGTGAGACCCTTATGTTCCCCAAACCAGACAGCGCTGGCCATTAGCAGACCCGGAGGAGTTCTCATGGACTTTCTGTTCTTTCTTTTTGTTTTATTTTACTTCCTCCCATCCTTCACTATAATAAAGGATCTGGCCTGATGACATGGAAAAATAAGGGAACAAAACAAAACAGAAAAAAAAAAAAATCAAAACTGGTAGGCTTAAAAAGGCAATAAAGTTAATTTTTAAACCACCAGTGAAGTACACCAGATTCTAAGAAAGTCAGGTCCTCTTACACAGGTATGTCTTAGAAAAATATGTTCAGAGAAAATGGAAAAGTGTGGATACAATGCAGCAACATGTTAGAATCTTGTATATAGTTCACATGAGGCAGAATTCTTGAGTTTTGGGGAATGCTCACTTTCAAGTTTATAGATAATGTAAAATGACTTCCCACAGGAGTGGCACCAATTTCTTTCCTATGTTCTTGAGAACAGTTAGTATTGTTAATTTTTTTCTTACCTTTATGATATATGGGAAGTGGTGTATCATTTTTGTTTTAGTTTGCATTTCCTTGATTACTAGAGAGATGACCTTTTCAAATATTTGCTGCATACTTTATAGAATATATGGAATCATAGAATTATATAGAATCATCTATAATTTCTCTAATTTTTTCCTTATTGTACAACATTTTATTAATTTTTGTGAGTTCTTTATGTATTCTGAAAAATAAGCCCTGTGTTAAAAATACCTTCTCCCGGTTTATTCTTTTAACCTCACTTTATGAAAAAAAATTTTATTTTACTAGGGCCATATTTATATATTTTTCTTCTATTACACTTTTTAAAATCAATGACAAAATCATACTTTCCTAACCTGACATTATAAAGCCTTTTTCTAAATTTCTTCTGTGTTCTGAAGTTAGTTTTTCATATGTAGGTCTTTAACATTTAAAGAACTGTTTGAACCAAACAGAGTCTTTATATATTATTTCATGTAGTTTTAATTTCGTTTTTTTACATGTGGGAAGCCTACTGTCTCAATATCACGTCCTAACTGATTTGTAATATTA
The DNA here is from genome assembly GCF_902686455.1 of Sciurus vulgaris. Taxonomy (NCBI): domain Eukaryota; kingdom Metazoa; phylum Chordata; class Mammalia; order Rodentia; family Sciuridae; genus Sciurus; species Sciurus vulgaris. The sequence continues at coordinate 83,552,319 of NC_136465.1, forward strand.
GTAATTTATAATACTAGTAATGCGAGCAAGCTCCTATACTTGCTTGAGTCTGATTCTCCTTAAGCAGCAATCATTACTCTCCTCCTATATGTCCATTCAATTCTGAGTATTCCTTTATTAAATATACACAAATAGCATATCATTGACCAATTAGTAGGACCCTGAGACCTGGGGGAAGTAGACTTTGGAGACTTTGAAGTCTGACAGGCTTTCATTTCTGCACCCCTGGAGACTTTTGGGGCTCAACAGAGTCAACTGTCATTCATATTGGATTAGGGATTTCATAGACCATTCACTACTTTTCTTGTAAAAAAAACTCTTTCATGTAGTTGGAAAACTACATGAAAGACACCCGTTTGCCACGTCTCCTCATGGAGATTCTGGCCATTAGGAAGCCCTATTTCTGCCTCCCATGCTTAGAGACAATGGGAAATAAAAGTTACTTTTGTCTTACAATTTGTCCCTATCTTCAGCTGACTCTCATTTGGACTTGATTTCTGAAGGAAATTTTGGCTTCTGCTCATTCTTGACTAAATGGTCACACTGTCCATTGCCTATATGTCTGAGCAATACAGTTAAAAGAGCGCAATTCTGCCTTTGGATTGAAGAAAACAGCCCTCTTCCTTGGGAGAAACTTCAACTGACTTGTGACAGATTAGGCATTCACATTATGAGAGTATATTGACACTCAGACTAAAGAGTGTGATACACAAAGAAAACCTGGCTTAGTCAGGAAATGCAGGTGACCCAATAGAGATAGAATGTTCTTTGTTTGACATACACCAATTAGAGACAGTTTGGGCACCCAGTCACCCATTTATATATTCAATAAATATTTCTGAGTGCATGTTATGTCCCTAGTTAGACACATGGTATACCCAAGTCAAGTGGAGAAATCATGGAACCTGGTCAGGAGGCCTGAGTTCTACTTCTGGACCAAATCAGTACCTGGTGGTATGATTCTGGGCTTCTCTTTTCCCATACTAAAGTAGGAAATTTGGAATAGATGGTTTCTAAATCCTCTAGCAGCCTAAATATTATGTAGTATGATGATTTTGAAATTTCCCACAATATACCAATAAAACTGTGAGAACAGCTAGTTTTCATTTACATAATGCTTATTACATGGCACTCTGCATACATGACCCATTTTTAATTTTCATGACAGCTCATAGGAAGAAACTGAAGCTAAGTAATTTAAGTTGTTAAGTAACATGCTTGAGACCTCATAACTGGTAAATCATGGAACTGGGGTCTAAATTCAGGTGTCTGACTCCAAAGCTTTAATCTGCCCCCCCAGGGAATATTCTGCCCTGATGTAGTTGATGCAGAATGCCTTCATGATCTTAGGTCTGTCTGGAGACCTCTTTGTGAGCGTGTGTGAGCAGCAGAGTCAGACCTTGCCTCCCTCCTCCTCTGAATGAGGAGCACTATAGCAAGGAGGGGAGATACCTCAGCACCAGGAGAGCGATGACCAGGAGCAGCACCACAGTCCCCGTGAGTGTGAAGACAGCAATCATCAGGACCTGAGGGCCTATGGCAGCAAAGAGTGGACGATGCATTAGCGGGATCCTTGAGAAGGGAACAAAAGCATCTCAAAGATTCTAGTGGGGAAAGGGACAGAGAAAGCCCTTTTGAAAAACATTTCTTTTTTATTAATTGTTTCTTGGTAATATATGGCCTTGTGTCCCAGTCTCTGAAAAATGCTGTCTGGCATGTGCCCAGGGAAAACAGTTTGATTTCAACTCTCCTTGAAGCCTATATTTCTCTTTTATCTCTAACAGAAATAACCAAACTGCTATAGGAACATAAAGTGGTTTCCAGCACACAAATAATTGTGGTGGTAGAAGCCCACCTGCTGTCCTTGAAACCAATATACCCAGCAAGGTTTCAAAGAGGAAGAAATAGACAGTTATTTTTTAAATGCAGAACACATGTTGGAAGAAGAGTCAGTGCAGAATGTTAAATGACAGTGTTGCATGGTTCTTTCCAAACTCTCCAAGTTATTGAGGGAAGTCAGGAATGTGATTTTTGTTATTGGAACACTAGTGTATGGAGTGAATTGAGAGACTCTCAGAAGAGTTAGTGGAATTCAGGAAAATGTGGATACAACCCCAGGAAGCACTGAGGTAGAGTCTGAGAATGTGATGGCCTACGCCCAGGTGGAGAAGGACCGCCATTATGAAACCGTATAGGGGAATCATGGCTCGCATGGGCCACAGTGCACCCCTGTTGGAAAAGGAAGTTAGTGGGTTCAAAATGGAATGGATTCCAAGAAATAGAATTGTGTATGAAGCTGAAAAATAACAGAAATATGGCGAAGACACAATACTTTCTATATAAAGAGAGAGAAAAAGAAGGAAGGAAGGAAGGAAGGAAAGAAGGAAGGAAGGAAGGAAAGAAAGAGAGGATGGAGGGATCCAACCACAAATTCTCTGGTGAAAATATTCAAGAAGGGCATAGTCCAAAAATGAAACAAAGTAAAATGCAGCCTGATTTTGAGTATTTTAAAAAAGGAGAGACAATCCTTTTTCTTTTGTGTGATATAAAAGAGAAGTTTTGGAATCATAAATAAATAAATGTTATCACAGCATATGTTTAGCTTTGCATAAATATTTACATCATGATAATGATGAAAATGTTTTCTTACTTCAATTTATAGAATCAACTTATAGGTAAGGACCAAAGGACTATGATATGATTGCCAAATAAATATTAACAACCTTGATAAAGAAAAATGCAGGAGAGTTTGGGAGATGGAAAGGAGGTAGAAGGAATGATCGGGGCACTTACAGCTTTATCTCACAAAGTTGGGGAGCAAGACACTTTACGGTTGACTGAACAACACTAGAAACTCGGAGTATACTAATTAAATGCACCTAATAAATATACTGACCAAAAAGATTGTATTGAGAAATGAGAAGGCTAGTGAAGAAGAATTAAATCTTAAGTCACCGAAGATAGATAAAATCTAAAGTTTTAAATCAAGAAAAATGTTATTTAGAAATATACTGAAGAATTGAGAGACTAGGGACACACAGAGGTGGGACTAGGCATGCTCACTTTCCACTACGAACATCTCTTCTACTGGACTGAAAAATCACATGTAAGAACTTTTCTTTGCTAAAAACATAATTAATGAAAGTGCCCTGCAGAGGAAACATCAAGATCTCTCTATTAAAGTAGCGCCACTCCCTGCTGTCTTCTGTCATGGCACCATGACATAAAGTCCATGAACTACTTATATGATCCTGTACCTTTAGCACACAGCAGGCCTGGGACCTGGCAAAATGTCAATTGAAAATGACTGAATGAAAAACAATAATCGAATAAAAGTTTGACCCTGCTCATCTTACTGTCTGAGAAGAGGCAGGGGAAAGGAACCCTTTCCAGATACTAAAATACATAAATTCATGTAAAAAACTGGTATGCTGTTAGACTTTGGTTACATATTGCATGCATTTTATAATATTTTTGTGCCATCACACTATGTCCTAATGAACTAATCCTTTTTTTCTTTTTCTGAAGGAGGGTGCTTATTGTGGGGTTAAATACTGCAGCCCTGTTCTATAATGAGTGCATCTGAAAGGTTTAAGCTTTCCAAAAATATAGCTGCCTCTGACTACCTGTTGTGTGCTAACAGGACATTTTCAAATGTGAGTTGTGGATTTCTCTCACCTGGGCAGAAATAAACTCATACCTTGGAGATGAGGTAACATTATGGGCACATTTATCTTTGGTGATGGTCGTTTGTCACTACAATCACCACTTCCATCACTACCATTACTACTCCCACTTCTATCACACCAGACAAAAAACAAGAGCAAGTATAAGAAATACAGTTCCAACAGTGCAGATGATTGCACTCAGCAGTCTACTGTACATTCCCTGGACTAACACATGAATTGGAGAGAATGTGGGGGACTCATCTGCCCCATCTGGCTCCAGAAGTATGAACATGTCACTGTATTAGATGTAATTATGTCATTTACACATAGTATTTAAATATGCCATATACTATTTAATATAGTTTAAAATTCTACAAGCTTTTTAGTTTTGCTTGTTAGGCGTGTCAGGGCCACCGTAGTTCTAAGGTTAAGCTTTTGCTGCCTTCCTGTGGCTGCTGTGGTTATTACATCCTATTTATCTGTTCCCTAGGAAAGCAGAATTACATTAAAACTGCAAGGTCATATGACACTATCATTAAACGAAACCCTAAGCCTCCTATTACAACAGAGGAAGAAACAACTTCGAGAAGAGAAGTAAAATGACTGAAATTAACACAGTGTAAATTAGTGCTGGAGTCCAAAGTAGAAATACAGTTATCGCATGTTGTCTTTCATTGATTTCAAGGCACTTTGTTGGGATGGGGGTGGTGGTGGGGGGGGACAGGAATAAATAATGGACCCTACCTTTTAAAAATATAAAAAGTCATGTAAATAAATATGAATGCCAGGAGTCAGGTAGGGTAAGAGCAAGATAAATAAGATTAATAACCTCCTGGGAAGGAAGCTAAGAAAAAGCTTAGGAAAAGTGAGATTAAAGTTACATCTTGAAATGAGTAAATGTTTGCCAGTTGAATGGGAGAGTAATAAATTCTAGACAGAGGGACTAGCATGAACAAGGACACAGGGGCACAAATTCATATGACCTTCCTTTAAAGAGGTAGGAGGAAGCTGAGAGTGGGGAAGGGATTTTCAAGTTAAGAGAAAAGATATGGCTGGAAAAATAGGAAGGTCATGGACATATTATGCTCTATGCAGTCATTTGGACTTTGTTCTGCAGGTAGAGAGCTGCCAGTAGAAGTGTTGGCAACAGTGCAGTGATGTGACGGGTTGCCTTGGAGGTGGGACACTGAAGCAGGAAGGCAGTTGGATGTTGCTATAATCCAGGAAGCAGATGACCAGGGCTCTGATGGGGCTAGAACCAGATCTGCATCCTCCACGTTGTTGTATCACAGGTGCTTGGGACATGGTCTGGCACTAACTAAATCTTCCTTAAATGAATAACCAGACAATGATGGTATGATATCTAGATGAAATACTCTAATTGGTTGGCAGTAGTGTACACAGAAAAAAAGCCAAGCATGCATTCTTTATTTGTATACAATTTGACTATTTGTATACTTTACTTGTAAGGTGTAATACTAAATGTAGTAACAGGGAAGTAATGGAAAGCTCTGGCTCAGTTTTCTAGTTAACTGAAGATGATGTGAAGTTGCCCAGGATAACATAATGCCTCTGTGCTCTATAATATGAATATTTCATGTGATCTCTTTTAAGTAAATAATGAGAGCTCTCAAAAATTATTTTTTGAGAAGTTTAACACTTTAAAAATCACAATCCATCTATTAAATAGCTGAAGACTTAAACACTTCTAAAAACCATACAAAAATTACAAACAACATTGTCACAGAGAACTGTAATTAGGAGAAAGAAAATAATAATTTTAACTCAAGATTACAAAAGGAAGAAGTAGAGAGTTTCAGAAGCGCGTGAAAAAAGAGAGCTATTTAGAAAGTTATGTTTGGTTTCAAAGTAGGAAGCTTGAAGATGGTTCTAGGACAATAAAGCAAGCCTATTAAAGAAAAACCAGATTCACAAAGGAATGACAACAGTTCTGAACTGTTTGTTGTTTAAAAGAATATAATCCCCACCCTTCCTTTTGTACTCTAGTCAACTGCTAATGTCTTGAATAAACCACAGGAATGATTTTGGACCAAAATTGACTGATGCAGTGAAAGAGAACTAGAACATTACAGCTTTGACATAAGCAAGCCCAGTGAAGCAGAAATGATCCCCCTAAGGTAGATCAAACTTTTAGAATTTCTGGCTCCAGAGCAGGGCTGGGTTAGACATATTTTTAGCTTATAATTTTTAATGCTTTTAATAACAAACAAATATAGTCAGTGGAAAAAACTGAAAATTCTGAAAAATATTAAAAAAGAAAAATATATATCTTCCAGGATTCTACTCTGTAGTTACCACTGTTAAAATTTTAGCCTGTTTCTTTACAATCATCTTCCTTCCTCCCTCCTTTTCTTTCCTTTTCTTTTCTTCTCTTTTTCTTAACACCTGGGATTGAACCCAAGGGTGTTTAAACACTGAGCCACATCCCCAGCCTTTTTTTTTTTTTTTTATGTTTTATTTTTAAACAGGATCTCACTAAGTTGCTTAGGGCCTTGCTAAGTTGCTGAGGCTGGTTTTGAACTTGATATCCTCCTGCCTCAGACTCCCAAATCGTTGAGATTACAGGTATGTGCCACCATTTCTGAACATTGTTTAACAAAGTTAGGATCCCAACATCATAAGTTTTCTATCATTTAAAATTCTCTGCAAATAATTTTTTTTTTTTTTTTGCAGTGCTGAGAATTGAACCCAGGGTTTTGTGCTTTTGAGGCAAGCACTCTACCAACTGAGCTATATCCCCAATCCTACAAATAATTATTTTAATTGGTTGCATGATGCTCTACTTACGAATGTCTCATAATTTTCTAAAAAATGTATTAATGATATTTATACTTTGTTTTTTCATCTTTGAGTGTATTTGTCTAAATGTAAGATTTTTTTCCTGAAGATGGTTTAACAATATGGAATTACTGATCATCATGCTAAGCCCTGGCCAAGCCAGTCATGAACAGAATGTTCCCACACTTTATGGCCCAGGAGATAACTGTTCTGCCCAACCCACTGATGATCAATGTCACAAAGTTGCCTTGCATCTTGCCTGGGTGCAGCCTGGCCATGTTAGGGCTTTTCGTGATGGAAAGAATCTCATCTGATTTGGGTGAGTAACCTTCACTATAACTGAAATGTATGTCCTAGGAAGGAATAGGGGACATAATGGAGGACCATAATCACCAGCCACACCTCAGCTTGATAGAGTATGTATTGCTTGATGAAATAGGTATACTTTGAACTTTTTGCAGTAAAATGTAAATGGAGTAAAAATACACATCTCCCTCTCATTTTTGCCAATTGCCAAACTTAGATTTCTATGGGATAATTTATGTTCAAGGGTATAACACATTTTTAAAGATGGATCTAGCAAAATTAGAATAGGGGTATTTTCAGTGCTTAATCAGAACTCTAATGTAATTCATTGTTCAGGGAAGTAAAGGCCACATTTACAAACCTGGAAAATTTAGTTGGAATAATCATAATCATAAACTAACCTCATCAACCATAGAGTTTGCTCTTCTTACCAGAAAAATAATTTCAGGGAAAGGAAATTCACTCAGAATATCTTACCCCGGCCTGGAATATCATTAGGAAGTTTATGGTTCTTCCAGATGAATGTGGGGTTCGTGTCCATTGGGGTGGTACTATTCGTATGTGTGTCATAAGTCAAAAGCACCTTGTACTGTGTCAGGGCACAAAAAAAGAAAAAAGATGAACAGATGAGGTCAGCCGTTTTGCCCAATGATATTTGCATTTAATAATAATACTTCTCACTGGCACAAGGTGGTTGTAACAAGCTTGGAACTAGTTAGGATCTGTTTATTGGTTCATGGCATGAACATGGATTTAAGTTCCAGGTGGGTCAATTAGTTTTATATTTCTTTACAGTCATGCACTATACCATTAGCCCCTGCCTAACACAGTTATTTTGATTCTTTAGAAAACCAGTTCACATGGTTCATTTTATCAATGTTAAAACAGAGGACAAGAAAAATTAAATGGCCAACTCCAAGTCATACGACACGTGGTCACCAGTGTTTTCCACAATATTAAGCTGCTTTTGGAAACCATCTTGAGAAAGCCACCAAGCTAAAATCCATTTTACCACTTTAATACATGCCAAGGGGTCCTGAGATAATTCTACATTTCTTAAATTCTATCAATTTCATAATTTTCAAATCTCTTCTATCCTATTAGGTCCCTACACATGACATTAATTTGTTACTATGATAAAAGATTTATTTTTCAAGTAATCTGCTAAAAGAAATATAAAAAGGTATATTCTTAAATTATTATTACAAATATTGAGACATTTTATAAGAGATGTTGGGAAAAAAAATCCTTCTAAATTTACTGCCATTACCTCAACATATTCTAGACAGAATATTTGCATTTTCAAAACTTTACTCTTGAGAGCAAAATATATAATTACATACATTGAGGATAGGAAATATCTTATGTATTAGGACATGGAATATGAAGTCTGTACTGAAAACTACCTTGAAAGGGACTATCATCTCCATGGCTCTGTTCTGAGAATTAATCCCTGGTTTTTCCAACTATACATGTTACATAATACAATTGAAAGCATTAGATTATTGAAAACTTAAACCAAATTTGCTTTTAGAGAGAATAAGTGGGGAGAGCAAAGTTTTTCACTTTGAGAAGTTGTCTGAGGCTGAGATATCACATATTTGCCTGCCTTTCTCTGTGGGACATGTGGACATTATCCCAGGAGCAAATAACTTGGAGGAGGATGTAGGTATCTTTGTAGTTCCTATTAGTGACTGAAGAATTGAGCAGATCCAATTTTAAGGTATTCCCATGGATTGTATTCCAAAAATAGCATTATATTAAAGATTCAATATAGTAATTAAAAATTGTTGACTTCTATGAAATTTCTGGTTTACTTTTCTCAAACTGCACATTTTTTCTCTAGCTTTTTACATTTGCAATTATAGATATCTTTTGCAAAGCTAGGTTAATACCACACACACACACACACACACACACACACACACACACACACTCAATATAAAGCATGTCATAACGTTCACTCTGGAAAATGAAAAAATGTTTGACTTTTTCTCTTAGATTCCCAATAATATCAGAACCTGATCTGTTGAGGGGAAAAGCGTTTTATTGACCACTTGGTTGGATGAAACAGTGACTTTCAAAGTTTGGATGGACACAACTTCGGAAGACATAAAGTGGGGTGTTTGTTTTTAAATTAAATGTTGATCTGCTGTCAACCAGGTGCTGGATAAAAAGCTAAGCACTGGAGAGATGGAGAATTGAGGCAACCCACTCCCTTTCTTTATAGGTGAGGAAAAAAGAAATATATAATGTAAATAAAGGCAAAACATTAGGGGCTGAATATGTATGCCCAAGGAATGCACAGGTCATGATTTTCCTGGGAGTTCAGATGGAGAGAACAGAGACTAGCTCACAGAAATCTTGAGTAGTGAAAATGAATAAATAATTCTGGGGAGAGACTTATTATCTTCTCATTGATATTCCATGAATATGCAGATCCTTATATTAATCTATAGATGGTTTTAAATATATATATGTATGCATGTGTGTATATATATTCATATACATATATTCACACACACATACGTATGGAAAGTAAAAAGAATTGATAATCTGAGTAATTTTCTGTGGTCTAAAATGCTTAACGAATGCTGCCCCAAGTGGGTATACTTATAAAACTAAAATGAACTACCTTCGGATTCTAAGCTAACTTCTCCAATTGCTTCGCTATCAGCCCTCTTCCAGGTTACGCCTGCTCACCCAGTGGCAACAGCATCTCCTTGTGTTTCCTGATAAGCCATCGGACATACCTTCTTGCTGTCCACAGAGGCATACAGAAGCACCATAGTACTGTCAATATCCCCGCAGTCATCCAAAGTCACAGGACCTGTATAGCCTAGGGCAAAATCAGAGAGCATTTAGAGGCCACTGTTGACTTCTTGCTGGAAACGAGTTGGAGACCGACAGTCTAAAATGATTTCAAATAGCTCTATTTCAAGTTTACTGAAAAGTTGTTAACCTTAATGTTCTTGTCAAAGGGCACCTGAATTGGTTCTTGACCTGAGATTTCCGAAGGATATTTTTATGGGAGATGTTATTCATTTGGAGAGAAAAATCTTTTTCCTTGCATTTTAGGATGGCATTAAATGTAATCAGTTAATAAATTGCTCAATTATTAGTGCCAAACTTTTGCTAAGAGTATTTACCAACCTAGTAGCATAGTGTATAAGCCAATACTCAGTCTAACTTAGATTTGTAAAAAGAACAAAATTCCTTCACTATTATTTATTATCTGAAGACATTGAAAAAAAAATTCATTTAAGTTTACTGAGTTTCAATTTTTCATCTATGAAATAATAGCTGTGTAAGATGAACCTATTAAATGATTGTTTGGATTTTAAAAATGATCAAATCAATTTCACATGGTTCAACAAATATCTAACATTTATTTCATGTTTATTATCATTCATCTCTGTGCGAAGTCTTTTCAATGAAGTCATTATTTCATCCTGCACAGACTACCATGATATAGAAACTGCTATTATTTCCTCTTTTATTGATAAGAAATAATTTATTGGTTGAATTCAGAGATACTAAGTAATCTGATCAGGGTCATAAAGCTGGTAGGTTGTTAAACTTATACTGAAATAAATGTCTGCTGACTGAGTCTGTGTTAGTGGCTATTAGGATGCTTGACCATGATCATGGAGGTGAGAAGATTAAGAATGCACCTCGGTGCCTGGTAGAACTTGGGACACGTGGAAGGATCAATAAATGATTCTCTCTCCCTCCCTGCTTCTTCAGGGGAGTGAAATGGTCACTTCTTATCATTGTCATAAGCCACAACCCCGGTGCAGCCCTCAGATCTAATGCTAGGCATCTTCTGCCCTCTGAAGCCAACAGAAGACTCTCTGTGCAGTTGCACAAAGGTTTACCAGAGTAAGACTTTAAAGGCAAGTTAGAGAAAACAAATATTTACTTATTTATTTATTTTGTGGTGCTGGGAATTGAACCCAGGGCCTTGTTCATGTGGGGCAAACATTCTACCAATTGAGTTATATTCCCAGCCCAAAAACAAATATTTAAAAGGAAATTTCTAGATAAGAGCTGGAAAATGACAAGTGGGAATTTGGATAGGGGCTTGTGAATAAAGGCAAAGTCAACCCAGCAGTTCGGAGGGGCATGTGTTGTTTTGGATGGTATTGTTATGAGGGGTTTTCATAGTTACAGGTTTAACAGAGTCCTGGATCCTTGAAGGATAGAAAGGGAGGTGTAAAGAATCAAAAATCAGACTGCAAATATTTCTCTTCTTGATAGTCCCTGAGCACAACCAGGATACCACTGCTCTAAATGCCTTGTGAAGAACTCATTCATAAGTACAGGGCCTGAGCTACATGCTTACTCTGTGATACTCAAAGGTTCTGAAAGTCTGCTGCATAAAATTGTGTGTAGTTATCTGTAGTGGCATTCCAAAAGTTGATGCAATGATATTTGTCCCCAAATGAATTCAAAGGTCTTAGATCTTGAACCATCAATTACCACCACCACCTCCAGCCCCGTTTCCCAAAGCCCACATCTCTTCAATTGTGCTGTTTGCTTATAGGAGACCAGTACCTGGAAAAGTGAGGTTCCTGAAAGCATGTGCAAATTTGGGAGTGGCAATAGCTTCTCCATTCTCAAGAAATATCTTCAGCATGTGCCCAAAAAGCAAGGTTCCATCCAAGTAAGCAAGTGCAAAGTCATTTTTTCTCTGAATAAGAAAGGAAAATCTTAAAATGGATCCCAAAAAAAGAGATTCTGGTCTGGAGCCTGCAGCAAAATGTTCTTGGGATCAGTAGGTCATTGGAAAGGTAAAGGCATATTTGGGGAATTACAAAGATGATATTAAAGGAAACTTCTGGAAAACCCTCCCCTGGGTCAGTGTTCTTTGTTATCCAGTGTCATAATTCTGCTTTCTCCAGGGATCAATGAAACAAGAATACTCCTTTAGGGAGTACCTACAAGCAGTTATATACTTCCTTTCCATGATGACAAAATATATAACTGCAGCCAGAAAAGTCAACATAAAGCATTTCATGATTCTTAAGATTTTATAAAATAATACTTGCTCATAGTTTAATGTTTTATTAAAGTGCAAAATGAGAAACACACACACACACACACACACACACACACACACAGCCCCTGTCTTTAAGAATCCTGAATTGTCATGAGCAGTTTTGATGGGAAAATATCACTGAACTTGCTTTGACTAGGTATTACTTCAGCCCCCAAATGTCTACCCTGGAGAGAATAATGGACAGGTCAGAATTCCCCTACTTCTGTGTTTGTTGTGTGGTATTCCTCCCAGAATTGGGCTGTGAATTAACACTCCTGCCCCACCAAGACCAAGGGGTTCTTTTACCTTAGGCATTTTGGCCTGCCTGTCTGTGAAGAATCATGTTTGAATCTTGTTTACAAGAAGCAATGCTATTTCTATGCACCCCAAATTATATTTGCTAGAAAATAAAAAAGGAAAAATAAAACCCATTTTATTGGTTTCAGTTTCTTTTGCTGAAATCATCATTTCCAGAGATGAAAAGGATTCAGTTAAGATCTAGCCTAAAAAGAGGTTGCAGCTCCTAGTTTTGGCAGGATCATAAATTGGACAGCTAGTCCAGTGGTATTCTTGGAGGTGACCAACTTTCCTTACAATTTTTTGGGTCTCCCCTTCAACTTGCCATCCCAAAGTTGTTCAGGGTCCCCAGGATTGCCCCTTTGCCAGCCTCTGTCAACTGTCTTTTAGAACAGGAAGCATCCAACAAACTTAACCACATTAAGTTCTAACAACTAAGTCCAGTGTGCTGTTAGGATCAGAGGTTCTGTATCACAAGAAGGTGATCATGATTAAATGTCCAAATGGAGAAAACTGTACTGGGACAAATGTTCAGATGAGATATTATGATGATAAGACAAATTTGGATATGGTCAACTTGATTACAGTGGAGTGTACTGTCTTAACCTAGGAAAACATACCTCTAAAGGTAGAATTTGGTATCAGTGACAAGAGAAAATTGCTTTAGAATGTAGGGAATTTTCCAGTAACCCTTCTTTATTTTACTCTACTTAATTTCTACCTTTCCTAAGTGGAGGACTGGCTCTCAATAGCAGGGCTTCTTCCTGTCTTTCTGTGTGGTCACTTTCATGCTGATGTTGCCAAAGCATCTTCTGTGGTATTGGTTTAGAGTCCAGCACAGTGACTGCCTGAGAGCTTTGGTAGGAATCCTGCTTTTGAAAAATGCTGAAACCATAGTTGGTCTCAGTTAACATTTGTTTAGTGAATTGGATCAAGTAAAGATAATTTCAAACGTAAAAATTGGGGTCCCAAATGGGAGAATATAATTATTTTACTCTATGTTATTTTTAATAAACACACACACACACACACACACACACACACACACACACACACACACACACAGCTTACCGGTAAAAAACTCTTGGAGAAAGAGGTATTTATCATGGAGTTTCCAGGAGGCAGTGTCAGAACAAGGACATTTTTCATATAATCAGGGGCTATGGCATTGTCCTCAAAGTAGTAGTCACTATAATAAAGAGCACATGTTCCTCATAAAAATTAAATTCCTCCCCAAACTGAGTTGCATCTTCTACAATTCATACAAACTATACCATCAACCTGGAAAATACTTTAAAACATTTTTTCCAGTAATCTACAATTTTTTTTTTACCTCCCCCAGAGAGATGTGTTTCCCTCTACACTTGCTAAAATGAATGAGAGAACTTAAGCCACTGTGATTAACATAAGAAAATGGAAAAGAAAATCTGAATGCAGGTATGTCTTTGAGGGAAATTTTTGGGCTCTGGACATGTGAACCAATAATTACTCCTAAGGCTTAATGACCCTGGGTTTATACTAGGAAACTTTTTAAGTGCTCTTAACAATTTAGAGATATTGGATATGGTACAAAGAAATATTATCATTAAACTTACTTTCCAGATAGTGAAGCATAAGCATAAAAAGTAAACATTTTCTTGACAGGTGGGACAGTAGCTCATTGACCCTTATATCATCAGCTCCTGGACTACACTTTACACACTGTAGACTCTTGATACTATCTGAGATTGCTCTGAAAATTATATGGTTCCTATATTTCCTTATCATTTGGGTGTTCTAAAATGCAAAAAAAAAAATCTAACATGATCAAACGCCTATCCCTAGGGTGATCTTCATTTAATGTTTAAACATCTCTGTGCTAAGGACTATGTCAACTCCTTTGCTTGTATTATCATCTCTAATCCTAATTGGACACATACAAAGTGGACATTTTAATTGTCATTTTACAAATGAGAAGATTTCATCTCAATATGCTAATACTCAAGAGGCAAAAGAACCAGAAGCACCGGAATTAGAATTTGAACACAAATTAGGTCTATGTTTGAATCTCACAATGTTCTTGAAACTTAGCCAGGTGTCCTTTGGGAGTAGTCACAAAGGAAAGCTAGGATTTTAGCAGCTGATGGAGGGTTTGCTGAAAGTAAAACTATACCACCTGAGCTACACTGAAGACAAAGCAGTCACTGAAATGAATGATGGGAGTGAAATGTTGATAACTTTGCCTTTTTTCTATACTTCTATAGCCAAAAGGTTAGATTATTTATCTTCATGAACATCTAGCTGTGAAACAGGCCTGTGCTCATTTCCCTTCACAGTATGAAAAGTACTTTAAGTGTGGGAGCAATGACTAGGCAAATATGGGGTCTGAATGCAGACAGGTAGTGATTAATGGTCCAGTCAGATAAGTAAAGTCACATGATTCAGCTCATGGGACAAGGAGCACAGGCACACCAGCAACACCCCCTTTTATGCTTAGTATAACTCAGATATTTGGTTCTTGTTAACAGGGTTTCCAGCCATATTAGCAGATGAGTGCTAAAAATATATACAGGATGTAATCAAAGGTGGTTTCTATTCTTCAGAATTCATAGTGCAGAAAAAGGACAGAGCAATCACTTTGTGGTGATCTTTCCTTCTGCACTTCTCTGGGATTGAGAACAGAAAGCATCCAACAAATTTAATCACATTAAGGTACAAAGACTAAGTTCAATGTGTTCTGCATTACAATAAGGAGATGGTGATTTGATGCCCAGGTGGAGGCCCTTTTTCTGGAACAAATGTCCAACCTTATAGGATACTAGGACAACAGGAACAAACTAGTACTCTCCTGGGAAAATCCAGACAAGGGTGAACTTGATATAATGGAGTAAAATGTCTTATCTAGATACCATAGTCCCAAAGAAGTGCAGAAGAAAATATTGTCTTAGAAGGCAAGGAGTAATTTTACAAATCAGATCTATATAGCGTAAACTTTACTCTTAACAAAGGTTCCAGAAATAAAAGTAAAATAGGGCCAAATTCCATTAGCAACTGAAGAAAATGAAATGAGGTCCACATTTCCAGAAATAATAATATTGAATTATTAATTGATTTATCTTTTCCTAGACAAAGAAAGACCTTAAAATTAGTGTGGAAATCAGGATCCTAGGTTAATGAGTAGGCCTCATGGATGAATGAACATGTGGGTTTAATGGATCTTTAATAAAAGTTTTGCATTCAGACATGATGAAGGTATCAAAGGACTCTATCTCTGCTAAGATCACAATTGATTAAATAAGAATGAGGGTGTGAATAAAACTTTAGTTCAAATACTACCATCACATTGAACCCCATAAGAGGCTGTGCGAAGAGCAAGTGTCTTCTGGAAGTCTTTGGTATACTTCCTTTTTGAAAGGAGGAGGGTCCCTCTAGGTATGATATACCTACTTGAATAGATCCACTAGGATAATGACAGTGTCTTCAGCCACTTCCTGGTCACCCTTCAGGTTGTTGAAGGTATCAGGTGTACCACACATAACAAACACTAGAGAAGAGAAAGCAAGACAAGAAGAGAAATACATGATGATCTACACAAGACTGGGAAAAAACCAGTTTTTTGAATTTGAATCCAATATTCCATATCACATTTTTTAAAGATTAATACCAATTCCCCAAATCTCACTCCCTTTTTCATTTGTAGTTATGGAGCCAGAATAGGACTACATGGAATCTTTAAAAATCTTCTGGTCCATTCCCTTAATTTCATAGATTTAGAGAGATTGAAGCCAAAAGTCAAAGGCGTCATTTGATTGGGAGATGACTAAGAGAGCTCTTGAACAGAACTCAGACTGAGTGCTTATTCCATTACACTGAGGTGGAGTCATTATAAAAGTCATTTTCACAGATAAGTGAAGTGCACCCCACCATTTGTAAAATGGTTGAAAAGATACCGTAAAAGTGACTATGAAAAGAATTTATGAAGTCTTTCTAAGCAACTTTCCTTGGGCTTTGTAACTTTTTCACTTGGAACTCAGTCTTAGATATTTGAGTGACAGGATCCAATCAGAACCTCTACCAGCAATTGCAGCTAGTTATTACTTGAATGTATAGCTTTATGAGGAAGAGGAATTGAGGGAACTTCATTAAACATTTTTATATGCTATTTTGTCCAGTTGAATTGTAAATTACTTAGGAACATGAATAATTTTGTACTTCTTTTGTCATCAGATCTTGGTTAATATTTTGCAACTAGTAAGCTATTAATACAGCAAATTCCTAATCATGACAGTAGATAATTAATTGAGTGATATCCAACAATCTGCCAAGCAAGCGTCTTTCCTTCTAGGGAATTCCCACAATTGATTCCTGTGCTCTTGATACGTTCTGGTTTATAAGGAGAATTTTGTGGAAAGTGCAATAAATTACCTAATAATTTATGAGGTTGATTTTATTCCATTAGCCTTTCACACTTGGCTTCTAACTCACAGGGAAGGTGAGATAAAGAAAGATTAGGAATGTGAGATGATCTTTGCTGCCTTGTAATTTTTCCTGGGCCCATATGTCAATAAATTTATATTCTTGGTCCCCAGGAGGATCAGGGTTCAGAGCATGTGAGGATTAGTCACAAATTCAATAATATGTTGGATTAAAGTGCACTTAGCAGTTTACCAATGATAGTTTTCGATATCAGTTTAGTTTATAACTTTTATGGATTCTTGCATAATTATCTATATTCATTATGTTAACATATTTATTCAATACTATTTTTGTGTTTTTCTTTCAGAGGATAAGGTTTTAATCAATGAAGGAAACAAAATAATAAAATTGCAAGCAACCAAAGATCTCCTAAATATACAGAATATATATAGGTAATGACAATAATTCTGCAGTGGTAAGTTTGTCAAAATGACTCTGAAGGAGGTGGTAGTCATGAGGAAGAGTCTGGCGAAAAGATTGTCTTCCTATATTTTTACCATTGCTTTTCCTGTTATGATCCACTAAGATATCCCGGAACTGGTCATCTCGTCTCAAGGTGTCCTTGAAGCTGAGTACCTGAGAAAAATAGGAAACTCCAGCCTCCAGAGCATTGAGGTACCTGGTACAAGAAAGGAGAAACTAAGAAGCTGGCTTTGTTTCCTCATGGTCTTCCCATGCATTTCACTTGTTATTTGCAAATCTGTCCTGGGCTTCATCTAAAATTAATTTCTGCTATTAACACATTTAAGTAGTACACACCATGATACCATTGGTTTGGACTATGGACAGCTAATTTAGTGAAAGTATGGGAGAAATTTTAGGGGATCTTCATGTGTGTGTACAAATAATAGACATTTGATGAGTCCCGTCTACTGGCTTTCTGCTACTTGTGGAAGGGAGGATCTACTCTGCTCTACAAATCAGAAACCTTTGAATCTTCAGTCCAAAAACTCAGAGTTGATAGGACTAATTTCTTCTCCTGTGTGAAATGGGCTTTTTTTTGTATTCTAAGCTCATTTAAAAGTTTCTAGGGTGATGTCTTATAGTTTCCCAGAGATACATTCCTGTGGTATCCCATCTTAGACTTCTGCAAACCTAGGTGGTGCTCTTCCAGGATGCAGAACTAAGCAGCATTCTGGAAGCATAGCCAGTAACCCAACCAAAAGACTTTGCCATTTTTGCTAGAGCTAAGAACTACTTGTAAGCATGGGCAGAATGTATATTGACTGATATCATATCATACATAGCAGTGTAACTCTGGTTTCCATTTCTATTATCTGTAAAATGGGCATTATAGTACCGGTTTCCTTTTCTTCTGAGGATTTACTGTGGAGAATCAATAAAACCAATGTGAACACATTTTCAAAACTAAAAGGAATATTATGAATGATCTATGCTGAGTATTTTTATGATACTTTATTTGCTTTGACATCTTTGTTTTTATTTGTATGTGCATGTATGTGTGTGTGTCCATCACAATGCTTCACATCTGATAATAACCAGGTATCCTGCTATGAGATTATGGCTTACTTTATGGTAAGTGCCAGCAGATGTTAATGATCCACCTTACCAGAAACAGTCCTCAGTCTCATTGCCATCCTTATAAACATATGAAGAGTTCCAGGAAAAAGGTTTGAATGGCAGATCATTGATCTTCCAAAAGTCAACCAAGAAGTACATCAATTTCCTAGCTGGAGACATCAGCCTGGTTAAGGTTTCTTTATAGTCACATGACAATCCAAAACTTCCAGCTGAAATCATGGGGTAGTTCAATTGGGTGTCAAGGCTATGCCAAGAGGTGAGAAAGAAACCAATACTAGGGTTAACAAATAAGATCCCTCTTTCACCTTTTCCAGAATGTGCATATAGGGGGCACAAAAGGAACTAGAGTCATTCAAGCAAGCTCCTCATGTACATAGATATCCCTCTCACACAGGTGAATTTAAAAACATGTATTGACCATGTTCTTTGTTACCAGCACACTGTAAGTAATTTCAGTATTATGCAGATCGGTTACTTTAATTTATTCCTAAACAAGTTGTCATACTCTCTGGGCTGGGAAGGAAGTAGGACTGAGAAATAGAGGTTTGGGCTACCAGGACCATCATAATTGTTTTAAATTCAGAAAAAAACGCTTTTTTGCATTTTCTTCCACATATTGCCTTCCTTCCAGCTCTGCAACGGACCACTTTTGAGATGAATGGTGGCAGTTGATTTTTCCTTTCTTGCTTAGCACAAGGAACCCTCCTTGTAGTTCTTTAAACATATCAAGCTCCATTCTCAGTCAAGACAGATGTCAGGATGATGTTTCCTGCCTCTTTTCCCTGCTAACTTTTATTCATCCCTCAGGGTCTAAATAAGATATCACTTTATCAGGGAAATTTTCATTAATACCTAAAGACAGGTAATGATTTGGGTGAGTATATGTGGAATATTTGTCTTCCCCACTAGACTGCCAGTTCCCTGAAGGCAGTGACCATGCCTGACTTGCTCACCTCAGTCTGCCCGACTCACCTGTCGGTGCTCAATATGTATTTAATGGTGGAAGGAAAGTAACATTCCTTTTCATCCCCTAAGCTGGTTGAAAGGATTGTTGCATCTCAAACTGCTTGCCTCTCAAACTCGCTGTGTTCATGGCTTAATTTGTCCATTATTTTCACTCCTCAAAACTGCTCTTTATCCTGATTTTTTCCCTCCATTTCTTTCAGCGTTTTGAGATCTCAAAGCCTTCTATGACTACGTTCCATCCCTCATGTCAACATTCGGTCAATTATCGAATATGATTGATTCTGCCTTTAACTATCTTTAAAGCTGTCCTCCCTTTTCTTGCCCACTGGCTTTTGCTAGCCCAGGCCTCTTCTCCCTGTGGACTTTCCTGTCATCAATCTGCCATGTCTTACCTATAGACTGCCACCAATTATTCTTTCCCATGTTGAGCTTCTTTTCATGGCTTTCTCATGCTCAAAACTAGTGATTTCTATGCAAATCTCATCAAATACAACTTCTTTCACCTACCTGAACTTCCCTCACACAAACTTCCAAATATGATCCTACTTAACTTTTCTAGTCTTTTTTATTCTTCTATATATTTCCTGAACTCCAATTAATATAGACTTTCACAGATTTTCTTCACCGCCCTACTTACTTGCTTTTACATATACTTCTTCCTCTGCCTGACTGGGAAGCTTATTCCTTGATCTTTGCCCATTAAAAATTGGTACAATTCTTCAACACAAAACTCAGATTCAAATTCCTTCATGAGATCTTTTCCCTTTTGAAGCTTAACCTCCTCAACCAGAGGTGACCATTTTTCATCTATGTATCCTGCATCTTCTTATTTGCTCTTCTCTGATGGAAACCATCTCACTTGTATTGGTGACCAGTGTCACTGTCACCTTCTCTACGTGGCTGCAAAGGGGTATGTTTTACTTAATTTTTTTCTTTGCTAGAAAAATAAAATGCTCCTTTGCATACATAAGGTCCTCATTATTGGGGAATCAATTTTCTCGGTCCTCCTTTCCTTTTGAAGACACTTAATAGCAATACTATAAAAGATCAGATAAGACAACAGTTGTGAATGTGTGCAAGGAGGAGGAAGAGTGAATCTGTCTGAATTTTGGTGTGGGGGACAGGATCAGAAAATGCTCCTGTGGTATGCCTATGGTATGTGGTGGCCTGGCATCTGGGTCTGTTGTTCTGCTGGGCATGAGGTGTCATAAACAGACTTTGCAATAGAAATTTTGGAGGTCTAATGTTTACTCTCCAAAACCTGTTGCACGGTGTTCTTGAGCATAGTTTTCTTTGAGTAGACAAAGGGTGGTCCTTGATTTAGGAGAACACGGAACAGGTGAAAGAAATGCACATGAGAGGGATTTTGACTGAGGAAGGTGTGGCTGGACAGAACAAAAGAATTTTGTGGTGATGCGAATTACACTGAGCAAAATGAATGAAAGGGCTGGGGACAATTTTCCAAAAGCCCAGATAAATATTTTCATTCTAGAATATATTATAGGATTTTTTTCTAAGATGATACAGGTACTATGAAAACACTTAAATATGCTGTTTTTCATCTTCAAATAAGCCTATGAAATAAGTATCTTGCTATTTATACACTTCTATAAACCTGCGTATAAAACAGCCCCACAAATACCCTAGGGTGTAGCACTGCCCTTTGTGTCTCCTACCCTCTGCCCATGCTTTTGTGAATATTTCCTTTATTAAACTCCTCAGAATCTCTAAGGTCTGACTTTCCTATCTCCTACCAGGTCCCTGACTTTCTCCTCATAACGTGTTGCTTCTGATGCTCAGATGCCAGTGACTCAAGCTGAATAGCTGCTGTAGTCACCCCACACTGAGCAAAGGTAGAACTATCTGGAGAAAGAAATAGCAATTACAGAGAGGTGGCAAAGTATGAGGCTCCCAAAGCTCCTCCTTGGGCTCCCTTGACTACACTATGGGTTATTAAACCACTTAACTTGATATCATGATCTGACTTCAATTAGCAGTGATATTTAAAAAGCAGCAAATAAAACTACTTACTACATCTGGAAGGTGGAGTATGTACAGGAGGGTCCCATGAGGGCACAGCCCATCCGACCTTCCCTCTGTAGGAGGAAGTAATGACACTAATGACTAAAACTAAATAAAGTAACCAACGAACAGAAAAGACGTAGCAAGGCATATAGGCTCCTGGGAAGTTGGGAGGTGGCCCATTCAAGAGTCTGAATGCAGAGCAGAAAGGAGTTGCATATGGTACTTGGGCAGGGCCAGGGATAAGTTAGGGGTGGGGAGGTCTGAGATCTGAGGCTATGAGTGGAGGGAAACGATATTCCACGAAGGTGAGCTGGATCCCTCATCAGGGGGAGAATGGGAAGAGATGAAGGAGGGACTAGCAGGACAGAGTGGAGATCCAGCAGATTTGGGAGTGAAGGGAAAGGACAAATTTTAGTGTTAGGAAGAGCTACAAAGCATGGCCCGTGTGAATAACATGCAATGCCATCAACTGAGTGATTATTGAATTTATCTTTGACTATTTCTCCAAGGGAACCTGGTTGGGGACATCCCATTCCTGGTTTGGAGAACACTGCCTCCTTAGAGGAGAGAGAAGAACCACATACTCCTGCAACTATCAGGGAGAGTTTGCCAAACTAACCTCAGCCAGCTGGCACCCTCCCAAGACAGAATCGCTACTGTACTCAGCCACGCATCCTGACGTGAGTGCGGCCTTTCTGGTCAAAGTGAGGTAATGATTAAAGTTCTAGAACCGTGGCTCCACTCCCCGTGTTCTTCTTGTTGGATGCCCTTTCCCTAGTTTCTGTAGTTGGGCCTCTTGCACACCGGCGGGTCACTAAAGAGCTTGTGCTACTCCCTTCAGCTCCTTAAAGTTCTGGTTAGGGTGGAGATTGCGATTGGGAGGAGGAATTAGGCAAGTACCTCCCCCTGCCCATTTCTAGTCTTTGATGTCGCCATTACCACTTGAAGTCAGGTTTCAGATTCTACCCTCAAGCAACCAGCCTGTGACCTGATATGTGGCGATGGCTTGAAACAGATTTCTGGTGTGGGGCTGGGAAATGTGTTTTTTAAAAAAATTGTTCTTTTTATAGGTAGACATGACAGTAGAGTGTATTTTGACATATTACACATACAAGGAGTCTAACATTCTAATTAGGATCCCATTCTTGTGGTTATACATGATGTGGAGTTTCACTGGTGGTGTATTCATAGATGAACATAGGAAAGTTATGTCTGATAATATATTTTTAGACAAGGCTCCTCAGATATTTCTTGAGGACACAAAGGCAAACCAGGTTCATATCAGCATTTACATTTTTAAAAAGTTTACCATCAGTTTAAAACAAAATGATTCCTCTGTATATCACTGAAAGTGTGCAGATAGTACATAGCTAAGTTTCTCCCCACATTCTCAGATTCCTGGAGGGCACTCATCACTAGGGGAATTCATGGGATACACCCTGGAAATCCTGCCTCCAAAGCAGTCCACTACATGACTACAAAGGATGGGGGAGATGTTTCATGGGCAGGTTCCCAAGTTTCGCACTGTGACCATCCCAAGCCACGGGGGTAAAAGCCTCATCAACAGAAGCAAAAACATACCGTAATTTCCCTGAGGAGATCCAGGCCTTCGCAGGTGCTGCTCCGGCAGTCACCTGACTTGTGAATCAGACCATCCGAATAGATAAAGGTAGCATTCACAGTCACATTTATGCCTGTTATCCATAAGGTAGGGAAAAAAGAAAACTAGATATTTATTTATTTATTTATTGCAATTTATACCAGCTTTAGATTTATCTCTTGATTTGGTGGGGAGTGGGGGAAGGGAGGAAGATCCATTTCCAGGCCTAGGAATACATGAATTCTGAGTTCTTATTCTACTTCTCAGTCATTCCCCCCAACTTTCTGTTTCTGTTTTCCCTCCCTCCATAGTATGAGATATGATTTACCCACCATAAAAGCATCCATTGAAGAGTATGATGCCATAATTTTTAGTAAATCAATGGATTTTGCAATCATCGCCACAGTCCAGCACATTAAGTCCCAAGTTTTCAATTATGTGAATATTTCAACAAGACTGACCCAGGTGCATTAAGACAGGTTGGAAACCATAGTCTAGGACTTAGATATTATTATATTAATTAATATGAGCTAGTATTAATTAATAGAATCCATTAATGATTATAACATAATTATATAGTTAATATTACAAATATTATGTTATGATATGATTATATTTTTATGTAATTATGTTACATAGCACATCATTGCACCATATATTATATGCTATATTTAAGTTTTTATAGGTGTTCCACATCTGGGACAATGGGACAAAATAACATTTTCATATGTCTGATGTTCTTGTCATCTTTTCACAATCCCGCGTTCAGCAAATTTCCTACACAGGTTTGGAGAGTGTTAGGAAGGTAAAGGCATAGATGTTATGATATCCTGCTCTTTCGTGTTCCCAAGATGCAGGTTCTGTCTGCTGCTAAAAGCATGAGTGGTTACGGTCTTCCACGGTCTTTGGTCTTCGTTCATCCAACCAGCCAACAAATACTTGTTAAGTTTCTGCCACGAGCCAGGGACTATTCTTTGTGCTCAGGAGACAAAATAAGTCTCTGCTTTCATGTAGCTTACATTTTCTTTGGGGAAATCACAGAATCCTGCTATTTCTCATAGGGTGGTTGTAGAAACCCCTCGGGGGAGCCAGCACCTGAGTGCCACACGTGAGGCATGAAGATACATAGTTTCCTGCTGGGGAAAGAGCAAGGACAAAAATCCTGGCAGGAACATTCTTGGCAATGAGGCCCCTGTGGTTATGGCAGAGTGAGGGGTAGAGTGGCAAGAGACAGGTGAGAGGGGTGTCATATCATGCATGACCTTATAGGCCCTAGTAAGGACTTTCAATTTATTCTGGGATGGGATGCCTTTGGGGGGCTTTAAGCAGAGAAATGATATTGTCTAACCATCATTTTAAAAAGATTTCCCCAGAATCTAATGTGGAGAATAGGTTATAGAGGACAAGAAAAGAAGCAGGGAGGTTAGTTAGGAGGCTATTATTAACGTAAGTTAACTTGAACTAAAGTAGTAGTAGCAAAGTAGAAGAAAATGGTTGCATTTTTTTGTTGTTGTTCTTATCAGTTATACATGACAATAGAATGTATTTTGACATATTATACATATATGGAGTATAACTTCCCATTCTTGTGGTTATACATGATGTGGAGTTGCACTGGTCGTGTATTCATACACGAACATAGGAAAGTTACGTCCCATTCATTCTGCTGTCTTTCCCATTCCCATCCTCCATCCCTTCCCTTCATTCCCCTTTGTCTAATCCAAAGTACTTCCATTCTTTCATACCTCCTTACCCCCTTATTGTGAGTTAGCATCTGCATATCAGAGAGAACATTTGGCCTTTGTTTTTGGGGATTGGTTTATTTCACTTAGCATGATAGTCTCAAATGGTTGCATTTTGGATATACCTTGGAGGAAGAACCAGCAAGAAGTTACTGACAGGTGGGATAAAAAGCATTAGAAAATGAGGATTCAGGATAACATCAATATTTTTGACCTAAGGAAGGGATAAAGAGAACTGCTATTGGCCAACGTAAGAATGTGGGAGGACCCAGTTTGTGTATGTGATGGAGGAATGGAGAGTTCAGGTGGACATGTCAGGTGTGGGATGCAGATTAGACTTCCCAACAGACTTAAGTAAGCAGTTGAATATTCCAGTGAAGAACAATTATCAATGCAGTTACACTTACTGATAAAAACTGTTACACGTGTCTCTCAGATTTATAATTTTAGCACAAAAGGGATGTCTTAGTTTTCTAGAAAACAGCCTGAAGACAAAAGTTCCATTGGGTCAGGAGTAGTGGAGCATGCCTGTAATCCCAGTGGCTTGGGAGGCTGAGGCAGGAGGATCATGAATTCAAAAGCAGCCTCAACAATTTAGCAAGACCCTAAGCAACTCAGCAAGACCCTGTCTCTAAATAAGATATTTTAAAAAGGGCTTGGGATGTGGGTCAGTGGTTAAGCACCTCTGGGATCAATCCCTGATACAAAAAAAAAAAAAAAAAGTTTTATTAGGGTTGTCCCATGTCTCATGTAATGAATGATGGAATCTGAAATCATGGGTATCTCATCAGTAACCCACTGTGCATTTTTGATAACTCAGATCCAAACTCATGCATGAGAGAATGATTTTTAGCCAGATTCACTTAAAGATTAACAAAATGTATCAAAGAGCACATGAATGCCCTTGGGAAGTTTCCAAGTGGGTCTAGGTAGCCAAGACCCTACTTCTCAGATAAAATGAATGTCGTTAACAGTCTATCACCTATTTTTTATAAAGAAGATGCTGCCAGGTTCTGTTTCCTTTCTCAGTAGACAGGGAAAGAGATTATGTACCATTGCAAAATCTCCAGAAAAGCCTTTCTTTATTTTGAAAAATGCCCTCTTGCTTTAAATGTCTCTCACTGAGGACATGAGGGGGAATTATCACCATTAGTATCCTAAATGGGATGAGAATTTTGATTGGATTTCACTGTGGTTCACAAATCTCTTCTCTTAGAAAGAAATACAAGGATTCAAAACACATTTCTCTTTGAAATATTTGCTTGGTCACAGGAGTGTCTAGTTTTACTGAACAGATACCACTCCTGATGTTAGGCATTTCCTGTGTAGTCCACTCCCAAAGACAGAGTGAACAGTGCTCATTCTGGCCTGAGATTTTTGGATAATGAAGAACTGCCTTTAGAAGGGAAGGCTAAGAAACTGATGGAAGGATATGGGAAATGACAATCCCCAAGACAGGGAAATGACAATTCTGGGAAGAAGGTGAAGAATTGATCCTTTCCCAATACATCCTTTCCCAGTGACAAGACAATCCCCGGGAAGGAGATATCTGTCCATCAGTCCTAAAATGGCAGTCCCTGAGAAGATGACAAGCATTTATCTCTTCCCAATAAATTCTTTCCCAGTAATAGTACAACAGATCCTGGAGGGAAAGAGATAAGTACTGAATGCTGGACCCTTCATCCTTGCCCAGTAAAAACAAGTTTCAAATTCTCACAACCTGTTTCCTGAATGCCCAAACTGACAAATTTTGTTAAAGAGATTAGATCATCTCTCAGCATAACCTATAAAAACCCAAACCCCTTCCAAACCAGGGGCCATTTTCTACCCAGAAAGTGAGCCCCTCTGAGGCTTGACTTCACTGCTGAATAAAAGGCATAGCTGATCCATGAAGTCTGCTCCCATCCTGGTTATTTGAGTTTTCATTATGGTGCCAGAACCATAATGAAATGATGAATAATAACCATTTTTGTTATTTTTGCTTAAACTGATGACACTATTCCTGGCTATTACTAGGCAACACATTTTGAAAGATAAAAATGAGGTAGCAGAACATATCAAGCTCTGTCTCTTACGTTATGGTCTCCTTTCAGTAGAAAAATAATCAGGACAAATGTCTGATTGCTAAGTAGAGAAATTCTTAATTCTGCCAAGACTACAGAGAGTCTAGAAACCTCAGTCATTAGTCTGGCATTGTGAGTGACTTTGTATGTGTTCTTGTGTAGGCCATTTAAATTTCTCTGACTTGGTTTCCTCATATGTAAAGTGAGGTCCATACCTAATTCATCCAATTGATAATTTTTAATAATACCGCTACAAGAGTAAAGCACAACACAACAGAACATCCAAATAAGAATACTTTTAAATGTAGAGGCCCATTATTCCTCATGAGGAAAGTATCTTTGCACTCACTCCTACAGACACCTAAGAGATGTGTCTACCAACTAGGGAGCATTTTATTTTATTTTATCTTTGGTTAATTCAAAAATGAATACACTGGTACTTTGTTCAGTAAGAGGTCCAAATAAGAGGTGTCATTTCTTTGCTAGAACTACCAGAGAAGAGGTTAATGAAATCAGACTAGTCAGAGAAAATCAGTGGAAGAAATGGGGTTAGTGATGGGTTTAATAACAATTAACACGAGTGTGGCTATGAACCAGCCACAGGACTAAGCATTTTGTAACTTTTATTCTAGCCAATTCTCACAAAAATAGGAAGAATATAGGATATTGAAACCAGGGGAATGGGAGGTCTAGGGGCTGGAAGAGTGCAGGAAGGAATGTTAGAAAAGAGGGCAGGAGAAGGTCTTTGAAGCAGCAGGAGTCATTAGGCTGACCAGGAGGGTAGCCTGATGGAACCGGGGCTTCAGGAAAATGGCAGTACTTGCCCTTATGAATGTGAAAGCTAACTCCTCTCTTGAGTTCTCCTGACTCTATGAGAGCTCTGCTCTCCAGTGTACCATGAGGTACATTAAAAAAGACCCATTTAAAAATCCTACACTTCAGGTAGTTCATGAGTGGCACAATAAAATCCAAGTGGTGAACCCTAAACAGGGCTGGCTTGGGAAAAGGGAACCCTCATGGACTGAGTGTGACCTTGGACAAGTGACTTCACCACAGGGGCCCCAGTTCCCCTTCCACTCACTGATATAATGGAGCTGAAGCTCTCTGTCACTATATGCGTGGCATCGGAATATGAATTTGTGTGTGTGTGTGTGTGTGTGTGTGTGTGTGTGTGTGTGTGTGTGTGTGTGGGGTGTGTGTGTGTGTGTGTGTGTGTGCGCCAGGAATTGAACCCATGGACACTTAACCACTGAGTCACATCCCAGCCCTTTTTTGTATTTTATTTAGAGATGGTGTCTCACTGAGTTGCTTAGGGCCTTGCTAAATTGCTGAGGCTGACTTTGAACTCTCCATCCTCCTGCCTCAGCCTCTCTAGCTGCTGGGATCACGGGTGTGCACCACTGCTCTGGGCTGGGATATGAATTTTTACATGCATCATTTTACTTAATTCTTTTCTGAAAACTACAAGGGAACTAATAATTACCCTAATTTTAAAATGAGAAAATGGTGTTGTAAAGAAGGTTAATTTGTTTAACATTACAGCGTTAGTAAGTAGTGGAACTGGGATGTGATCCTAGGTCAGTCTGATTCTAGGACTTATCCTGTAGAACCCCTTTCAGGAGTTCCATGAGATCAAAGCTATTTTCATAATTGCACGAAGAGATTTCTTTGCTTTTTCCACTCTCTTTCATGAGCATATTGTGGAATTTTCTGGAGGTACATGACATGTTATTATAACAGCTAGAATATAGAAGCCAATATGAGAATATAACTACCTTTCATTAAACGGGATATTAAAGACATTCTCAAATAATCAAATCAATACCACTCTTCTCATTCACCTGCTTTGTTTTAGTCTGAGAAATATGGATTTTTCTTAGAAGTGTTAACAGATCAAATGTTTGTTATTTTTAATGAACATGTAACCACATAAACAAAACACTTCAAGACCATCAATAATTTTTCCCTCAATATTTCTTAAGAGTATAAGAATTCTTGAGACAAAAACTTTTTTTAACATTTTCGATCCACACCAGTAGAACATACTGTAATATGCTGCCTCTGCCTATTTTATCTCTCCATGTGATTTCTCAAAAATAATGAACTGAACATTTTTTAAACAAGTATGAACTTTGAACTCTTAATTTTCTTCAATTTAACCCTCAGATATATTGTTTTAGAATTTTTTTCCAAATAACAAGGCTCAGTAAATGTAGACCATGAACTATATTTCTCTCTAAAACCTGCTTCTCTTTTGTTTACTATTCATGACTATCTATCCAACAAAATGCATTTTTGAAGGGGAGAAAAAACCCAGGTGAGAGTTTCATAGAACTTTCCACTTATTTAATCCATTCAACAACCTCACCATTAATAACTCTGTATCACAAATGAGATGAGTGAAATTTCAAAACAATAACTCATTCACTGCATTCAAGTAGTAAATGGTGGAGCAGGAATTAAAATCCAGGTTGTATGAATTTGGAGATCAAGATTTTAACCTGTACCCTGAACTATTTATTTTATATGCCAGGCACTGTGTTCTCCAAATAGTAATAACATCCCAGCAGCAGGAACAACTGCCATTTATTGAGTACTTACCATGTTTCAGTCATCATTGAAGGGACTTATGTGCATTTCCTGAGTGAATCCACACTCTACCTGTAAGTGCTAACTACCACTTATCCTGATTTTAGGTGTGAGGAAACTGAAATTCAGGAAATGTAAGTGGTTGGTCAAGAATATGAACCAAGATCTGTCAGATTCCAAATCTTTGCTTCTAATAAAAAAAAAAAAAAAAAAAAACTTAGTTCATCCTGGGTAAAGATCTTATACTCATTAGAACCAAACTGAATCTCATTTGAAACAGACAACCTGCAGGGCCTTAGCAAAGTTATTACTTCTGCTCTGAAACCAGTGTCAATCATGCCAACCCCGGAGAGCTGTGGCAATTAAAAAGATTATGTAATGAAAGTACCTAGACCTTATGTAACACATGACTGATACACAATGAACAAGGAAACCAAGACTGAGGGACCTAACTCACCCAAGGTCACAGAAAGAAAGATTTGTGGTCAGAGACCTCAATCCAGATTCTCAGACTTCAAATCCAGTGTTCTTTCCACTATCTCACACAGTCTTAGTAAAAAAGGGGATTTTATTAAAAGACCCCTTAGTTCTAGTGTAGTGCTAAATCAAATCCATTCACTCAGATCTGAATGTAGTTTCAGACAGAATTGAGAGATGTTATGAATGCACAGAAATAAGTTACTATACATAGCTGAACTGTTGCTCCCATTTCCATAGAATTTTAAGTAGAGAAAATCAAGATGTATCATTCTTAAAATATGAATAACCATTAAGATGTATCAAATACTCATCAATTCACTGATTCTATTCCTGTTAACCTAATCTCAGGGAATGGAGAAAAACTATATACAAGAAAAAATTTATTATAGTATTATAAAATACAAGAAATGAAAAAGAGTGGAATATTCTACCATAGGAAAATATTAGAAAATTTGGGCAATATTTATTCTAAGGGATATTGTGTATCTGTTCACATAATGACTACAAAGACCACACAGCTATAGGAAAATTGTCACTTATAGATTAGTGTGAAGTGACACAGAAGTATGCAGAATTGTTTCCATGCCATATTGATCACTAACCATGTTTTTAAAAACAATTAAGAAGCAGTATATGAAAATAGACTGAAAACTTCCAGGTGGCTAGAAATTTTCCCGAACAATTTGTTTTCTATTTTACATATTTTATGTAATATTATAGAGTTTATTTTTATAATTAAAAGATAGTGAGGAATTGCAATAATGAATTTGATTGCAAGTTTATTATACCTACTATATCTGATAATGGCAGCCAGGGAAGATGTAAAGAATCCACAAATCCAGAGAATAATATCATTCTCTGTATTAAAAGCCCAGAAACCGATTTGGTGCCTAAATTAATTTTATTCCCTTATTTCATCTTCTTGACTGGTAACCCTGTGAAATCTCAGGACTGGCCCAAATCTTGCTCCTAAGCTGCTGCAGAAGGAAGCATGATGCCTCCCTGGAACTGGGCAATAAACCCAGTTTTAACTGGGGTACTTTACTGCGGTGAACGCTTTACATTTTCCTGGCTTGAAGCCATCCCGAGAACAGGTGCACCGTAAGCGAGCACACCGTGGTCAGGTTCACATCCTCCCCACCGAAGATGACTGCCTGGAAACAGAAAGGGGTTTAGAGGTGGACCTCGGGGAAGGTTAAGTGATCAGGCAAAGTACAGAAGGTCTACGCTTAGCAACCTTTGTCCCAGAGGTGGTAACAGGAGGATTCTATTGCCATATTCTTACCAGCTTCATGCAGACGTATTCTCACTATGTCCAATCCCTCATTCACAGCTTCTCTCAACTTCTCCAGGGGCTCTGGGAAGGCCGAGTTGTTCATCATCAGGACACTGATCTCGTAGCTGTCATTGTGGCAGTTTTGACGGAACTGGGTGGGCCAGAACGTCAGCCCAGGCTGAAAGAGCAGTGAACACAAAGCCAAGCCCAGCAATGGTGTCTTCATGACCTCAGAACCATACTCCCCACGCTCACTTGCTTTGTCCTGGCTTCCAGGGACGCGGGAACTCTGGCTGGACAACCTCTAGCAGAGTCGCTGTGTCCACTCCTCCCCAAACTCCTTTCTGGTCATGCCCCACTGGTCACATGGGCCGTGAAACACAGCCTGCCTACCAGCAATTAGCAGCTGCATTATGGTAGGAGATGAACCAAAGTTCATCATATGTTTGCACACAGAAAGGTTAGAGCTATAAACAAGGAGATTACCTGGGCCTCACCCAGTAAAATACATCAACTTGTGACACATCACTGGGAAGAGGGAAAAGAGGAAGAGGGTCGTATATTACACATAATAAGCCTTGTGGAATGGAAAATAAAGGTCAGAGGGCTTACAGAAAGCAGAGATACAATGGCATATTAGTGCTTAGGTTCTTGCTGTACATCAAACAGGAAGAACTATGTTTCAGTTATCTAGTCAAAAGCTATTTATTGAGACTTGACTAAGTATCAGGCATTGGTGAGGTGTTGGACATCCAGTCATGGGTGATGTAGATACATTAACGTTCTCACGGAACATGCTTTCTAATGAAGAAGACAACATTAAACAAATAACTATGAATAACTAAATTAAGCAGTGAAAAAAAAAGTACAGACTGCCCTGGGAACACACAGAAGGTTAACATAAGCTCTTCTAGAAAACCAAGGAAGCTTCCCTGCGACAGTGTCCTCTAAAGTTGAGCCCTGAAGGATAAACGGGCATTAGCTGAATGAAGAGATTGGGAGGGCATTCTAGGCAAGGGGACAACTTATGTAAAGACCCAGAGGTGGGACAGGGCATGGTATGTTTGTGTAACTGAAAGAGGTATAACATGGTTGGGGGTCAGAGAGCTGGGAGTCAGAGGGCAACAGAGAAGGCCAGAAGAGCAGGCCATGGAGTTTCCTATAAGCTACTAAGGATTTTGGACTATATCATAAAAGCTGAGAAATGAACTTGATCAGATGAATTTTGAAAAGATCACTTAGGCCAACATGGAAGGAATGTCCTGGAGAGAAGCAGGTTCTGGAACAAAGGAAGCATAAGTGAGTTCTAGATTAAGGCTGTGGCAGTGCAGTTGTGTTAAAGAAATATCTAAAAAGAAAATTGGATGGAATTTGATGTTTGATTAGATTTAGGGCATTAAGAAAAGGGAGGAACAAGGGCAAACCTGATAGTCTCAGCTGGGTGACAAGTTGTTTATTGAGCTCTAGAATTCTGGAAGGGTTGCAGGTTAAAAAGAGAAAACCATGACTTCTGTCTGTGGACATGGATTTTAAAATGTCTGTTCAGGTGTGATAAGAGCCTTTGTGGAGTTTTGATAGGAGAACCTGGATTTAAATGGAGGTTGGGAAATAAAGTCAGAGGCATAGTGTGATTGATCAAATGATGTCATTCTTCCAACTTTGACTTAATGACCATGTAAGGAAAAATTTGTGTCTTAAAACTTAAAATTGTGAAGAATAAGTGTGTTAACTAACACTAAAACTCTTCTGCAGAAGTAATTTTATTTGTGATTTAAATCTCACCTGAAAATAAGTTCAACAAATCTAAATGAAAGTGATTCACACATACACAAAATTACATAAAATCTGTACTGCAGCCATTCATTAGATCACTTTAATGACCTTTCAGGGACTTCAGTTTCTTAGCTGATGACCCCTTGGCATTGGGAGTTCTATTTCCCCAGTGCAGGACCTACTAGGAGGATGGATGTCCTCAGGGTACAGCTTGGAACAGATCCCATGGGCCAGTAGGGTAATTCTGCTTCCTGGGACAGGTGAGGGATTGCTGGGTCTAACACTGGCTCCCTTGGCTTGGCTTAGCAGATTCTAACGTTCAACCAGTTGAAAGAAGAAACACATTTTTTTTGGTTATTTTTAACCATTCAGTAAATCAAAGATCAATGGATGGGATTAGTACAACTGAATGGTAAAGTACTTTTGATTCTTGTCATTTCATAGTAGAATAGCTAGTTCTAGGAACATTTAGCTATTGGGCTGGAGTTGTGGCTCAGTGGTAGAGAACTTACCTAGCATGCTTGAGGTCCTGGATTTGACTCTCAGCACCACATAAAAAAAAAAAAAGAACAACAACAACAAAGATCCACCTGCAACTAATACACACACACACACACACACACACACACACACACACATATATGTATATTAGAGATATTTAGCTATTGAAAGTAACCAGTTATGCTGCTTTCACTAGAGGTGGAAGGGAGGAATAGAGTGAGAACCAGAGGGGAGGTAGGGTTAAGGGTGGTATTTTTAGTGTGGAAATTAGTTGGTAGGAACTACCATTGGTAGGAACTATTAAATGTTGATAGGAAGCAGCTGGCAGAGAGGAAGAGGTGGAAGGCATCAGAGAAGAGTGGAAACTAAATGAGGATGGCTCAAGAAAGGAGGAGGAAGTGGAGTTCCTAACACTAGAAGCAGCTGTTCTGGGATGCTTAACCTACGTGTATATACTAGATGTATGGGCTGGAAGATGAGGTTTGTGTTCGGAGGTTGAAATTTACTTCCTGAAGGAATTGAATCACCTGATCAAAGTGAAAGGAGAACTGGGGTCCACCTGACATTCGAGGAGAGGGGAGGAACCTAAAAAGATCCTGTAATGAGGGCGAGAAGGAACTGTGCCACAAGGCCATGGGCAACAGTGAGCTGAAAGTCTAGCAACTGTGGATTTACTGTGGCCTCATTCAGCCTGGCTTTATGATTTTTCTCCAGCGAGGTTCAACTGCTCAGGAAAGTGAGTGGGTGGGTGTACTCAGGTATGGACATTTCCAGGATGCCACATTAAAAGGACAAAAGGATTCCAAAAATTGAGGAAAGTCAAAAAGAGCTATTGTGGAAACAGACTATGAAATATAAATTAAAAGAAGGGAATTGGTGCAGATAGGGAGTAAGAAAAGGGGATGCAAAAGAGATTTTTAGGAAGATCCCCAGAAGTAGAGGTGCAGGTAAAAATGGGGATGATTGAAATGAACCCTGGAAAGTATGTTGGAGTGGATTCTCCGCCTCACTGATCTGAACAGCTCAGAATGGCTGAGAGAGAGGGGAGCAAAATGTCTTTGAACCAAAGAACTCAAGGAATCCAGAGTCCCGCTTGTTGGACAGGCCATGTACTGGGTGTTAACACCAGCCAGATTGAGAGCAGGCCCTTGCGGCAGAGGAAGACCAATCCATGCAATAGTAGATGAGGGAGAGCAACCGGAGCTTCAA
The DNA here is from genome assembly GCF_902686455.1 of Sciurus vulgaris. Taxonomy (NCBI): domain Eukaryota; kingdom Metazoa; phylum Chordata; class Mammalia; order Rodentia; family Sciuridae; genus Sciurus; species Sciurus vulgaris. The sequence continues at coordinate 83,586,651 of NC_136465.1, forward strand.
AAACAGACAATTGTTAACAAAAGGGGACAGAATGCTCATGGCTATGTGGTATATGGCTCAAAGGGTCAGAAGTTGTTTTTCCAATAAATATTTTAAAATGACAAAGTAGATCATGCACATATCTAATGAATAGGTGCAGATAAAACAATAAAATAACCACTATGCTCCCACATTGCAGCCTAAGATACAGAATATTCCTAGGACCTTTGCACTCCTGTGGACTCGGTCCTGAAGATGTCAACTCTTTTCCCCTCCCAATATTGCCAAGAGGAGTAGGGAACAGTCTATAAAGAGACGAAGGATGTTGAGGCATTCGATGATCATGACACTGGTGTTCCAGGATCCACAGTTAAGTTTTTGGATAACGGTGGGAAGAAAGTGAGATTGGGGGAGGGGGAACAGTATGGTGAAGAAAGAATGCTGGAAAAGATGTGGCTCCCAGGGCTGATCCTTTAGGGGTGGTTGGTGTGGAATAGGCAGGCTCTCTGTAGGTTCTCCTGGAGGGAGGCTGTGGATTCACAGGAGTCACTTTCATCCAGGACAGTGCTGTGGTTTTTTTGTGGGGCAGGGTGGCTTGGGCTCGGTGACTGATGCTGGTCAGGCATGGTTCTTTTAGTGGATGTCAGAAAGAATGGAACACAGCTGCAGACAGGCACAAGGCCATCATAAGGCCAGTTTACCTTTGCTACAGGTAATGATTTCAGCTGTTGCACAATGGTGGCCAAGCTTTCACTCAAATATGGCCTTCCAACTTGTTAATTCACTGCTCTGCTCAATTCCTGTGGCAGGACAAGAAATAGAAGCAGCAAATAGTTTTATTTTATTTTTTAAATTTAGTTCAGAAATTACAAGTATGAAAGCAAACCATGTCAAGGGGGTTGATGAGGCAAACAAACTACCCTGTGCTTTTTGAAAAACCATTTCTCTCTCTCTTTGTTGTTGTATCTTTATTTAATTAATTTATTTCTTTGGTGCCAAGAATCAAACCCAGTGCCTCACACATGCTAGGCAAGTGTGCTACCACTGAGCCATAACCCCAGCCCCTACCAAGTCCTTTTGATTCAAATACAAAGAAGGAAAAAGAAAGGAAGGAATAAAGAAATTATAAGAAAATAAAAAAAGAGAAGGCAGAAATAGCTCTGGAAATCCTGATGATAGTATATTACAAAGAAAAGAATATCAAATGTGAAGGACCAAGCTAACAGTCCTTCCTGAATCCTTTCAGATAAAAATTATGTGTTTTTGTTGTAAAACTATTAACACGTTTCATAATTAAATGGAGACTGGTTCTGTGGAATGTTGCAAGGGTCAAAAGTAAATAATGGCTAATATTAAAGTAAATTTTATTGAATACTGTTAGAGTAAATAATATGAAAGCAAATACAAAAGTAAATAATTCATATGTTGAGATCCTCATCCTCATAGCGATGGTATCAGGAGGTAAGACGTTTGGGATATGATTACATCATGAGGGTGAGGTTCATTAAGGTGAGTAGAGCCTTTATAAGGAGAGGCCCCCCAAGAGGCTGTTCCCTCTTCCATCATGTGAGGACCTAGTAAAACCACAGACATATACAAGCCAAAAAGTGGGTCTCAACAGATGCTGAAACTACCAGCACCTTGTTCTTCTTCCTAGCCTCGAAGATTGTGAGAGAGAAATTTCTCTTGTTCATAAGGCACCTGGCTTGAGGTATTTTGTTACAGCAGCCCAGATGGACTGAGTTACTCTGTAGTATGGCACAAAATTCTCTAAAGACATGAGAAAAAAAAGGAAACTACTCCACATAGGAAGGGCAGCTAAGCAAATCACCAGATTTTGCCATTCCTTAGGTCTGGTAGCTCTCGGGTCTCTTATATGTTTTCTACTTCAAAATCCTGCCCATCTCTGCAGCTTTCTTTGTCCCTTCATCTCAGTGGAGATGCAGAGATGATTTTTCAAAGAAATTTTACTCAGGAACGAATAGAACTAAAACATGGAAGTTTAGATAGAGATTCTGATCTGAACTTATTGAGGAAAAATGATTATAGTAGAGTATTTCTTAACTGATAATTAACTGAAACACACTGGATGCTGTAGCCGGAGGACACATGCACTTCTGCTTTCCCCAGGAAAGTTGGTTTGCTCATTAGGCTCCCTGTTTGCACCAAATTTGTCAACTGTATTTATTAAAGTATGCTCTTAGTCAAATGGTATGTAATTTAAGAAAAAGTATATGTTGAATATCTTAAAGGCAAATTACTAAGAAACTTGTCATGGCATAATTAAGCAAAATGCTGGGAATCATTGAAAAGATTCTGCCCTTAGAGTGCTTCTCAATTGTCTTAATACATCAAATGCTGAAACAGAAGATGCAGTGAGGTGTGGTTTACACAAGAAAGCTGGCTCAGCCAGACACGGTGGTGAATGCCTGTAATCCCAGGAACTGGGGACACTGGGGCAGGAGGATCACAAGTTTGAAGCCATCCTCAGTAATTCATTGAGGCCCTAAGCAGCATAATGAAACCCTGTCTCAAAATAAAAAAATAATTTTAAAAAGGACAGGGGATGTAGCTCAGTGGTAAAGTGCCCCTGGGTTCAGTACCCAGTCCGAAAAAAAAAAAGAAAAGAAAAGAAATTAAGCTGACTCAGAGCTCTGATTAGAGGATTCATGCTCAAAAAAATTCCTGGACCTGTCACTAATTGGTGAATAAATGAGCATAAATATGTTTGAGATTAAAATTTTAAGGTAAAAATTTATTTTTAATGATTTATGCTTTAACTGACTTTGCATTGGTCCTATTTGTGTAGAATAATGTAATGTCAAATAAATAGGTAACTAAAATGCCATATGGCTTTGCCAAGCACCCGGATGGGTTTGAATATGCAAACTTTCTGAGTTGGGCATAGAGAAATACAGTTTTTATACAATAAAATGGAGAAGACTTGAAGCTTCTAGGACAAACAGGAGAATGGTGATAAAGAGGAAGGAAGAAGAAAGAGAGGAAGAAGAAAGAGAAAAGGAAGAGAAAGAGGAGGAGGAGGAAGGAGATAGAAGAACCAATAAATTATAAGATGCTGGGAGCTACATAGAAAGAAATGGGGCTGGCAACTTTTAAGAACAAGGATGGCTAAAATAAAAATGAGGTTTGTATTTTCCTCAAGGAAAAATACTTTCTTTATTCACACAACAGGTGTTTATTGAGAATCCTCTAATTATTCTCAGCATTGGTGATGCAGCAAGAATGAACAACTTTCTGCCCTTGTGATAATTGTACTCCAGGGGTAATACAACTAAGTTTTCTCGAACCTGCAAATCAGCGCTGAATACCGTGAGCCTAGTTTGTGAGAATTACAGAAAGGTGCTCAGACCTGTGTGCTCAGACTGGATCAATAGCATACATATGGAAACAGGGTGCCTGAAGATTTGCAGAGGCATGGGTTTGACATCAGAGGTGATTATGGTAACCCGAGACCTTAGGGGTTTGATGAAATACTCGGAGGATTTGCAGATTTACAGAATGAGATTCAGAGTAGTCTTATTTAGATCACAAGGTAGGTGACCCTACTGACATCTTAAGATTGTTGTAGAGGTGTGCTGAGCCTCTACATCTAGCACCATTTCTTGGGGTGTTTCAGGAGAATGGATTTGTCTCTTTTCCTTGGTGTTCTTGCTTTGTGTATTCCTTCCCTCCCCCATTCCAAGAACAACTGTAACTTAATCCACCCACTATGTCTTTTCTCTCTTCTTCCCAAGCCCATTTCTTATTCCTCTGTGCCAGGGGTAGCTGGAAAATATTTTAAGCTTCCTACTCACTTTTAGATTGACTCCTCTCTCCAGGTGGCTGTGATTTTACTCTCTGGGAGGTATGTGTCAGAGATGGTAGTGAGTTATCTCGCTGTAATAAATTTCTTTGTATCCTGGAAATGGCTGTTTTCTCTTACCTTAACACAACAAAAGGAGATGGATGCACCTTACTCTAGCTGCCAGAGGGTGGTTAATTGGGTGGATATTTCAATCCTGATATAATGTCTCTGCACAACATCTTATTTTTGTCCCCTGGAATAGCTAGAGGATTATTTCTCAAAATGATATAGGTTAAAATGATAGAAAGAAGACAGTCATCCCTTTCCTGAAGTGCCGGTTTTGTATTGATCATGCTTAGCAGGTGGTTGGAAAGGCCTGGAAAGCATTTAAAGGATGGTGTGCTGCGAGACAAGGAGGGGCTTTTTGAGTTCCAGGAGGCAGTCTGATATTCTTAGCAAGCAAACATTAAACTTCAAGCTGGACTTGAACCTTATTTTAGGTGTTGGCTAAGTATATGAACTTAAAAGTTTACCTAAATTTGCCAACCCTCAGTTTTCTCCTCTTAAAAACAAATTTTATTTCTATTCTAGCACATTTTTCAGGTTAAGCCTAGCCATGACCCCTCTTGGAGTTTGGATATGGTTAAGTATGCCAGGTGATTGATGGGATTTGACCAGATTAAGTCCACTTATTCAAGGCTGAAGAGCCATCTTGGGTAATTCACCCCCAGATAAACCCCAACAGTGAACTGCGAGCTTAGTTGCCATATTACTCAAATCAGTCTCTAGTTCAACCCATAGATGCATGCCTTAGTTCAAGGGAGAAAAAGTTCTGCAAGAAAAAACTGGAAGAACATTTGACTGAGTCATAGATAGAAAGAATTGCTTAAGAGCTCCTCTAACTGGCTCCCTCACATATAGGACAGGATGTTTTTCTCCACTTGGTTAAGAAAGCCACCCAGACTTGCTACCTTAAGGGTCAAGGCTTAAGGTGTCAGAAGCTGGTGGAGCTGTGGCAGCACCTGTTGGGGGATAGCAGTGTACTAACAATTGGCACCTGCCTATAAAGACACCTGCTGGAGACCCTCGTGCTAAGAGGGCCCAAGCAGTATCTAGCACAAGTAGTCATTTTGGACAACATTCAAGACGTGCCCTGGGTCGTCTAGAAATACTCACAGGGGTAACAAGTGAAAATAAATTACTACTGTTGCTTTGAACATGGTAGATTCCAGTGTGTGGAATTGTGGATTAATAAAATTAGAAGATGGTGTTATAAAGTTCCTGGTATCTAGTAGGTGCTCAACAAATATTCATTATGGTTATACCTTGATGCCCTTCTCTAGGCAGCAGCATGCATTACCCCTTCTTTTGTTCTGCTTTGTGTATTGTAGGTATTTCCTTTCTAATTTTAATTGAAAATGTGTTTTATTGAAACTAATTTAATCAAAATGGCTAAATATATACCATCTTATTTATAATACAAAAGAATGCAAGAAATTTTAGTTTTATTCAAATAATGCTGATATAACCAGATGTGAGTAAAAATTATCCTAAAACAAATATTTGGAATCTACTGTAGGAGCAAAAGTTTAAGTTACATTTGTGTAGATATACTTCTTTATTACCTAAAACGTGTTTTAGTTACCAACAGAACATATTTGAAAGAAAGAGGTTTTGAAATGCAGAGTGGTACATAGTCCTTTTCACATTACATATGTGATTAGGAAAAATAATTTCTCTAATGTTTAAAAGTTCACAAAATTATTGGAAGGATGAACAAATATCTGATGGAATAGGATCAGATTTAAAGTGATAAGAAGATCAAGGGCAAGAAAAGTCTTTTTAATCCTTCAAGATTGCAAAAACCAATTCCCTGAAGACATGAAATCAACTGTATTATGTGCATCTGCATTCCATGCACGTTATTTTTCTGTTAAAAACTGCCAAGAGTTGTACAGTTTCACTATTGGAATAATATATCAAATTGACTTTGCAGTTATCTTTTTGTATTTTGGAGCTAAGATATTCCCTCCAGGTCTCAAACATCTTTATAAGCTCTCTCAATTCTCATCGATCTAGATGAAGATGGAATGACCCTGATGAGTAAAGATGGAAAAAGAAGTGGAGCGCATTTATACTGGAACCCACAACATCCTGGTGAAATAGAGTGTATTCAAATTAAGGTGTTTGCCTGAGAAGTGGAAGCTTAGAGTCCACAAAACATAATACAAGCTATTACCAAAGCTATACATTTGACAAGAAAGAAACTAGAATTATATTGAAGTTGTGACTATGAGAATTCTTGACAAAAAAATTAGAACGCTGCAAGGGCAGATGGAAACATTAACAGACTTAGCAGGAGTGATGGCAACAATGCAGGAGATTCAGTTTATTAATCTGTTTTCTCAAGTATTTTTTGCTGTGTAACTGCAGGCCAGAGAGTATGTGATGCTGCTGAGGACATTCTGCACGACCCTACAGAACTGGAGACAAAAGGAAAGAAAAAAAGGTCATGAAGGAGGGTTAGGAATAACACAACAGTTTTTTAGTTCAGTGCTTTTGAGTTTAACTTTAAAAACAGGAAGAGATCATAGCAATTGAGACACATATTTCCAATTCACTGTTAGTGGAAAGGTTCCTGGAAATGATATACTCAGAAAAGAGAAAAAAATTTCCACTCCAAACATGTTAAGAGCCTGTTGAAGACGATTGCTGAGAAGATGAAAGGAGCTGAGGACCCAGTGTGGAAACTGGGGGGGAGTTTGAGACAGGAGAGTATGAAAATGTTGAGGCTCCACTGGAGGCCAGGGCATGTGACTTCATCAGGCTGACTGTCTCCTCTGCTAAGTGTTTGCTTAATGATCGTCTATATTAGAGGCAGACGACAAACAAGATCTCTATACTTAACTACAAATGACTGGGTTTGAGTGAAGAGCTTGGAAAATCATGAAAGGGCCAATGAAGTGAAAGTGAGAGAAAGTTTAAATGCCACAAAAAATAACATCTGCCATTTATTGAGCACCTATTGGAAACCTGAAAACCTGATAAGAGCTTAGGAAATCATGAAAAAAAAAAAAAAAAAAAACACTGAAGTGAAAGTAAGAAAAAGTTCAAATGCCATAAGAACTAACCATGCCATTTATTGAGCACCAACTGGAAACTTACCCCTCAGACTGGTTTTCTTATATATTACTTTGTTTAATCTTCAGAACTATATTTTGAAAGATTTTATTATCCCCATTTTATGGAAAAAGGAAACTCTTTGGGTTTCTGACATGAATGATGGAGTAGAGCCAAAATTGGTCAGTTCTGCCACATTCCAGGTCTTTCTACTCAGTGCTGGGGCTGAGGCTGGCTAGGAGGGCCTGGAGTAAGGTCCTGGGAGGGCAAGATCAGAGATCAACTTCGATAATAAAGAAAGAGCTTATGGAAGGGGAATGAGGAAGTTTGGAATGGAATAAGAAATATGAGACATAAACGTATAAAACAGTTGTACAAGGATAACAGACATAAAAGAAAGTCAAAGCAGTTGAAGAGAAAGGCAAAAACTTGAGGAGTGCTAAATGTGCAAGGGTGTGTAATTAGGTGCCACATAAGGCATGTTTAGTTAGCTTTTATTTTAAAAATGTGAAAAAAAAAAAAAAAAAAAGAGAAAGAAAGAGAAAGGAAAGGAAAAGCTTTCTGGGAGATCCCATCTTTACATGGTGAATGAACTTAAGGTGACATTGTGAGCCCTGATCCCTTCCTGAACTCCAGATTCAAAATTCTAGGGTCTCTTGACATCTCTCCTGAGGTGTGGAATGGAGGTCCCAAGCCCAGCAGGTCTGGAACAGAGTCCTAGATTGCCTCCTGCTGGACCTTCCTTCCAGCCTTCCCCATCCCAGGAAATGGGATCCTCGCCCTATTGATCAATCAAAATCCTAGGAGTTGTCCTTCATTCTTTTTTCTTCCCCTAACTCCCATCTCCAACAGGGAGGTGGCTCTGCTGCCACATTTCTAGAAAAAGGTCCACTCTTTTCTTCTTTAATCCATGCCATCATCTCTTGCCCGGGATGCTGTGTGAGACTCCTAACTGGTCTCCCTGGTTGAGCGTCTTATGATCCATTTCCTACACATAGCCAATAGATACTTTATTTAATTTCGGGTACTGGTCATTGAACACAAGGGCACTCTACCACTGAGCCACATCCCCAGCCCTAGTTTGTATTTTATTTAGAGACAGGGTCTCACTGAGTTGCTTAGCACCTCACTTTTGTAGAGGCTGGCTTTCAACTCGTGATCCTCCTGCCTCAGCTTCCCCAGCTGCTGGGATTACAGGTGTGCACCACCACACCTGGCTGCCAGTAGATATTCTAAAGATACTAAATGAGATTATGTAACATGTCTTCCAATAGCTTGCCATTTTATTTGATATGGCATCACAAACATACCGGATTTAACAAGGGCCAAATATTCATTCACTGTCTTTTCTTTCTGCTTTTTAAGTCTTCTCTTAAAAAAAGAAAAATAGATACATGTACACATGTATTTATTTTAGTTGCCAATGCACCTTTATTTTACTTATTTTATTTACATGTGGTGCTGAGGCTCAAACCCAGTGCCTCACTCATGCCAGGCAAGCGCTCTATCACTGAGCCACAGCCCAGCGCTAAGTCTTCTCCTTTTCCCCTGCGTTCTATTTTGATACAGGGTCTCACTAAGTTGCTCAAGCTGGCCTCAAACCTGACATCCTCCTGCCTCAGGCTCCCAGATCACTGGAATTGCAGGTGTGTGCCCCATGCCTGACTCTCTGTGACTTTTTTGGGGCTTATATTTTAAGTGTATTAATTAGAGATGGTTTTGCATTGGTTTCTACCAGTGCCTGAAGGCACTGCCAATTGGAACATGTTAAGAGTTGTTCTTAATTTTTTAATTAGACTTTTTATTTTAAGATAATTGAAAATTAACACTGAGACAACTGAGAATTGACATGGATTATTGAAGATTAACATCTATCCTCTGTCTTTAACAAGTGATTTTTATTACTGTAGTTATATAATAAGTCTTAAAATAAGTAGACTGATTCTTCCTATTTTTCTGTTATTAGTAAAGCAGAGAAATCCCATAAATTCTTAGCCAGTTTATTTAATGGTAAAATTTTGCAGTCATAGTACAATATTATAACCATCAATTGATATTGATGCATTTAATTCTTGTAAAAGAAATTCACAATTTATGAACTTAATTTAACTTAATTTAATTTAACTTTGGTTATGAAGGCCCAACTGCCTTCTATTTGTTGAAGACTTCTTTCCTCCATTGCATTTCATTTACATCTTCATTGAAAATATATTTATTTCTGAGTTCTTTGTTCTGTTTTAGGAATGGATATATCTATCTTTCTGACTTTAAAAAACATTGTATTATGTGTCTATGCAATCAATCTTGAAATCAAGAAGACTTATTTTTTGTACTTCTTTTTCAAAACTGTTTTAGCTATCCTAATTTCTTTGTTGTTCTACACAAATTTCAGAATACTACTGTCTGTGCCTTCAAAAAAATCTTCCTGAAATTTTGATAGAAATTACATTCAACTTGTATATCAGTTTGGTGAAAATCAATCTCTTTACTATATTGTATCTTTCAACCCATGGACGTGGAATGTCTCTCCATTTATTTAGATCTTATTTTATTTCTTTCATCACAGTTTTACAGCTTTCAGCATACAAATAACATACATATTTTGTTAAATATGTACCTCTTTCATTTTTCAAGTGATCATAAATGTCTGCATACACATTGCTGATATACAGAAGTATGACGGATTTTCATGTGTTGATCTTGATTTATGTGACTTTGCTAAACTCAGTTACTAGTTTTAGAATTTAACAAAATATATTCTTTCAAATTTTCTGTATATACAATCCTGTTGTTTGTAAAAAGGTGCAATTTAATATCTTTCTGATATATGCATGTTTTTTCTTTCATTATTGCACTTATTAGAACTTCCAGGTGAGAGCAGACAGTCTTACTTTTCATCTAAATTGTCAAATTTCTGTGTACAGAGTTGGTTACTTATTATCTCTTAATGTGTACAGGGTCTGCAGTGCTGTCCCCTGTTCTTGATATTGGTAACTTGCGTGTCTTTCTGTTTATCAGTTATGCTAGAGATTTGTCAATTTTATTGATCTTTTCAAAAAAACATTTTTACATTGATTTTGTCTTTTGTTTTCAATTGCATTGATTTCTGTTCTGATTATTTCTTTCCCCTTTGTCAGTTTTAGACTGACTTTGCTCTTCTTTATGTTTCTGAGGAGAGAGCTTTCTGGGTTTTACTGTAACCCTGTTTTAGTTTCCTAGAACACCCCTCTGGCAGGGACAGGGAGGGGGCTCTGCCTCATTGGGACCAGTTGGAGGTAGAAGTCTAGACACCTGGTCTTTGTTGACATCCAGCATAGGAGTTCCTCATTTCCTGTACACATTAAAAATTAATAAGGAATCAACTCTGTACACAGAAATTCCATCCTGTGCAAGGATGGAATTTCAGATGGACACTGGGTCTTCACTAGTAATTCCTGGGGTGGGAAGGATTGGAGAATCTGTTACTGCATCTCTGATCCCAAAGGAGAACCTGTTTTTGTAGATTCATCACTACTGGGTGTTTGCAAAAGTCCTGACTCTCTAGAAGGGCTCCTTTGTCCCCGCCCCATGGGGTAATGGTAGGGGAGGCCGATTACTGTCACATAGTGGTGGAATTTAGGTTCCCGTCTGGTTTCCACTGACACCCTGGCAGGAGGTGGAGATAACATCAGTGAAGATAACAGTTCTGGCTCCCTATGAGGTCTTCTCTGATACCACCCTGGGCTGGTGGGTTTGGGTGTCTCCTTACAGTTTACCAAGAATGGAAATTTGGGTTTCTCACTCAGCCTTTGCTGGTGCTTTTTCTGCCCCGCTATAGTATGAAACTGTAGTAGAGCTGTTGTTATCTACAAGGTTTGTCTTATTAAGCTGTCTTTCCTGATCCTTTTTATAAAAAAAAAAAAAAAAAAAAAAAAGCAGGTTTGTGTTGGGGCTTGTGTCTGCACTTGGAAGTGTTTCCAGATGGCCAGCTCTTCAGTTACAAATCTTGGATATAGGAGGTGAAAGAAAACAGAAGGAACTCACAGCCTTGTTGATGACTGGGTTCTGAGTCCCCTCATAGATCTGTCCTTTTTCTCTCCACTTTTCAGACTCTTCTTGTTTGTTTTCTATAAAACGTGCAGGATTTTTGAAGGAGGAATAGGGAAAAGCATGTCTACTCCAGTTTCTCAGAAGTAGAAATCTACCATTGAATTTTCTTCCTTTATGACTAGGGTGGCCTCCAGATCTTTAGCCCATAGCTTGTTTAGATGGAGAAATTAGACAATTTTAATACGGCATTCAAATAACAGAGAAATAAACAATTATTGACCTAAGATAGCAGGATTCGGTAGACAATTTTGTGAGGGAATAGAAGAGATGTTAACCTACCTATTAGTGGCTTGGTGCAAAGCTGTTTCTCAGGTGTGAAGGTTCAAGGGGGAAGGCAGTAATAAGGAAAACATGAAAATATTTATCTGCTTGACTTCTCTGCAATAGTGGAATTATAAACAATGGAATAAACCTTATTTTTCTAGAATTTTCATTATCTAGTTTAGTTTATATATGACTCAGAAAATTATTTTGACATATAACATGAATTTTTATCAACTTAAGGTAAATAATGAAAGTTTTGATTTCATGCAAATTATTTTATGGGAAATTCATAATTTTTAATGTCAATGATACTATTGTGATGGAAACTATCATTCGCTTATCTTTTTTGGTTAAACTATCATTTGCTTATCTTTTTTCCATTGTGACATGTTACAGTGAAAAATAAGATACTGTAGGACCCCCCAAAAGGAAGACCCTTACTCGAGTCTCAGGATGGCGCGCTCCAGGAAACACGAGACCGGCTTGATGCAAAAGCACGAGGCACTTTAATAACGAAGCTCCGGGCCAACACGTATCTCACGCAGGAGATAGAGGAGTTGACCCCGAGGCTCAGAAGTCAGGGGTTTATATAGGAAAAGTTAGGGAGTTTGGCGTGGGTACACATAATTGGCTGATGCAAACATAAGCGGGCACATGACTACATTGATTACATCAGCAAGTATACGTGCAAATTGACATTCCAGCAATGTGGTAGGGCAGTTTATTTTGGTTAGCAGGGGTCAAGTTAACCTTAAAGAAAAGGGAAGAAGGGGGAAAGTGGGTGACACCAGATGGTCCACGGCCTTGTGGAGATTGTTTATCCTCCATGGCCAGTTAGTTTTTGATGATTTGGCAGTCTTATTTTAGGCTTGTTTAGGTATGTTCAGGCCTCAAGCCTGTCCCTCTTTGTTTCTTTTCCTAAGTTCATTTGCTAGACTACAGATTCTGTGCTTTAATTATGGGCACTTAAATTTTAACTCCTTCAATACCTTCTACTTGTGTAGCAGTTTATTCTGTATTAGATATTTTCACGGACTAACCTCTAATAGAAATCTCAGTGCAGTATTATAAACTTCATGAACTACAATTTGATCAGTTCCAACATAAACTAAATGAGGCTTATCCTTGCCTTGACTGACATGTTGTGACAGTTAATAATAATGACAGTAATAATAAGATATATTGACAATAATAGCAGACCATATAAACACTGTACAGGTGAGATGGGCATCTTTCTCAGTGATGTGACTTGATGGGCATGGGAAGCCCACTTTTCCAAAACATGGCCTTAAATATTTCTTTGAGTTAAAATACCATTTTCTGGGATCCTATATTTCTCACCATGCAATTCTTAATTAGGAGGAGTAAGTCATTGGTAGGCCGAAAAAGTTTCATTCTAATAGATTATTTAATTAAGTAAGGATCCCTGAGGAAGGGGACACAAGCTGTGCAAGCTCTGATGGGTAGAAGGCACCTGCTTCCCTTTTGTTGCTCATCTTTTCCCCATCAGTGAATGAGCTGGGGGTGGGGCAGGCCCTCCTTGTACTACTCTTTTGCTTTCTGTTGGCAGCAGGAAAAAGCTACAGGGAATGCACTAACAGTAAAAACCGTAGATAATGTCTGAGAAAGGAAGTTTGCCAGAATTTGAAAAGCAGCCATTTGAATTTGATTTCTTTATTGCTGAAGATATCTACAGTAACCGTTAAGGCCCACCACTCCTTTTTCCCAGCAGACCCACAGTTTGTTCAAGTACCTGCCAGTTCTGAATAGGAGATTCTCAGTGATTCCTGGCCTTTGCCCAGCTCTAAAGAGGTGACTCCTGATGGACTGAGCCTGCTGTAGTGGCCCCATCCCCTTTGTCATGGTCGTTTTAGGCATGGTCATGTGACAGTTATGCTTGATGAGATATAAAGAGAGGTCTTTTAGAGACTCGTGGAAAGGTTTCTTTGCTGTTAGAGTTATAAGGAAAGAGATGGTCTCTTTCTGCCTCTGGATATAACTTTGTCTGGATGGACTGTCTGGAACTGCAGCGGCCCCCTTACCACCAACCTGAGATGAAGCCAGCACTGGGAATGTCTGAGCCACCCAGTTCATTGATCTAAGCACCACTTTACTCTTTTAATCATGATGTTTTGAAATATGTATATATTGTGGATTGGCTAAATAGAACTGGCAAACATGCATTATCTCATGTATGTATGATTTTGTGTGTGTGTGATGAAACCACCTAAACTCTACTCTCAGTGATCTTCAAGAAAGTACGACATCGTGATTAACCACTGTACCACGCTCTACCATTGGTTCTTTGAACTCATTCCTCCTAACTGAAATCTTTGACCAACTTCTCATCTTGATAACACCTTTACCCTCATTCCCGGAACCCCGTGCTCTACTGATTCTTTTGAGTTCAGTTTTTTAGACATTCTACATGTAACTGGAATCACTCGGTATTTGTCTTCCTGGGCCCAGCTCATTTTGCTTAACATAATGTCCTCCATGTTCACCCATATTATTGTAAATGGTAGGGTTTCCTTCTTTTTCTGGTCAAATAATATTCCATTGTATACTTAGACTGCACTTTCTTTTCTTTTTTAATATGATGAATTACATTGTTTTCTATTTTATTAATATGTATTAATTGTAAAAATTAATAGGTTCATTGTGACATTTCCAGGTATAGACTGCATTTTCTTTATCCATTTTTCTGTTGGTGAACTTTTAGGTCAATCTCATATCTAGGCTAGTGTGGATAATGCTACAATGTACATTACAATGCATATCTTTGATATACTGACTTTGATTCCCTTGGATGTATAACCAGTCATGGGATTGCTGTTCTGTTTTTTTTTGTTTTTTGTTTTTTTTTTTTGGAGGAATCTTCATACTGCTTTCCACAATGGCTGTGCTAATCTATATTCCTGACAGTGTGCAAGAGTTCCCTTTCCTCTGCATTCTTGGAAACACCTTCCATCTCTTCCATAACAGCCATCTTGACAAGCATGATGTGATATCTCATTGTGGCTTTAATTTGCATTTCCCTGATGATTATGGATGTTCAGCACTTTTATGAAGCTATTGGTCAATTATATGTCCTCTTTTGAGATGTGTCTATTAAAGTCCTCTGCCCATTTAAAAAATAGGATTATTCGTTTTCTTGTTATTGAGTTTTCAGTTATTTATACAATATTTTTTGGCTATTAATCCCTTAACAGATTTGTGGTTTGCAAATATTTTCTTCCATTCTGGAGGTTGTTTGTTCACTTGTTTACTGTTTCCTTGGCTTTGCAGAAGCTTTTTAGTTTGATATAATTCCATTTGTCTACTTTTGTTTTTGTTGCCTGTGTTTTGGGGTCATATCCAAGAAGCCATTGCCCAAACCAATGCCAGAGTGCTTTCCTCCTGTGTTTTCTTCTATTAAGTTTTATAGTTTTAGGTCTTACATTTAAGTCTTTAATCTATTTGGAGTTAATTTTTATATTTGGGTGTGAGGTAAGGTTTTAATTTCATTGTTCTGTATGAAAAGATCCCACCATACCCTTATAGGTTGTATTATATAAAGGTGAATATTTCCTTATTGTTCAAGGCACTTTGAGTTGGATTTTCTACTCAATGGATTATGTCCCCAACCTACTGTTTAAATACAGGAAACTGCCAGTTTTTTATTAGGGGGGGCCAGTAAGTTCAGAAGTGGGCAGTTTGTTATTGCTAAACAGCACTCACTGGGAAACTTTTTGGTTGAGGATACAATTTTTTTTTTTCCTTTTTGACTTAAACTTTTGGTTTTCTAAAATTCCCTCTTCATTCATGAATGCACTCATCCATTCACTCAATGCAATGTTAACACTCAGAAAGATCTTGGTGGTCATTTCTACATCTTAATTTGCAAGCTCTTATTTTCCAAGGGCAGGAAAAAATAATGATAGACACATAAATGTCATTTTAAAAAATGACTTCTCCATATTTTTCTCCACAACAGAAAGGATATATTTTCCTTCTTAAAAATTAATCTTTGCCAAGCACAGTGGCATATGCTTATAATCCCAGTAACTGGAGAGGTTGAGGCAGGAGGATTAGAAGTTTGAGGTCAGCCTCTGAAACTTAGAGAGACCCTGTCTCAAAATAAAAAATAAAAGGGGCTGGGGATGTGGCTTAGTGATAGAGCAAACCTGGATTCAATCCTCAGTACTGGAATCCTGGAATCCTCAGTACTTTGAAACCTGTTGTTTCACTTAGCAAATTGCATTTAAAAATTTATAATCATATAAATTTTATAAATTAATATATTAATAAATTATATTATTTGCAATATGTTATATATGTATGTGTGTATATGTTTGTATATACATACATGTATCTGTTTTATAATTCTTGGTGATTGAATATGTTCGTCTAATCAACCCTCTGTCATCAGAAACTTAGGTTGCTTCCAATTTTTTCCCATTATATAAATTCGGATCCTATTTGTTTTTCTGACTTCACCTGTGCCATTTTCCCCCTTCACTCTCTATTGCATCACATTGTCCTTTTATCAACTTCTTAAATAATTTCACCAATAAAATGTTGACTCTTGGATGGCAGAAACAGTGCTGTTCTCTTCAGTGCATCCCAGTCTCTCCATATTTACTTCCTGTACGTAGTAAACATTTCTTATTTAACTCTAACACTTTCAGTTTTCTACCTGGATGCATTTTTCTTTTTCTCTTTTCCCATTATTATCTGTGATATTAGTTTTCTTATTTCCTTAAGCCCATACTAATGCTTTCTCTCTTTTTATCTGCCTCAACCTCGCCCCTCCCAGAGGTCTACAGCAGATCCAACTGGAAATGTAATAATGACAACTCCTGGTTTGGGATCATTTAGCATTTGCTGACTTCTCTTCTAGGCCCTGTTATTTCATGACAATTAATACATCTTAAATGGAGTCATCCAAATGCTCTGTTACTCCACTGAGCACAACTTTGGCCTTATTGCATGAAACTAAGATTGCCTTGACTAGCAATAGCAGACACTAGGTACTATCATCACCCACACTGTGGTCGCTGATTTTTTTCATGTATTTTGGTCAAATTTATTTAATTCTTGTCTGCAGCACTAATAGACTTTCCTTTTAGGTCACCTATTACTTTTGGGGGAAGGATAAGTGATATTTTTGTTGATCTCAGTACAATATTAGCTTGTGTGTTTCTTGGTTGCACTAAACTAGCTATCGATTTTTTAAGGACATCCTTTGTTTCTTGACTGAAAGCACAATGCGTATACGCAAAGAAAAGGGAGAAGCAAGGCACATAATGGTTTGAAGGTGGTAGTCAAATAATTTCACATTAAATATTGATACAACTAAGGTAAGAAACGAACATTAGGAAGGCAATTCCTACAATTGTCCATTTTAATTATTTTGGGTAGAAATTTCTTCAAATCTTATAAGGAAAAAAATGTTATATTAAAATGTGAAATTTGTACTTGGGGTTTAGTGTGCCATCTTTCTCAGTGAGTTTCCAATAAGGGTTATGGTTCCATTTAGATATTCATGGTGACAGTCTGCTCCCTTGTTGATTGAAATATTATGGAGGACAAATCTACCATCCTCTAAGATCATCTCTCAACTCCAAATGCAGGAGTTTTTACTGAAGTCACTTGCACTAGGGTTGAAAGACAAAATGTACCATGTAGGGTGAAGCAGTCACCCGAGACCATGAAAGCGCTTTCAGGAGATGAGCAGTGTGACTTACGTGTAGGCAGGCAGAACGTTCTTTATTCGGAGAACGGAATTAAAGACACTGCAAACCATTTCAAAGAGGGCTTATTAAACATGCAGCATTTGGTGGAACCAAGTTTTATACATGTTACTTCATACATTTTATCTCAATTTTCTAGATTCCCACAATAATTCAACTAAATGCTCTGCCAGTAAATGCACATAGGAAGGAAGAAGTTCACACCATGGTCAATATGTTCAGCACACTCTTTTTTTTAATATACATTTGTTTTTGGTACATATATTGAAACCCATTTTTAACTCCAACATTCTGAAATGTATCATGCATGACAGGTGAACCAGTTAATTGAACTCAGCTAATTCTCACTAGGCTCCCTGGGTAGGGGACACCCCTATCTTTCTAATTTTCTCTTTCAGTAGAGACAAAAGGAGACAAAACTCTCAACTGGAGTTCGTTTCTTTTGTGAACTTCAACAATATATGTGGAACAAAGTTTTTAAATTTTTGAAGGTCAAGTCAAATGTAATGTTTTATAAGCAGAAAAGACTTCCAAACTGTGAGGTTCAAGAAAGGAGAGGTAAAAATGAACATTTTGGACACTCATGTACCATGTTCTTGTGTAATGAGAGTGCAACTTAAACTAGCACTCTTGAAATATAAAGCTGCCCCAAATACCTAGATGCTTTTCCATACAGGATCAAGTTCAAATTATACCACTTGGATAACATTGTAGTAAACATCAATAACTTTGGAGACAGAAATAAATTGAAAATATTTCTACCAAAAGAGGGAGGGAAGGAAGGAAGGAAGGAAGGAAGGAAGGAAGGAAGGAAGGGAGGGAGGGAGGGAGGGAGGGAGGGAGGGAGGGAGGGAGGAAGGAAGGAAGGAAGGAAGGAAGGAAGGAAGGAAGGAAGGAAGGAAGGAAGGAAGGAAGGAAGGAAGGAAGGAAGGAGAGCACATCCACCAAAAAAGACTTCCTTCCCCAGCATCTCTCTGAGAAAAAAATGATCTCCTCAGAACTGGGTTCCAAAGGGCTTTTAGCACCTTTGCTGGTCTGCAATTATTGACAAGCACTCAGAGAATAATCAGGTTTCTTCCTCTTTCTTAGTGGTCAGAGTTACATAACTTCCCTTCCTTTCACAGTTTAAAGCTTCTGTTTCCCCAGGATCCAGAGAAAAAAATGGTCTTACATCTGAAAGAAACTACATTCTTGCCACAAGTTAAACCCCAGGTGATTAGTTTTACCTGAGTTATGAAACTTTGCTGACTGTCTATGTTAATAATTGCTTCTCCTCTGCTAATTCAAACATTATTCTTATGTTTATTTTCAATTTCCTCAATAGGCACCTTGAAAATATTCTAGACCACCCATCAATAATACTGTTCAACTCAGAACATTCTTTTAAAATACAGTTATTGATTGGATTTTTCTATTAAGTCCATAAGCTGTCACACATTTTGACAGAGAAAATTCTATTTATCACTAGATCTTTTCTTCCTTACTTGCAAATCTATAAAGCTTTGCTGTGAAACAACACCCAATAAATGGTCAAGTAATTAGGAACTTTTTGCACTTTTATCCTAATTATGAATTCCAAATACATACCAGTTTCTCCTTTAGTCCTTAAAAGTTTACTCTATTTTTAAAGTCAAGCATACATTTTAAGCTTCCCTAAAAAAGTCAATAACTGATATCATCAAATACAGTTGTCAAATCTTTCTACTATATGCTACTATGATAGTTCTTATATTATTATTTCCTTTATTTTTATATATTTCAGTCATTGAGTTAAAATTCAGAAAAAATAATGCTTTATTCAGTTTTATGGCTCAGCTACCAGCACAGTCTCTTTATAAGGGTTTAATAATATTTTAGAGAAAATTGTTATCTGTATTAATGAAAGAAAATATAAAAACACAATTTGAATAAATGTTTCTATTAATACTGTATAATTCATGTTTTGGTAAAGACTCATGAACTTTTAAGTTCTTTGTTTTCATTTAAGACGAATTTCAAGAATAAAATCTGTATCTCTCTGAGATTTTCCTCTCCTCTGGAGTACCAGGTGTTCTCCAGTTAGAATCACAGCTCCTCTGAGCTCTTCATGACCATGGCTGATAATGACCACCATTTCCATAGTCTCTTTTGTTCAGATCTACCATCCACCAAGGGACAATCTTTCTTCATGTTTGAACTGTCAAAGTTACTTTCTGGAGACCCATCCACTGCCTTCTTAGAAAATCCTAAGGGACTCTCAGTCTAATCCTAGGTTACTGGCTTTGATTTTGACAGAACTGGACCAGAGTATATAAAAGATGACAAAAACAAGTTAGAGTTAAAAGTGTTGAAATAATGCCTATACAGAGCAATACAACAAATGAAGAGCCATGATCACTATAGTCATAGAATTAGAGCAACAGATTCGGATACTCCGGAAACTGTCAAGAGTTGAATAGTAAGAAGTATTTAAAATGCTTAATTTGTATGGGAAAAAAATGGAGGCTTTAGCTCCTACCTCTATTAAATTCAGTTTTTTTTTTTTTTTTCAGTAGACATATAGGAAGTTAGTGTGACAGAGTTAGAAAAACTGTGTTCATTATGCAGATTTAAAATGTAGACTGGGAATCAATCTAACCAAAGAGGTAAAAGATCTCTACAATGAAAACTACCAAACACTGAAGAAAAAAATTGAGGAAGACCTTAGAAGATGGAAAGATCTCCCATGTTCTTGGATAGGCAGAATTAATATTATCAAAATAGCCATACTTCCAAAGGCGCTATACAGATTTAACACAATTCCAATTAAAATCCCTATGATGTTTCTCGTAGAAACAGAAAAAGCAATCATGAAATTCATCTGGAAGAACAAAAGACCCAGAATAGCCAAAGCAATCCTGGGCAGGAAGACTGATGCAGGAGGTATCACAATACCAGACTTTAAACTATACTACAGAGCAATAGTAAGAAAAACAGCATGGTATTGACACCAAAATAGACAGGTAGACCAATGGTACAGGATAGAAGACATGGAGACATACCCACATAGGTACAGTAACCTCATACTAGACAAGGGTGCCAAAAACTTACAATGGAGAAAAGATAGCCTCTTCAACAAATGGTGCTGGGAAAACTGGAAATCCATATGCAGTAAAATGAAATTAAACCCCTATCTCTCACCCTGTACAAAACTCAACTCAAAATGGATCAAGGATCTAGGAGTTAGACCTGAGACCCTTCACCAAATAGAGGAAAAAGTAGGCCCGAATCTCCATCACATTGACTTAGGACCAGACTTCCTTAATGAGACCCCCATAGTGCAAGAAATAAAAGCAAGAATCAATAAATGGGATAGATTCAAACTAAAAAGTTTTTTCTCAGCACAGGAAACAATCAACAATGTGAAAAGAGAGACTACAGAGTGGGAGAAAATCTTTTCCACACACACTTCAGATACAGCACTCATCACCAAAGTTTACAAAGAACTGAAAAACTTTACACCCAAAATACAAAGAACCCAATCAATAAATGGGCTAAGGAAACGGGCAGAAACTTCACAGAAGAGGATATACAGGTGATCAACAAATATATGAAAAAGTGCTCATCATCCCTAGTAATTAGAGAAATGCAAATTAAACCACCCTAAGATTTCATCTACTCGAATTAGAATGGTTATTATCAAGAACACAAGCAATAATAACTGTTGGCGTGGATGTGGGGAAAAAGACACACTCATACATTGCTGGTGGAGTTATGAATTGGTGCAGCCACTCTGGAAAGCAGTATGGAGATACCTCAGAAAGCCTGGAATGAACCCACCATTTGACCCAGCTATCCCACTCCTCAGTTTATATCCAAAGGACTTAAAATCAGCATACTACAGTGATGCAGCCATATCACTATTCATAGCAGCTCAATCCACAATACTAGATTGTGTAACCAACCTAGATGCCCTTTAATTGAAGAATGGATAAAGAAACTGTGGTATTTATACACAATGGAATATTACTCAGCCATAAAGAAGAATAAAATTATGGCATTTGCTGGTAAATAGATGAAGTTGGAAAATATCATGCTAAGTGAAATAGGCCAAGCCCAAAAAACCAAAGGCCAAATGTTTTCTCTGATAAGTGCATGAAAATATATAACAATGGGGGATGGTGGGGGAAGAGAATAATGAAGGAACTTTGGATGGTGTAGAGGAAAAAGTGGTGGGAGCAGGTGGGGGACAGAAAGATAGTAGAATGAAACAGACAGTATTACCCTATGTATATGTATGATTACATGAATGGTGTGAATCTACATTGTGTACAACCATAGAAATGAAAAGTTGTACCCCATTTGTGTACAATGAATCAATATGCAGTCTGTAAAAATAAAATATTTAATAAAACAAAAATATTTTAATTTATGAGTTTATACATCAATTTTGGTACCAAACATAGGTATACAGGACAATACACTAGTGTACATACACATAAAACAAACAGACAGGGCTGGGGATATAACTCAGTTGGTAGAGTGCTTGCCTCCCAAGCACAAGGCCCTGGGTTCAATCCCCAGCACCGAAAAAAAAAAAGACAGATAAAGGCCTTGTAGCTTGTTTTTTCCATTAGACTGAGAGCTAACCTTTGTAAATTGGCCTCTGAATGAAAAAAGAACATTAAAATAGGTCTGATAAAAAATTAACCTAGGCGCACCAGATTGAAATTATGAATTAAAAAAAAAATAGAATTTTGAAAGTCTTTCTGGCCTCCAACCTGATGTGGTCCTGCTCATCAGAGATGAAAAGAGTTGAGAGAATATTTACAAAGGCTATGCCCCATCCCAAGAAGACAGCAAGGGAGCCTGCTTCCATTGGTCTCCTTGGGAGAGCCCCCTCAAGTTGGGGTCTTGTTCTATACTGGTTTTTCTGGTCTCTTGGGTAGCAGCCATCAAAATTTAAGCCTGGCATTTTGGTGGACTAACTCCAGTAGTTGGAAGTTCCTGTTGGCAGCAGTTTAATTTCAATGCACGCTTTAGTGAATATGGTCAAAAACCTTTTTAACCATTTTTTTCCCAGGTTGGTCATCAGGCCAGGTTCGGATTAGGTTTCCCAGGACAAGGCTAACAATTAAAACAATAGGCAGAAATCCAGAGGATGGGAAAGCAGTCTCCAATCGACCAGGTCTGTCAGATTGTGGGCATTCTCTCTCACAGAATTTAGAGAGAGAAAAGACGTCACAGCAGGTCCCATTATCAGCAGCCCTTCTCTGGAACGCCTGGAAATTGGTCAATATGCACTGAAGGGGGTACATGACCAACATGAGGGTGACTGACCCCTGTCCACACTCAAGGGCAACAAAAAACAGAAAAAGACGAGCAAACACAGAATAGGTAAGACACCGAAGACAATGATAAGTGGCCACTCTTGATTCCTGACCTGAGGGCCTGGGCAACGTCTTGCCAGTCCTAGACTTGGAAAGTAATGCTGCGTCCAGCCTTCCTCAGAGTCCCAGAATCAGATCCTCCATAAACAGACTAACCGATGTCCTCTGGGGGCATAGAAACAGGTGACTCTCAGAGAATGGCTCTTGCAGCCTCTTCCCCCCAGTAGAAGTTTCCAGATCACTGGTGAGCGGTGGTTATCCACCAGGCAGTGAGGATCTCACTGGGGCCTCCAAATGTTACGGGGTGCAATTTAAGAACAGACTGATCACCACTGAACAGTTCAAATCTGAGAGTCTTTATTAGTGACTGACTTCCTTACACAATGCCCAAAATGGCTTTTGGGAGGACAGCCCCGAGCATGGGGGTGCAGGGGGTTTTACACCATCAGTCAGTACATCAATTGTAAGTGCCTGTTGCTATGATTCAAAACTACAAACTAACACCATGAGATCTAACATCATAGGCAGAAGGGGAAGTGGGTCAAAACGACCTTAGTTGGGTACAAGTTAAAGAATGGTTACTAACATCTAGACAATCGCTGTTGACATGGTTCATTGTCCAAGAAAAATAGGACCCAAAAAGAGAACAATTTTATATTATATAAGAATTGCCATTTTTGTGTTGCCAAACATGCTGTGCTAATCAACTGTTGATGGGTACAGAGGTGGGTTGGTTCCCATGGGAGAAGCATTTCCTACATGACAAGGAGTCCCAGGGTAAAACGGAGCCTGTTTGGTCATTGCCCACATAGCCTGGCCCATAACAAAGGTTAAACACCGAGAGACACTGAGGCAGGCAAGTGTAGAGAGCAGAGATAGAGTTCTCTGAAGGGGCCTCAGAGCTGGATGTCCATGGGACGGGGTGTGTGGTGAAATGGAAAAGAACCAAAGTAGCACCATTTTGTTCTGACCTGATTCCATGGTATGCTTGCTTGTAATGTGTTCCTTTCAGCCTCCTGAAGCTGCATCTGTGTTGACAGTACAGTGGGATCTTCCCATGTCCCTGACTATGGCCCCCATGTTTAACAACAGTGTCTCTGAAATGTGTAATCAAAACTATTCTCTCATGTAATTAAAATCTGTCTCAACAAAGTATTTTCTGACCTACATGTACCTCTATTGTCCTTGTGGTTTTGTGACTTTTTTTTTTTTCTTTATAAACTCTGTACTTCCAAACTTCACGGGTTGGGAGTTCTTTGAGGTGTTAGCCTGCTCCCAGCCACCGCTTGCCTGGCATGTTCATTAAAGGACTATTTTTTCCCCTGTCAAAAAATTTTTTTATTTTTAATTTTAAAAAGGACTGGGATGTTAGTCAGTGGTTAAGCACCCCTGGGTTCAATCTATGGTACAAAAAAAAAAAAAAAAAAAAAAAAGAGTATATACAAATACAAACTCTTACATTTAAAATAAAAGAATAATATAGATAACAGGATAGAGTGGAGATGCAAAAGCTACAACTGGAAAAGTGAAGAATAAAGGATACTGGAAAAAAGTATAGCACAAATTTAATGAAGAATGGTAATTATATTTGCTGTGGCAAAGCACAACCAAAAATCTGTTATGTTAAAAAAATTGAAGATAATTACAGTAAAGATCAAGAGGCATTTTCAATAATTACTAGGGAATTTGAAAAGATTCACTCAAAAGTAAAAATAATTGATAAAATCTATCAGCTAAAATCAGAACTAAGTCTACAAAAGAATTGTAAATAATTATGAGAAATATGGGCTTTCAAGCTTAGCCAAGTATAAAACATCTTGTCTTGCCTTCCAAAAGATAATTTTAGATGGAAAAATGGGGAAATAAATTATTCATTGTTATCTCAATTATGGAAATTTTATTAGAAATTTATGAGACTTTCACTTTTGGTGAATTTTCTTCAATCAAGCCATCAAACAATTCCTTACAATATGCAAGACCTTTTTTATCAAATCATAGATCAATTAATTCAAACGTTAAAGGCTTGTTATAATTTTCTTTAGAATCTTTTTTTTTTTTTTTTTTTTTTGGAGGGAGGCACCAGGGATTGAAGTCAGGGACACTTGATCACTAAGCCACATCCCCAGCCCTATTTTGTATTTTATTTAGAGACAGATTCTCACTGAGTTGCTTAGCACCTCACTTTTGCTGAGGCTGGCTTTGAACTTGTGATCCTCCTGCCCCAGCCTCCTGAGCTGCTGAGATTACAGGCTAGCAGCTTCTTTTCTTTAGATAAGTCATGCATGATACAAAAGTACTGCCAAATTATCATTTGAGTGTATACTTTCTCAAAGAACATTCACATTTACAAAGAAATTTAATCAATAAATAGACTAAAAAATGGGACTTGTGGCATAGATATTTTTGAATTGTTTATTCCTGAAAAAATATTAGTTTCTATCACAGCAGAGGGTGTTAAATGTCCAGATTTATTGGATTTTAAAGCATGAAACATGGTTCTCTTATCCTTTGTTCCTCTCTCTGATATATATTGGAACCACGAACGCCCAGTTTTCTTAAAGAGAAAACTATGAAAACTGTCATGAATGAAATTAAAATTCTTCAAGAAATATATGCAAATGTTATGCATCATGGAAAATTTTTCGAAATTGCCAAAAGAATTAGAAGACTCATTTACTTAACTGCATGTTAAGTAATTTACTTAACTGCATGTTTTTGCTGATATTTGTTAGCTGAGTTGTGGAAAAGTTATACAAAAATTTATCATACAGTTAATTTCAAATCAATATTTCCTTCAAAGAAAAGGAATGCTTGGCAAATACTTACAATTTAAAGATTAAAATTGGCCATCTCATTTATGTTTTCTTACTATTATATCGCACTATGTATGAATGAGCTAAATTTGAAAATACAAGACAGGAAAAGCTTGTTTGTGACCTACCTACATAGATGCAAGAACTCATGTTGAAATTAATCTTTGTATAATACAAGTCAATAACGATGATTTCTTATTATCTAATGTAGAGAAGCTTTTAATTATGATTCACAACTTTACTCAAATTGGCTATAAAAACTACAAGAAAAATTTAAAGACTGCTTTGTTGATATTGGTAAATTTAGAGTTGACTTTTCTGCAATATTCCCTCAATAATTTCACTTTGATGAGTTAACACAAGTTTAGTGAATTTTCTTAACTTGGATGGAAATGGTTTTGATTCTGATATGCTTTTATTTCAAGTTAAATCAATTCTTAAAAAAAGATGAACGAGTTTTGTCAATATAGATGCATATAGTCAAAGAAAATAATTCTTGATCATTTCTTCAGCTAGTGCACATTTTTTAAGTTTGTTTGGAACAACTTGGAGATGCAAAACTATTTTTAAATTATAAATT
Source organism: Sciurus vulgaris (assembly GCF_902686455.1). NCBI lineage: Eukaryota > Metazoa > Chordata > Mammalia > Rodentia > Sciuridae > Sciurus > Sciurus vulgaris. The sequence goes on from NC_136465.1 coordinate 83,612,384, forward strand.
TTGTGAAACCTAAGTACACCAAGTAAGTTAAAAAAGAGTCCTGATTGAGATGCGCTATAAATCTAAAATTCACACCAGATTTCAAAAATTTAGTACAAAAGAGGAATGTAAAATACAGCACCTCAATTCTTTTTATATTGGTGAGCTGTTGAAATAGTAATATTTTGGACATATAAGGTTAAATAAACATTATTAAAATTAATTTCACTCATTTTTTTACTTTTTTTTTTTTCTTTTTAACATTGTACTAGAAGGTTTTTAAATTACATGTTGGCTTCTTACATAATAGTATTTTATTTCTATCAAGCAGCTCTGTTCTAGATTGGTTTATGGTTGGCGTCACACAAAACAGTGGATTAATTTAATTTAATAATTGGTTACTTTACAAACACCATTTTCTTCTGTTACAAAGAAGAGCTAATTTAATTAAGAAATAAAACTAATGAGTTTCAATAGAGGCTCCTCTAACTTACTAGCTTTATGTCTTTTGTCAATGTTATTGACATCTTTGGGATAAATGGGGATAATAATTTTATTTTGTAGGGTCATTGTGAGGATTAAGCAAAGTAGACAATGCACTTAACACAGGCCTAGGTACACAGTTGTCCCTAAATTTGTGGTTCACGATTACAACTACAAGTCAATGAGGAGCTAAACCAAGAAGTGATCAGAGGGAAAAAGAGGAAGGGGTGGATTGTTAGCAGGTTGGAGTTGTCAGGTGGAGAGCAGGGAGAAATAAGTATGCTGTACTCCCATTCCTACCTTTCAGGGAAAAAAGCAGTAAGACCAAATCTGTGAGGGAAACTAAGAATTCAATTTTAAATATGTTGAGCATTGGGAGACCATGGGAATTGAGGAAATGAGAGTAGACAGAAAATCCAGGTTTGGAGCTAAGATCAGCCTGAATTGTCAATAAAGGCTTGGAATTCACCGTTGAGAGATGAAGGGGAATCCTTGAGGCAGCAACACAAAACAAGACAGCCGAGGAAAGAAATCTGGGTACCCTGACATCTCCAGGGAAGAGGAGAATTCTGGGGATGATGGAATAGGATCAGCCTCAGAGATAGGAGGGAAAATAGAAAAGAGATACAGAGAAAATCCAAGAAAGCAAGGATTCCTCAGCAAGTCCCCATATTTATGAAAGAAAAGAAAATATAAAGGATATATGCAACAAGACTTTCCTACCCAGATGCAGAGGCAGAAGGATCAGAAGCCTCTAACAGTGAGCTGCCTGGTAATGTTTTACCAAAGTCTGACTCTCACAGAGTTAAAATGCATTATACCCAGGAGACGTGATGGCCACATATCTCCCTTTTATCCTTGACATGGAAAAGTATATAGAAACCAAGTTATCTGTAAAGAAGATAAAGTGAGGTATCAGAGTCCACAGTGAAGCATCGGGGTTTATGGCTTTTTAAATGGCCATTTCTACTACAGATACATTTTAATCAAGTGAAATACTGTTTAACATTTTATCCATTATTTAATGTCAGAGAATAAATTAATACAGTTTATGTGCTGCATAGGAAAAACCCTACTATTTTGCAAAAATACTATGTAAAATCTCTCCCTATTGTTCAACATGATCCGAACATCCTTCTTATCTTGTCTATTCTTTAATGCATGTCTCTCTTCTGCTTTTTGCCATCAATGTATTTTTTTTTTTCTATATGCTATTTTGTTTTAGCTCTTCATCACTACATGGTTTCAGAAAATAGTCTTTGTTTTTGCTGCTGTGACTAAAAGGACCCAACCAGAATAATGTAAAGGAAGAAAGGTTTCTTTAGGGGCTCACAGTTTCAAAGGTCTCAATCCATAGACAACAGGCTCCATTTCTCTGGGCCTGAGGTTAGGCAGAACATCATGGTAGAAGGGTGTGGTAGAAGGAAGCAGCTCAGTGGTGATCAGGAAGCAGAGAGAGAGGCCCCACTCACCAGATATAAATGTATACCCCAAAGTCATGTTCCCAATGCCCCACCTCCTCCACCCACACCCTACCACTTCAGTTACCACTCAGTTAATCCCTATCAGGGGATAAATTCACTGATTGGGTTAAGACTCTCACAACCCGTCATTTCTCCTCTGAACCTTCTCGCATTTTCTCACATGTGAGCTTTTGGGGGACACCACATCTAAACCATAACAGTCTTTTATCTGGTTTGCTACCCCCCCCCCCTTTACCTCATTTTGTTTTGTATATAGCTATCTATATCATTTTTTCACAAATATAAGTAGATTAATCAAGAAAAAATGTATGGTTTACAATATAGCCACTAATTGATAATACCTGCTTATCAGAATCTCATTGCCTATTATAAATGCAGTATAGAAAATCTAAAGGCAAGGAGCTTAGAAAACATAAAGTCCCTGTCATGTATTATGTAGTGGACTTTAGTTTCCTTACCTAGGTGTCAGTTTTCTCATGTGGAAATCAAAGAAGTTTGAATAGAAGAGCTTGGAAACTTGTGAATTCTGATTCTGAATACGGTTTGACTGGCACATGAACACTCAAGGTCTTTGCATTGCATATCCCATTATATTTCTTGAGGCACTTTCTCATTTAACAAAGTTTAAGGAACATTTATCAGTAGCTGGCACAACACTGGATTCTGGGTGCAGGTAAACATGAGAAAGTTGCCCGTCCAAACGTGTGGCTTCATCAGTATGTAATCATGGCAGTAATAAAGGCATTGTGCTCAGTGAATAATGAAAGGAATAATAAAAACATTCAGCTTTGCCTGAAGATGTTACATTAAGATCATAAGGACATCAAAGGGTGGAAAAGAGATCGATATAGGAATAGAAAATGAAGTTCAAAGTAAGGAGGTCACTGATGATGGTAAAAAAAAAAAAGATTTAATAAAATGTTAGGCAGAAGTCTGATTAAAGTGAACTGAAGACTAAATATAAACTACTAGTTAGATGCAGTAGGTTAAATGTATAAGTTTACCTCTGCTCCTTCTTTGTATTTCTCTAAAATAATAGTGCATCGAGTAAAAAGCAAAGCACAAGCAAGCAAACAAAACAAATCATAAGCATAAAACTGAAGCAGAAAGGAGATAACAGACCACAAAAGTCAACAATATTGAGGAAAACTGGAAAAAAAAAAAAAAAAACATGGGCACTAAAAAATTCACTTAGAATACTGGATAAAGATAAAAGCTATGCACCCTGAAAGATCAGGGACAAGCCAAACAAACAAAACAACACAATTCTGATTTATTTTGAAGAGATCCAAAAGTGTCAGGAATTGTAAGTACGAGGCCTCTCTGAGGGTGGAGGTACAGGAGGACTGAAAACAGGAGGTCTCCTTTAAAGTTGGTTTGAGAAGCAGCAGTCAGAGGCCACAATGCCCTTCTCACCTCTCATTTCAACCAGATTCTGGACATTTGCTCTGTGGAGAGGTTGACTCAAAGGACTCCAGACTCAAAAGGTAGGGGTAGTGATTAAAAGTCTACATGTTGACTTGGAACCAAGAGCCCAGGTTCCAATCCACAGCTCATTCTGGGTTTGTACCTTGTTATTCTACAGACAGAAGATTGGAGTAGTCTCCACAAAGGAGACTTGAGATATTGAAAACAAATCTACAGATACTGACAGCCATGATTCTCAAGAAAATAGATCCCTGCACTCACCCTTCAAAAAGCCTCATTGGTTAATAAGTAGCAGTTGAGCACCAAGCTTACAATAATTTTTTTTTAATTCATTTATTCAACCAACACATGTTCCTGGACATCTCTACCCATGGACACTTGTTGTTCACTTTGTATGAAGATACAGTGGTGCACAAGACAGTCTCTGCTCCCATGGACACTTGCTGTTCATTTGGTTCCTCGTGCTACGGTTTTTACTGAGCACTTGCCGTATGTCTGAAAATGTTTTAAGGGCTGGGACATAGCAGCGAACCAGCCAAAGCATAAACAATAAAAAGTTAATAGGGTCATTTCAGGAACTGGTATGTCCATTGAAGAAAATGAAGTAGAGGAAGTTAATGTTAAAGTGAAGAAGTTAAGTTAAAGTGATGACAGGGAATATTTAGGTGTTGGCATGGATGTGGGGGAAAAAGGCACACTTGCATATTGCTGATGGAGTTGAAAATTGGTGCAACCTCTCTGGAAAGCAGTATGGAGATTCCTCAGAAAACTTGGAATGGACCCACCTTTTGACCCAGTTATCCCACTCCTTGGTTTATACACAAAAGACTTAAAATTAGCATACTACACTAACTCAGCCACATCAATGTTTATAGCAGCTCAATTCACAATAACTAGATTGTGGAACCAACCTAAATGCCCTTCAATAGATGAATGGATAAAGAAACTGTGGTGTATATACACAATGGAATATTATTCAGTCATAAAAAAGAATACAATTATGGCATTTGCAGGTAAATGGATGGAATTGGAGAATATCATGCTAAGTGAAATAAGCCAATACCAATAAGTTTTCATAAAAGCGCCTCACTACCAAATATGAGAAGGAAACTTAAATATTACCTGGCACAGAAGGGAAATCTCCATTATGAAATACACTGACTAAAACAGAAGAACTCAGAAAAAAACCAAAAATGTAGGGAGCAAAATAAAACACTTAAAAATTCTAGAGCCTTAAAGATACATTATTTACAACCCAAAAGCAAGAAAAAAATGTTTTTATTTAAAAAGCAATACTCAAAGACCAAAACAATGACTCTTAAAGAAAAACAATGACAATTTTAAAAACTGGAGAATGCAAGATAAAATTCAAGAAATTTCCATTAGTATAGAAAAAAGGCAAAGAGAAAAAAGGTGAAAATGATAAAAAATAGATTTCCACTAAAAGGAAAGGGAGAAAATTATCAAATACATAATAAGAAATAATAGGTCCACACAATAAATAAAGACACCAAAACCATTAAGAAATTTCAAAGCATAGCTAGAAAAATACAATCCTAAAAGTTTTCAGACAAAGAAAGTCATATGGAAAGGATTAGAAATCAGAATGTCTTTGAATTTCTCAACAGCTAACAATTTCATGGAAACAAACAACAGTAAAATGCTTCTCAATTCTAAGAGAAAATAATTTTTCTATAACTCAGAAAATCATCAGTCAACAATGAGGAGAAAGGAAAAAAAAAATAAAAAAATCAAACTTTTCAGACATGCAAATTCTTAAAGACATAGACCAACCCATCTAGATTGAATCAGGAGCCTTGAGATCTTCAGAAAAAAAAAAATTAAATCTTCAGAATACATTGTGTGTTTAAATATATTAAGACAGATTTTCACTGCTTTTGGGGAATCTAGAGACCAATCACAATAGGTAATTTTAAATGTCAGGGAAAGCAAAAATTTGCACAAGAATTTTAACCATAGGATGGCACAGTTATGAGTAATATTTCTACAGTTATAATGACATACATACTTGAATACAGATTTAGCTAAAATACTTGAAATAATTGTGCTTGATGGATGGGGTTGGAAAAGTTTCTGAGTAGTAGAAGTGAGGGCTATGTAAGAGATAAATTCTTTTCCTCTATGATAGATGTTAACAAATGATGTCTAAAAGGTATAGACATAGCCAGCCTAGCATTGTTTTTCAGAAGTATAAAGATAACAGAAGTCAAAACTCATTGCTTTCTGGGGAGTGTAAATTGAGGTAGGGAGAAATGCAACAAAGAACTTCTGGTTTTCATTATGCACTTTGTACAACAATCGAATTTTTATGATTAAATAACTTATTTTCATTTAAAAAATTAAATTACAAAAAGAAAAACTAAGAGTAAATGAAGAATTTCTGGTGCAAGTGTGCTGAGTTCATGTATTTCCACTACTACTCTCCTAGATCCCAAACAAGGATAAACAATAAAAATAAAAAATAAACACCAGGAACAACAACAAACACAAAAGATCTAAAAGGGCTAGGGATGTAGTTCAGTGGCAGAATACTTGGCTAGAATGTGCAAGGTCCTGGATTCAATCCTCAGCACCACAGAAACAAAACAACAAAAACTACAAAAAACTGGTAATCCAATATGTGGTCTGGAACTTACAAAAGAGGCTAAAGTGGGAGACATAAAAACTTGGAGAGTCATCTTTTAATTGGTGATAAATTAATCCACTAAAGTGAATGAATTCATTTTAGGGTGAGTAATGAATGAGAAGGGATTGGGCCTTTTTGCTAGACTTCCCTGAACTGGAGTGGGGCAGGTTAATGTGCAGGGACTATGAGCCATCACCGCTCTCATCCAGTGAGAAACTAGAACTCAAAGGGGAACACTTAGATAGGGGCCCTTGCACCTCTGAAGTAAGGCTTTAAAGCAAATTACAGTCCCTGCTGAGGAAGGTGATTCGTGTCAAACTGCTGCTTACAGGGGGAAGAGACAAGAAGCAGCCTCCATACCAGGCCCAGCCCTATGACCTCTGCAAGATCTACAAAAACTATCAGTTAAGACCCAGTACTGAACTGAACAACCATTCAGCCATGTGAATCCAACTTCAAAACAACCAGAGATACAGTAAAATTGAAGAGCATTTAGAGTCTCTAACCCATAATGCCACAGAATTAGAAGATGCTACAACTTCTCCCCTCATATAAAATATGCCTGAAGGTAGACCACCCAAGACTGATATAGTAGCCTGTGATTTCATGCAAATCCAGTCTCCTTTTGTCTTTTTCTTCCAGTATTGTTAATATTCTACTTCCATCTTTAATGTTATCTTAGGAGAGCTATAGAGCCATTATTCTTTCCAAGCAGGGAAAAGGAGAAAGAGCTACGAAGTTTTTCTCATCAAGAGTTATCCTGGCTGGGCGAGGTGGTGCATGCCTGTAATCCCAGCAGCTTGGGAGGCTGAAACAGGAGGATCGTGAGTTCAAAGTCAGCCTCATCAACTTAGTGAGGCCCTAAGCAACTCAGTGAGACCCTGTCTGTAAATAATATACAAAATGGGGTTGGAGATGTGACTCAGTGATTGGGTGCCCCTGAGTTCAATTCCTGGTACAAAAAAAAAAAAAAAAAAAAAAAGAGTTGTCCCCTTTTAGGGTTTTTCAGAGGCCTCTTCTAGCAATTTTCACTCAAGTACACAAAATTCAACCACGTAGTCATTCTTCTCAGCCTCAGCACCTGGGAAACACAACTTTTCTACTGAGTGCTTTACTACTCCCGACAAAACTTAGTGATATTGAGAACAAAGGAGGGAATGAATAACCAGTGGGGTCAGTAACAGCATCTATCACAAATATTATCTTGATAAAACCAGTAAAAATGAGAAAATGAAACAATGGAAAAACAGAAAAGATAAAAGGGGAAAATCATGTTTATAAGTGTTAAACTAAATATGAATAAACTGAATTCCTATATTATAAGATAAACTTCTAGCTACTCAGGAGATGGAGGCATAATGATTGAAAGTGCAAGGCCAGACTGAGGATCTCTTCTCAAAATGAAATAAACCCATCTCAAAATGAAATAAAAAGAACTGGGTGTATAGTTCAGTGGTAGAGCCCTTGCCAAGCATGTGCTAGGCCCTGGGGCTCAATTTCTGTATCCATTCTCCTACCCCCATTACACACACACACACACACACACACACACACACACACACACACACCGCTGTTGGACTGAATTAAATTAAAAATTAAAACCACTATGAAACACAATTCTATAGAATTTATTTAAAATGCTGAACTCAGGCAACACCTGTTCCTTCCCCTAGTTTCTTCATCTTATCCTTCAATGGTAAATAGAGTTCAGAGCCAATGATGATTGTGATTAATAAAAATGATACGACTAGCAACACTGTGCCTGCTTCTGCCTCTGTGGGTTGGCCAGGCTGTTGGTACCGCCCACTGGGCCCGTGTAGCACCAGGCAGGGTCAGGAAACCAGTTACAATGCAGGGAGCCTGAGATGGGAGCAGAAACCTAACTCCTGAGCAAGAAGGAGCAGGACCTGGGGAGATCCAGCATTTGCTGCAGGATGAGAATGAAGATTAAAGGGAACTCGCAGAGAATGAAAATAACTTGTGTCAAAAAGATATAAAGCATTAGATTATCTTACTTTTGGTTCCCTCAGAAGAAATAGATGAAAATGATTTGATCCTGGAGGTATCTGCAGGAGTTGGAGGAAAAGAAATAAAGCATTAGATTATCTTACTTTTGGTTCCCTCAGAAGAATAGATAAAAATGATTTGATCCTGGAGGTATCTGCAGGAGCTGGAGGTCAGGAGGCGATGTTCTCCACTTCAGAGAGATTTGTTACGTTACAGCAAGATGCTGCATTGAAAAGAAGGCATTCTGAAATCTTAGAGTACTTTCCAAGTGAAACAGGAGCCTTAAGACTTGCATCTGCCAGCACTTCTGGTTCAGAAGTCTATAAATACACAAAATTTGAAGGACTGCTGCAGAGTACAGAGTGCCAAAGACAGAAAAGCAGGACTGCATCCATACTCATACCATGACAGTAGCAATATTGCCCCAACCTACTAAAATTAATCTGGTGGTTGGTTAACCCTAAAGATTTAAGAACTGGTACTAAGTGAGGCATTGGAGCTGGGGGGTCAGCATGGAAATACCATGGGCAGTGCTGTCTGGACAGTTCATGTTCCAATAGGTGTTGTTTCTGACATCAACAACAGAGATCTCAGCTGAAAAATACAGATGGCTATGAAAGGTATATGCAAAACTGCACAGCATGCTTCTAGAGGGAGAAACAGGTAAAAGGTAAGAGTTCTAGGAAGAGTCAGGTTGAAACTTAAGGTAAGTCAGAAAAGAATATAATTTTCCACAGAATCAGGTCACAGATCACAGAATAAACAAATCATTGCAGTCTTGAAATTTTTATGCAAAGAAATTATCTACTGCATGAACTTATACAGTCATCAAAGGACTACACTGATCAAGAATCTTTAGAAGTCACTTCCAAAAAAGTTTAGGTTGATTTGTTATTAAAGCATTTTATTAGCTTATGAAAATTCAAATCATGTGTAAATATTCACCAGTATTATCTTGAAAAATGAGTCAACATATTTGGAAGTAATATGCATATTCTTAAGATGTAGACTATTACTGTTAGCTCTCTCAATGTATTAGTAAAACATACAATATAATCATGACTGATGTCATAAATTTGAACCCCTCTGTACAAGAAGTAGACAAAGAAAAATAGTCATTTGTTTTTTGTAAAATATGTAATGGATGATCAAAAAACTGGTATGACTTTTTAAAAAACCTTCAAATAGAAAATAGTAGACATATGACAGTAACTCCCATATTAGCCAGGAGATATAAATCATATTATTAATTTGATTGATAATGGAATTAACTAGAGAGGATAAAAGAGAACTCTATTACACTGAGAGACAGTACCCTAGGACTGAGAAGGAATACCCAATGAAAGAATACCCTTGTAAAGCGCTCTCCTTCCTTATGATGAAGTCAGGCCTATCAGAAGTTATGCCTGCAGCCCAGTCAATGATGAAAACATTTGAGTTTGCCCTGGACTAGGTCTGGTATGCAGCTGCCGGATCAGGCGTTGGCATGCAAGGAACCTCGAAGCCTCAGGAACTGGTAAGCAAGAAGCCTCCTGTCAATGTATGAATGAAACTGATGGTAAACCTTACTGGGTTTCTGTCTCAGAGTTCTTCAGAGCTGCAGAACCAATATACTGTGTACATAACAGATTTATCGTAAGGACTGGCTCACATGATTACTGAGGCTGACAAGCACAAAATATGCAGGGGGAGTCAGTTGGCTGGAGACTCAGGAGAGCTGAGGGTGCAATTTCAGTCCTACGGCAGTCTGCTGGAGAATTTTCTCTTGCCTGGAGAAGGCTAGTCTTTTTACTCTACTCATATGTTCAACTGATTGGCTGCAACCCACTGATTATGGAGGGCAATCTGCTTTATTCAATTCTATGATTCAGATGTCAATTTCATCCAAAAACTTCCTCCTAGAAACATTCAGAATAATGTCTGACCAAATAATGGGTACCCTGTGGTCAGTCTCATCGACACGTAAAATTAACCATCATAGTGCCCAAGAATGCTCTTGGCAGCTGTGCCATAAAAGAGAAGAAATGAAGCCCTATCCTTGCAACATCGCTCCATCACCCTCTACCTGAAGAGCTTAACATGGTGCTAGAAGCGAAGGAGAAATGTACAGGTTGCTATGGTTTGAACGTGTTCCCCGCAGAACTGAGGCACTGCCAATAAGATAGTATTAATAGTCTCATGAGTGGTTCATGAGAGGTCTTCCTTGTAAATGTAATTAGTGCTCTTACAAGAGGCTTCATGCCACATTTGGCCAGCTTGCCCCTTCTGCTATATTACCCATTTTCAGTGTAGATTTTATGTGTTTTCCTCTCATCACTTGGTGAAATTTACCAGCTGGTGCTTGCCCATAAGATGCCCGAAAATTTAGTATAATGATCATGTTCTGATAATTTATTAAATTTAAAATAGCAGTTTTAAATAGCAGTATCAGAAAAGTTTCAAATGCAAATTTTTTAGCTCCAGGACCAATTGTATTTATAATGCAGCAAACTGTAAATTAAACCAGTCAAGTTTTCTTAACTTGAGGCCCCTGAGGCAATTGAAAATGTGTGCAAAACATTTTGGGGTGTGTGTGATGAAAGCAGTGGTATGGAAATCTTTCATCAGATTCTTAAAGTAATTCATGACAAAAAGCTTAGAACCACTGACCTAGTTACTGTAAATTCTTGAAACAGAGATCATACCTTGTTCACAATTGTATCTCTAGCACTACTATAATGAAAGGTGGAAAGATTCAAGAAATGTGGTATGAATGACATGTCAAATAAATTGCTTTTCTAATGTTATTTGTATAACATTAAATCCTTAAATTTTTCTTCACATTAATCAGTTAACAGATGTAGATATTCTATACATTATCCTAAATAATCAAAATAAACTTGCTAAAATTTGGGAGTGATAAGCATTTGAATTAGATCATCACTGTTTTATATTAAGGGTTGCAGGTGACAAACAGCACCTGAGGTAAAGCAACAAATAAACAAAAAACAACTAATAGGAATTCAAGTTGATACTTGAAAAAAAAAAAAAAAAAGAGTTGTTTACATTGATAAAAGGTACAACCTATGTGTAAGCTCGGAGGACGCGGTTAGTGGCCAAATAAAATCGCACAGAAAGTGGCCAGAGCAAGCTTTATTGGAATTTGGCCCTTGGCCGAAATTTCCAGACCCCCGGGGGGTATAGGGACCCAGAGAAAATTCCACGGTGGCCCCTGGCCACTCAACTCCTGTTGAGTGACAGTTGGGTGTGAAGGGTCAGTGGAACTTTCCATCCACCTCGGTTGGGAACTTTCTGGTCACCTTTGGCTGGCTGGTCTTTGTTCCAGCTGCTCAGCTCTGCCCTCTACAGTCGCCTAATTTCTGACCTAACACTATGGTATTAGAATCATGAAGTTTAGATATTACCTAACAAATTCTATAAAATAAATGATTTAAAATGAGGATATATAAAGACGAAAATAGCAGGAGACAATCTAATACTATCAGATACAATATACATCAAGTAGACAAAAATATGGTTTTTATTTAAAATAATAATTAACAATACTAAATCCAATGCCATATTTTGAAGTATATACTGTGCTTCTTTGTCCAGGATTCATGAGCTATTTTCAAATATTGGTCACAAATAAAACTTCAATAATATCCAAAAGGAAAAAAATGCATAGGTCACATTCTCTAGTCCAAATTTATGACTGGAAATTAATGCTGACAAAACAGGAAGATAATCCAACTACCTAAAAATTTAATCTCTTCAAATAAAGGTTATATAAATTATAATACTGTAATATTTCTAACGTTTAGATGGTGCCAAATTATACCAGAATAAATACTTGCAAATTATGCTATTACTTAAAAAAAAAAAGAAGAAAAAAATCAGAGGATAAATTACTGTTTCTGAAAGAACTGATAATTTTTGAAGCAGCTCAAGCAAATTTCTAAAAAATATCAGAAATAAAATAAGAAATGAACAAGGTAAGGTTTTTTTTTTTAATTTAGAAAATACTATGTGCTTGTTTAAATGCTATTTTGGTAACATGGCTTTACAAGAAAATGTAAAGTGACCAGATTTAACTCAGAAAATAGGATAGTTAGACAAATATAAAAATGGTTAAAGAATTCAAAAATATAACCCAAAAATTGCCTCCAGGAAAAGAACAACCGTCAATGTTAGTAATCTTTTACATAATAGAAATACATGGAGGGCAACTCGGTTTAACTCTATTTTTTTTATAAGTAATTCAAATTTTCACTTGATGGAGCTTAATGGAGCATTAAAAAAAATTAACAGCATCATATATACCTCTGAATCTTTATGGAGTAGGAGAAAATACTTAAAAGTGAAATGTCAGCAAACAGGGACAGAGGAGCCTCTCTGGCAGACACAAAGGTTAAGAGCAAGGGGTGAGGAATCCAACAGGTCTGGGTTCAAATTTGCCTCCAATTCTAACTCCCTTAGTCATTTCCTCATTTGTAAAACAGTAATTAAAATAAATACTTTATGAATTTGCAACGGAATAAGTGTGTTCCAAAGTGCCTGGCACACAATAAGCACTTAAAACAATGTAACCATCACTAGTGAAAACAGGCTCCTGCTGGGGGAACACCAGTTATGTTTCCTTGATTAGAGAACATCTGATGCCCAAGGACTAGGATGTTCTTAACATGAGACATAAGATACCACGATGGCAGGGAAAGTCTTGTAGCAACCGGCCATCCTCTCTTCCCGCGGAGCTAAGTGGCCCTTCTGCATGTTTAGAAATGCTAGAGCTGGAGTTTAGTATCGCTGAGCCCTCACACCGTTATTTAGAGGGCGGTCTAAGTCTCATCACCAAACAGCTAAGTGAGGCCCTCAGGCGGACTTCAGTTCCCTCCTCGCCTTACTGGCGGCCCCTACTGGCCCGTACGTTTGTAAGTCTCTCGGTGTTCAGCACTTTCCTAGCCTCGATAGAGCGGCCTCAAGAGGCCACCCCTTTACCGGCTGCACCGCGTGGTCTCTGGGCAGGATCTCACCACTGCACAGCTCTCTCCACCTCCACTTCTAGAGCATTGCGGGAGGCTCTTAACAAGGAGTTAACTCGGAAGCCAGGGCTTATCTCCCATCGGCAACGGGTCGCGTGTGACAATCTCCTGAGCTAGCCTAGCCACTAGTACAAGGATGCCTCGGACTCCTGGCAACTTTGCGATAGGTAGATGTTAAAGACCCGGTTTCTCTTGCCCCGGGGAGAAGTAGTGCCCACCCGCTCCAGAAATGCGGCAACACCCGCATCCGCTCTGCGTAGCTGACTTTATGCGGCTGGCCCATGGGAAGTACAAAGGATCGCGAACTTTGGCCGGGCCTCGGGTTTCCCCCCTCACTTTGTCACCTTTCAACACCTAGCTGTGCTAGGTCACCTATCTCTACACTACAGCAAAGAAATGTGGCATTCACACTCGGAAAGACTCTAACGCTCCACACCTAGGCTGCATCTTGAGCCAACAGGCTTCCCGTAAGACACTGCGACCGCCCGCCCCTGCTCCTATCCAGTGGGTTACAACGCCAAGAACCGCCCCTCTGACGCCCGGTTCTCCTAACCAATGGGAAGGGCAAATCAGCCCACCCTTATTTGCATACCAACTACTATATATACTCCGGGAGGGCGGACGACTGCATAGAAGAGGTGGACCGCTTTTAATACTTGGGTTTGCTGACATAGACACTCGTCTAACAGAATCTAGACATCTACGTACTGTTGACTATGGCCACTGGAAATCACATCTCAGGCTCTATCCAGAACAAAGGGGACCCCAGCCCTGAGACTTAATGCTTTTCCTCTCGTGCCTATCCCAGAGCAAAGTCCCACAGCTAATCACCGCTTTACTGTGCCCAACCTGATGTCTGCAGGGGTGTTTACAGCTCTTTTCTTGACGCTTTGGGGGCCCTGAAAAGGGCCTTTGGAGTGTGGAGGGGGCGCTGAGGAGACAGCTCAACCGCCGAAGCCGTAGAGGGTGCGGCCCTGGCGCTTCAGAGCGTAGACCACGTCCATGGCTGTCACTGTCTTGCGCTTAGCATGCTCTGTGTAAGTCACCGCGTCACGGATCACGTTCTCCAAAAAAACTTTGAGAACTCCCCGGGTCTCTTCGTAGATGAGCCCAGAGATGCGCTTGACGCCCCCACGGCGGGCCAGGCGGCGAATAGCTGGCTTCGTAATGCCCTGGATGTTGTCTCGCAAGACCTTCCGGTGGCGCTTGGCGCCTCCCTTCCCAAGTCCTTTGCCTCCTTTTCCGCGTCCAGACATCTTGTAACCGGCACCAGCAGTGAGTACAGCAGAGCCTCGGATCAGGGCTTATATTTCCCTGTAGCGGACCTGTTTGAAGACCTCAGGGAAGTGGGCGGAGCTCCAGGCCCCACCTCTGGAGTTTTTTTTTTTTTTTTTAACATCACTGCCATTTAAGAAAAGTGAGCAAAATAAAGCCGATTTCTTTTTGTTTCCTCTTTTTTTTTTTTTTTTTTGGAAATATTTTTCAAAATTTTGCCATCAATTTGAAGATGGACTCACAGTGGTATATTTGAAGGTTTAAAAAATACGAGATAATAGAATTTATATTGCCCTTTCTCACAACTTAAGTAAAAAGCAAACGGGATTCTATGCTTGTTCTGTAACCCTCTGACTCTCCCTTCCTCTCAATTCCGAAGAATTGTTGTTTATTTGTTTGTGTTTTTTAAATGGAATGCTTGTGATACCATTTCTGAACTAGTGAAAATAAATAAAAACTAGAAACACTTTACATCTTGTAGCAGTTACTTTACAGATATTCATTTGTGAGTCTTTTTTAAAATAGCTAGTAGGTGAAGTGGAAATATTTTAATGGTTCTCTCTTTAAAAGATGAATTAAAAGAACCTTGGGAACACGGCCTGCATGATTGGGGAAAAAAAAAAAAAAAAAAGTCCTGTGATCAAACTTCACAAACGTGATTGTAAATCCTTGACTCAAATTAGAATTCTCTTCTTAGAATAAAAGAAAAAGAATGTCCACAATAATTTTAAAAATTCTGTTAAAAATTTCCCATGATATAGGCAAAAATTTAAACCAGTTTACAGAACTCATTCCAGGAACATTTTGTTAAATCTGCATCAGATTTGTATGTGCTTTTACTTAGCATATCTAACAGTTATTGGATGTTTACTGATGTATTTAATCTTCAAAACACTTTGAGATAGGTATAGAGCTTAAATAATTATTATCTGATAAGTAGTAAAGCCAGAATTTGGAGGTCACAGTCTGGTGCATGATGATGGCCTCAGCTATGACAATATACAGCTTCTCAGCTTCAAAACCATTGTGCTTACCAGTAAGGTACATATACATAAATATATATAAACATTATTTCAATGAAATAAAAATCTTTAGTAGGACAATGAGTAGTCAAATTTGTTTCACTTTTAAATGGATGCTAAAAACCCACATAAATTTTATTTTAATAAGCAAATGTTTAATATGACATCATAAAGCCATGTAATTATAAAACTGTGACAAGTGTTAAGGTAAATGAAACTAACTTAATAATTAGTAGAAAGTAATTTGTAATGAGAAGAAAAAAAAAAAGAAAAAAAAAAAAAACAAACACCCTCACTTTGTTTCAAATGAGATTGGGTATATAAGAGTAAGTTGCTGCCATTCTTCCTTTAGTCCCTTGGCTCATCAAGAAGATCAGAGTCCTCAAAGTCATTGTGAGAACATGAGTCCAGGGGTTATGACCTACAGAAAGCAAGCTAAGGACAAGACTTTCAACCTCAGTAACCAAACTCTGCCTGCAGTCTCTCCCATGGAATTCAGTGGCTCTTGTCCCATCCCATCAGTGTAGAAAGCATTTCTGTCTAACCTGCCACTCTAGTTTCAGAGTCTCAGAAGGGAAAGACTGATGGCCTGTGAGCGACAGATCTTTGAAGGAAAACCAGTGTCCACTGGTCTAGTAAGGAAGGTTCATATGTCCAACCACCTATAAAGCCTCTTCTGAAGCCAGCTCCTCAGACTTTTGGGTAATAGGAGGCATGGTGCCTGTATAAAGGAAGAGGCAATCTACTCCGTACTAGGCGGGCAGAATTCGGCTAGAAGCTGTGATTTCGCTGCAGGAGCAGTGTTTTTCACAAGCGCGGGCTTTGTAGTCAGATGACAAGATGCTGTATTAGAAGAGAAAATTCACCTAGAGAACACTGGAACTTCTGTACAAGGAGTGACATTAATTGCTAGGGGTACCTCTTGATTGAGCTTTTCGTACTTGTGGACAGAACAGCTATCCTTCCGGATTATTCTGTTTCCAATTGAGTAGTCTCAATTCTTAAGAGTTTCTTTTCCTGGGAGCAAGCGTGGATGTTGAAAACCAGCATCCACTAAATACCCTCAGGGCCGCCACTGCGAAGCAATCAGGCCCAGGGGTATTCGTCGGAGCTGCTATGTAAACGAGGACCAGGAATTTGCGCTTTTGATTGGAGGGAGTCGGCACAGGCGTTTCCTTTGCTGGTGCGCTAGTTGGGGGCGGACTCGGTCTGTCATTGGCCAACGGAGCCGCGGAAGTTGCGACGCCCAATGGGGAGGCGCTGCCTAGTGGCCACCAGGAGTTTCTAGAGGCAGTTCGGTGTGGTAGGCTGCATTTCCATACCGACCCTGCTGGTGTTTCCCTCACTGGAGCTTCAGGCGAGAAGTGAACATGTCCGGTCGTGGAAAGCAGGGTGGGAAAGTGCGGGCAAAAGCCAAGTCCCGCTCTTCCCGCGCGGGGCCTGCAGTTTCCCGGTGGGCCGAGTGCACAGACTCCTGCGCAAAGGTAACTACGCGGAGCGAGTAGGCGCTGGGGCCCCGGTGTACCTGGCGGCGGTGCTGGAGTACCTGACGGCCGAGATCCTGGAGTTGGCTGGCAACGCTGCGCGCGACAACAAGAAGACTAGGATAATCCCTCGCCACCTGCAGCTCGCCATCCGCAACGACGAGGAGCTAAACAAGCTGCTGGGGAAAGTGACCATCGCTCAGGGCGGCGTCCTGCCCAACATCCAGGCTGTGTTGCTGCCCAAGAAGACTGAGAGTCAGAAGGTGAAGAGCAAGTGACCCTGACGCCACCACGGGAAAGATGACTTCCCCAGCAAAGGCTCTTTCCAAAGCGGTCCCGCAGTGGTTTTGATTGTGCTGAATGTCGTGGAGGGCCAGTACGATCTAGCGGGGAGATGGGCAGTGAGGAGCCCGCCGGAGTCGGGAGCCAATAAAGTCGGTGAAAATCGAGTAGTCGAGAGAGCTGTGTAGTCGCGGGACCTACCGGATGACCCGGGGTAGGGGGTGGGGGCGCGACCGGAACCCTCTGGAGCAGGTAATGGTCGGTCAGCTCGAGTCCCTCCGGACGCTATGATCCGCAAGTAGATCCCCCTTGAAGCGTTGAGGAAGGGTGAGGGAGACCAAGATGGTCTGTAGATGGCAGGGTTGGGAACTCCCTACTTGCATTAAGGCACTGGAGACCTGGCTAGGTGCGGTGCGGCCTACTTAGAAATTATTTTACTTCGTGTTTCCAAGGCTTCTGCCTTTTGTGAGCTGTCAAGACTAAGCCATAAGGAGAACCATGGGGCTGAAGTGGTTTGGGTTAGGAAGTTGTCTCTGGACATACTTTGCAAAAGGTGGAGTAATTTCCCCTCTTTGAAGTGTGGCCCCCAGTGACACGATATCAATTTAAGATTCTTTCTAGCCTAATAGCTCTTGTGTTTTCACGTTCTGGATGTCAGCTATCTTAACCTAGCACCCTTATGTTCTCATTTCTTTAAAATGAAGGAAACATTCAGTAATTTTTGTAACACAGAAGTATGAGTCATGAGGGTGGAAATGTTTTCCTGACACGTTGCATAACAGTGGAATCTTTAATCTGGATTTATGAATGCTTACAAGCTTTTAAAATTATTTTCTCAAGTGTTGGCTTCTTAATGGTCTTGTCTCCATCATGTCATGCTCTTGGAAATGACTTGACTTGCTTAACAACAAAACCAAACAAAACCCTTGCTTTTAAGGATTACACATACTCAACAAATAACTTTCTTGAAATTCCTTATGTTCTCCTTGAAATAATGACCCCATTCCAGTAATGCCTGTAGGAATTGTGATTCTTACAGGCACAACATTGCTTTCATAAATATGCAAGGAAAGGTAAGACCACAGTACTTAAATATAGGGAAAAAACATTTCAGGGTGAGACTCAACACTTAAAAGTTTAACATTAGTAATCTTGTTCTGCCCTTGATTGACCCTTCCATTTCGTCCTTCTAAGCAAGCTCCATCCTGGCCCATAGAGCCCACAAAAAAGGTCCCAGTTTAGATTTCACATTTACAGATTCAACTTTTCTGTGAGTCAGAGTTGAAGTTGTCCTCCGGACGTGGGTAGTAAGAAATGGTCTAGCAGTGACTGGTCCATTTTCCCTCATGGACTGTTTCATCCATGCTTATTGAACACTCTGCCATGCTGTGTACTAAGAAATAAGGGTATAGCTGTGAATGAGGCCACAGACTTCTACACTCTTGGAACTCAGTTCTTTTTTTTTTTTTTTTTTTTCCCCTTTCGGTTCCTAAGGACAAGAAACAAATAAATAATATTATAGATGAGCTTCAGTTAGTACTTGTGTTTTTTGCTGTTGAGTGGATTTTGGGATTACTTTTCCCCTGTGGTCATCTTTCAGTTGTACGAAGATCAGTTCACATGTACGTATTAAGAGGCAGATTATTGCTTCCTAATGCCTAAGAAGCATAGACCCCAGTAGCACCATGAGTAGCTCCAGGATTTCCAGCTGTTGACTCCACTCCTTATCTTCCTTTCAAAAGATTTCCTCATATATAAAATGTTTTGAGGATCGAGACCATTTACTTACTATGTGCTACATATTAGTTACTTAACGTGAAAGAAGTGCCATTTCCTATAAAGATGGGTTTACACTTACAGAATAAGTTATAGGTAAGCATATTAATAGTATTAAAAAAAAAAAAAAAACTCAATTGTCAGAATTAGTTCTCAGTGATACCACTTGGGGGCAGTGAAGCAAAAAAAATTATGTAATTTTATACTTATATACACACACACACACACACACACAATCAACTCTGTATCCATGGATGGGTTCCACATTTATTGATTCAGTCACCTGATGATTTTTAAATATTTAGAAAAAAACAACTATGGAACATATAGACATTTTTCTTATCGTTACTCGCTAAACAATGTAACTCGTATTGGGTATCATAAGTAATCTTAAAATGTTTTAAAATACACAGGAGGATGTGCATATGTTAAAGGGACTTAAAGATCTGCAGATTTGGGTATTTGAGGGAGGTCCTGAAAGTAATCCCCCATGGATACTGGACAGTAAATATATATAAATGTGTATCAAATATTTTGACATTCGAGTGTAATTTCCTAAAGATTTGATATGAGGCATCTTAGAATTTTTTACCAAAATTATGAAGAAATAAGGACAAGGGTTATCAAGACATTTTAAGAAAAAAACCTCTTCTGCATTTGCCTCTGATGATTCATAGTCTGTCTAACCCTATAACCCAAAGAGCAGGACAGATGAGATACAAAATAACAACTTTTCAGCCTCAAAATTCAACCAACCCCTCACCATTTCAGTTTTTGAGAGTTTTTTTTTTTTTTTTTAACCTGAACAATTTACTAGTAGCTAAAAAGTCATGTCTCCTTGCAAAGTCAATTCAGCTCGTGTTACTTGGAGAAACTGCAGTTCTTGAGGTTAATTTAAAAGGCAATAATTCTTCAAGCATGAGACCATAAAAAAGAAGGCTTAGAACATAAACTGGTGGGGATTGGATTCAGGTTTTTAATAGGTATACAATGCATATTTTCATTTGCTCACATAGTCCTTCTTGCAGACAAACCACTCAGTGTGGCAGGTTGTGACTTGGCCAGGATTTATTTAAGCTTTGTTTTTCCTGAAGAGCCAGTCTTGACTTTGTGTCCCTTAGAACTGGCCAGTTTAGTTTTGTCTGCCCAGAATCTAAAGGTCTAGTTTATCCCATAGTTTGTGATGACTGGCACACTGAATGCAAACTCTTCCCAAAGTCCCTTGCCATAGTGGAAAATTCAGATATCATGGTGTTTAAGAACTCAGGCTCTTTAGAATTGAGACTTAGGTTCAGATCTGTTCTGTCCTTTACTAGTTGTTTGACTTTGAAAACATTACTCAGTCTTTTTAAACCTTAGTTTTATCTATAAAATGGGCATAATGAACAGTTACTTCAATGGGATTTGGGAAGGATTTGGTGAGATATATGAATAAGGGCACTAAATATCCCATATAGAAACGTGCCAAATGCATAGTAGCTATTCTTTTTTACATGTGAAACTGGATTTGAAAATGAGTAGCAGTGTTTACGGAATCTCTGGAACGAGTTAAACATACATTTAGCAATCCTGTGACTTTCGTGATAGCAAACCATGAAACATTTTTAGTGTCCATTGTACTAATTACAGATCATCCACAGTTTAATTTATAACAGGAAAAAAAAAAAAAAGGAATGGTTAAAGCTTGTGAACCTGAATTTGTTTATTTTTGTCCCTAAAGACAAACTAGTTTAGAGTTACTTGCTTATTAAATGCACCTATTCAGATTAAAAATGTAAACTGTTCAACAGTTTATTGAGTAATATTAATGTGTTACGTCCATGATTGGTAATCATCTTTCAAGAAACTTACTGTCTGTCGTAGAAACACGTACTCAGAAAGAATGCAGTGATCCTGGTGGGGTGGTGCCATCTGCAATCCCAGTGGCTCAGAAGGCAGAAACAGGAGGATTGAGAGTTCAGCTAGCCTCAGCAAAAGTGAGGTGCTAAGCAACTCAGTGAGACCCTGTCTCTAAATAATATACAAAATAGGACTGGGGATGTGACTCAGTGGTCAGGTGCCCCTGAGTTCAATACCCCAGTACCCCCCCCCCCCAAATGTAGTGATATAATAGTCTACACATAAAGAGAGGGAGTCACTTGGGGTGTTTCTGGAACAGGGAACAGAGGTGCCTGTGTTAGCCTGGTAGGAACACTAGCAGGTGGGGAGAGTAGCACCTAGATCTAGGTGTAAGTTAACCTGAGAAGTGGCCATGCACAAAGTTGCAGGGTCAAAATCCAATACTGGCACTTGGATTTTGTGTGTGCATCTTGCTGGGGTTTAAATCTAGGGTCTTGCACGTGGTAGACAAGTGCTCTTGTATTAAGCTCTACCACAGCTAGTAGCTGAATTTGAATTTAAATCTAAGAATAAAATTGACTAAAAATGGCCAGAGTGGATAAATCATTGAGGGAGAATGCACAGATGTATAAATGAATGTATGGAAAATAGCCACAGCCAACAGGGGGTTTGGGATCTGAAAGATTTAGTGGATTGGCAGGGGAAGGAAGGGGAGAAGACATGGCTGACACCAGGACAGAAAATGGCAAGATATAAGAGCTGTTTTCTCATAATTTGAATTGTTGAACTCCATGATACCCCCTAGTGCTTCCACCCTGCTGTATGATGAGAAAATTTTAAAGTTTTCCACACATAGAACATGCTGATGAACTGGCTGACTCACTTTACTAATGGAATTGGATTGGAGAGATGCATTTTTTACCCTTTACATTTTTATATTACATACAGAAATGTGAAGGACGCATGGCAACAGTGACATGTGAAAAGATCTTTTAAAAAAGTCAAGGGGAACTGAGGGTGTAGCTCGGAGGTAGAACTCTTGCCTAGCATGTGCAAAGCCCTGGGTTCAATACACAGCACCAAAAATAAATACATAGTCAAAAAGAATATTGGTAAGAACACTTGAGAAAGATGTCCTTTATTATTCTATTCAGTTGAATGTGATTTTTACTTATGTTTTTATTTTAAGGGAATTTTAAAGGTTGGTAACTTACTAATTCATAAAAACAATGTAAGCATTTTAGAATGTTTAGAACATGAACAACCCTTTGTTTTTTAAAATAAGGTAAATGTTTAGCTTCCTGAGAGAGGGAAATGGAGAACAAGAGGAACAACACACATGCCCCTGTACACACAGAAAAAGGAGGGGCTAGGGGAGGGGGAGGGGAAGTGGAGAAGGAGGAGGAGGAATTATACCAGCCTCAGGCAGACATGAAATTATCACTACAAGGCAGTATTTTGTTCTCTCTACAAGGAAAGGAAAGAGAGTTTAGATGTGGAAAATCAGATTTTGACATATACATACATGAAAGAGAATTATAGCACATTTGGCTAGTAATTTGGAGTCTAGATTGATCCCTACCCTCAACAAAATTACCTTTCTTTTTGACAAACAAAACAAAAAAGCAATCTGTTCATGGAGGTTTATTCACTTTCTGTTTCAAAGTACTTCTCAAATGAACTATTTTTTTCTTAAGCAGTCACTACAAATTCACCATATCTCTCATCAAATTGCAACTATTAGATAAGTGTACAAATTAGCATCATAGTGAGAAAACATAAAAGAAATAAATGCATTGGCCTGGAAGAGGTGCCGTTTTAGATTGTGGTGAATGGGAAAAATGCCATGTTCAGCAAAGATGCATAACTTCTAACCCCCAGAGCTGGACCAAGGCAGTCAGCATCAATCACAGGTCCAGGCAGACAAAACTAAATAGATCAGTTCTCAGAGGCAGAAAGACAGGACTCGAGAAGAAGGTTTTGTTTGTTTGTTTTATATCAGGTTTGGAAATGGGGCCCAAAGCAAAATTTGTCCCAAGTTCTAGAGGCCTTCTGAACTCCTCAGCTCTTGGAGATGGATTACAAATGGATTTTTTAAACCTATATCCATCTTTTTTTCCCTAAAGATGTTCCTTCCTATAGACATCACTAAATATTAGCTGTTGAAGTAGGGACTAAAAGTGATTTTACAAAGAATGCAAATCTGATTAAATAATTTAAAAAATAATCTGGACTGGGAGCTGTAGCTAAGTGGTAAAGCATTTGCCTAACATGCAAGAGGACCTGGGTTGGATCCCCAGTACTGGGGGGAAAAAAATCCAAGAGCTATTCTTCCAAAGGGAAAAAAACAACACTGAAGTGCTTTAACCAATACACAATGAACTTACCTTCCAGCCATGAGCAGGTGCACCTCATTTAGATGAGTAAGTAGTCTTAAGTGCACACATTGGTTCAAGGAAGAAGTACATTAGCTGAACCTATTATTTGTCTATGTCTTCCAGCCAAAGGTTACTGGGAACACACCTGTAGTTGAAAACGTGGGTTTATTGCTCTTTGTAGCAAGGGAAAACACACACTATAGAGAAATGTGGGGTGTCTGAGTGAGAGAATGTTAGGATTATTCTAGGATATGGATTTGGGTTGGTTGATTTGGAGACTGCTCAGGATTGCCTGCTGTCAGGAAGTAGGGTGTGGGGAAAGTTGTATTGTATGGAATGAAGTGAAGCTAAGCTGTAATTAATAAATATGTTTATGCATCCCAGCACAGAAGGTGCTTTGGTCATTTTTGTGGTTGGGACAATTCTCACCTTTTTTATGTTCAGACATGGTTATAGTGTGGTCTTGTTTTTGTTTTGATTTTTCAAGGTCACTTAGTGGACGTGTCTGGTGTTGGTATTCTATAAAATTGTTTATGTTCTGTAGAACATCACAGTGTAGTTATGCTGAGCCAGCTCCTAGCAACACAAAGGCCTGGTTGATTGTCCAGGCCAGCTGCTATCTGTCATGGGCTGCTTTTCCTTTCTTAGTAGTTAAAGAAATAATGTGAAATCCAGAAAAGGAATTTCTCAGCAGTGGAAGTAGACCAAGACATCTCAAAGCAAATGTTGGCAGTGTTCAAGTACCATGCAAGAGTGAGCTACTGTCTATTTTAGTACCACATTTACATACTTTAAATATCCAACTTCTCTGACATCCCCAGTTTTCATATTCATCAAGGAACATTCTATCTTGAATTTATCTTTTTGTGTGTGCTTTCATAGAAGATAAGATTTTTCTGGTTTCTTTAACATTGTATTCCATTTACTCCTAACAAGAAATCATGCTTTATATTTACATTCATATGTACTTATGCAGTTGTATGTATTTAAATCTGTGTGTTAAGTACCGTGACCATGACCTCACTTTCCTTCCTTCTTGCATTCTGCTTCCCATCCACAGCTGAAATGGGAGACAAATGACAAGAAAGCCCATTGATGTTATCACTATAATTTAGCCTTCTGGGCTCTATGGAGAGGGGTGGAAAAATGTAAAGAAGGGAATTAGAGGGGCTGACTTCTAAGTCGTCTGAATATAATATGGTCACCCCTGCCATGGGGGAAGAATGTTGCTAGACCTTTCATAGCATGACACAGCTCCTCACAAAACCCTTGATGTACATTGTGTCCTCACAAGAACAAACAGGACAGATGGAATCCCTGTGTTCCTGAAACTTCCACAAGAGCAGTCAAACAATGAATACATATATAGTTTCCAGCCTGTTCTGCCATTCTTTCTGTGCACCACTCACCAGCCATACAAAACTACCTCCTGCCTCTTCCAGCTACAGGGAATGGAAACACATAGAACTCACATCAGTTCCTCTTTACTTCAGCCTATTGACTGACCCAAGCTTAATCTAATCTAGCTGCAGGGAAGGCTGGGAAACGTAGCGTAGATTGATTTGCCGAGTACCATTGCCTCATTTCTTGGAGCATTTTTTTTTTTTTTTCTTACTTCCTTGTTTTTTTTTTTTTTTCCCCCCTGTTGAACAAACTTATAACATGAAGTCTGCCAGTCAATTGGGGTTCTCTTTTTTTGCGGTACTGGGAATTGAACTCAGGGCCTTGTGCTTGTGAGGCAAGCACTCTACCAGCTGAGCTATCTCCCCAGCCCACCTCTTGAGACTTTTTGAGAAGAAAAGTGACACGAAAAGAGTTTGTATTATTGGGCTAGTAGACATAAGCTAGCAGTACTTAAGCCCCTACATGCAGCTTAAAAAAAGTTTGCCCAGTGTGGTGGTACATGCCTATAATCACAGCTGCTCAGGGTGCTGAGGCAGGAGGATCACAAGTTCAAAGCTAGCCTGGGCAATTTAGACTCTAATTTCAAAATGAAATGAAATAAAAATGGCTGGGGGTGTAGCTTAGTGGTAGAGAACTCCCCTAGCATGTGTGAAGTCCTGGAATTGATCCCCAGCACCCCCCCACACCCAAAAACTCACACAAAACCTCCATCAAGCCAGTATGCAAATGTTAATCTCGTTTAAAAAATATTCATTTTGTTTTTGCTGAAGGAATCTTTGGTAAGAAGTTTATAAGTAGGTTGTAAGAGTGGAGGTGAAGAACTCTGAATTGTTCCTTTGTGCTACTGTTCATATGTTTCTGTATGCCAGTCATTGAATTTATTACCTCTGGGCTCCAGATTGAAGCCTCAGAACCCTCTGAGATAACATGTGAAGTTCCTTCAGGCATTTTTGCATTATAGTAAGCATGATGTGTTCTCAGTAGAGGACACAGGGGCATTACAAGAGGAAAGATGTTTTGCCATGAAGATAAGGAATAAAGCACACCATCTGGCTGCAATACTGGTTTCTTGCAATGGAAGCAGGGTAGTGACAGACACTCTAACTGGCAAAGTCCAAAATATTTACCATCTGATCTTTCAGAGAAAATTTGTTGATTCTTGTTCTATTCTTAGTAGAAACAAAAATTAAAAATTCCCCTAACCACAATGCTTCTATTTACATAACTGATGTCCTACTAGTTTTTCTTCTTAGGTGTGGTATTTTCATGTTCTTCTTTTTTTAAAAAATGGACATATATCTCATGAAAAACTTTTGAGTACAAATGTGGATTTTAAAATACCTCTGCCTTTGATCTGTGTTGTTCTATAATAAAAACAATCTTGGGAAATATTGGATTTGTACTTGGCTTGTATTTTACTTCCCTTCTCAATTAAGAAAGCCTATGAGCATTTTTTAAGGTATGATTTTCTCTGCAGTAAATTGCTAGGTACAGTACCTTTTCACTCCCAGAAAAAAAAGTTCAGCCTTTATAGAAATACTATGTACGGCCTTTTCTTTTGTGGGTGATGTTATAAAGTCAACAGGATTTTAGAGCCACACTTTTGTCCTGCCACACACCTTCCAGGCTTTTGCCTTCCTTTTTTTCTTTACCTCACTCTCCTTACTGGGATCAATCACCCTGTCATTCTCCAACTTCTTCTCTGTGGCTATTGCCTCTCTGTAAAGTGTTTTGTATAAGCAAAACCTCTCCATTAGCAAATCCCTGCCCATCCCCCTTTGCTCTCTGTCCTCTTCATAAATTACAAGCCCCTGGCAGAGGAACAGAAGTGGGTACACAGCTATTTTGGCCTCATAAAAGTTCCAACCCCAATTTTTGTCCAGTTCTGATTTCTGAAGTTATAACTGGCAACCTCTCCCTGACTCATTCATGCCTTCCTGAATCTAGGACCTAAATGTGTAAAAATTATGTGTAGCTCTTCTTGGTGAAATTTGAACCCAGTTAGTCAAGCCATAAGGCTTATCCTCCCAATAATTTCTGGTTAAAGGATGTTTTCAGATATTTTAACTCCTAATCTGAGTCAGATATAACGCAGGTATGTAGTGTGAAGGAGTTGGTGACTGTGATATCTAATGGTCTTTAGAAATTATTTGAATGCAATAAATTTTTCTTAAAAAATTAAATAACCCTTCACAGCTATAAATAAGAAGTTATTTTAATAAATGGCACAAACCAGGAAAAACAAGTTCAAGAATGAAGACTGATCAGAACCTTGAATAACATCTTGGGTTATATGTTGCTTCATGTCATGGCAGAGTTATTATTGTGGGAATCCTTAATTCACATTTTACAGCTCCTTAAAACTCAGAGAGTAAAAGTAATTTCAAAACCATTTTAAGGGGCAATTATTGTGTAACAAATCAATGATTTGTTAAGAAAACAGTACCAAGTCTATCCACATACCTGATTAAATATTTGTATTCAGCTTCTATTTCATATCAGTGACGTAACCAGAGCAAACCCTTGTGAAATCACAACATAAATTATGACCATAACAAATTTACCCAGAATCAGAACTGTTAATTTCACTTTCCTGCAAATGCCCTATACAAACTAAATATGTAGGATTTTACCACTGAAATAATTTTGAAAAACTTGCAACATATTAGGTAACACCTTTAAAATGTCAAATGCTTCCCTACATTACTTGAAACAAGAAATCTCTCCCAGAAATATAAATTTCTAGCATGATTATCTGTCTTTAAGCATACACCCACCATAGGAATGAAGTAATTCAGACTTCAGGGATGGCACCAGATCTAAGAAATCTCCCACATTAACAAGTGAATTAGGAGACCACCCCACACAGAGCACACCTGGAATGTAGCTTTTGAATCACCTCTTTAAACAGACTTTAGGATAGGAGTTCCCTGTGTTTCTCCTGATAGCAGAGCAATAAAACTTTTTCCTTTATCTCAAAAAAAAAAAAAAAAAAAAAAAAAAAAAAAAAAAAAATTCAAGCAAGAACATTATAACAATACTGCAAATACAGACCAAATTGTTAATGAAATGTAATTACATTGATTTGATAATTGTTTAATTCTTCCATCTAAATGATTAAAGATTCAATTCACCTGCTGACCTATATTACACTAAAAAAACTAAATGGTCTATTTAGTACTTCAGCAGAATTTGCTTAATCTGAAAGAACAGATAACTTCTAAGCAAAGCCAAACACATAAAAGATTTCAGATTTTAGAGAAATCAGCTATGATAAAATAATAGCCTTATTGTATCATTGCACTACCTTTTAGGATATCACCAATCTTTGCTGGGATTTACACAAAAAGTCATTTAAGATACAGTACAAAGTAAGGTGTGCTTAGCCTAAATAAACACAATCTATACATCATGTGTCTATCTCTGTATAAAATACACAATAGGGCCACTGGCTCAATCATGAGCACTTTTCAAGTTGCAACACTCTCAATGTGAAATGGTGAAAACACCTGGTGAGTCATCTCCCAGGATTACGAGGAATACTATGAGAAGTATAAAAAGTATTTTGTAAAAAAACTGATACCAATGCTAATTAATAGTTAGGCATTCTAATTAATGTTTAATCAAAAAACACATACACTTCATCATCCAAATAAAGGAAAAAGTAATCTTTTCTGATTTTCTAATAGCCTAGAAATGGTTTAAAATGGTCTTTGCCATTCAATTAATATTAGTTCACAAAGTTCTGGAGGAAATGAGAAATCTTTGAGGGAAAAAGACTGTCATTCAGCTGAGTGTGAGGGCACACACCTATAATCCACGCATCTCAGGAGGCTGAGGCAGGAGGATCATGAGTTCAAAGCCAGTCTCAGCAATTTGGCAAGACCCTGAGTAACTTAGAGAGACCCTGTCTCTAAATAAAATACAAAAAAAGCTGGGGATGTGATTTAGTGGTTAAGGTCCCCTGAGTTCAATCCCTGGTACAGAGAAAAAAAAAAAAAAAAAAGAACCGTCTTCTAAGCAATAAAAGGTTGAGTCATAGTATTTGTAAAACCTCTCTATTTTTCTAAAGCCAATATGATAATCTTGAAGGAAGTTATTTTTTCTTTATCCCTTAAAATTTAAATTACTTTTTACCAGATTTCAATAATATTCTGTATCTGAAACAATAATTCCTTAAACTCAAGTTTTAAATACTTGTTTCTTTTCTGCCCATTTAAAACTAATACTGTTTAAACATTACCAGTAAGACAGAGATACCTTGGTGTAGAACATTTTATTTTTTTTCCATGAAACACTCAAAGTTCATATCAGTGGGAAATAATTTTAATCAAAGAATTGTACATTTTCTTCCCGCAAATCCTGCTTTGTACTAGGAAATGACATTGTGATCCATTTCACTACAAGTAAAATATTACAAAATATTTACAGGAAAATATTAAAAATAACTCAAACACAAAAGGCAAGATGAAATAAACTGGGTTTTCAGAAATCTCTACTCCAGTGCCCACAGCACACAAGAAGAGAGTCAAAACAAATAAGTAACTAAGACTCCCCTGATCACAAATTTCCAAAGAACTGGAGAAGGGGAAGAAACTGGATGAAGATGGTAGTGTGAAAGGAAATGGATGTTAGCAGCACTGCTGCAAAAGTCAATCTATCTGCATGAAATACCCTCTTATGTGCAGTAAATTCTGAACAAGGCTAAACTTTAGGATATTCCTTAAACTGAAATTAGAAAATACCCTGACAGTGGAAGTAGCTCTTTCACTAAGTTTAATCAGAGCCTCTTGCTCCATGAACCACTGTTGTGGACAGAAGCCTGTTCTGGCATCAAAAGCTGTCACAGCAGCCCTTCCATCTCTTTCATGAAAGCTTCATAAACATCATCCTTAGTTTGTACTGAGACAGGAACAGAAGGACCAGATTTGGGGGCTGCTTTGGCAAGAGGCACAGCAGAATCATCCTCTGACTTTCTTTGGGGAGTAGCGGTAGCCCCTTTATTCTCCCGACGTACCCTCAGTGCAGTGGGCACAAATCGGGTAATCTCTGCCTTGGGATTAGTGATCTGTGGCTTGGCACTGATGGTTGCTGTGGCTTTCTTCTCAATGGTGGCTGCACTCGTATCATCCGCCTTGGGTCGCTGAATCAAGTTGGGTGGGGCACTTAACACCCCCGGGTTCGGCAAGGGAGCCGGTGGGAAAAGCCCAGGTGGGGCAGGTCCAAGTGGAGGCACCAAAGGTGGGCGCATCATGCCAGGGCGAGGTGGAGGGATGCCTAAACAAAACAAAACAGGCAGGATGAACACTAGAACCAATACAATTTAAATGGTATTAAAGATATTTAACAGAGGTGGACAAAATTATTTTGAAACAGAGCAATTTACTGAAAATAAGCTCAACTCATACTATCTGTTATTTGAAAGTTAGAAATATATTCTGATAGTGAAGAATAAAACAACATTCATCTTCAGTCTGTGCCCCTGTACTTATAATAATGTTTCATCCTAACTAATGATTTACTTGAAAATATAAAGCAAAATCGATAATACCAATTTGGTTCCAAATTCTACTTCAAATCTGATGGCCCGAGATGCTATTCTGGCTATATAGTGCAGATGTTATTAAGGCCAAAGTCAGGGGCTGTTCCCCTTGCATTATTTAATTATTTCCATACAACTCCCACTTCAAAAAAGAGCAACTCGGTGGGAAGGAAATAAAAATTTGACTTGTAAATGGATATGGAATGATAGAATGTTACTAATCAAAATCCATCACCATTAAAAAGAATTCATGTCAACTGACGGTTTAGACATAAAACAGTCATATATTAAAAATTGCAGATTTTAATTTTTTCAGATACCACTTTTCTATCTACTACTAAGAAAGAAATCAAAATCCTAAGCTGAAGTGTTCAAAAGAAGACTTTCATATTAAACTAGGATATTCAGTATACAGTAAACAAAACAAAACCCAAACCAAATCAAACCAAAAAAACATTTGCCACATAATAGAAGCCCACAAGGAAATCAGCAGCTAAAACTCTGCCACTGGGTAGAGGTGGGGAAAAAAAAATCTCCCGTGATTTTAAGCTTTAAGTTTGTACTCGTGCGTACACATGGAACAACTTCATAATTACAACTATACTCGAAAAGCAGAAAAACCTCAAACAGACAACCTAAAAGTGGTCTTTGGTTGGGAGAAATCCCCCAAGTGACAGGCAGAAACAAACGCAAATACCCACTGAAAGAACTCTACTTCAATTCAGGGCAATAGTAACTGCAGTGGATGCAACTGAAATGCGACAATGTATCTATGAGCAAATAAAATGTACAGTAGTTTTTGTTATAGAAACTGAAAGCTTCACCTGGAGGTGCAGGGGGAGGTAGCCTTGGTGGGGGTCCCCGAGGAGGAGGGCCAGGAGGCAGACCTGGAGGTGGACCTGGGGGAGGGCCAGGGGGTCGGCCTGGTGGTGGTCCTGGAGGTAAAAGTCGTGGTAAAGGCCCTCGGAGTCCTGGCATTCCAGGAGGTCTCAAAAATGGAGGCGCCCCTGAAAAGAGGAAAATTATAAATTAGTGTCAAACGTTACATGAAGTAATAATTGTGGTACAAAGGCAACTCAAATATTATTTGACATATCACTTTAACTCCAAATTAGATAACTTTCAAAGCTCACTGAAAACACATAGAAATAGAATTCATTCAACAAATATATACACAAGGCACCAGAAAAAAGGTATTAGACTTGTTATGGATCATTTTATTCATTTCCCAACATCAACGACAAAAAGAAAATAATCAGAGCTTTGCTGGGCTGGAAATATAAAAAGAGGTGAAGAATTCTTAAATGGTTCCAGTATGAACTAAAAATGAGATATAAAGCAAGATGTTTTAAAAACCCTATAAAATTCATTAAGATATAGACAAAGACCATTGAGGATGATGTGAGATAGGTTATTTTGCTTTATACTAATCAGAAAAAGGCTAGCTCTATTTAAGACAACTTAAATGGCTGACTCTAGAATGAAGAACTAAGATTATAAATAGCCAAGAAGTTCTCTATGTTGTTCCAAATCTTTTATACATTTAAGCTAAACACTTAGCAGACTAATTACCTTTGTCTATATGAAATAACTATAACTAAAAACCTATCAATATTACATTGACATTCAACAATTTCTAACCTAAGATGAAAATAAGATAGCACTAACTGTGCTCCAGTCCCACCAGCTACCAATTTGGAAACGGGTCACCCTATGTAATACAAACCTAAAGAAAGCACAGTTACACATTCAAGTTTCTGCTGGCTATAATCAGAAATAAGAACCTTGAAAAAGGAAGGGCTCTGATAAAAACAAACAGTTGTCAAAAAACAGTTGCAAACAATGCCTTAGGAATGAACAAGTTTCATTTACCCTTTGAAAATCCTTCATATGGTAAGTGAATTCCATTAAGAGGAAACAAGAAAATATCAATACTGATGGTGTATGATGTTTTTTGGGATGATTCCATTCTAACCTCATTAAATACTTATTCACATCATTTAAGTGCTTACCTGGAGGTGGTCCAGGAGGAAGGCCCGTGGGTGGCCCAGGAGGTCGTAAAGGAGGAGCGGGTGGTGGTCCAAGAGGAGGTGGTCCTGGCATGGGAGGTGCTTGTATCTGAGAAGGAGGAACAGACTGTGGGGGAGCCTGCTGCTGTGAAGAAGCAGTAGATGTGCCATCAGAATGAGGGTCCTCTTTATGCTGTTTTTGTGATTGTTTTTCTGCTTCAGAATCATCGGAATCATCTTCATCATCATCCTCTGAAAATTCCTCTACTTCCCGTCCTTCCTCGGGGATTTCCTGACCTGAAAGAAATTTTTAAAACACATAAACAGAGTCGAATCATTGTTTACAGCCTAGATAACTGAGGACACATGCTCAGTAAATATGTTCTTAAAATCAACAACCAAATAGTCTTCTGTTCATCCATGCTAGTGTAGTGCACTGGAATAAACCCTGGCTTACGGACAAGACAGAGCTCGATTATTTAACGCTATGTAATTTGGGGCAGCCTACCTAATGCTTTCAAACCTTAATTTTTCTGAAGGATAAATATACTACTTACTTCAGGGTTACTGAGAAACTAAAAAGAGAAATGTACACACAGCAACTGTTAAGAGAAAATACCAAAAGGAGATTGACCTTTCCTGCCTTACCCGCCATACGAAGCATCATGGCTTGAAGAGGAGTCAGTTCCTTCATGTTCTTCTTTTTCTTCCTTGATTTTCCAGGCATATCGGCAAATCGTACACTCAGACCTAAGGGGCAAGGGAATGGGGTGAATAGGGATCAACAGTAAATTCAATAAATGTTCATCATGTAATAAACATTACATATTACATATGACTGCAATCCATAACTTGTCAGGATGCAAGTGCACAGAGATACCTGTATTAAAGATAGTAAATGAAATGCTAACTGATGGTTAATATATGCTATAATGACAAGATTTATAAAATTAAAAAACGTAAAGAATACTATCAACATCATCATACCAATAAAACTGAATACCCAGATAAAATACATTAATATTCAATGTAAAATAAAAGCAAATGAATCCAGAAGAGTTTTATCAAAAAAGTATATCATAAACATGTAGGGTTGGTCCCAGAAAATGAAGATGATTTAATGGTATGAAAGGAAGCAATGTAATTCACTAAAATAAACAGCTTAAAAAGAAACAAATGAAAAACTACCTTGCTACTCTAACAGATGCTTAAAAATTATGACAAAAAAAAAAAGAAGACAAAAACCATAAAAAAAAAAATTAACAAACTAGAAACAGAAAGGATTCTTAATCTGACAAAGGCTATCTATCCACTAGACACTGTTATACATCACACTTAAGGGTACACTAACTAGCAGGAGCATTCTGAGTTGGTAAACATTTGAGGAGGATGCCATGAAAGCAGGGCTTTAGTTTGTTTATCCTATATCTATAGTGCCTAGAAAAATGCCTTGCATATAGTAAAAACTGAGTAAAAATTAGCTGATGGAAAGAGTACCAGATCATAGTTGGGATAGCTATTTTCAGAACATGTGGGCTAATGAACATATATAAGAACAAACAGGTGGCAGAAAAAGAGGAAAATAAGGCAAGAGACTACATAGTTTCAGAGAATAATGGGATCAGCTATGGTTGTAACTCTTTTCTACTTTCTAGTCCTAGTTTCCACCTAAGAATCTTCTATAATTTTCCAATGTCAGCTCTATCACTTTTTAACTAAATTTTTCATTTGTAATCCTGGTTTTTAAGAAACAGCAGGGAAAAAAAATTATCATCATTATATATTAGCATTATATACTAACATAGTGTAAGAGCACTATGTTACAGGCAACCAAAAACAATCTCAAAAGCAGCTCTAAAACTATTGAGGTTTGACAGAACTAGTATATTTTATGCATTGCTCACTACCTATTACAATGCATAAAATTTTTTTGACCAACATACATACATTATGGTTGAAACATGGTTCATGATTCTACTTATAGATGTACCTGAATTATAATTATGATCCTGGTTCACATAAGACACTACAAACAGAAAATTCAAAGGGATTCCAATATAGACATTTATATAAACTCATTTTAAGCTGGGAGTGGTGGTGCACACCTATATTCCCAGTGACTTAGGAGCCAAGGGCAGAAGAATCCAAGTTCAAAACCAGCCTTAGCAACTATTGAGACCCTGTCTCAAAATACAAAATAAAAAAAGGGTTGTGAATACAGCTCAGTGGTAAAGCATCCCTGGGTTCAAACCCCAGTACCCGCCCTCCCCC
The DNA here is from genome assembly GCF_902686455.1 of Sciurus vulgaris. Lineage (NCBI taxonomy): Eukaryota > Metazoa > Chordata > Mammalia > Rodentia > Sciuridae > Sciurus > Sciurus vulgaris. The sequence continues at coordinate 83,646,715 of NC_136465.1, forward strand.
CCCCCCCCCCCCAACACACACACAAAGCTTACTTTAAAATGACAGCAATATGGTCATTCTCCTTTCCTATAGCATATCATGATAGTATATCTTTATGCTGCTAAATAGTTACCTTTTTACCCCAAAGTAGACTGCGTATCTTTTTTTTTTTTTTTTTTTAAACTACATACATTCAATAGTATGTCAAAAACTTTCAAACTATTTATATAGCTAGGTGCAAGGCTATAATCCCAGATACTCAGGAGGCTGAGGGAAGGAGGATCACAAGTTCAAAGCAATTTAGCAAGACCCTGTCCTAAAAATTAAAAAGGGCTAAGGTTAAGAAATTTAGGGGCTGGGGATATAGTTCAGTTGGTAGAGTGCTTGCCTTGTAAGCACAAGGCCCTGGGTTCAACCCCCAATACCCCCCCTTCCCCCCCCCCCCCAAAAAAAAAAAGAAATTCAGAGGTAGAGTGCTCTTGAGTTCCAGCATCACCACCAAAAAGGGGGAGAGGCTGGTATAAAGATGAATGTAACTCTGATTTAGGAGCTTCAGCTATGCACCATTTATTGATCAACATCATGGAATGCTCATCTGCACATACCTGACTTTTTTTCTTCATTATTGTCTCTCTCACTATCATCACGGTGCACAAATTCATCCCCCTCACTTTCTCCATCTGATCTGTCAGTGTCACTATCATCAGTACTGTCATCATGCTTATCCTGATCCATGTCCTCAGGATAGCCATCATCTTCACTGGTACTGGAAACATCATCATCATGACCCCGTTGAGCTGAAAAAGGAAGAAAGCAAGCAAAAAATACTATTAGATCCTCCACTACATGGTCCCAGAAATGCAGAAAATCATGCTATGTAACTCAGAATATAACAAATTGCTTAAATAAAAATACTGCATATAATCTCAGTGATTCATAGAGTCTGACATATTTTTATTGGTTAAGTTTTCAATACTTTTTGGTTATGTAAAATTTTTTTAGAGGTTCAAATTTGAAAATACATCCTATTTAGAATAAATTATGCTTATGAGTGTCTATACATAATGAGTGACTATACCGTGATGTTCCAATCTAATGACAATAAAGCTGACGTATTCAAGTCTTAAGGGACTGTTAATAAGAGTGTGACATCTCTAACCACAATAAACATCTCTAGATGTTCTTATGCCTTTACTTGGGCAGATCCTATGATTTATCCATCTGTATACACATCAGCATGTTCTCATTTTTTTCTTAAGTTCTGAGAGTGGTTAACAACATGTTAAATGGGGTCAACATGAAACATGATGGTGAAACAGTAAAAGAATAGTCACTCCTTACCAAGTTCTGGACTATACAACATGTCTTCATCTCGCCTACGAGGGGGAAGATCTAAAGCAAAGCCCACTTTACGGCCATACATCTGCATGACTTGGGGAGGAGGTGGACCAGGTGGAGGGCCAGGAGGTTTTCTGCCAGGGGGCAAACGTGGAACACCATGTCCAAGAAGAGGAAGGATAGAAACTGCTCGAGTTGGGGGTCTATAAGGAAAATTTGATTGTAATCACAAAATGGTAATGAGTACGTATGTACACACACACACACACACACACACACATATATTTTCTCTTCTAAACAATTTTCAGGGAATTCACATTTAATCAAACATTTCACAGCTTACATCATCTTTTATTTCTCACTGCATGGCACTCCACACTCAAAAGGTGCTTTTAATAAAAGCTGATTATTTACTGCTTCCTTACCCATAGGCTGAGGTCTTCTTAAGGATGGAGGGTGGCTGGGCACCAGGAAGTGGAATATCCTGGATCAAGATGTTGGAAGGAGCATGTGGCATATCCGGCAAAGGAATACTCTCTACTTCCACATGCTGAGCATTCTGAAACAGAGAGAAACTTGCAATAGTAAGATATGAAAACAATCCACAAATTTAACACCAAAAGTTCATGTCTGCTGTATCATAGTGTGAATTTATCTTCCAACTTAAATACATATCATGAAAAAATAAGAACCAAAAGCCTCAATACTGCCAAAACTTAAGTTAAAAAACTGAAATATTGGGCTAGGGTAGCTCAGTGGTAAAGTGCCTGCGTAGCACATGTGAGGAACTGGGTTCGATCCTCAGCACCACTTAAAAAAATAAAGATATTGTGTCCACCTATGACTAAAAAAAAAATTTAAAAAGAACTCAGATATTTATCTCTTTCTCTGAAAGAATGCAAATTTAGCTGCTTTTTTTCCTCTCTTTATTACCAGATAATTCTTTTTGGATATGATTTGAAATAGCTGCTGTTTAGAGAAGTCCAACTGTAATAAGGCTACCCCTATTTAATATCCTAGACAATATTATATATCAATTAGCAAATGGTATGTACCCAGTGGCAGATTTTGGGTTCAAAAATTATTTTGCCTTTGTTGAGTTTTTACCCTATATTATCTGTACCATGTTGTCTTAAGTTGCCTCATGTGCAAAAAATGGAACCCCCCAATACCTAACTTTACAAAAATGTCATTTAGTCCTTTACCTCCCCATTTTAAAAGTAAAATTTACAATGAAAGATACAAATTCAGTAAGATTTGACAAATGCATATACTTCACACTCCTTTCTGATCAATCTCAAACTCTATCCTAAGGCAACCACTGTGAACAATGCTTTTCCTCCGTAGATTAGTTTTGCCTGTGCTAGAATTTCATACAAATGAAATAATAAACAGGAAAGAAACTCATCATGTTTTTGAAATTTGTCTGGGTTCTTTTAAAACTTTCTTATCCTGGGTTGTTTTGTGTATCATTAGATGATTTCTTTTTATTGCTAAAAAGATTCCATGGTATATTAAGAGTTTGATTATCCACTATCATTATTTATGGACACCTACCCTGTTTCCAGTTTTTAGCTGTTACTGTATTAAATTTATTCCTATAAAGACAAGAGGATTAGATTTTCTGGCTCAAAAACTGCATGTTTAGTTTTTTAAGAAACTGACATGAAGAGGTTTAAAAATGATCAATTGTCCTCCTTAACATTTTAGCTTCTTTCTCAAGAGAAACTTTACCTTGACAGCATCAAAATATTGGCTAAGTTGAGCCCTCTTCTGTTCATATTCTACTTCCAGCTTTCTCAATTCTTTGTAAATATCTGGATTCTCTTTTTCATAAAGTCGTAAAATACGTTCAAAAGTTTCACGCAGCTTTTTACGTTTGTCTTTCAGTACTTTCTCATTTAACTGTGGCTGTTGCACTGGGTTAAACTCTGGAAGAAAAAATAGATTATAAATTATAAACAAAAGGTTACTTCATTCAGGTAATCACAAATTGTAAAGTTTAATAAACACCTTCTGGAAAAAAAATTGGATCCAGACAACCATACTCTTTAGTTTTATTCAAAGACCTATAATATTTATTAAAATTCACACTTTTTTTATTTTTTGGTGCTGGGAATCAAACTCATGGCCTCGTGAATGTCTCTGAGCTATACCCCCTAGCCTAAAATTCCACCTATTTTAGATGGCCATTAATTTTATTTTCATTGCTCAGATGCCATCTACTTTCATTTCACTATAATAGAAATCAATTTATACCCCTCTATGCTGAAAATCTGGTACAGTAGTTTCTACCAGACAGATTTGGTATATAGGCTACACGAGTCCTTTAATTCCAAAATCTTAATTTTTTTAATTTGAATTCCCTGGTCTTTAACTTCTTCTTCTGGTGAATGAGGACATTAATTATAACAAAGCTCCGATGGTAAAAAGGGAATACATTAAAATACTCAGTGGTGTTTGACTTACCACTTCTATTATTTTTATAATGGATCTATGTTCCGTGTCTAACTGGCATATAACTCTTTCTCGCCCTAATTGATCATGTGTCAATATGGGGTTTAATTTCAGGTACTCTGCCCCCAAGAAGGGTTTAAGACCTCAGTCCTGCATGGTCAATTGTATCACCCCCATCTTCCTTTTTAATACTGACTCAAGAAATTGATGGGCCCATGATGCAAACTGGATCAGATCTTTTCCTGAGATTTAAAATGTAAATGTAGAAGTTCAACGGCAGTATGTTGAATGACACCAAGAGAAAGCAGACTAGACATATGGAGAGTCCTGATGATGATTTCTGGGTTTTCCCAGAGGGGCAGTTTCACTTGAGGATTTCTTAAATTATGGAAACCAATGCATATTCTTTTTTCTTCTTTTACTAGCATGTACTAAAGTTTTATAAATGTAACCAGTACCTAAAGAACAGTGATTTCTTTTCCCTTTTCTTAAATAACAAATTCGATTATCTTCTCTCCTAAATTCTATTAACTGTTAACCATGGTGATTTATTCAAATCTAGGAAGTATATTCTTACAGCATTCCTAGTGTGAGTAATAAGTGTTGAATGCATGAGTTTTAATCCTAGCTTTGCCAGTACATGGTAGTGACTCCGAGAAAGGTATGGATTCTCTCTGTGCCTTTCCTTATTGTAATATAAGGACAATACACCTATTCTAAAAAGTTGTCTAAAGGATTAAATGACAAGATAGACAAAATTTGGAGCAATCTGTTGTTATCATCATCTCCTTTTAAAAAAATACATAATGATTTTGGATTATTTAAAAGGGAATTCTGTGATACCCTAGGGAAGGGAATAGTTCCTACTGACAGAGACATCAGGTGGACTCAGTTACAGCTGAAACTGGAAAACACTTGGGATTCTAGTTCAGACTATTTGCAAGGACTCTCCATTATTTCAGAAAATTCGTAATATCATTACCCCACATGACTACACATTTTCAAACTGCATTTAATGCATCACTGAGGAGTTTCACCATACCTCTCACCTACCAAACCTGTCTGGATAGCTCTGTAACCAAAACTTGCAAATATCACTTTAAATCGGTAAGGAGCATGCAGGAGGAGAGTAGTATTGGCAAAAAACTGACAGTTGAAAAGCACATGGGTGTTAACAGATATTTCTGCATGTTGAAAAACCTCTGTTTTAAAAAGGACAAATAAAAATTCTACACATTCTAATATTAAAGGTAGCTGGATGCAGTGGTGCATGCCTGTAATCCCAACAGCTCAGGAGGCTGAGGCAGGGGAATAACAAGTTCAAAGCCAGCTGCAGCAACTTAGTGAAGTTCTGAGCAAATTAGCAGAACCCAGTCTCAAAAAACAAAACAATAACAAAAACAACTTGAAAAGAATTGTAGGTAGAAATAAAATTTCTAGTGTCAGGTGATGATTTTCAAACAAACAAAATGGTACCCACCTAGGATAGTTCCACTTAAGTATTTTTGATGCTACAATGGTGAAAAGTTGTCAAAGTTCAAAAGAAACTGTTGAATACCCAAACAACTGTTATGTTTTCATTTCTAGTACTCAACAAGTTACATGTCATATTCAAAACTTTATTCCAAAAAGAGGCTTTAAGTTTGATGATTTTGCCTAACTAAAGTTTATGTAAGTGTTCTGAGCACATTTAAGGTAGACGAGACTATGCTATGATGTTCAATAGGTTAAGTGTTATTAAAACCATTTTTGATTGTTCATATTTTTAATTTTTGAGAGGTTTATTGGGATGTGAACCTACTATAAGTTGAGGAGCATCAGTATTTGATTTCTCTTCCACATTCTTACCAAATGGTCAACTATTTTTTTTTTTATATTCTCATTGGAAAAAGGGGAAATTAATTGCCTTATGTTCACAATTGCCTATATTTACATTTTATATGGTTAATTGCCAAAATTAAAAACTAAATGTGCCAGACGATAAAACTCCAAGGTGATTTCATAAACCCGATTTGTATTCTCTTGAAAAATGAGCTGGTCAGACTGGTCTTTTGTTACTATATAACCACAAATAGCGCAAATTAAATAATAGCTACCCTCTTGTTTTAGGATATGGGCTCTTCAGCTTGCAATAGTCTCCGACCCCATCTCTTCATATTATCTCCCCAAAACTAACACTAAATCTGAGTGTCAAATGACATCATGTTGTTCTGTTTTTCTTAGGCTTATGCGGCTTTACTCGTTATCTGCTTTTCTGTGTGTATCAGACAATGATAGCTGCTATAAAATCTTGACTTTTATAAATTCTTACCCATTTCATCCAATTTCTCCATGTCCCGGATAATCTGTTTGGGATCTTTCATCTTCAAAACGGCGGCTCGTACCATCATGCGCTGTTTTTTGTTCTTAGGAAAATAAAAGAAGAGCAGAATGTTAAGAAGCTGGAAGTTCATGAGTTTTTATTTCAGCTTATTTCAGGAATCCGTTTAAACAGAATTTTGAATTTCCCCTTCATTTCTGATCACTTGTGTCAATTGCCAGATAGAGCTATGCATTTTGTTTTTTTTTTGCTCTCAAAAAATGCTGACTTTAGTAAAAAAAGATGTGCTTTTTAAACACATACTGCTTTTACCTTGTGAAATCTTTATTAGTGACAATGGACTTTTTTTAAAAACAAAAGTTGCAGCTAAATTAAAAAAAAATCATAGGAAAAAAGCTTTGCAAGATTATCACTAACCAATAAAAAAGAAAACACAATTGGAAATTATTAAAAATCTGAGTGCCCTCAATGTGTTAAAACATGATACTAAAAGGTTATTCATTTCTTATTCTGCTGAAGTACTTCACTGCAATCTCAATAGTTAATCATGAAAATGAATAAACAAAGCTATCAAGCATCACATTTATTTCCATTCAAATAATCCAGTAGCTTTTAATAAAACCATTATGTTTTGAAAAGCAGCAAAAAAGAATTATTGCCAGGCGCAGTGGCACATGTCTGTAACCTCAGAGGCTCGGGGGCGGAGGCAGATGGATCATGAGTTCAAAGCCAGCTTCAGCAACTTAGCAAGGCCCTAAGCAACTCAGTGAGACACTGTCTCTAAATAAAATATAAAAAGGGCTGGGATGTGTCTCAGTGGTTAAGCGTCCCTCAGTTCAATCCCCAGTACAAAAAAGGATCATTGTCTAAAGTATTTTTTTAACTCACTAGGAAGTAAAATCAAATAAACAATGTCATTATAAACCATTATAAATTTATCTGCAAAGTTTATAATAAAAAATTTCTGGGTTAGTAAATCTTCTAAAAATTTTTATAAAAAGCATAAAGCATCTTTTCTGGCAAGTAATTGGAAATGTTATTCTGAAATCTACTAATCTCAAAATATAAGATGTGCTAAACATCACTTATAGCTATACAGGATGTTTCTGAAGTCGTACCTTTTTTAATTCTCTTTTTCGGGCTTCCTTTCCTTAAAAGAGGAAGAGATAATACAATTTTTAATCTTGATGAGAAAAATCCTCTAATCATGGCAACCCCAAATATCAGACATTTAAGTTTCTTAGAAAACAATTAAGAATCTTAACCAAAAAAGTTAACAGAAATACTAAATAACAGCTGGTAAAACCTAATTTGTTCAAAACTCCAAATACATAAAAGTTTTTAGTCAATTCTACTTTGTCAAGTCAATATGGGTACTAATTTATTAGCATATTTAAAGTTTTAATCATGTGCCCACAAGAACTAGATGATTTTATACAATTTATTCTTCCTATCACTGGTCTTATAATTAAGCCACAATGAAACAGGTTCCTTATTAATTGCAATTTTTAAGATCCTCTACTTCATTCCACATTGATGGACGCTTACGGGCTTGGTCCGTAGGGTTCATAAATTTTCCACTCTTGGTGGATGATGTTGATCTCCGTCCCATGTTGACAATATGTATGGTTCACTTATTCATTTAAAAATAATAATAAACAAACCTGCAAAGACAAAGAAATAGATTACTTTTCCTATACTGATAACATTTCTTTTTTTTAAGTTTCCATCAATCTCTGGGAAGAAACACCCCTTTGATCATGAATTTTGTGAGACTGTTATCTTTCCTTAGTTTTGACTTTAGTATCCAAGAAAGATGGCCTCAAGTTTTTGACCACAAAAAAATTAGATCTCTATTAGTTTTTAGAAATGTAATAAGTCTGAAGTTTACTTTATCATTAACTCATTAACATTTTCTGTATAAATCACAACATTAATTCTGTCAACAGGAAAAAATCAACTAGAAATGTTTTAACAATATGACACAAATCACAAATAAAAGCAGTTACATTCTCCCTTTATTTACATGTAGGGTAAAGAATAATAAAAAGGAAATAGGGGTAATGAATTTGGGCTTAAAGACAATAACTTCCCCTTGCCCTTCTCCATGTTTTTTGACATATATGTTATATATTTCCTGAGACAGTAAAAACTCACTAATTTAAGCAATTCATGTCAGATTTAGTTCTAATCCAAAAAGAATTCTTGACTCTCAAGTAAAAGCTTAAAACATAACTAAAAATGCAAATATCCAAAATCAGTATTATAGTAAGAGAATTCTCAAAGACTTCAACACTGAGACATATTTCTCTTACTGGAATCTACTTGACTCCCAATTTGTTTTTCTTAAGGTAACTGAAAGTGATCATTGTGATAACTGTGTTTAGGGAAAATATTTTTAAAATTAAAACTTTTACTTACATAATTTTTTCCTCTTTACCTTACCAAAATGAAGTTTAGCTTTTGGAAACTCAGTCTTTCCAAAAATAAAGGCTGATAAATTAGCTTTCTTTTTGAAAGCAGATACTTTTTCAATAGTGGGAAAGGGAAGATCATGAGGCAAATTTTTTTGGTAGACAATACACTGTAGCTTCCTTCACCCTCTTAAAATTTTGTCATACCAGTTAATACGTTTCACCAAGTGTTTAACTGCCCCTATTTCTGCTAGATGTTTCAGAGCTGTTCCAGAGGCAATTATTTTACCATATCAAGTGATCCCTTCTTAGAAAAACTGGGGACGTGGCGAAGGGGCTGGAGAATAGAAAGTGGTTGGTTAATGGGAAGAACCAGCAAAATGTTCAAGTTCTTATATCTTCCAGTGCCTTTATCTTTTGTGTTTTCCCTTCTCAATTATCCTCAGGCCCATATTTTGACTCTCTTCTCCCACAAGTGAAATACAGGCCAGACAGGAATTACAGAATTTTTACAGAAAATCGTGGAGCCTTGGTCTACACAACTTTTCTGTCTAGAAGCTAAAAGTAGAGGCGATTGAGAAATCAGGCCAAAAACCGTGGGGAATTATAAAAAAGTCAGAGGCTTCAACGGGACGGGGTCCAGGTCCACCAGAGGAGGCAACAGCAGCAACTGCCGAAACCATAGCGACGGTTGATACTGACTCGAGGTACAGGACGTCAACCTAAAGGCAACCGGTCAACGTGCTCAGGGAGCAGCAATAACCCACCCAGCGAAGTAGTCACGCAGCCGCAGGCCTCTGTCCGACACCAGGCCCAGGAATCCTCTAGTCTGCGGCTCGAAGGATCCCAACTGGGAAGAGGAAGAGCCGGGCAAAGGGGCCTGGTGTCCCCAAGGCAACCGCGCGGGCCCTAGGAAGGGACCGGAGAGATGAAGAAGCGGAGTAAAGCAATCCATGTACTTACAGTACTGCTGGGCTCCCAGGACTGCGAGAAGCGGGTAGGGGACGATTCCCGGCCCCTTTCACTTCGCAGGGGCCTTCACCTCTACCTCTCGGTCAACCACCTAGCCACCGCCATCTTGAAACCTCGCGCCCCACCGCCATCCTTACGTCACTTCCTACCCGCGGGTGGAAGATCTCTTAGCGTTGCACTGTAGTGGAACCTTAGCGCCCAGGAACTACGGGACCAGAGGCTCTTCCGCTATAAGAGAATGCCCAATTGGTTGATTGTAGGCTAAGAGCCCGCCCACGTCGATTGACACTTTGTAGTCCAATAAGAATAAGAAAAAGAAGGTCGATATCTGATTGGCTGATTATCTTGCCTCTGGAGCCGGAGGCGTTTTGACTAAATCACACCGAGCTCAGCCTGTTGAGCCGTGTGATTCCGGTGCGTTTGGAAAACGGAGAGGTGTTTTGCCCTTTTTTCTTTCTCCCTGAATTGTGTTAATTGTTGGAGTTTCGTATTTTTTATAACGTAAGCGGGTGCAATCCTTTGTGAGTGTCGCTATTTGAAAACGAGATAAATAACACTTGCCACTGAGTTTAATGTGCTTTGTAAGCATCAGGTCATCCCATGTGGGCTTCTAGTGCGTCTGGGATTCTGTAGTGGCTTATCGACATAGAACGTTCGTAGCCCTGAACAAATAAATCCACGTCAGTTTTAGAGTCTCACATTGATAATCTACAGGATCGGGAGAATGTGGTGATACACTTGCAGTTAGTTTTAAATTTAGAGCGGCGAAATATGTATGTAGAGATACATTTGTATTTTAAGTTTACAGGTGGTGAGATTGATGTATTGGCTCCCTTCCCGACTGACCTTTTCACCAACCGCAAGACCTCTATGAGGTCACTATACATACGGGATTGCGCACTTCTCTCTAGTCTTGCTCCTTTTCTTCCCCTCTATACCCTTTTCCTTAAGACTCCTTTCCATCTTCATAAAGGTAAGTTAAATGTTTAAGAATTCTGCTGTGTTTGTGATCTTAATCTAAGTATCCTTTAACAGAAAAACAAGTTAGATATAGGCAAAGCTTACTATCAATTGTAAATATTTCAAAACTTTGGAAATATTACTTTTTAGCAGAAAAGTTAAATGTGCTCGTAACACGGAAACTTTGTCTTAGTAAATTCTTAATTTGATCTTAGACTGAATTTGAGTCTTAGATCAATAACAAGATCTTTTAAGTCAAAGGAAAATATTTGAGTTTGAGATGAATTAAATTGTGATATTTTGCAACCATCTTATAAAAGCCATAATAGGAGAGAAAGAAAATGGAGTACGTTTGAAACATATCTTTCACATAGCTAATTAAATTTTTTTGAGAAATGTTGAGCATTTCTTATTTCAAGACTTTTTTTTTTTTTTTTTTTGTACTTGAATGTAAGAAGCAACAAACACATTCCTGGATCAACAGTATTAAAATTATGGAAGTAACCCTAAAAAAGTCTCCATGGAAATTCTTAGTTGATAAAGGATTTAGAAAACACTTGTATCTACAGAAAATCAGCTGAACCAGTAGGCCTCTATTACCTCTGGATTTTTCTAAAATCAGGTAATTAGTGAAATAGGTCATCTAATGTTTCATGTAGCAGAGGCAGCTGCCTCCTTTCTGCTGGTATTGAAAATAAAATTGTACTTTTTTCCCAGAAAACGCATAATAAATTATCCTTTTCCTTTAAGTGACAAACTCATAAAGAGTAGTGAGTTCCTTTTCTGCATCCTAAACACATTTTGTGCATGTATAGCTAGGGTTTGCTAACTTGGTTTTTTAAAATGTTCCAGAGTGTTTAAACAATCACTTGAATCATACTTGTCATCATAGTTAGCATTGATTGCAGTTATAGAAACACAACTTTTATCATTTTGGTTTTATCTTTTTTTTTTAATCCACCCAGATTACATTGTATAGTTAGTAGAAGTTCACAGATACATTGTCTCCTTTCATCATTGAAACCAGTTGTTACATTTTTCAATCTCTTTCTGTTTACAGAAAACTGGACTAAATCTAACAGTTAAAAAATATGGTAGCATTTCTATTTTATTGTAATCGGTTTGTATCTAGCCAGAAGTTACTTAATATAAGTGATGTTTGAAGCTAGTGTCTGCATTAAATGTAAATGTTAAGGATTTGATTGGAAAGTAGAAAAGAAAAAAACAATTCTTACACCTGCTACTCTGTGATAGCATTTACTGCCATGTAGATCTGGTAGAATAAGGTGAGAAAACATCCTAGGATATAGTTTTTAACCTCACAGGATCTGCATCAACTGATTAATTCATTGTTTACACAAAACTCAAGATTCATCTAGTTTTAATATCTCCAGTTTCCCTTTCCAAACTGTTTATCCCATTTTTGTCCTTATTGGAAGCATATGGAAAATCAAAGAAGCAAATGCTGTTATTATGAGGGAAGCAGAAAAATATTCCAGTGGCAAATAAAATGACTATTCATTTCATTTGATGTTTCACCATATCTGTGACCTCAGTAATGGCATGATGATATTTTTCTGAGGCTGACTTGAACTCCACCAGATGCTTCTCATAACTTTTGATGGCTGCTTGAAGCTGTGTTTTCTCCACTGCCCCCAGGATGGCACGGAAGATCATATCTATGCCAAGACCAAGAACAGCAACTCCAATACTACCAAGGAGAGAAGCACCAATTTGAGCTAACACAGTGACCAACTTGTTAATTATGCCAGTTGTGACATTTGAGCCCACGAGTTTAACAGCCACTGCGCTGGCTGCAGATGTAGCTTCTCCCAGAATGACTGAAATAACCTTTTGTACTATTGCAATCTTCTCTGTTTCCCTTTCCTTAATATCCTGAAGTTTTCTGTATAGGGTTGGTTCTAATTTATCTTTTAGTGCTTCATCAACCTTTTGCAGTTCCTTTTGGATATTCATTATGGCTTGGATGATGATATCACAGTTTTCTTTGATAGTTCCATCTCTTTTCATTTCAATGGAGGTCAGCGTGCTCCCCAAGTGCATATTTAGAACCCCTATCAGCTTATTGGTGGCATGGAAGCTGTCAGATAAGCAGTCAAGGAGCTGCTGGTGAAGGCGATTTACTTCCTGCCGCCTCCTTGGGTTTTCTGGATAGAGGAAATCACTCTGAGCCATGTTTCAAGTATGATCTCTGAAAAATAAGAAATATGTCTTCATTAAAGGTCTTGAAAAATATCTGCTGTGTGAATCTGATCAGGATTTCTTACTTCATGTATAACCAGGTATCAATATGCTACTTAAAGAATTCCTTAGAAAACTCAACAAGGTTTTAAAGCAATTATTTTTATGAAATTTGGAGTCAGTGTATGGAAAATATGGCAATGGAATATAGCCCATTAATACTTAGATTAAGGCATTAGGTTTTGTGGTGCTGGGAATTTCTAAATTGGAAATATTCTTGTTTATCAAGCATCTGATATGAAAAAACAAACATGATTTTTTCCAGGTAATATTTAAGAACTTCTGTTTGAAATAGAATCCAACTCAGAATGGTTAGCTCTTGATTACTAGTGCTTCTTAATTTCCCAATCCTTTAATAACTACAATGAATGTACCTAATACTTGAGATCAAATTATTAAGGCAGAAGAATACTGAGATCTCTGTTCAGAGGACAACTGGTAAGATTTTTGTGTTTCTATGTTTGGTTATCTTAATTTAAAAGATTCAAATCACTTTTTATCTCTTTGTAGGCAATTTGTTTTCTAAACCTAGGGGTATTCAAAGGCATCTCATATAAAATTAGAATCTTTAAAAAGAAATTCCTCATAAGCACATAACCCAAAGCTTTGGGTTAAAATTTCATTTGGGGAGGAGATGGGCACCATACGGAGGACAGTGTAGTTATGACTGTCTGAGAATCCCTGTTTGCAAAGCTTACAGTTTAAATCATTTTAATGGTCCATATTGTACTTGGCTTTCAGTAAGATAAGCTAGAGTTAGTGCTAGAAGATAATGTCTTCTTACAAAAGTATTAAAAGTGGGGCTGGAGATATAGCTCAGTTGGTAGAGCACCTGCAAGGCAAGCAGAAGGCCCTGGGTTCAGTCCCCACTACTGCAAGATACATGGAGATAATGAAACCAATTCTTCCAAGAGGTCAATTCTTTTTCATTGCTTTATTATAACTTCACAAATGAATCTTAAAATGTATCTGAAAGACTAACAGGATAGACTACTAATTTTTTCAGAAAAAGTAATGGTGGGACTCTCCTACCCCATAATAAAACACCATAAAAGCACAATATTAAACAGTACTGTTCAAATACAAGAGTAAATGGATTCATGAAACAAAATAGTCCTTAACACAGACTCTTCCATACAATTAATAAATGTTGACCGAATTAATAATGATTGAATTACTTCATAAGTAGTCCTGGCAAAATGGGTTAGTCTTTGGAATTAAAAATTAATTAAAAAGTAGTGAAATATATGTAAAAAATCAAATGATAAGATAGGAGAAAAATGAATGATTTCCTGATAGTTGTATGGAGGAGGGTTTTATAAATCCAAAACAAATAGAAAAAAATACACAATTTTGACCAAGTGGGGTGGGGGAACCTGAAGAAAAACTGGAAAAATACAGAAAAATGAAAAAAAAAAAAAAACCCAATTTTTAAAGTTTTATTGTTGATAGAAACAATAATAACAATCTAACAGCTAAATGGGCGAAGAACCCTGTACAGACAATAGAAGAAAAATAGTAGCTAATAAATTAATGAAAAAGATTCCATCTTACCAGAAATCAAGGAAAGACAGAATGTTTTCCACTACAAAAGTGATTTTCCGAAGGGGTAGTGGCACGTGCTTATAATCCCAGCAGCTGGGGAGGCTGAGGCAGGAGGATTGAGAGTTCAAAGCCAGCTTCAGCAAAAGTGAGGTGTTAAGCTACTCAGTGAGATCCTGTCTCTTAAATAAAATACAAAATAGGGCTGGGGATGTGGCTCAGTGGTCGAGTGCCCCTGAGTTCAATCCTGGGTACCCCTCTCATCAAAAAAGTGATTGCCCCCCTTTTAAATACTTGCACTTGCAGTCTAGGATCTAGACATCAATTTGTGATTTGGTTCCAATAACAATGTGAATAAAAGACTTCATAATATGCTCACAATTATTTTTCCTTTTAATGAAAAAGGACTTTTATTTTGCTGAGTCAGGCTTACTTTGCTAGTACCCCTTCTTTGGCAATGGAGAGGGTTCTTCATGCAAATCGATCTTCTGCAAGCCTGCTGCTATACTTGCTCAGGTATGTCTGAATTCCAGTACTAAATATGACTTAAGGTCATTTCCACTCCCCAAATGCGATAAATTTTAGAGAATTAGGAAGAGAGGTGGGGATTGAAGGTGAAAATATTGAATTATAGTTTGGGCAGGTGAAGTTAGAAGGGCCTGGAAATTAATTTATAAGCAATTTATCCCTTTTTATTTTTTGAGATGGGGGATATCACTGTATTGTCCAAACTGGCCTCCAACTCCTGGGCTCAAATGATCCTCCTGCCTCATCTTCCCCTGTAGCTGTGATTACAGGTGTGTGCTGACACATACTGCACAATTTATTAATTCAGTAACAATTGTTAAGCAAAAATTATAGGAGGCCATTTTTCTGGAATAAGCTCTTGCACTGGACTCCAGCAGTCAAACTAAAAATTAGAGAGTCGCTCATCCATGAAATGCCATTTAACCAAACAAGAACTAAGTTGTTATCTGACCTTTAAAGAAATCAGAAGAGAAAATAAATTTTCCAAACAGGTCAATTTCAATTGTCATGATTATGATGTTCCCTCTGCTTTAGTCTTTACAAAACAAAACAAAACATAACCTGAAATTATCTGATATTAACCAGTTAACTATTTTTCTATTGTTCTGTAATCTCTCTGTTCTTCCCTTATAAGGGAAGTAACTTTGAAATGACCAATATGTTTTTTAAAATTTTTGTTTTGTTTTTGCTTTCTTCAGTTCTTTTCTATCTGTAAAACTAATCTCTTCTGCTCAGCTTATTGGAACACTTATTCTATTTTAAACAATGAGCTGTTACCCTACTCTAAGATTGCAAGTAAAGCCAATTAAAATCTTTAAACTGAATTTCTTATCATTTGCATTTTGGCACAAATTATAAATACAGGTATTATTTTACTATGTGTGAAGTAGTATGTTACATTGTTGATGGAACTGCAGATTGGTGAAACCACTCTGGAACAAAGTCTTCCTCAGAAGACTTGGAATGGAACCACCATTTGACCCAGCTATCCCACTCCTAGGTTTATACGCAAAGGATTTAAAGTCAGCATAGTACAGTGAGGCAGCCACACATGAATGTTTATAGCAGCTCAATTCACAATAGCTAAGCTATGGAATCAACCTAGGTGCCCTTCAACAAATGAATGGATGAAGAAAATGTGGTAACATACACAATAGAATATTACTCAGTCATAAAGAATGAAATTATGGCATTTGCAGGTAAATGAATGGAACGGGAGAATATCATGCTGAGTGAAATAAGCCAGTCCCCCAAAACCAAAGGCTGAATGTTCTTTCTGATATGCAGATGCTAACTCACAATAAGCAGGGTGGTGGGGGGCTGGGAATAGAAATTCACTGGATTAGAAAAAGGGGAATAAAGGGAAAGGAGGGAGGATGGGAATAGGAAAGACAGTAGAATGAATCAGACATAACTTTCCTATGGTCATATATGAATACATGACTGGTGTAATTTCATATCATGTGCAACCACAAAAATGGGAGTTATACTCCATGTATGTCAGAATATGTCAAAATACATTCCACCGTTATATGTAACTAAAAATAACAAAAAGGACAAAAAAAAATAGTATGGTAGACTCTATAAAGCATACAAAGAAAAATTACCTTGAAAGTAATTTGTCATAGGAAATTATGGATACAGTTGGTATTTGACTTGTGCAGACTTAAATTTTAAACAACCCCCTCTTTAATATATGTTGACACATTGAATAGATGAGGACCTCATCTCAAATTGATAAATATTTGCTTGATAATTAAGGGGAAGTTAGGCACCACATGGAAAACCATAGTTGGTAATGTGCAGCGTCTTTATTATTGTCTTTAAAAATTTAGTTGTAAATCCCAGATCTATTATCCTACTTGGCAAAAGAAAAGCCCTGCAATTAATTGGAGTTGTTCTTCTTAAAGATCATGGTTGTTACTCAGGCAAGCTTCAACTTATGTCTTTTTGATGATACATACTGTGCCTGAGAGGAGGTCTGGCCCATGTGCTTGCCCCCCACCTTATTAGATTTTCATTGTAATCTGGTGACTTTTGAAGTTTGGGCATTAGCAGGTAGCTCATGGTATATTTAACCCAGCTCTGATTAAGTACACATCTGTATGGTAAATTTTAACTTTTGCATAATTTGAGTTCTCATATGATGGTGCTTTGTGTCAGTAAAAAAAAAAAAAAATGTTTGGGGAGTTACCATCACTTCTTGTACACAGTTCGTGCTGATACTTGAATATTTTACCAAAGTGCTACATCAAATAGGTTCCAACGTGCCTAGGAGCAGCCTGCTGGGGAATGACTAGCCAGAAGGTGGCGCTCTTGATCTCGGGATTCTTATTTTATGGTAGTCTATGCTAAACCAACTGCGCTTTCTCTTGCTCTCTGCGTTTGAGTTCTGGGTGGGTAAATTTTTATTTAAGGAGAGAATTCCGTTGCTTAAAAAAAGTTTTGACTTATTATTTCATAAAAAAAATAATAACATGGAAACGAGTTCCATAGCGCTAACACTGTGATCGGCATGCCTTAGGAAATTAAAATGCAAACAAAGATGACTTGAAATGGATGTTGAATTGAAAAGTAAACATTCAAGATTAAAGAGCATATAAGACATAGCAGAAGTATATTGGTGATTGTGTATGATAATAAGGTTTATTTAATGATATTAGTTTATTTAATTTTCAAGAAAGGAACCACATTACAAAATGAAAATGATTGTCACATTTTAAAATAAAACTTTTTAGGATAATTTTGTGGATGTAACAGTGGTGTTTTCTGAGGATTTACAGTTCTCTGGGCTGTCACCATTCTTCACTGTCCAAATGGGTCCTGCTAACATGGAAGTTTAGATTACTTGGGAGTTTGGAAATAGGGTATGAACTTTACAGAAGAAAATAACAGACAGTATCTAGTTCTGAACTTTATTTAATTCAAATCAAAACCATGACCTTTAATTTAAAACAAAAATTAATCATGATGTGATGATATACTTTCTGATGTAAATTCTTTTAAAGAATATTTCTGACCAGAAAGCAATAGTATTCTTAACCAGAAAGTAAACATCAAGGTTATTCATCAGTTTATCAGATGTTCATTTGTGAAGCCTCTACTATGTGCCTTGAAGCATGTGGAAAAATAAATCTCTCAAGAAGATAACAGTGTATTTGGAACACATAAAGTGGCCATATATTTAAATATGGTTTAATTTAGAGGGTAACAAAATCTCTATAAACTTGTCTGAGTCCACATTCATTCTTTCACAGAAACCAAGTGCCACTATTAACGTTAAGACAGAAGGAAATGTTCCTATCCATTTAAGGAACACACATGCACACAGATGTCCTTTCATTCTTTATTCTTTCTGAAATTGTTGTCATTGCTGCCTGTCTTCTGCTGTAGCTTAATCTTAGAAGTCGTTAATTTTCTTCCTTTCCTGGTATCTTTGGAAAAAGCATCGCCCATACACACACACAAAATGCTATGGGATCTTATAACAGCTATTACTTTGTCTATGGCTAGGATCAAAACTGAACATTATCCCCAAATCCCTCTAATATTGACGATCCAAGTATCATATCAGTACTGAGAGAAGGTCCAGATTATTTACCTTGCTGTGTTCCTGAGCCTGTAGTCCCAGCAGTTCTGGAACGTTGTTTCAGGGCTTTTCCATCTGGTCTCATCTGGATGCTTCTGGTGGAATGTGATGACTTATAGGCTTTGTTGGTCCCTGCTGGGTCCCTCTGCCTGTCTGGTTTATAGGCTGCCTCTGCATGGGCTTATCTCAGAATTCTTCTATTTCCTACTTTAGTATAAATAGTGTATATTAAATAATATAATTTGAAAGATCAATAAAGTGGTAAACTTAATAAGTTTCCTGTTCTCTCTGAACTTTCTACTGTTGAAAGGTGCTGCACGACTGAACTCATTCAATTCATTAAAGAAGATGGCCTTTTGGTTCCAGCTCTGAGATTTTGGGATAGTATCTTGTCAGTTATTTCAGATATTAAATTTCTTTTAGCTTCTGTTGCATTTGTACATTTATCTGTTGCTGCTTGCTTTGTTTAGGTTCTCAAGAGATATAAAGGCTAAGATGTAGCCTATTGTATTTTTTAATTTTTTTAGAAAATTTGATCCTCTTTCAGTTTTGGAGTTCTGCCCTTTATTGTTCTTTCTTATCGTAGTGAATTGTCTTGACCACGTAGAAACCTTAAAGACCAACTTGATTCCTTTCCCTTAAAGCATATATCAGAGACTTTCATACTTCTTCCCTGTATTTAGTCCTGATTCCCATAGATTCTTCTATGGCAAAGATATCTCAGAATCAGGACAATCACCCAGTGCAAGTATAACTCACTGGAAAACCCACAGGGTTTAGATTCTGATGGTCTTGCTTTTGTGTACCCAAAGTGCCATTTACTAGTCTTATAACCCTGGGAAACTTATCTCTAAATTTTTCCATTGGTGTAATGTGTGTTTATATTTTATGGATTGTCACAAGGATTAAATGTGATAATGCATATAAAACACTTGGCATAGTGGCTGACATGTGACAAAACTAACTAAATGGAAGCATTTCTTATATCAATAACAGTATCTCCTGGTTGGGGGGATGTTGGGTAGAGGATACAGAATGAATATTCCAGGCAAGAGACCTATGGGATGTAAAGGTGCTGCTCTGTGATCCTAAAGAGGGGCTATGCATTTTTTACTTTTGTCCCAGTGGATCAATTTGCACTTGATGTATACTTGGGCCTCACTCTGTAGGCTAGGAGAAGAAGGAATGTATGTGTGGCCAGTGTATCTGAACTGGATATGGATGAGAAGTAGGGTTTCTTCAGGCACAGAGTGTGGGATATGGAGGGGATAATGCAGAAGGGCAAAGGAGCTGAGCAAAAACAATATTTTTAAAGGAACAAAATGAATCCACTATGATGGTAGTACAGGGTATGACAGAAGTTAAGAGAAGGTAAGTAGTGGACAATTGAGAGCAGTTTCTAGGTGAATTTATATGCCATGCTAAGAAATTGTATTTCATTACCTAGGCAATATTGAACTATCAATTTTTTTTATTGTGAAGTAATATATGGAAGTGTGGATTTCAAGAAGTTCACTTTCTTTTTTCTATAATTGCATTTTATTTGTGCATTATAATTACACATAACAGTGGAATCTGTTGTCACATATTTGTATATGCACAAAATAAAGTCAGTCTATATAAACTAGATTAGTAGATATGGAAACTAACGTATGGGTCACCAACTCCATGCCTATGGTAGCTGGACAGGGTATGTCTGTCATCTGCCCTATCTAAAAACAGTTGTGTTTTGTTATGGAAGGGAACATTGTTGAGGAATGCTGTTCAATGCAATTTTACCTAAGGTGTTATTGTTTCTCGCTTATTTCCATTCTTCTTAATGTTTTCTTCTTACTCAAATACCCCTTTCTCTCCACCACATAGAAGTCAAACCAGAGCCGTAATAATTTTTTTATGGTTCTATCTATGGTACTCTTTTTTAAAAAAAAATTATTTATTTTGATTCATTGTAAACAAATGGGGTACAACTTGTTTCTCTGGTTGTACATGAAGTAGAGGCATACCATTTGTGTAATCATACATTTACATAGGGCAATGATATTTGACTCACTGTTATTTTTCCTTCCCCCTACCCCTCCCACCCCTCTTTTTCCTCTATATAATCTGTCCTTCCTCCATTGCCTCCCTCCCACCCCCCATTATGTATCATCATCCGCTTATCAGAGAGATCATTCGTCTTTTGGTTTTTTGGGATTGGCTTATCTCACTTAGCATGATATTCTCCAAATTCATCCATTTGCCTGCAAATGCCATAATTTTATTCTTCTTTATGACTGAGTAATATTCCATTGTGTATACATACCACAGTTTCTTTATCCATTCATCTGTAGAAGGGCATCTAGGTTGGTTCCACAATCTGACTATTGTGAATTGAGCAGCTATGAACACTGATGTGGCTGCATCACTGTAGTATGCTGATTTTAAGTCCTTTGGATATAGGCCAAGGAGTGGGATAACTGGGTCAAATGGTGGGTCCATTCCATGTTTTCTAAGGAATCTCCACGCTGCAGAGCTGTCATAATTAAGGTATGAACAATAACGATGCCAAAAGAGTTAGGCATATTCTACTAGTCTCCTTTCCAGAATTTCAAAGACAAACTAGAAGCAATATTGACTTTATACTAATAAACTGGAACTTCTTTTGGGGAGGGGGACTGGGAATTGAAACCAGGGGTGCTTTACCACTGAACTACGTTCCCAGTCCTTTTTAATTTTTATTTTGAGACAAGGTCTCGCTGACCTTGAACTAGTAATACTCCTGCCTCAATCTACAAGTTGCTGCGATTACAGGTGTGTGGCACTGCGCCAGGTCAACTTGAACTTCTTATATCCTCCTTGACTAAAGTTAGTATTGGCATTGAATAAATAGTCAGGACTGAACCTTCAGAGGAGGCAAAGTTTTCTAGTGCAGGCAATGGAATCAGGGTGGTGCCAGGGAGCCAGGAAGGCTGATTTAACTGCTTGGGTTGAGGAGAGTGGTTAATGAGTGAAATTGATCAATGCTATCTGCATGTAGCTTCTCTCTTGATAATTTCTCTAAGAATCTTTTCCTTTCCCCCTTATTCTGAACTCACTCCCTTTTCCTGAAAAGCTCTACTAGAAACCTATAAATTACTCCTTCCCTGAATAATCTGCCTGGTTCAATTAACTAAACACTTTAAAAATCATTTTAAAAACTAGCTTTTTTAAATATTGCATCAAAAAATCAAACAAACCTAAACATCATCAACTTTTGACCCTGTATTTTCTTTTATCTCACCTCATCGCAGACTTTCCAATTTGTCAATGTATCTGCAGCTATCTCTAATTCATTTTCTCCATTAATTTTTCAATATTTGTAATGTAGCTTCTGCACATATCCCCACCTCTTTGTGATAGTGTTTCCTTGCTTCACCCAATGGCATTGTAGTGCCTATTATAATAGAATATATAATATACAGTGTTTGTCTTACTTATAGCATTTGAAATTATTGGCCAGTCTTTCCTGTTGACTTTCTTAGGGTTGTATGATTCTCTCTTTTCAAACGTTCCTTCAATTTCTACATGGATTCTCATCATTTGTATATTCTTAAATATTGGTGTTCTCTAGGTTTCCATGGTTAGCTCCCTTTTCACTCTGTATGTTCTCCCTGGGTGCTTTCAATCTCATGGTTCTATCATTGCTGGTTTGTGGCTGTGCCCCAAATATATTGCTGCTATTTAATAATTTTTCCTGCAGTCTAAGCACATATCTCTAACCAGTCATCTGGACAACACTATGTGGATGGCTTGTATTCTCTCAAAAAGTCATGATAAAATATATCTCACTGTCAAAGAACTGCCAATGCACTCCTCCTTTAGGTCTTAATTTTTCCAAACCAAATTTTCACAGATAAATTGTGAGAACTATTACAGGAATTCCTTGTATTTTTCTGATTCATCTGGAACAATCTACAACATCATGTCAGAATATTAATTTTGATGTAATTCACCAATCTATTGATTTTTCCAGGTTAATTTGTACTCATTTGTGTGTGTATTGTTTCATATGATTTTGTCACTGTGTATGTTTTTGCTTCCACAAACACTGTCAAGTAATTGTTCTGTCTAATACCTAGAGGGTCTTTGGATAAAAGTCTTCTGTCAGAAGTGTGATTTTTTTTGCATTGTACTCAGGGGCACTTTACCATTGAGCTACATCCTAAGACATTTTATTTTTTATTTTGAGACACTTCTGAGGCTGACCTCAAACTTGTGATCCACCTGCCTTGCTTTCTGAGTGCCTGGGATTATAGGCATGCACCACCACACCTGGCTGTTGAGAGCATGTTTACAGAACAGTATGCAGTTTTTAAGTCAGTGAAGTTTAGCTTACCATTTTTTTTCTAAATCAATGTGCTTTTGGTATCACATCAAAGAACTAATTGACTGACCAAAGGTTACAAAATTTTCTCCTGTATTTTCTTCTTTGAGTTTTATGGTTTTACTTTAATATTTATATCTATGTTCCATTTTGAGTTAATTTTTCCATATGGTGTGAAGTATATGGGCCAGTATATGGGTTCATATTTACACATATGGATGTTCTGTTGTCCTAGCACCATTTGTTGGAAAACACCTAAACTTTCTTTATTAAATTACCTTTGTATCTTTATTAAAAATCAGTTGACCACATTTGTGTATCTATTTCCAAACTTTCTGTTCTGTTTTGTTGGTCTACATGTCACCAATATCACACTGTCATGTTTACTGTAGTTTTAAAGTATATCTCAATATCAAATAGCATGAGTCCTCCAAATTTGTTCTTTTAAAAATTGTCTAATCTTGATTCTTTACATTTGTACACATATTTTAGAATTCCGTTTTCTGTATCTCTAGAGAATTTGATGGTATTTTGACTGCAATTGCATGATCAATTTGGGAAAAAGTGATCATCTTAACTATATAGAGC
This sequence comes from Sciurus vulgaris, assembly GCF_902686455.1. Classification (NCBI taxonomy): domain Eukaryota; kingdom Metazoa; phylum Chordata; class Mammalia; order Rodentia; family Sciuridae; genus Sciurus; species Sciurus vulgaris. The sequence continues at coordinate 83,670,006 of NC_136465.1, forward strand.
TTTCCAATCTGTGGGTTGGACTTGAGCTGATGTTTTATATATACAATCTCTTAATTCATGGACAGGGTTTGTCTTTCCATTTATTTGGGTTTTCTTAGATGTTTTTCTTCTGAATTTTAGGTTATTTTGAATTTTAATATACAGATTATGTACTTATCTTCTCAAATTTATACCTAAGGATATATTCTCCAAGTAGTTCATAGAGAGAGTATTGTAAATCATAGTTATAAAAAGTTACTGACCTCTAATTATTTATCCCTAGTGAAGAGAAGTGCATTTTATATTTGTATGTTGACCCTGTATCTGCTAAACTTAATTACAGCTCTAAGAGCTTTCCTATAGATTTCTTGGGATTTTTAAAAAAAATTTTTATTTTTTAGTTGTAGATGAATACAATTTACATTTTTTTTTTTAATTTATTTTTCTGCGGTTCTGAGGATTGAACCAGTGCCTCACACATTCTAGGCATGTGCTCCACCTTTGAGCTACAACTCAACCCCTCTTGGGATTTTTTTTTTTTTATTGTAGGCAATTGAATAGTTCGGATGTGAGGTATCTCGAAAAAGCTCACGTATGAGAAAAAACAAGAAGATTTAGAGGATAAATGATTGGGTTGTGAGGGCCTTGACCCAATCAGTGAATTTATCCCCTTTTGGAAACAATCGAGTGGTACCTGAAGGCAGGTAGGGTGTGGTTGAAGGAGATGGGTCATTGGGGACATGCCTTTGGGGCATATATTTTGTATCTGGCAAGTAAAGTCTCTCTCTCTGCTTTCTGATCATCATGTGAGTAACTTCTCTCCACCACAGGGTTCCTCTTGAACCCTAAGGAATGGAGCCAGCCTTCTATTGATTGAGACCTCTGAAACCATGAGCCCCAAAATAAACTTTTCTTCCCCTAAAATTGTTCTTGTCAGGACTTTTAGTCACAGCAGCAAAAACAAACAAACAAACATACAAACAAAAAACAACAAAAAAACCTGATTGGAACAACAATCATGTTGTTTTCAAATAGAAGTAGTTTTATTTCTTCCTTCCCAGTGTGCATATTTCCTTAGGATGTCCAGGGCATCCTGGTCAAATTCTTCAAATTCTTGATCTTAGGGAAGAAACATTTAGTCTTTTTTATGTTAGTTGCATTTTTTTGTCCTTTTTAAAAAAATGCTGCGAGAGATTAAACCCAGTATCTTGCACATGCTAGGCAAATGTTCTACCACTGAACTATATACCCAGCCTAGCTATAGTTTTTCTTTTTTTTTAATAAGAGCCCTCTATGATGGGAAATTTTTTTTGTATTTGTAATTTTCTGAAAGATTTTTAAAATCATTTGTGGATGTTGAATTTTTAAAAAAAGTCTTTTATTCCTTAGTCTGATTTTCTGAAGGGTTAAACTAGGCTCTTATTTTGGGGATAAATATCAAATTGGTTATGATGTGTTAGTCTTTCTACTTGTCGCATTGGATACTAATATTTTTATTGAAGATTTTTTGTGTTGAAGTTCTTGAGGGATAGATACACTGTAGTTTTTTCCTAAAATAAGAATTTTTTTCTATTTTTGGAAGATATTGTATAGGGTTGTTATTAATTCCTTTTTTCTTTTTTAATAAGTGCTAAGGATTAAACCCAAGGACTCATGCCAGGCAAGCACTCTACCCTGAGCCACATCTCCAGTCCATTAATAATTATTTTATAAATTTTTGCTCTAATTCACCAGTGAAACCTCTGGGCCTTTAGTTTTCTTTTTTGGAAGGTGTTTAGCTACAGATGCAAATCATCTTTTTTTTTTCATGTTCATTTTTTTAAAAAAATTGTTCTAATTGGTTATATATGACAGTAGAATGCATTTTGACACATTGTACATAAATGGAACATAACTTCTCATTCCTCTGGCTGTACATGGTCCTGAGTCACACAAGTAGTGTAATCATACATTTATATAGGGTAATAATGACTGTCTCATTCTACTGTCCTTTCCATCCCCACTGCCCCACCCCTCCCCTCACTCCCCTTTGCACAATCCAAAGTTCCTTCATTCTTCCCAATCCCCCACCCCAGACCCCCACACTATGGATCAGCATCTGCCTATGAGAGAAAACATTCAACCTTTGGTTTTTTGGGTTTGGCTTATTTTACTTAGCATGATATTCTCCCGTTCCATCCACTTACCTGTAAATGCCATAATTTCATTCTTCTTTATGGCTGAGTAATAGTCCATTGTTTATATGTAACATATTTTCTTTATCCATTCATCTGTTGATGGGCACTTAGGTTGATTCCATAGCTTAGTTATTGTGAATTGAGCTGCTAAAATCATGTGGCTGTGCCACTGTACTATGCTGATTTTAAGTCCTTTGGGTATAAACCTAGGAGTGAGATAGCTGGGTCAAATGGTTGTTCCATTCCAAGTCTTCTGATTCTGAGGAATCTCCATACTGCTTTCCAGAGTGGTTTCACCAATCTGCAGTCCTACCAGCAATGTGTGAGTGTACCTTTTTTCCCACTTCCTCACCAACACTTATTATTGCTTGTATTCTTGATAATTGCCATTCTGACTGGAGTGAGATGAAGTCTTAGAGTAGTTTTGATTTGCATTTCTCTAACTGCTAGAGATGTGAACATTTTTTCATGTTCGTTGACTGATTGTATTTATTCTTCCGTTAGGTGTTCAGGTCCTTAATCCATTTATTGATTGGGTTATTTATTTTTTTGGTGTTAAGTTTTTTGAGTTCTTTGTATTTCCTGGAGATTAGTGCTCTATTTGAGGTGCATGTGATAAAGGTTTTCTCCCATTCTGGAAGGTCCTCTCTTCACATTATTGATTGTTTGCTTTGCTGAGAAGAAGCTTTTTAGTTTGAATTCATCCCACTTATTGATTCTTAATTTTACTTCCTGTGCTTTAGGAAGTGAGGTCCTAAGCTGACATGATGAAGGTTTGGCCTACTTTTTCCTCTAGTAGGCACAAAGTCTCTGTTCTAGTCCCTAAGTCTTACTCACTTTGAGTTGATTTTTATGCAGGGAGAGAGCTAGAGATTTAATTTCATTTCGATGTACATGGATTTCCAGTTTTCTCAGCACAATTTTGTTGAATAGGCTGTCTTCTCCAATGTATGTTTTTGGTGGCTTTGTCTAGGATGAGATAACCGTACTAATATGGGTTTGTCTCTGTGTCTTCTATTCTGTACCGTTTGTCTACATGTCTGTTTTGGTGCCAATACCATGCTGTTTTTGTTGCTTTTGTTCCGTAGTATCTGGTATTGTGATACATTCTGCTTCACTCTTCTTGCTAAGGATTACTTTGGCTATTCTGGGTCTCTTATTTTTCCAAGTGAATTTCATGATTGCTTTTTCTAGTTCTAAGAAGAATGTCTTTGGAATTTTAATAGGAATTGGTTAAAACAATTATAAACTTTGGTAGTATGACCATTTTGACAATATTAATTCTGCCTATCCAAGAACATGGGCGATCTTTCCATCTTCTAAGGCCTTCTTCAATTTCATTCTTTACTGTTCTATAGTTTTCATTGTAGAGGTCTTTCACCCCTTTTGTTGGGTTGACTCCCAAGTATTTTATTTTATTTTATTTTTTAAATTTTTTTTTAGATATTGATAGACCTTTATTTTATTCATGTATTTACTTGTGGTGCTGAGAATCAAATCTAATGTCTCACACATGCTAGGCAAGTGCTCTACCACTGAGCTACCACCTCAGTCCATTTATTTTATTTTTTTGAGGCTATTGTGAATGGGGTAGTTTTCCTAATTTCTCTTGCAGTGGATTCATTGCTTATGTATAGGAATGCATTTGATTTATTGTATTGATTTTATATCCTGCTACTATGCTGAATTCATTTATGAGTTCTAGAAATTTTCTGGTGGAATTTTTTTGATCTTCTAAATATCTTGTCATCAGCAAATAGTGATTTATTCATATTCCTTTAATTTCTTTAGTCTATCTGACCGCTTTGGCTAGAGTTTCAAGGACCATGTTGAATAGAAGTGGTGAAAGAGGGCATCCCTGTCTTGTTCCAGTTTTTAGAGAGAATGCTTTCAATTTTTCTCCATTTAGAATGATGTTGGCCTTGGGTTTAGCATAGATAGCTTTTACAATGTTGAGGTATGTTCCCACTATCCCTAGTTTTTCTAGTGTTTTGAACATGAAGAGGTGCTGTATTTTGTCAATTGCTTTTTCTGTGTCTATTGAGATAATCATATGATTCTTGTCTTTAAGTCTGTTGATGTGATGTATTACATGTTTTGTAATGGTATGTCGAACCAATGGTATGTTGAACCAACTTTGCATTCCTGGGATGAACCACACTTATCATGGTGTACTGTCTTTTTAATATGTTTTTGTATGCAATTTGCCAGAATTTTATAGAGAATTTTTGTGTCTATGTTCATCAGGGACATTGGTCGGAAGTTTTCTTTTCTTGATGTGTCTTTGTCTGGTTTTGGTATCAGGGTGACACTAGCCTCATAGAATGAGTTTGGAAGGGTTCCCTCCTTTTCTGTTTCATAAAATAATTTGAGGAGTATTGGTGTTAATTCTTCTTTAAAGATCTTGTAGAACTAGACTGGGAATCCATCTGGTCCTGGACTTTTCTTGGTTGGTAGGCTTTTGATGGCATCTTCTATTTCATTGCTTGGAATTGATCTATTTAAATTATATATGTCCTATTTCAGTTCAAGTAGATTATATGTCTCTAGAAATTTGTTGATGTCTTCGAGATTTTCTATTTTATTTGAGTATATATTTTCAAAATAGTTTCTAATTATCTTCTATATTTCAGTAGTGTCTATCATGATGTTTCCTTTTTCATCACAAATTTTAGTAATTTAAGTTTTCTTTCTCTTTCAACTCATTAGTGTAGCTAAGGGTTTAGCAATTTTATTTAGTTTTTCAAAGAAGCAACTTTTTGTTTTGTCAATTTTTTCAGATTCATTGATTTTAGCTCTGATTTTAGTTATTTCCTCTCTTCTACTACTTTTGATATTGATTTGGTCCTCTTTTTCTAGGACTTTGACATATAATGTTAGGTCATTTATTTGTTGACTTTTTGTTCTTTTAATGAATGAGCTCAATGCAATGAACTTACCTCTTAGCACTGCCTTCACAGTGTCCCAGAGATTTTGATGTGTTGTGTCGGTGTTCTCATTTACCTCTAAGTATTTTTTTAGTTCCTCTCTGATTTCTTCTGCTATTCATTCATTATTCAATAACATGCTGTTCAGTCTCCAGGTAGATTCTATTTTTTATTTTATCATTGATTTCTGTTATGTTTCATTCTGTTATGATCTGATAAAATGCAGGGTAGTAATTTCTATTTTTTTGTATTTGCTGAGAGTTGCTTTGTGGCATATCATATGGTCTATTTTAGAGAAGGATCCATGTGCTGCTGAGAAGAAAGTGTATTGCTCGATGATGGTTGAAATACTCTATAATGTCTAAATCATTGATTGTATTATTTAATTCTATAGTCTCTTTGTTTAGTTTTTGTTTGGAAGATCTATCTAGTAGTGAAAGAGATGTGTTACAGTCACCAAGTATTATTATGTTGTGGTCTATTTGATTCTTGAAATTGAGAAGGGTTTTTTTTGATGTACGTAGATACTCCATTGTTTGGGGCATACTTATTTATTTACGATTGTTACGTCTTGTTGATGTATGATTCCCATAAGCAGTATTAAATGTCCTGTTGCTCCCTGTTGAGCAACAAGGTCTGATGTATCTCCTTAGGGCCCGCCCAAAGGAGAATAGGGCTGAGCAGGATGATGAGTGTCGGCGGCTAAGGAACCACACCAGAGCCGGGAGGTCTGTCAGCACACGTGGCGAAGCAGGAACTTGTTTATTGAGGAGGTTACACAGGTTTTATGTAGGATGGGGGCTAGGTGGGAGCTAATTAGCTTAAAAGTTAACAAGGCACGGGGGATTCACGCCGGGGAGATTTCCATAGGACTATATGGCAAGCACGAGTTGATCAAGTTCGCAGGACTGCTACTAACCAATCCCTGACAGTAGGAGGTGGAGATAAGCAGGCCAACCAGGGAGTTACACATAACTGGTTGCTGGTTAAGAACATACCTCCCAGGTTTCAGGGGAGGGCGGCAGTGCAAGGAGGTCTGAGTAAACTGTTAGTGAGTCAGGCAGTGCCACGTATGAGGAGGGGGTAGCCATGAGGGTACAGTCACCATTACAGGGTGTGTCCCCTATGATGTCCTTCTTTATTCCTTTGGACTTACTTTGGTTTGAAGTCCACTTTGTCTGATATGAAGATGAAAACCCCTGCTTATTTACGCAGTTCATGTGAGTGATATGTTTTTTCCCAACCTTTCACCTTCAGTCTGTGGACTGAAGTCTTTTCATAGGAGGTGAGTCTCCTGAAGACAGTGTATTGTTAGGTAATTTTTATTTTAACCAAATCTACCAGTCTATGTCTTTTGATTGATGAGTTTAGACCATTAACATTTAGGTTATTATTGAGCTATGATTTGTATTCCCAGTAATTTTTTTTTTTATTTTATTTTTTTTTTTTGTGGTGCTGTGGGTTGATATTTTTGGTTTTTAACTTGACTTACTTTCTCCTTGACTATTCCTTTAGTGTAGTTCCTCCATTTGCTGGATTTGTTGGTTTTTTTTCATTTCCTCCTCATGGAATATTGTGTTGAGAATGTTCTGTAGTGCAGGCTTTCTAGTTGTGAATTCCTTTAACTTTTATTTATCATGGAAGGTTTTTATTTAATCTTCAGATCTAAAGCTTAATTATAATGGATATAGGATTCTTGATTGGCATTCATTTTCTTTCAGAGTTTGATATATGTTATTCTAGGACCTCTTGGCTTTGAGGGTCTGGGTTGAGAAATCAACTGAAATCTGAATTGGTTTCCCCCTATATGTAATTCATTTTTTTTTTCTCTTGCAGCATTTAGAATTCTATCCTTATTCTGTATGTTAGTCATTCTCATTATAATGTACCTTGGTGAGGGTCTGTTGTAATTTTGTATGTTTGAGGTCCTGTAAACCTCTTGTATTTGATTTTTCATTTCATTCTTTAGATTTGAGAAGTTTTCTGCTATTATGTCATTGAAAAGAGTTTACATTCTTTTGGTTTGTATCTCCATGCTTTCATCTATTCTGATAAATCTTAAATTTGGTCTTTTCATGTTATCCTATATTTCTTGGGAGTTCTGTTCATAGTTTCTTAACATCTTTCTCTATGCAGTCAACTTTATTTTCAAGAGTATATATTTTGTCTTCATTGTCTGAGGTTCTGTCTTCTAAGTGGTCTAGTCTGTTGCTGATACTTTCCATTGAATTTTTAAATTGATTTATTGTTTCCTTCATTTCGAGGATTTCTGCTTGATTCCTTTTTATAATCTCTCCCTCTTTGTTGAAGTATCTTTCACTTCCTGTGTTTTCTCTCTGATACCATCCTCTATTTTGAAGATCAATCTAACTACACATTTTCTAAACCCCTTCTCTGACATTTCTTCTACTGTGTTGTTTATGGAGTCTATTGTTGGAATATCTTGGTTTGTTTGAGACACTTTGTTTCTTTGTTTTTTTTTCTTTTTGTTTGTGTCTTCTCATCTAGCAGTGTGGATCTGATGCAGTACAGTTTCCACTCTGTAGTCATAGTGTCACTGAAAGCTTCCAGTACCTCAGCTTTAGGGGGGAGACCAATATTAACAGCACCCAATGCAAACAATATACAACCTTAAACCAAATGGCTCCTATTAAGGCATCCACAGTTTTGTTGCAATAAACAGGGATGATGTGTTCAATTATGGTCTACAATATAAACAGTAAATTTGCTAAAATGGTTTACTGTTTCAAATGATGGACAATAAGGGAACAGAGGTAATGTAAGATATGATATTTATGAGGGAGGAGAGAAGATAGAGGTAAAATTTGTAGTAAGAGCAATTAATAGAGGAATTAATAAGTAAGAGGAATTAATAGAGGTTGGCTGTTAGTATGAGAGAAGTGAGAAAGAGCATCCAGGGAGACAATAGGTGAGTCAGATGCAATCTTTTAAAAGATATAAATTTATTCAGGTTTTTAGGAAAAGACGGAACACAAAAATCAAAACAAAAGTCACCCAAAACCAAAACAACCAGAGAAATTCATCATCCTATTGTTTTTCAAGTGCAGTACTTTCTACCTGCTTTATTCATTTTCTACCTGCTTTATCTATTTTTCAAATGTTCTTGTATTTACTTTTTTGTTCCATATTCATGATTGTTAGTTGTAATGAGTAGGAAAGATTAGATGGAATGTGTCTACTCTATCTTAACTAAGACCAGAGCCTCTCTAAGTAATTTTTAATGCTGTATCCAGCATTCTCCAAAACACTGAATGTTTTTGAGTGTAATATTTTTGAGAGGAGTGTTATTCCATGTGTCAGCATATTCATAGGTTCAGGATCCAGTACACAATATTTGATATGTATGTGTTATAAATTCAGTGACACACTCCTATTCTACTTTTAATTGTTTTATTATTTTTTTCTACTTAAGCACAGAATCACTGTAGCTTTAAAGTTTGGGTAGCTTTCCTGCCTCTGACATGAGTTAGTCTTATGTTTATATGTTCAGTGTCTTCATGGTAGATAAATTTACTTGGCTTTTCATTTGGATTCTGTTTTTCTTTGCAGTGCTGAAACTTCCTTGTTGGAGAAATGTCTTCAAACTCAGAAAAGGATAAAGAGAGACTGATTCAAGCTTCTGAAATGTTCTTCCTTCGTGTACAAGATCTTATTTCCTTCATGAATACATTTACCGAGATTCTTAACCACAATATGAATACTCAGATCCCCTTGATGGTTGTGAAAGAAGATAATAACATTAAGGATTTCTTTGAACAAATGCTTAAAAATTTTAAGGAGATGCAACATGTAGTAGAAGAAAAGTACAACAAAATGCAAAAGGAGCCTATGTATTCCAAGGTTGCCACAGCTATGTGTTCTATGGTTGACAAATGTACCAATGAGGATTTATATTCTTCAGCTAAAGAAGTGTTTAAAACTATCCAGACACCAGTCATTGTCTCTGTGATGAGCAATAGTAACATCCGTGAGAGTTTGGAATCTTTTATTTCACTCTTGATGACATTCCCCATCATGAAACTTCAATTAAGGGATTTCTATAGAGGAGATACCAAAGGGCAATCAGATGCCACCACATCTGAGAAAATCCTGAGTCCAAACCTTTCCAAATCCATCTCAACAGATGTCCTGAAAAAGTTGCAGGATGCACTAAAAACCGAGAATGCCAACAATCCCATGGAGTCAGCAGCAGATCAGTTGGAACAAATTGTCAAGGCTATGGAACCAACCATACAGATTCTCCAAAATGCCGTAAAGACCGTGGAAAATGATATTTCTAAGTTTAAGAAAGTCAATGACAAGTAGGGGTGCAATAGAAGATACATTCATTTCCATTAGAAAAATAAATTCAAATTCTATGATTTTTTATAGTACTTTCTAAGACCCTTTAATGCCAGACCTGAGGTATGTTAGACTATAAGTACATAAAGTAGTCATCTGTAGTTTTGCTTCATGGAAAAAAAAAATGAATCATCAAGGAAAGCCTGCTTGAAATGGCATTCACTAAGAAGTATATGTTATTGAAAAAACATAGAATTATATTTGAGGATATTTCTAAATATTATATTTCATCTCGAAGCATAATTAAGACAACAAAACTAATTTCCACTTTTGACAAGTCTATTTCCAGTTACTGCAATGTGAAGTTCAGGTAAATGTAAATATTGTCATTAGTTCAGGCCTGGAGAACATAATTGGCCTCCATTTTTGTCACTCATACTAATTTCAGTGTCTTGGCTATACCGTCACTAAATATTTGTCACTACATATTTTAATATGATCTATTCAGAACTAAATAAGAACAATGAACATAAACAAGACTGTATTCTTGTATGAATAAGACCAGAACAGATAATTTGTTCTCATCTGTCTCCTACTGGGGTCTTTGATTAGGAGATACCTAAAGTTGAAAAATGGAGGTACTCTAACCTTTCACAAAGGAAAGACCATTACATTTGCAGAAGCAGGATTTCTGAGATGTGCTTGTAATTGGGAATAGGAGTTAGGAAAGTCCAGTGGCCAATCATGAAGTCTTTGACTCTTATGCATTGTGAGTGTATACTCTCAAGATTGTCCTTGGAGCTACTATTTCACATGATACATAACAGAAACTTTGTTGGGAACAAGTGATGATGATAACTCTAAACCAAGGCCACCATTGCAGTTACCATTGCCATTTTAAATTAAGAATCCCCCTGCCATCTGCAAACAAACAGGACTTCATAATATCTTTTGGAAAGAGTCAAGAGAATGTTGACCATTTTCAGAGCTTAGAGGCTCTGGAAAAAGGATAAAAATTTCAATACTCTGCATTCTCACTGAGTAGCAATGCTAAAAACGTGTTCATTTGCAATAGGTATCTATTAATGATTGTCTTATTTTGAAGAGAATCTCCAAATGATTTATTCATTACCCTACCCTCAAAAACAGCAGCAGCAGCAGCAGCAACAGCAGCAGCAGCAGCAGCAGCAGCAGCAGCAGCAGCAGCAGCAGCAGCAACAACACCACACCATATATAAATAGGAGGTGGAAATTGGTCTCTCACTTTGCTACTTGTTCTGTACTATATGTGTCCAGGATTTCACCTTCCTCCTTTTGGTTTTAGGATTGTGCTCCATAATGTTAGGACAGCAGAGGGGAATCATGTGGAAATGAATGGAACCAAGACTCAAATACGTCCTGGGGCAGAGCCTTCCAGTGAAGAGGCTAAATGACTGGGGGCCACTCAAGTGAAGTCCTTGGATGCCAATTTGAATGGTAGCTTGATGGGGCAGCCACTAGATGATAGAGGTGGGTGGTGCTTACTTCAATAAACATGGGTGGTTTTCAGGTGCTGGTGGTTCCTGTGAGGCTGGCTGTCACTCACAGTGCTTCTCAGACATTTCCCACTACTAGGCACTACCACCATTCTGCCCACTCTGCTGGCTTCCTGTCTGCAGCTGCTTCCTAGCCTGGGGAGTTGGGGGAAAGTTGCACTCTTCTCAAACTGAATACTCTCATGTAATGTTTCTCTCAAATACTTTGGTTTTGGATTCCTCTCACTTTTCTAAAGTTCACAGGGTTTTGAAAAATAAAATGGAGAAGACTCACTAGTTTCAATGTTATGCCTGGCCTATTCTTTCTCTGATCTAATTGAATGAAGTGTAAGTGGAGAGGAAAGGGTGAAATGTCACAAAACATAACAAAGCCCATGATCACTTCCTATAAAAGAAGGGAAAATAAACAAGTCCTGTAATACTTGTGACAACTTTTTTTCCCACTTCATAGTTGCCACTTTAAGAGTCACTGATTTAGGAGAATTGTGTTACTTAGAAAATTGTGATTTCTCAGGGAGATAAATGCTGAGGGTGGCTTTAATCCATCTAAGTAATTGATCCATCAAATGGATTAACTTACTGTGTAGGTTCCAGCTCTCATTTCCTGCCTTGTCTCGCACATGAACTTCCAGGGGACACCTCATATCCAAACTATAACTGCGCTAGCCCTCACTCTCTCTCACACTCCATTTTCCCCAACTCTAGGGTCTTCAGAGCTCAGATGAAATAATTACCCATGTTTCCATCTAAACTGAATAATACCTGAGGGAAGGGTCGGCAAACATTTCCAGCTTAATATTTTGCATCTGCTAGTTTGCATGTAATGGAACTCATGTATCTTTGATATTTGCTTGGTAATCAGTTTCTTCTCCCATATTCTCTCTTTTGCCTGCACACATATCCACGTTTTCCTAATAAATGTTCTTTTCTATGAAAACTTTTTTTTCCCCCATAACTTTCTTAAGGTACGATTGAAGTATGATAAAATGCACATATTTGAAGTATGCAATTTGATCAGTTTTGACACATGTGTAACTGATACGATCAATATAAAAAAGATTTCCATTACTTTTTAAACATTTGAAATTGAGCAGACTGTGTTTCCTGCATGATTTATTACATTAGAAATCAATTGCCTTAAGATGTATAGAACCCCCCCCCATATCTCAACTATTTCAAAATTAAATGGCACACTTAAAAATATCTCACAGATCAAAAAAGAAAGCATGAGAAAAGTAAATAAAAAGTGCTTTGAACTAAGTGATAATTAAAGCTTAAAATACCAGGATCTCTGGGATGAAACAGTACTCAGATGGACATAACTTAAAGAACTTGTATCAGAAAGAAGCTAGAATAACATTTTCAAATTATGTAGTAGGAAGGAAAAAATAAGAGAAAAAATAATATGCTAAAATTTGATAAAAAATAAGTCTAATGAAGAAAACAAGAACACGAACATTAATATCAATGGAAAGGTAGTTATCAACCATACAGATGCTAAAAATATATTAAGGTAATATTACAATTGTATGATAATGTGATAGATTACATAGCATGGTCTATATTGGAGACAGATCCATGTGCTGCTGAGAAGAAAAAGTATTCAGTCACTAATGAATGAAATATTCTACATATGTCTATTAAAGTCTAAATCAATTGTATTTTTTTTTTTACTTCTATAGCCTCTTTATTTAGTTTTTGTTTGGAGGATCTATTCAGTGGTGACAGAGGCATGTTAAAGTTACCCAGTATTATTGTGTTGTGCTTTGTTTGATTCTTGAAATTGAAAAGGTTTGTAATGTATGTAAATGATCCATGGTTTGGGCATAAATATTTATGATTGTTACATCTTGTTGATGTATAAGTCCTTTAAGCAGTACGAAATGGCCTTATTTTTCCCTTCTGATTAATTATGGCTTAAAATTCACTTTATCTGATATTTTTTTTCCTATTCTTTCATCTTCAATCTGTGAAAGTCTTTGCCTGTGAGGTGAGTCTCTTGGAGACAGCATATTGTTGGAGCTTGTTTTTTAATCTAATCTGCCAGTCTGTGTCTTTTGATTGATGAGTTTAGGTCATTAATATTCAAGGTTATTATTGAGATATGACTTGTGCTCCTGATCACTTTGGTTTATTTCTAGTTTTTAATTTGAATTGGTTTCTCCTTTGATTGACTATTCCTTTAGTGTAGTTTCTCCCTTTGCTGGTTTTCACTTTTTTTATTTCATCTTCATGGACTATTTTGCTGAGAATGTTCTGTAGTGCAGGTTTTCTAGTTGTGAATTCTTTTAACTTTTGTTTATCATGGAAGGTTTTTATTTCCTTTTCAAATCTGAAACAATTTTGCTGGATATAGAATTCTTGGTTGGCATCCATTTTCTTTCAGAGCTTGATATATGTTATTCTAGGACCTCCTAGAGGACCTCCTAGCTTTGAGGGTCTGGGTTGAAAACTGACTGAGATCCAAATTGGTTGCCCCTGATACGTAATCTGATATTTTTCTCTCAGTCTTTAAAATTTTATCCTTATTCTGTATGTTAGTCATTCTCATTATAATGTAACTTGGTGTGGGTCTGTTGTAGTTTTGTACATTTGGGGTCCTATAAGCCTCTTGTATTTGATTTTCCAATTTTCATTCTTTAGGTTCGGAAAATTTTCTAATATTATTTCATTGAAAAGATTGCGCAATCCTTTGATTTGTATCTCTGGGCCTTCATCTATCCCAATAAATCTTAAATTTGGTCTTTTTATGTTATTCCATAATTCTTAGAAGTTCTTCTCTTGGTTTCTTAACATCTCTCTGTGGTTAACTCTATTTTCAAGATTATATATTTTGTCTTCATTGCCTGAGGTTCTGTCTTCCAAGTGGTCTAGTCTATTGGTGATGCTTTCTGTTGAATTTTTAATTTGGTTCGTTTCCCTCATTTTGAGGATTTTTGCTTTTTTTAATAGAATCTCTGCCTCTTTATTGAAGTGATCTTTTACTTCCTGTATTTTCTCTCTGATATAATTTCTTATACTGTCCCACTTCGCAGATCATTTAGCTATGTACTTTCTAAACTCCTCTGACACTTCTTCCACTGCAGTGTCAATGAATTCTGTTACTGGAGTATCTTTGTTCTCTTGGGGCAATTTGTTCCCTTGCTTTTTCATGTTATTTTTGTGTTTTCCCTTCTAACAGTACAGATCTAAGGCAGTAAAGTTTCTACCCTGTTGACTTATAGTGTCCCTGAAGGGTTCCAGTATCTCACTGTTTAGGGGGAAACAAATAATAACAATAACCAATGCAAACAATATAGAGCATTAAACCAAATTGTTCCTATTATGACATCTATAATGTTAATTATCACAATAAACAGAAATGATATGATCAGTTATTGCCTACAATAAAAACATTTTCAAGAAGGTTTATAATTTCAAATGGTGGACAGGGAGAGAACAGAAATGATATAAAATGTGATTATGAGAGAGGAGGAGAGAAGAAGTAAGAAATTAAAGGAAGAGTGAAAGAGAACAACAGAGATTGGCTGTTAGTAGAAGATAAGAGAGAATCAAGGAAAATAGGGGAGAAAAAACATATAAAGTAAGAATTTTAAAAATTAAAAATAAAAATAAAAGAATACCAAAGAAAACTAAAAAATACTAATCATACATCCAAGTTCACAAAAAACTAATCCATGAAAAATAACTGGCTTCAACAATGCTAGAAATGAGAAAAAAAAATGAATATATATAAATGTCCATGTATCATTAAGGTCATAATTAAACAGAAGAAAAAAAAGATCTTGAAGAAAAATTAAAGAATTCTTTCTGTTGGAGTTCGAAAGTTTCTCAATTTCTCTTCTTAGCAGTTTTAGGTGGGGTCATCTGATGCCCCACCCTCTGGATTGCTGGAGTGAGGGAGTTAATTCCATAGACGGAATTCCTGGAGGCAGGGTTTAGGCTTAGGTAGGCTCCAGGCTCTTCCCTGAATGCCAATTGGTCTGGAAATTTTAAATCAGTACACCTTCAGAGTCCAGTTGTTTCTAGTTCATGCTGGAAAACTGTACCCCAGGGATCTCCCCTGGGTTCCACTCATGTGGTGGGGGAGCCAATTCTTAGTCCCCTAAGTGACCTTCAGACCCCATGTTTCCTGGTTTCCGGTTCAGCCTCCAATCTCTCTCACCCCTGCCCTTCTGAATTCCCAGCCAGATGTGTGTCTTTCCATGTTCAATTTTTTTTCCTGGTCACTTAAGCACATTCTTTGTCGTGTAGTATGGGTTCACTGAGCCTGCATTTTAGGCCAAACTCAGGATTGCCAGGAATCAACCTGCTGGTCCCTGCACCACAATTGCAAAATGATTCCTTCCTTTGTCCTCCACATACCACCTGGAGAGATGGTGGCTTCTTTCCACGCACATGGATGTGCAATGTGTCCTTCAGGTTTGTTGGGCAACAGACAGGTTTCTTGGTCTTTAAATGCTCTGTACCCATCCACGCCTTAGGCCTTCCACAAATGTGGTTCTTTTAATTCCTTTATCCCTCCACTGAGCTCATGGAGGGACTGCTCTGGCCGGTCCTTCAGGCCCCGCCACAGCAGTGGGCGTACTACTGGGGATTTCTTCCTTATTTTATTGCATTCAACCTCCCAAGTTACTGATCTGCTTTGAAGGTCCAGTTTTAAATTCCAGTGAAGTTCCCCACTATTTTTGTTCACCCACTTTCCTGAGAAGCTTCCTATCGGCTTTCTTGGTTTCATTTCACAGAGCAGCTAGGAACACGTCCTCTTCCGTTCCACCATTTTGAAAATGCTCATTATGCAGATTTTAAGTCAAAATTTTCATTTAGTCCTCTATAAACTAAAATGAATTTAAATTTTAGCTTTTTTAGTATTTCAGGAGCTTGTATGTAGCTCCCTGTTAACTGGCAGTGAATAAGATTTCATTAACATATTTTATTACCTTTCTCTTTTTTTTTTTTTAACCTTTCTCTTTTATTGCTCAAGAGTCTGTGTTTCTTCTCATCTGAGACCACAATAATTTGATCTTGAATTTCAATGAAAACCTCTGAAGAAAATTTACACTTTGGTTAGGTCTCTGTGGCTCAAAGCTCTTCCATTTGATGATCAATTTGTTCTTTGCTTTAAAGTTATAGGGGTACAGTCTTCTTTGATTTGTTCCTTTATAGGATCACTAAACTAAAAAAAAGGGCAGGGAATTTGTGTTCATCAGAATTCTTTCAATTGTGTGAGAAAGAATTTGTAATTCAAATTATGTAAGCAAAATATTACTTCTGGATTTATGTGAAGAAAAAGGATACTCAGCTTCAGATCCCGATGGATCTAGTGGGTCATACACTCTCAATGGGTCTCACTTTGTTTGCATTTCTCAGCTCTTCCTTCATTGTGTTAGCTGCTTTCTCAGGGAGTCAGAGTCTCCTCTCTTGCAAGTAAGATAGCTTCTACATCTGTAAGCTCATACTTGCTCTATTCAAAAAAGAGATTCCTACCCTACCCCCAAAACAAATTTTTAAAAGTACCTTGATGTAATCTCATAGGCTATAATCACCGAGTTACTTTCTTTTTCAGCATAAACTTCTGTTTTCATGGAGGAAAAAAATGTACTGATTGGCTAAGGTCTGAGTTATAGGCCAACTGATAAGCAGTGATCTGGGACAGTTGTGCATCAAATGGTAGGTGGGCAGAGTGATTCTCCAGGGGTATTCAGGGTGCCCTGACTGGAAAAGTCAAAGGTGTACAGGGAAGGCAAAACAGAACTAGCAAAGAGGAGGCCACACTGGTTTCAGCAGAAGCATCACGGATTCATCCTTTCTGGCAAACAACTTCCCATTATTAGCAAAAGCAATACAAATTTTCATTTGCATATGTATATTTTAAAAAGGAGCTGCAGGATTCCTTTGTACTTTTCTTTTGGAAGCTATGATAACACTGGCCAAAAAGGAGAGAGAAACAATAACCATAGGAGCAGGGACGCACTTCTTGCTGGAAGCTGTAAAAAACAACAGAATGGAAATTAGAGATGTGTTAGGTAGCAGGAATTTTTTTCTAAAAGCAACAATGACAAACTAGCCCATTTCTCCTTTAACTCATTATTTTTTAATCATTAACATAAAAATTCCTAATAAAAATGTTTGAAGTTAACTAATATTCAAAAAGTATTTTCTTAGATTTTTCTAACTCACAGAACTCAACTTATTTATTTTGCATATGATAAAACAGGTGCCAAAAGGTAAAGAGGTTGATTTTAGGTTACCCAGCCAGTTGGGGATAGAAAGTCTGATTCAAGAGATCATCTGTTGACCTTCCTGGAGCTTAGATTCTCAATCCTCATTGTACCTGACCATCAACCACACTCATCATAGTGAATCACTTCCTCCTCCTCGATAGTCTTCACTTTGCTCCTGGGGCATTAATTCTATTGATTTTCTCCTTTCTCATTGACTATTCTGTTTTAGGCTTCTTTGCTTATTTCTTCTCATCCCGACCTTTTAAATTGCAGTGTGCTGAGTTTTGGCCCTTGGACATCTTCTCTCCTTTATTGCACATCTATGGAGAGCTCATCCAGCTCTAGTGGCTTTAAATTGTGATTTAAATTTGTGTGAGGTTTTAAGTTGCTGTCAAGGCCCCACATTATCCCTGTCATAACTTTGTTATTTGCTCTGCCCTTGTTCACTTCCATATATTGGCTTTCTTGCCATTGCTCCTAATTTAGGGCCTGTTTTAGTCAGCTTTTCACTGCTGTGACCAAAGGACCTGACAAGAACAATTAGAAGAGAAAAAGTTTATTGGGGGGCTCATGGATTCAGAGGTCTCAGTCCTTAGAAGGCCCACTCCATTCCTCAGGGTTTGAGGTGAGGCAGAACATCATGGTGGAAGAGTGTGGTGGAGGGAAGCAGTTGGGATCATGGCATTCAGGAAGGAGAGGGAGAGCCTAAGCTCTCCAAATATATACCCCAAAGGTATGCCCCAGTGCCCACTTTCTTCAGCCATATCGTACCAGCCTACATTTACCACTCAGTTGTTCCCTGTTGGGGGCTTACTTCACTGATTGGGTTAAAGCTCTCACAACCCAGTCATTTCACCTATAAACTTTCTTCCATTGTCTCACACATGAGCTTTTGGGGGACACCTCATATCTAAGTCATAACAGTGCCTTTGCACCTTCTGTTTCCTCTCCTGGAATGTTCTTTTTCTGAGATATCCATATGACTAGCTCTTACTTTAATCTTTGTGTACATGTCACCTTCCCTGTGAAGCTTTCTCAAATCAGTCAGTGTAATATTATGACTCCCTCCCACAGCAAGGGAATTGCCTATTCCCTTGCTGTGCTTTGTTTCTCTATACCACTAACAACTAACACTACATCATTTACTTGGTTTATTTATTGTGTGGCTAGTCACACTAGAATGTAAATTCCCTAAAGGCAGGAATTTTTGCCTATTTTATTTCTTAGACAATAGTGCCTAGCACATAGTAAGTAAGTGCTCAATAAATACTGATTGAATGAATGAATTATAGCTGCTGTTAGGATAATGTTCAAATAAGACACACATATATAGCCACTATTCTTTAGTCATATTCATCCTTCAAAAATCAACTTTTAACTTGTTGAATTAGTGTTCCCCAAAGCCTAGTCACCAGCCTGTGCAGTTACTGGAGGTGGTGCAAATTTTAATAGGTGGGGCCTAGTGAAGAAATTAGGTCATAGGTGATTTGACTTTGATGGGGATGGGACCCCCACCCCCTTCCTCTTTCTTTCTTTAACTTCTTGATGGTCATGAGATGAACAGTTTTGCTCTACCACATCCTGACTACCATGACATGCTGCCTTGTCACAGGCTCAAAACAACTAACTATATATTGAAACCTCTGAAACTCTCAGTCAAAATAAACCTTTCTTCCTTACACAATAAAATGTTTTTCACTGACATTTTATTATAGTAATGGAAAGTCGACTATTCTAGCCCCCTTTATAATAATGAGGATATTAAATTATCTTTTTAAAAATATTATTCTCTCAGGTTAAAGTTAACTTTTCCTTCCTAACTCTCGATACTTTTTTCTGCCTCTCTTATGGCCATTATCATTTTAGCTCACATTATTTTTTACATGGATAATATATTTAAAAGAATAAATGTAAAATATCTGTGATTAAATAAATTACCATATAAAAATCTTTTGTTTGAGGATACTGCACATGATTTTTAATTTTGTATTTATCTTTCATTTTCTGCTGGACTACTAGTCAAAGCTTTTTATTCCCTCATTACCCTGTTACAGTTGTGATCCACGAATAAGTTATGATATCAGTTTAGGAGATCACAACCATTAATGTTTAATACCATCAAAACTGGTTAGAATAGAAAGCACTAGCATTACCTTGCATGCAAAAAGGACAACTATTGTCATATTATATATGGATGTGTGTGTATTTTTACATTTATGTATATATGACCTGAGTTACCATGTGAACTAACAGATTCTCAGTAAGATTTGAGAAAGATTTTAGAAGGAAGGACAAATTAATCTCCTGAAACAAATATATAGAGAATCTGTCTTGGAATTCTTGTGAGAAAACATGGAAAAGGGTCTCACATTTGCCATTTGTAAACTACATGGATATATTTACACAAACCACTTGAACCTTTCTGAATCTCAGTACTCACTTCTGGACAGTGGGGTCAATAGCTCAACTTACAGGTAGTTGTAAGAATTGAACAGATATTGTGTGTGAAAGCATTTTGTAAGATAAATTGCTATGAAAGTATCATTTGATTGGTGTATGATAATATAATTTTGGTCATTTCTGACTTGGGGTATAGAGTCTGAGGGAAATGCATGGTAATTATAACTTTATTTTATGAACTCCGAATGTGAATTATGTCAGATGCTTCAGAAGGAAATATTCGAACACTTAAAGAGTGAAAAGGTAAAACTGACATGTAGTATATCTAATTAATCTGATGTTTGAGGCAAATGTTATCTATAGCCTTCCTATATCAAAATGCAGAGTAATGAGTGCTAATCTTTCAGAATATCATGTAGCAGAAAGTAGACACTCAAAAAACAGTAAACTTATTCCTTCTGTCTCTTTTGTTTCTATTCTCAACTGCCAATCTCCCTGAAGCACACATTTGTGCTTTGAGCCATTGTCCCACTTCTATATGCAAAGATCTTTCTGCAGTTTCTCAGCTGTGTTTGAGAGGATGGGTGGGTACCAAGTGCTGTCACAACATTCCCACAAAGCAAGCACAGCTTCCAGTTTATAAATGAAGAAATGGGTTCAGGGGTTAAGTCATTCACATAAGGCCACACAACTACTAACATATACCCAGATCTTTTTGGCTGCTGTCTATCCACTTTTCACCACGCCATGTGGTCTCCAGATTCACTCATTGCTGGTTCTTGCATCCACTCAACTGAGATAGACATTCTACCTCAAGGTCAGTGTGATGCCACAAATAGGGGGAAAAATAGATTACTGAAGGCCGGAGTCAAAGAAAACAGGAAAGAAATAGGAAGTTAACCCAACAAATAATTATAATTAACCGTAGCTAAAAAGTTGACTGTCAGATGCTTTTCTTATAACTTTTACACATATTCATTCATTTTTCTCCAAACTCTCATTTTATAAGGTAGGTTTCGAAAATTCCTATTTTACACGTAAAGAAACTGAGGTACAGAGAGATTAAGGCTCTTACCCATGTTATTGTTGCTAGTAACTGGCAGCATTTACATGTAAAATTAGGCTAATACAAACAATTGGCTATATTTATCTAGAAACATGTTAAGAATTTTGATTATGTGAACCATTTTAACAAATAAATCCCTCTTCTTTGTGAATCCAATGATACAGAACAGAGCATGTATTTGTGTGTCTACAGATTTTTGGCACAGATTATGTTGCTGAAAGAAGCAGTATTTAAGGGCAAATAACTAATTAGCATTCTGTTAACATATTTTGAGTCTCCCAATAAGCACTAAAACATGTTTCTATGGTAACCAGTATAGGTCCTCTGAAGGGTGATAGAAGAATTAGAGGGCAAAGCTGTTAGTTTAGAATGACTAAAACAATGTTTCTTTGACACATTTACTCCCTTGAATGTATTATGCCATTAATTTGACCTCTTGACTCTCTGAAGACAGCAGATTCCTGGGAACTCTCTGAACTCTAAGTTGCAAGTACACGAGACCAAATCTGACATAAACTGAAGGATGGGGAAGCTATGCTCTTGAGTGTACTCTCTCTTCACTTGGCTGATTATGTGATGCCTCTGTTCTGTCTCTTCCCTCCTCAATTTATAAAGAAAAATATCACCTTGCATACTTGTAGTATTTTTTATTTTTAATTTTCTTGGTTTAGGGATTGAAGACAGAGGCATTCTACCACTGAGCTCCACCCCCAGCCCTTTATAATATATATATATATATATATATATATATATATATATATATATATGTGTGTGTGTGTACATATACTTAATTTTGAGACAGACTCTTGCTAAATTGCCCAGGCTGGCCTTCAACTTGAACTCCTCCTGTCTTGGTCTCCTGAGTTACTAGGATTCTAGGCACGAGCCACCATGCCCTGGTGCCAGTGGTAGTTTTATTCTGCCATTTACAAATTCTCTTCCCAAGGTTGCACAAGTTTCTAACTGATGAAATTCTAGAGAAAAGTATTTATGGCTACTTAAATTGTAAAGACCACATTGCAGATCATTCGCACTCGGACTAAAACTCTTCACTCTTGACAAGGGGTCCAACCTCTGGTATTTTTCTTCTTTAGGTTTTCAAATATTGGAACTGTTTTTAGTCAATTGAGTTATATGGCCATTTCACACAAGTTCCAGTTCGCTCAGAGGTATGAAAAAGAATGCTTCATTCATTCATCATTATTTATTCATTCATTCAATAAAAATAGGTTGAGAAACTCTCTGTGCTGGGGACTAAAGTTAATAACACACTAATTTATTATATGCTAGGGAATGCATTTTAAATAGTTTAGCATTTTATTTTATTTTCACAAAGTTCTATGATGATGCTTATTATGTGGATAAAAAAAAACTTAAAAGTTTAGGCAACTTGAACAAAATACAGAACTAATAAGTGGTACTGATGGATATGCACTCAGACAGGGAGAATTTGGTGTCAAACTGCCTGGATTCCATGCCTAACTCTTAAATACCTATGTAGTCAAGGTGTTGTCCACAATGAGTTTTGGAGTAATATAAGTTTATCAATTCCTTAAGTGTGATTTGTGATTTCAAATATCTACTCAAGACCAACCAGTTATACACACTTGGGAGAACCAGGATAAAAAAAGGCAAGTAACATTTTGCTATTACAATAAAATAGCTTTGAACTTGTGGTAACCTAGAAGAAAATCTGCTGTTGCAGGATCTGCCTTGACAATGCTGCTCTATATTAGTACATTTGAACATGCTCTATTGCTCACAGTGGCTTGTTTGTAAATAGATATCTTTTGTTATTTAGAAATATTTGTTTTGTTCTTGTGGTTATCTTCCTACTCAAGTCTTTAGTTTCTTGGCCCCATTTTTTTCTAAATTTAAACTTGTAATGTATGACTTGCTGGGTTTTTCCATATATTTTACTGAGGTATAATTGATTTATAAAAACTTGTATGCATTTAGGTTGTGTCCTAAGGAAACTTCAGCGCTTCCAGGATAATAAATGTATCCATCCCCCACCACACACACAAAAAAAAGACCAACCAGTGATCTAGTAATATATATGGCTATCCCAGCTGAGCCTTAATTCAAAGTTGGGTTTAAGTTGCCTTTGGGTAGTTTTACCACAGATTAAAAAAAAAAAGACCAAAAGACCATTAGTTTTTTGGGGGGAGGGTATTGAGGTAGTGGTTCTGAAATATTTTTCTTTGAGATATATAGAGCGGTAGCACAAGAGTCATAGTTTTATGATATACCCCCTCCGTCAGTTTCCCATATAAATATTCTATGACTTCTTTTTTATTGAATATATTGCTGTGCTCATTATCCTAGTAGATAAATTACATTACCAAATTCATGATGTAAAAGAAGTAGTAGTGTTCTACATGGGTGCAGTTCCAAGAAACCATCAAAACTGGCTATGAGCGTTCTCATTTATTATCAAATTCTCACTGTTTTCTTCATATTCCTCTGTGGTTTTTCATCCACTGCAAGCACTAGCCTCTGGGGTGTGTGGGTTATGTACTCATTTCATTGGTATTGCTGATGCTGCCAAGGAGAGAAGAGAGGAGATAAAAGTATTGGCAGTTGGTCTCTCCCTGGTCTGTGTTTATAGATAGAGATAAGCCAGAGTGAGCAGGCTCTAGACCTCAGTGTGGATGCCTTTCTAAAGACTTTGCAATAATAAGAACTTAAGATGTTGAGAAATGCTGAGCTGAAATTATAAACAGTAATGATAATGATGGAGTTGGGAGAGATTTGAGGATATTTCAAAGGCAGATTCTGCAGCTGGGTTGCAGTTACCTCTTGCATTTGGATTGCAATTAACTCTGAGTGTGAATGAATTCGGCCACATTTTTCTGTAAGAGCTTAACTAATTTTTTGTATTATCTCTAATTTCTCCTGCTTTAGGTCATTTTTTATAATATCATCACAGATCTTTCTAAAACATTGATCTATTGATGTTTCACTTCTTTAAGACATCTAATGACTTCTTACTACCTAAAGCACGATGTTCAAGAGTCCATGGCATGGATCACAAGTCCCTGTATAATCAGGCCCACTTAGAACTCTCCTGCCTTGTAAATACCATTTCCTTTTTTCCCATCTCCCTCCACATTCTATACCCTAGCCACACAGAATTTTAGAGATTTCCTGAAGACACCAGGCTGTCTGAAATCCCTGGGATTTGGCACATGCTGTTCTGTGCTTGAAATGACATTTTTTTTTTACCATTCTCACTGCGAGTCCCATGTGGTCCTCTGTTGGGAAACCTTCCTCACTTTCCCCAAAGAGAAGGAGTAGCTCCTGGTGTGGAACTGCCACAATTATTTGCTCAAACATCTTGTGTATCACTGAGTGTATACGTTTTTCATGTTTCCTTTTCTCAATCTGAAAATCCTCTCAGGTTAATGATTTTGCTTTATCCATTCTGTATTACCAGGGTCTCCTCTCACAATACAGAAGGTTGTATAGGAAAAATTAGTGAATAAAATTTACTTCCTGCCCTAGCTTTAGAACTTCTTGTCCATATAATGACCTTGACAAAAACAAAACAAAACAAAACAAAAAAAAAAAAAAAAAAAAACAAAGAACTTAAGGAGAGAAGGTAAAAATGCTATATTTTATATGCTACTTCTTCCAATCAAGGTTTACTCTCTGTCTAGAATTTTCCACAAAAAAGTAATTTCCCCGTGTGGGGTGTGTGTGTGTGTGTGTGTGTGTGTGTGTGTTTGGTGTGATTTGTTTCCCAGCCAACCATGGTCAGAAAATTTTATGTGAAAAATTCCAGAAATAAGAAATAAGTTCTATATTGCATACCCTTCTGAGTAGTGTGGTGAAATCCTGTGCTATCTTACTCTAACCCAGCCAGAATGTGAATCATCCCTTTGTCTAGCATTTCCACACTAATTAGTGACTAATGGGCTACCTGCCTGTTAGTCACGTAGTGGCCATGTCAGTTACCAGGTCATTCACTTATCTTGTCATGTAGGCACTGTATCATCTCACATCATCATAAGAAGGATGAGTGTAGTTCAATAAGATATTTTGAAATATTTCTCTGAGAGAGAACAAGCATATTTACATAAACTTTTATTATATATTATTATGAGCTTCCTATTCTCTTATTAGTTATTGTTGTTAATCTCTTGCTGTGCCTAATTTATAAGTTAAATTTTATCATAGGTGTGTTGTATAGGGAAGAGCATAGTACACAGGGTTTGATACTGTCTGTGGTTTTCAGGCATCAACGGGTCTCTTGGAATATGTCCTTTATGGGATGAGGCATGTAATGTAGTGCCCTTGCATACATTCTTTTTTATTTTTAGAGATAGTTGAAGAGAAAAGAGGGATTAAACCCGACACAAGGCAGCCCTTCTCTAATCAGTTAGTTCCACCATTACTAGAAACTGATTTCCATGTTTTGGGCTCCCCACCAAACCTACTCAGAAAAAATAACTTTTATATTAAAAAAGTGGTCTATGATCCTAACAAGAATGAATTCAATTTCAATCAAGGTTACCTTTAAGCAGCTGGCAGTTAGATGTACTCAGGTTTCCAGCGGACTGCAACTGCAACCAAGATCCTTTTGGATGGTGGCTGGTATTTACCACTTCAAAAAACTCATACGGAGGGATCAGGACTTCCTTCTTAAGGGAGAAGTCTTGTACAGGTACACCCATGCAGGTAAATATGGTAAACAGCATTTGGCTCCCAAACTTCTGTGTCTCTTCTTTTAGGAGGGAAGTAGAAATGAATTGGCCAAATCGAATGGTGGCACCTATGTGGGCTTCAAAGGGGAATTCCTTCATGCTGTGATGTACCTCATAACACAAGGTACCATTCTTCACAATGGTCTCTTTCCTCAGCAGCTGAATTGCTGAGGTCAGGTAGTAGTGTAGATATTTGAAATGGAATGAATGTCTATACTGCTGTGGAGACCTGGCAGTACTGGCCATGGCCCTAGAAAAGTCAGAGTGCACATTGTTATTCAATGTGTAAACCAGGAGAGCCACAGCATGTGTAACTGTCATGTCCTTGGGGAGAACTCTGGCTTGGTTCAACCAGGTTAAGTGGGCTTTGTGCCACACCTTGGAATAATTCTTATGGGCATCTAGTTCCTTTCTGAAATAATCTCCTTGATTTAGCTCCTCCATGACCTGTTTGCTACAGCCGTGGTACTGATCATCAAAGGAAGCTGGCGCCAAATCAAAGTCAATTTTAACTGCAACCTATAAATGTAAAAAACACCTTGATTTTAATTATTCAAATCAGATTTACTATACTCTATAAACCCAAATCATCTCAAAACCAGTATTGGCTGAAGTAAATTTTACTCAAAATCATTACACTGCATCCAGTGTAATGATCCCCACATCATTTCTACACCAGTGACCTGTGCCAGCAATTGAATTTGATTTCATAAGTATTATTGAAAAGTGAAAAAAATTCATCTCCTTAGGGAGGAACTAACCTTTTTGTAGAACTGAAACCACAGTGTTTTTGCATACTAATGCTTGGAAGAAAAAACATTCATCAACCTTATACTTTCTGTTTCTTCTACTTTTTTCACCCTTTTTATTCTTCGATGCATCTCTTTTACAAATGCCTAACCTATATTAAATCTTTGAATTTTATTGAATAAACGCCTTAAGTGACAAGTAATGTTGGATTCTCCATGGGACAGTCCAGTAATAATAACACTCTTAACTACCCAGGTTCTGAAAATATTGAGGAAAAAAAATCAAGACCAAATTATCTTTCTTTTTACTGAATAAGCCCATGTTGAAGCACACATCTTTAGGTCTGGTGGCAAGTGGGCTTCTTCTGTTAAGAGTAAATTCCAGAAGCAGGCAGGCTTGTCCACTTAGTTATAGGCAGTACTGGACCGAGGCCTCCTGGTTAAGATTCTTGGATGGAGGAGGACAGAACTCAAGCCCTTTGCTCTCAGACTAACTCACTCTCAAGAGAAGGAAAAACAGCAGAGCCCAACTCAGTGTTCCCACTTACTCTTCTTAATGTTGCCTGTGAAATATTTTGTCTACCTCCAGGGAGCTGAGTGAGTGAAGGTTAGACAGTGGTCAGGAGTGTGTGTCCCTCCTCCTTTTGAAAACCAGGAGGGGGAAGATACTTTCTTTTTTAATGGGTAGCCAATTACTTATTGACACCTACTGTGTGAGAAAACTGAAGTTAGAAATTTGAATGGAGGTTTACTAAGTATCATTAGTCTATAATTTAAAGTCTTATATGAATTATCTAAATTTAAATAGATGCTTCTTGACTTGCAAAGTGATGATGCTTTTCTAATAAACAGTACTTATTAGAAGACTCTCTGGTATCAAGGCTGTTGGGACTGGAACTCAAAATCATATCATTTGGCATTTTTACTATGTGATTTTTGTTGTGGTTGTATGTAAAGGAGAACAAAATTTTCAGACTGACTAAATGATTTTAATCAATAACTCTTTAGAATAGATTTCCAAATATGTTTATAAAATCTATTTAAGTCAAGCTGATCCAAACCAAACCAAACCAAAACAAATCAAACCAATACTATCATATTGTCAGATCTCAGGACAAAATTCCAAAAGTAGATTTCAAATATGTACCCTATCATCTCTTAATATGAGGTTATTTTCAACATACAGATCTTTAAGTTAGAACACTTATAACTTGAGTTGGTCTGTAGGATACAGTTTAAACCCATAAAGATTTGGTTGATTTTGCCTTATTTGTCCCATGGCAGCAGTATTTTAATTACTGTGGAGAATCAAGAAAATAACTCCATGACACTAACTTCCATAATGCCAAATTTTTCAACTATAAAGAATTTTTAATTTTTAATAATTATTTTCAAAGTCTTCACTATCATCATTTGCCAAAATGTTTGCATGAAATTAGATCCCAAGTGCCTAAAGTTTGGGTCATTTAGAGCTTGTCTCGAGAATGTCCTATTGGAGCATTGACTTTATAGAGGCTACCTCCTCAATTGCTCCCTACCTCAGCACTCCCTGTGCGTGTCTGCAGACCACAAAGCAGCAGCAGGAAGGGCAGTTGCCCTCCTCCGAGCCAGATCCTCATCCCATGAGCCACAGGAGTCCGGAGAAGAATCCTCTTGCATCTGCTGATCAGTAGATGGCATTTATCTATGTAAATAGTACCCCTTTGCCCTGGAAGCTTCATCCCCAAATGAGTTCTCGGAGTTCTCCTTTGGGGTTTTCTTTGAGTGAGTCTCAACAGGAAACTTCTCTGCTCCTCTCTGTGCTGAGACTACTGTTGTCCACCAACAACTAACAGCTTTCCCCAGAGGAGAAATCAACTCCAGTTTCTTTGCGAAGTTGAAATTTCTGTGAAATAGCCAGATGTATGTGTGCCAAATAAGGGTTTCCAGAATGAACTCAAGTTAGTTTCCAATTTAAAAAAAAAAAAAAAAAGCCCTAATCTACTCTGCATTCAGGGAAATGCCAAAGGCCTGTTAAGGGTCAGGTTCTGCCTTAAATTTCCCAGAAAGGGAGGAAAAGGCATTTTTTATACTGAGTGTGGGGCCAAATGGCATTATCTTGAGTCTCAGGCTTTCATTGTGAATAACAAGATTGGCACGTGCAGGGTGGCTGGGCCCAGTCATCACAAGGTGGGTCTCTGTCAGGCTCATCTGCTGCTGCTGATAGACCCCGCCTGGATGCCTTTTGAGTTATTGTCACAAATAAGGCTCTTTTCACAGTTTTTTCATGGTATATTGAAACCCTCCAATCCAGAGATTGTAGCTCTTGGATTCATAGCATTTTCTGTTTTTTTTTTTTTTTTGTTTGTTTGTTTGTTTTGTTTTGTTTTTCTAAAAACATCAAGTCTTCAACTTGCTTTCAGTCTACAGTGAATCCTAATGACTGCCAGAGACTGCCTGTGTCTAGCTGGCATAAATCAAAGGTAGAAGTCAACGTGCAGTTAATCTAGCATAGGCGTTGCGGTCATCGCTTTCAGGCCCTTCCTAGTCTGAATATCCTTCTTCCATCTATTCCCATCCCCCCAAACAGTAGTTTTTCTTTTAATTTGCTACTTAGACTTCCCAATTCACTATCTAACTATTGAGGGAGTCTAAATCCTGTTTTTGGCAATACAGGTATTGATTTTTTTTTTTCAGTAACCTAAATATTTTTAGTACATTTTCTGATAATCATAGCAGTTCCTTCTCATTAACAAAAGTTCAGAATATTTAAGAAAGCATAAAAGAGGAAACAAAATCTTCTATAACCCCTCACTTGGAGAAATTTAAATTTTGATTTTATGCACACACACACACACACACACACACACACCACTCCTGAACTATAATGATACAGTATATAGTTTGATCTACTGTTTTCTCCCTATTTTAATATAAGCATTTCCCCACATAATTTCATACTTATTAAAATGTATTTTTTTAATTGAACTACAGCATCCATCCTGTAAGTGCTACCATGCAATGAAATAGTACAGGAAGTGCTGGGGATAGAGCTCCATTGGTAGAGTGCTTGCCTTGCAAGCACAAGGCCCTGGGTTCAATCCCCCACACTGGGGAAAAAAAAAAAAAAAGAAAGAAATAGCACAGGGGACCCAGGGACTGTAGCGTCTTAGAAGCAAATCAATTAGTGAGGAGAACATGGACTCTTGGGAAAGATACTTCTGTTCAATTCCTGACTCTCCTGCTTCCTTAATATTCGACCTCGGGCAAGCTACCTTACCTCTCCGTTCCTCAACTACTTTGTGTGTTAGATGGAGGTGATGATGGCATCTCCCTCACTGAAGTTATATGTTCATAACTTCCCAGTCAGCATCTGACACCTACAGGTTTCTCAATTAATAAAAACAATTATCATTACTTCTACCAGTTTATTTGATAAATATATCTACCCAGTTTTCAACTTTGTACTAGTATAATCAACAACTTGTGAATATATTTTGAACAAAAATGTTTGTGTGTTCCTCACAATTTTTAAGAGAATGTTAGGGGACAGACAGATGTGAATGGTGGGAATCTGAGGTTAAGAGAATAATTCTATAAAACGGGCCCAGTGTGCCAAACCCCACATGGTTTCTTTACCGAGAAGAAATTTACCTGCAGCCCTACCTGGCCTCAGTGGACAGGATATGTCACATTCCTCAGAAAACTACCTGTTATCTGCAGGAGAAATGCAAGCCCAAGATAATGTCAAGGGGAGGAACCCAGGAGGCTTTTGTGACTAGATCCTGAAACTACGGAGATAAGCTAGTTCCTCCTAGTCAGTAAACAAAAGTATGGTTAAAAATCCAATTAGAACTGGTCAGCTTGGGCCAAGGTGACCTAGAGTTGCCATGACAGTGGGTACTTGAAAGTCTGATGTTACCTTGCAGTTTGTCAAAAGTCAAGAGGTAGACCTGAGTGGGACTCTCTGGAAACTTCTCTGGGATCCCCAATAAAACTGGAATGCAGGAGAGGCATGTTATCTCTCTCCTCTCTGAGAGGACCCACTCTCTCCCTTGAGAGTGTGCCCTTTCCCTTTGCCCTATCCCTTCAGTAAACTCATTCCTGTTACTCTGAGCGATATGTTGGAAATATATATGACTTGATTGCAAGAATTGGGATTTCAAGAGGGGATCTTCATGCTACCCCAGTTTCTCAGAAGGCCCCAGCTCCAATAAAAATATGACCATTGATAAAAGGAATGCATATGTTTTGGATTTGATGGTTCCCACCAGCAATGTATGAAAAACCTACTGTATTAGCCAGGGTTCTCTAGAGGAACAGAACTAACAGGAGGTATGATTATCAAAAAGGGATTTATTAGATTGGCTTACCTGACCAGAAACTGGAGAGTCCACAATGGCAGCCTGAAGGCTGGAGAGCTGAAGGAACCAGTAGCTGTGCAGTCCATGATGGTGAAGCCTTAGAAAAAGGGATCAATGATGCTACCCCAGTCCCAAGCTGAAGGTTTCTGGAAACTCCCTGGAGAATCAGGAACACTCCACTTTGAAAGAGTGAAAGAGAGAGTCACATATCCTCAGGTGATTCCAGCAGCACTCAAGAATTTGGTCAAAAAGAATGGAGCTTGCACATGCTGCTGCTTCCTTGTCCTTCCAACTTTTATTCCACCCAAGCCTTCAGCCCATTGGATGGTGCTGCCCACACTTAAGGAGGGTCTCCACTTCAGTTCACTATCCCACATGACAATCATTCCTAGACACACCCTCACTGACACACCCAGAAGCCTTTTAATCTTAGGCATCTCTTAATCCAATCAAGTTGACAATTCAAATTAACCATTACATCTCCTTTCAAACTTTTAAAATTCTTCAGATTCTTCATTATCAAGTGTTATTTTGAGATATTGAGGTGACACGGAGAGAACACACTTTACAGACTGAAAATTAGTATTATGAGCCTAGTTCTCAAAATGCTGGCTGAACTAATTTAAAACAAGAGATCTGTGCTGACTCTCAGTTTCCTTAACCTTATAGAGTTGTAAATATCATATAAAGCAATAATAATTTTATTTCATTGATAGGGTATGGTGCTTCAAGATCCTTTTATACATATATACATATATATGTGTTTTTCAAGATCCTTTTTCATATTATCTTAACCTACTAGACAAACATGAAGAGAGATTTTTAACCTTCACTTAAATATGTGGGTCTGAGACCCTTTGAAATTATAAACTTTCTGATTATCATAGACACTTCTCTCCCCTTCAGCTCACTCCCTCCAAACATTGTAAAGAAGCGTGCCATTTATTATTGTCTTATTTATTTATTTATTTATTTATTTTTTGGTACCTGGGATAGAACCCAGGGGTGCTTAACCACTGAGTCACATACATAATCCTTTTTATATTTTATTCAGAGAAAAGGTCTTGCTAAGTTGCTGAGGCTGGCCTTTTTTTTTTTTTTTTTTTTTTAATTATTTTTAGTTGTAGATGAACACAATACCTTTATTTTATTTTTAGGTGGCGCTGAGACTCAAATCCAGTGTCTCACACGTGCTAGGTGAGTACTCTATCATCGAGCCACAACCTAGCCCTTTGAGATTAGCTTTCAACTCTCAATCCTCCTGCCTCAGTCTCCTGAGAATTGGGATTACAGGCGTGCTCCATCACGCCCTGTTTATTATTGTTTCAAAGATTTTAATTTCCCTAGCATGACCGCCACTTTCAGAACAAGACCACTAGAGGGCAGCAGGAACTTTTGTAACCTTCTCATAGCACTCATTTGTTCAAAATGTAAGAGGAAGGGGAAAAAGAACAGGAGGGAAGGAGGGAGGGAGAGAATAAATGGGGTAGGAGAAGGTCCAATGTCTGCTGTGTCTGTATACATTTCTTGAATTAAAATAAAAGCAAATGTTCTCTGACAATATTTAGCACCATTAAAAACCGTCTTTTGCCTTCAGGACTCTCATTAATGTTCCTATGTGATAACTTAGTATTAGTTAATTTAGAGTTGGGGTGCACTCACTTGTCATTTGCTTGATGATACTGAATTCCTCAAAATGCAAACTGTGCTGTCTTGGTGGGTAAAAGGGATATAGGCTTTCAATCAGTAAAGATCTGTTAGAATTTTGCCTCTGTTACTTTCTAGTTTTTGTGAATTTGAACTGCCATGTTAGTTTTCATTCTCACTTTCTCTATAAGTCAAAGTGGAGATAGGAAACAGCAATCTTTCAGTGGTGCGTTGCAATGAAACTGAAGATAATCTATAAAGCGCCACAGCGGCCCACGTACTGTACTGTCACGGAAGCATGTTGGGGAATCAAGAATGGACTTTTGAGAAAGACTCTGAGGTTCAATTTCCTGGCTTTCCCTCTTCCTTTATGCCTGACCTTGGGCAAGCTACTTAACCTGCTCCTCAGTTTCCTAAGATTCTTAATGCCACTTGCACTTAGTAGTTGCTAAAGTGTGCTCTTCATGCTCTGCTAGGTACTCGAAGACACACAACTCATGGGATATCCAGCACAGTGAAAGTAAATCTTTTTTTCTTTTTTTGTGGGGGGTGGGCATCAGGGATTGAACTCAGGGGTACTTGACCACTGAGCCACATCCCCAGCCCTATTTTGTATTTTATTCAGAGACAGGATCTCATCGAATTGCTTAGCCACTCTTTTTTTTTTTTTTTTTTTTTTTGCCGAGGCTGACTTTGAACTCGCGATCCTCCTGACCCAGCCTCTTGAGCTGCTGGGATTACAGGCATGCATCAGTTATTTTCTATTTTTTATAAACTGTGATCGTCCTCCTCAACATTGTTATTCTTATGTTAACTTAGGCTGCATAGGTTCTCCATACAACAGTTGACATTCAAAAGATGTTTAACAAATGAATGAATTTTTCCAAATTTCAACAACTGGATATGATTCACCACCCCAGGAAATTCATTTTTTCTGGAACAGATAGGACAGAATTTCTAGTGGCCCATAAGAGGTTCTGAGTCCCACGCTCACAGGTTGACATATGTCCAAGGATCTGTCCACAGCTCTGCAGGTCCATTGGCACTAGAAGATCCAGTATAACTCCGGGATCTTCTCATCCCTTGGGTAGAACAGAGTGATCTGAAAATAGCAGGTGAGGGAGTAACCATAGGTTTTGATTTGTTTCTTATGGATATAACTGAATACCTTAGATTGCATAATTTAGGAAGAATAGAGGTTTACTTAGCTCATGGTTCTGGAGGTTGGAACATCCTAGAACATGGTGCCAGCACCTGGTGAGGGCCTTGTTGTTATCTTCAGGACATCACATCGCATTGTTAGAGTGAGCATGCTAACTCTGGACTCTACTCCTCTTCTTATAAAGCCACTAAAACTATCATAGGGGGTCTATCTTCCTGACCTCATTTCATCCTAATTATCTCCCAAAGGCCCTACCTTCAAATACCATCAGCACATAAATTTTGGGATAAAGTATCTAACACATTAACTTTGGAGGGCCATATTCAAACCACAGCACCATTCATTTATGCAGTTTTTAATAATTAATTTGCAAACCATGAGTTCTGTGTGAGGCTCTAAGGATGCAGCAGTAGCCAAGCAGGTATGTTCCCAGCTCCCAGGAACCTAGATCTATGCAATGTTAAAGGCCAGCCCATAGGTAACATGGGCCTTGCAATTAGGAGGAGGTGCAAGCAAAAGCCTTCATTTTGCAAAGGGGATATAATTAATGAGGTTAATTACTGAAGGAATGAAGATTAGAAGTGAAGTATATTCCCAAGACCATCCATTTTTAGTGGAGGATGAAAGGTGCAAAAATTTCAAGACATAGGAAGGTACTGAAAGTTACAGTTCCAGGAAAACTTATTCCAGATAAGTCTGAGTCCAAGTTCCAGAACGGAGAGAGCAGCAACTGGGGATCCAGCATCACCACGAGGGCACTGTGCTCTGGGTCCCTCTGAGACACCCATGCGGAGCTGCATATGAAGCAGTCTGGATGCAGGGCAGGACTGAGTTTTCAGAGGTGGAATGAGGGAGAATCAGGATGACAAAACGGGCAATGAAGCAAGCATTATCACATGAACATCCCTGCAGACTCATTCCAGTGAGGTTCCTTATATGTCTGTGTTTTGTGTTTAAAGAATGTGTGTGTGTGTGTGTGTGTGTGTGTACATGTATGTGTGATGATATAGTATTCCTGCATTTTCAGCATTTCCGGACTTGGGCATTGGTTATCCTTGAAGCTCTGGTTGTTTCTCATGTACACAAAGTTTGCTGAGTGGGTCCAGGTTTACACCAACAACAGCAGTTTTCTGCATTGCATGAATCAGCGGTTGTGCATTTAGTTGCACACTTAATTTGAAACTAAGACACTTCTGCTTTTGTATTATGGTTTCATATTTAATAATCCCTTCTTTAAGCACTTCCATTTTGTTCATTAAGGTACAATGAACTGAAAGCCTTTTAACCATGTTTAAATCAATGCCCTGTGTCACAAGTCCCTTTAATTTCTACCCAGTGTGTCTCCACTATTCTGGGCAGAGGGGTGTAATCCAGGGAAAATGAATCTTACTTTTCCTGATGGATCAAATGAGTAAATTCTTTCTGTGGCTCAGCAGTCTGCTCCTTGAAGCTTTCTTTTAATCTATTTCCCCACTAAAGATAATGGCTCTTAACCCAACGCCTTCTTCCCTGGGATTGCAAACAACCCTCTAGAAATACACTTCTAATATCCTCAGTACCAGTTGTGTTGAACAATTTGTAGCTCCTGTCTACCCAGACCTTTCTCCTCCACCCAGGTAGTGCTTCTCTGTGATGCTGGTCAGCTGAAGGTGGGTTAGTCAGCATTTTGTCACTGTAACAACCACCTGAGAAAAACAATGTAGAGGAAGAGAGATTTGTGTCAGAGGTTTCAGTCCATGGCAGGCTGACTCCATTACTTTGAGCCTGATATGAAGCAGAACATCATGACACAAGAGAATGACCAAAGAAAGCTATTTACTCCTTATTTCATGGAGAGAGAGAGGGGAGAGAGGGACAGAGGGACAGAGGGAGAGAGGGAGAGAGAGACAGAGAGACAGAGGGAGAGAGAGAGAGAGAGAGGGAGGAAGGGAGGGAGGGAGGGAGGAGAGAGAGGAAAGAGGGAGAGAGAGAGGAAAGGGGGGGGAGAGAGAGAGAGAGGAGGGGGGAGAGAGAGAGAGAAGGTGAGGGAGAGAGAGAGAGAGAGAGAGAGACAGAGAGAGAGACCGGGAACAAGAAATACCCTTCTAGGGCATGTCCCAGTAGTGACCTCCTACCTCTAACTAGGCCCCACCTCCTATGGTTTCTATCACCTTCTAATAATCCATTCAAATTATTAATCCATCAAATGGATTAATCCATTGAGGAGGATAGGAAGACAGTGGAGGGTTTTACATTCATGCTATAACTGTTTTCCTCTTAGGTTCTGTGAATATCTGAGGTCAAATTCATTCTGCCAGTTTAAAGATTAATGTTCTTTCAAAGATTCATCTGGTGTGATGAGATTTCACCCATAAACTTTTACTAATCTTCTTTTTATGTTATTCACAACCCTACCTGGTTTTATGCTAACAGATCTTTTGCTTTTTCCTCTGAGACACATTATAAATTTTACATCGACTAGCAACAAATTCTACAACCTTAAATCCCATTTCTTTCCTCACCACATTTTTTCCCCACTGACCAGAGGGGAAAACATTTCAGTCCACCTTACCCTCAAAGTAATATCCTATCAAATTAAACATATCAGTTTCATCTAGTTCCAATTCATTCACTGTTTAGAATAATCCCTCACTGCTCTTTCCTGATGTTTGAGGATGCTGTTCCGTTCTTTCAGATTTTCTCTTTCCAGACTCAACATTCTGACTCAACTTCTCCTCAGAAGACAGTTTCCAAACTATCATCATGGTCATCTTCTTTGTGAATTCCAGCAAGTCAGTGACCCTTGTGAAATGGGGCTTAGGACACTGCACATGTGACCAACCTGTGGGACCAAAGGCTGCCTTTGTTCTGACTCTCCTTCCAATTATGTAACCTAAAGTGAAGCAGATTTTTTTTTTTTGACAATTATGTCATTCTTTGACTCATTGAATTTTCACCTGCTAGAAATCGTAATTATTCCCAGATGAACTTCTATTATTAAGTCAGTTCTCACTAACTCTAAGCACCTGTAAATTTGAAGTAGATTTTCAAGTTCAATTTTAGAACCTTACATTTATGCATATGAAGTCTTTTTATTTTAGCTTGTCAAAAACTTCATAAATCCTAATATGAAGTATATTAACAATTACTCTTGGCTTAATTTCATGCAAAACAACTGGAATATTTTTCTTTTCGTATCTTCATTTAAAATGTTTGTTTAAAAATATTGAAAATAGTACAAGATTAAGTAGAGATTCCCAGACATGACAATAGGAACGTTCTTTAGGTTGAAAATTACATATTTTAAGGTTCTCTTCAGTTATGCATCAACTAGTTCTCAACCAGGTCTGAGCACAGATAAATCTGCTGATGTCTTAATTATGGATCACACAACTTGTCAGTTGGATTCAGAAGATATTTTCAGTTTAGCATGCATGAAATTATTTAAAAATATTTGAATGCCTTCAGGTAGGTCATACACTCTTCATAGAGGCATAATTCACACCTTTTACCCCTCGACTAGTTTAATAATGTGTATTTTTTTTTTTTTTTTTTTTGGGCCTGGACTCTGTAGGCATTAGAGTTTGCCAGCTCTATCTGAGTCATTCCACTTATTATATAGATACCTTAAGTAGATGAAACTCCCACCCTAAAAATCAGAAAAAAAAAGTCAAATAATCTATAAAATCATAAAATTTCTTGAATCTATAAAAAGAGCTAAGGTGACAGGACAACCAGGTGGACTGTTTCAAATGGTGATAGACCCTCTGAGTAGAGATGGGCACCTCACTGCTTCACCTTTTTGAAGTAAAGGATAAAGAGGCAAATGCCATTAATGTGGGTAAAAAGTACACAGCCAAATTTTTAACAAATTCCTAAAGACCAATTGTAGGCTAGTGAGATACTTTAGAATCTGCTGGAGACCCAGACCCAAGGAGAATAGGTATTCATCATGAAGCTCCTTTTCATGAGCTTCGCTGGGTATCCATCAAGATTGAGGATGGAACAAGAGATCAGAGAGATTCCACCTTGGAGATGAAAACAGGTTCAAACGGTCACCCTGTTTTCTGATTCTACTTTAGACTTAAAGCAGAAGCCACGTGCCCTGGGCGTGGGGAAGGGACATAGGTCTGGATCAGGAGCTTGCAGTGATATAAAGCAGAGGGAGGATGAGGTGAGAAACTTCTATGTAAATCCCTCCAAGATACTAGGCAGAGTTTGGCAGGGAGACGAGGGGACTTCCATTTACAACAGGCCTTGCAGCAAGGAACAAGCAAGCAACCCCAGGCTACTGCAGAGGGCAGGGAAGGCTGTGGAGATGACCTCGCTTCTGTAGTGCAGGCTGTAGGACCTCCTGAGAACTGAGAGCAGGGTAGAAAGTGGAGAAGAGCCCTCAGCACCTCAGACCCTATACTAGCTCCAGGTAACAGTGGCCCACAGCTGGAGGAGTTTGAAGTGGTGCCCTGAGGTGACTAGAACAAAACCAAACCCAAGGAGCTCATCTGCTGGCCAGAGGGACTCAACTCCTGCACTAATTGCCACAGAGGACGTGTGCTCATTTCAGTACATAAGCACTCTTTTTCTACAAATAGCATCCAGCAGTAAATCAGAAGTGTCTCTCTTGCTCTCTCTCTCTCCCTCTCTTTCTCTCTCTCTCTCACATACACACACACACACACATACACATTGTCATGAGAGAAAGCAACCCACGGAACCATCCTCAGAGTTGATCCAGACATTGGAGCTATTAGACAGGGACACGTATCTCAATATTTTCACACCGCCGTCTTCTTATGCCACATTGTTTGCTTAACTCTTAGGTCTTCCTGAAACTTCTCTAGGCTATAAGACTTTGCTATAATTTTTTTTCCAATTCCTGTTGCCTTTACTTAGGTATTTTGGAGCTATCCCTATGGTTTACATAAATATAATGATTAGAGTTTCATCATTTTAATATCCTTAATTTGTTCTAGAATTTGACATCATTTTATTGTTAAAACTTAGGTTCCACGGAGCTGAGCAGACACAAGAATTTTGTTTTAGGTGAGGTGTTTGAACATCCCCAGTGAACTGAAGGGATCCTTTGCTCTTTGTACACCCATCAGTTAATTGTGTTAGGAGTTAACCAGATTTTTATTTCACTGCATGTGCTCTGGAGGAAATGGATAGTGTTTTAAGTGCTCACTGTCTTGGTCTTGTTACTTCCATTGATTTCTGTTTATTTTGTTGTTATTGTTATTCTTTAGTGTTTTCTTGTTTGAAATTATAATTTTGTAGATTCACCAGCTATTGACAAGTTGTACACTTTGTGATTCTGAGGACCAAGAAGATTCTTGTGCTATTTTCCATCCTGAACAGCAATTCACAATCTTGTTACCTCATCCGCTTTGCTCCTGTTTTCAGTCAGTTCTTACCCACTTGTTTCTATTAATACATTAAGGCTTATGTGTTATGGTCCTGAGAAAATCATATTACTATTCTGAATCAATATGCAAAGAAGACCAAACAAATAAGTCATTAGGATTCTCAGAAAGTAAACCTCATGAGGACAGAAACCATGTCTTTTATTCTATCATGTAGCACCTGTGCTTATAATAGTGCTTTTTATCTGATTGGGTTCTCAATACATTTTGTTGAATATTTTTCTTGTGTATGAGTGAATCTAGGCCTGCCAAGTACTGTGGTAATTGTTTAGATATGAAGTGTCCCCCAAAAACCTCCTGTGCTAATGCAGGAGGTGAAATGATAGGATTGTGGGAACTGTGACCTAATCAGTCCATCTTAGTTTGAATGGACTAACTGGTGGTAATTGTACAGATGGGGCCTGGCTAGAGGGAGTTTGTCACTGGGGGCATCCCCTGCAAGCATTCATCTTCCCTGTGACCCCTTCTCCCATCTCTCTGCTTCCCTCTGCCATGCCCTTCTGCCATGTTGTTCTGCTTCATCTTGGGCCCAGAGCAATGGAGTCAACTGTGGACTCAAATCTCTAAAACTATAAGCCAAAATAAACTTTCCCTCATCTAAGTTGTTCTTGTCAGGTGTTTTGGTTACAGAGACAAATACACTAATCATTTTCTCACATATTCTTGCTTAATCCTCCCATTTGTGAGTTGGTGTTATATTCTCATTTTTACACATAAACAAATTGAACCTCAGATAGGTAAGGTTCCTTGCTCAACAATGCTCAGGTAACACAGTACAAAGCCAATAAAAAGCTCAAGCCAGGTATTCCAAGTCCCATTCATGGATCATTTGCATTAAGCTACACTATAATAGAAAGTTGTAAGTTATCATCCAAAAATAACACTAAAAATAGTCACTAATCTATATCAAATATTTTCTGTATGTCAGATAATTATGCCAAATACTGTACATGTTTCATGCCATTAATTCTCCCCACCACTTTTTTTTTTTTTTTTTTTTGGTAATAATATAAGCACTTCTCCAGGGTAACTGATGAATCAAGGTTTAAAGTAGTTAAATCACTTGCAGCTTCCTTACCTATAGCTTCTCTTCACGCCCTTCACTGGGTGTGGAGATTAGTGATGTTTGGCCTTGGCTTTATCCCCATTCCCTCACTTGTGTTTATGTCCTTTTGCACTATGAGTATATTTTACTGAATTACTGTCACAGGCCTGTTTCTTATTTAGCAATCTTCTCCATGTTTGATTCTTGACCATTTGAAATGGTAATGCCTAGTTACTTCTTTATGGCTCTGCTTACTTCTTTGAATTTGACAGGGTTTTCCAAGTTCACAAACTCTCATATGCTGGTTTTATGATTTTCTACCCCAGTCTATATGAATTCTAGACACATTTTTAACATCTTTTGGCCAGCCCTTTAGACTTAATGTTTATTTCTCCATGGCAACATCTCTTTCAAGTCCCAGCATGACTAATGGACACAATTGTGCAATAGACAGGCAGATCTGGACTCCAGTTCTGTTTGTATTTTTTCTTGTCTGTTGATCTTGAACATATTTCTTTACCTCACATGCTTTAGAAAATGGAGATAATACTATCCATCCCAGATGGTCATTATTAGGACAGAATGGACTAAATTTGTACAGGGTTCAGAACAGTGTCTAATACATAGGTAGTGTTCAGTAAATGGCAATTATTACTATTGTTTTTATCACTATGATTATTGCTTAGAAGGAGGTTGGCTAGACTCAAATTGATATGTTTAATGTCTTAGCCCTATAGACTAATTATTTGCTCAAAACTAATAATCATCTACACTACGGTTCCCTGACAAATGGACCTCAATTTTTATTTTTTTTACAATTTATTTTTTATTTTTTGTGTGTGTTTCCTGCCTGATTTATTAGAAATTAATCACCTTAAGACATATAGAACCCCACCCTTACATCTCAACTACTTTAAAATTAAATGGCACACTTATAAATATCTCACAGATCAAAGAAGAAAGTACAAGAAAAGTAAATAAAAAGTGCTTTGAACTAAATGAATAAAAAAAGCCTAAAATATCAGAATCTCTGGGATAAAGTAGTGCTCAGATGTACCCTTATAACTTAAAATATTTGTATCAGAAAGAAGCTAGATTAACAATCAAATTATTTTCAAATTAGGTAGTAGGAAGGAAAAAATAAAAATAGAAGCAGAAATATGTGAAATAGAAAAGAAATAATATAGCTAAAAATTGATAAAAATCTAACAAGTCTAATCAAGAAAAAAGCAAGAAATAATATCAGTGGAAAGGGAGCTATCAAAACAACCCTACAGATCTAAAAATGTATTAAGGTAATATTACAATTGTATAATCACAATTATATAGCTTACATAACTTGGTCTATTTATGAGGATGGAGACCCCTGCTTGTTTACATGATCCATGGGAGTGATATGTTTTTCCCATCCTTTCACCTTCAATCTGTGGATGTCTTTGCTTGTGAGGTGAGTCTCTTGGAGACAGCATATTGTTGGACCTTATTTTTTAATCCAATCTGCCAGTCTGTGTCTTTTGATTGATGAGTTTAGGTCATTAATATTCAAGGTTATTATTGAGATATGATCTGTGCTCCTGATTATTTTGGTTTATTTCTAGTTTTTAATTTGAATTGGTTTCTCCTTTGACTATTCCTTTAGTGTAGTTCCTCCCTTTGCTGGTTTTCATTTGGTTTTTTATTTCATCTTCATGGAATATTTTGTTGAGAATGTTCTATAGTGCAAGCTTTCTAGTTGTGAATTCTTTTAACTTTTGTTTATCATGGAAGGTTTTTATTTCCTTTTCAAATCTGAAACAATTTTGCTGGATATAGAATTCTTGGTTGGCATCCATTTTCTTTCAGAGCTTGATATAAGTTATTCTAGGACCTCCTAGAGGACCTCCTAGCTTTGAGGGTCTGGGTTGAAAACTGACTGAGATCCAAATTGGTTTCCCCTCATATGTAATTTGATATTTTTCTCTCACAGTCTTTAAAATTCTATCCTTACCTGAGGTCAACTCTAATTTCAAGATTAAATATTTGTCTTCATTCCTGAGGTTCTGTCTTCCAAGTGGTCTAGTCTGTTGGTGATCTTTTCTGTTGAATTTTTAATTTGGTTTATTGTTTCCTTCATTTCAAGGATTTTGTTTTCAGAATCTGTATCTCTTTATTGAGGTGATCTTTTGCTACCTGTATTTGCTCTCTTATATCATTCTTTACTTCGAAGATCAATCTAACTATGTATTTTCTAAACTCCTTCTCTGACATTTCATCCTCTATGGTATTGATGGATTCTGTTATTGGATTATCTTGGTTTGCTTGGGGCAATTTGTTCCCTTGTTTTTTCATGTTGTTTGTATGTCTACCCATCTAACAGTACGGATCTGAGGCAGTAGAGTTTCTGCCCTGTGGACTTACAGTGTCCCTGAAGGGTTCCAGTATCTCACTGTTTAGGGGGAGACAAATAATAACAATCAATGCAAACAATATAGAGCATTGAACCAAATAGTTCCTACTATAACATCTACAATTTTAATTATCACAATAAACAGAAATGATGTGGTCATTTATGCATATAATAAAAACAGCAAGTTTGCAAAAGGGTTTATAATTTCAAATGGTGAACACGGAGAGAACAGAAGTGATATAGAATGTGATAATTATGAAGGAGGAGAAGAGAAGACAGAAGTAGAAAATTAAAGGAAGAGTGAAAGAGAACAATCAAGATTAGCTGTTAGCAGAAGTATAGAAAGAATCAAGGGAAACAAGAAAAACCATATAAAGTAACAATTTAAAAAATTAAAAAAAATAAAAGACTATCATACAAAATGAAAATATACTAATCAAATATCCTAGTTTACAAAAAACTAGCCCATGAAAAATAACTGACTTCAAAAATGCTAGAAATGAGGGAAAAACAAATATGAATATGTATAAATGTCCATGTACCATTAAGGTTACAATTAAACAGGAAAAAGAAAAAGATCTTGATGGAAAGTTAAAGAATTCTTTCTGTTGGAGTTTATGGAGTTTATAAGATTGCGTTTCTCTTCTCAGCAGTTTTAGGTGGGGTCATCTGGAGTGTGATGCTCCACTCTCTGAATTGCTGGAGTGAGGGAGTTAATCCCATAGACGGAATTCCTGGAGGCAGGGTTTAGGCTCAGCTGGGCTCCAGGCTCTTCCCTGAATGCCAATTCGTCTGGAAATTTTAAATCAGTGCACCTCCAGGGCCTGGTACTTGTTGGTGTGCGCTGCAGGGCTTTACCCCAGGGCTCCGCTGGGTTCCACTCATGTGGTGGTGGAACCAATTCTTAGTCCCTACACCATCTGCAGATCCCACATTTCCTGGTCTCAGGTTCGGTCTCCAAACAATTTCTCCTACCCTGACCCTTCGGAGTTCCCAGATAGATGCATCTCTCCCAGCAGGTCCTGCAAGCAGTTGGATTGGAGTGCGAGGGGTAGAGCCCTGTGATTTTCCCTGACCAGTTGTCCCTTGTGTAAATCTCTCTCCATTTTTGATTTTCTTCTGGTCACGTACGCACACACTGCGTTGTGCCAGGTGCGTTTATTGGGCCTGTATTTGGGTCTATACTTGGGTTTGTCAGGAGTCAGCTTCCTCAATTGCAGG
Source organism: Sciurus vulgaris (assembly GCF_902686455.1). Classification (NCBI taxonomy): domain Eukaryota; kingdom Metazoa; phylum Chordata; class Mammalia; order Rodentia; family Sciuridae; genus Sciurus; species Sciurus vulgaris. The sequence continues at coordinate 83,713,280 of NC_136465.1, forward strand.
CCCTGCAAAAGGGTTCCTTCCTTTGACCTCTGCACTCCACCTGGAGAGCTGGTGGCTTCTTTCCCCCTACTAGGATATTATGCAGTGCATCCTTCAGGTTTCTTTGGCAATGTCTTTGGTCTTTAAACACTTCATATCCATCCATGCCTCGGTCCTCCCAAAAATGCAGGTTCCTTTAATTCCCTTATCCCTCCTCTATGCTCATGGGGGGACCTCTCCGGTTGGAGCTTCCGTTGGGCTGTGACTGTGGCTGTGCCACAGGGATTTTTTTCCTTATTTTATTATATCCAACCTCCAGTGTCCCTGGTCTGCTTCGAATGTCGTTTTAGGTTCCAGTGACGTATCCCCGACCTTTTTTTTTGTTCTCCCACCTTGTGGAGAAGCTGCCTGTCTGCTTTCTTGGTTTCATGCCACGGAGCCTTCCCTGGCCCTTTTTAATTTTGTATTTTGAGATAGGGCCTCACTAAATTGCTAAATTTGTGAACTTCCTGCCTCAGTCTCCATAGTCACTGGGAATACTCCTCACTTTTCATTTGACAGTGTTTTCAGTTGTAATTGTGAACTGATTAATAAATAACTTGGGGAGGGGAGTAGAAGGAAAAGTGATTTAATATCAGATGAGGGGTCGGTATAGTTCTTTTCAATTTAAAATTATGTAATTCCCGAAGGCTGCAGCTGCTCAATAATTTTTATTGCCCCTTCTTTCTTTTTAAAAAAGTAATCCATAATAGCAATAGTTTTCTTACATAGGAAAACACCTACAAGATACTTTGTACATTTTACAAATAGTGGCTTTACAAATTCAATGCATGTTTAGTATGTGTAAAAGTGTTAATTGAAAGACATAATGTTATTTTGCAAATGGAGAGAACAGTCAGAATGATACCTTAGCTGAAATGTAGTGTAGTAGGTGTTTTGGATCTGGTGTACGGTTTCCTTGCTTCATTAGCAGTATTTTTTCCCTTAATTTTAAAAATATGCCTTTAAATGTTGTTTCAGGCTGGAAGATCTTTGGGTAAAACCCTAATTGCTGTCAAGGAAAACATAATTTTCCAGCCAATGTGCTATAACCACACAGTTCTACATTCATGTAAGTTGTGTACAGAACTGTAGTGTAATATTGAGAGAGGAAAGTTTTGGTCAAACTGGTGCCTCTGGATTTTGACTGTAGTTACATAAACATTGACATTTTGTGACTAAGGAAAACAGCTACTCACACCAAAAGTTCAGCTTCAGTATTGTTCACATATTGGCCTAATAGAATAGTTTACTATAATTCTCTCAAAGATGCAAGTTGAGAAGTTCTATAGCCAGCAGGGACAAAGGAGGGATCTTCTCTACTGTGCCTAATCTTCCTCATTTCCGTAAATTAATCTGAGACTCAGCTTTCAGGCCACAGTGATAGATGAATCTTAAAAGGCAATTATCTATGGGAAAGGTCCTACACTGATTTTTGTGTATCAGAGAACATGAGACTGCGATTATTTACCAAAGGAAGGCTTTTAAAGGGGTTTGAGTTGAAGGGACTAATACTGGGTGGCATTTATCTTAGAGGTAAAAAGTGGTAGTGAAAGGTCAAGGGAAGGGAAGTGAGAGACACTGAAGAAACACAAGCAATTTTATTATTCTATCTTGAATTGGTCTTTTATTTGATAAAGATCCATCAGATTTAGTTCAAAAGAAGTGGATTTATAGAAAATGCAGATACATAAATTAATATATTTTCACATTTGTGTATATTATATATAGGAAACTTATTTTAAAGATTGGTACTAAAAGTGAAAGCAAAATAAAAAAGAAGAGATTTATGATTTTCTGACAAATGGTTGATGTGTATTTATTTTTGTAAGCTCTATATCAAGAAGTATGTAATAGTGTATATAAAAATATCTAACCTAGATCAGGGACTCTTTTTATCCATACGTTTTCCTCCCTCATACATTGTACATTTAGTAATTAAAATATTCTCATTATTCAATTTAATACTCATAACAACTTATATGGTAGTTAGAATGGATATTATTAGCCCTATTTTCAAGATAAGGAAACTAAGTATAGACAGGGTAAGTGATTTTGCTAAGTAATACTTAACTAGTTTATTAGTTAACTAGTTAGCTTGTCAAGACTGGGCACAGGATTTGTATCTACTGTCTAGAGTCTTTAAGTCCAGTTTAATTTCTCTTACATTGCACAAATCACTATAAATGAAATGTATATATGTGCTTATATTTGTTTAAACACAGAGATGCTTAGAAAGTAATAGACTTTTTTCTTTCCGTCTTTTTCAAATACTTAGTTATTGCATCAGTCAACTTTCCATTACTGTAACAAATACCAGAGACAATCAACTTATAAAGAGAAAAGGTTTATTTTGGCTCACAGTTCTGGAGGTTTCAGCGCATGATTGGTTGTCACCATTGATCCATGATCATTTGGGCCTGTGGTGAGGCAGCACATCATAATGGGGATCAGGAACTACTCACTTCATGGTCAGTAAGTAAAAGAAAAGAAAAGGAAAGGGCTGAGGTCCTACTATCCTATTCAAGATCATGATCCTCACCACCTGAAGACCTCCTACTAAGCCCTGCCTCCTAAAAGCTCCATCACCTCCCGATAGCACTGTGCTGGGGAGAAAGCCTTTACCACATGCTTTGGGGGACACTAAAGATTCCAAAATATAGCACTTGTCTGTCAGCTTTCAGTCACATTTAATTCACAACCCAGGATTATGATTATAAAGAGAACAAAAAAGTTAAATCAGTTATCTAAAAGAAGTATGTTGCTGGGTGCAATGGCACACACCTGTAAGGGAGGCTGAGGCAGGAGGAACACAAGCTCAAGGTCAGCTGCAGCACCTTAGTGAGACCCTATCTCAAAATAAAAAAATAAAACAGACTGGGAATGTGGTTCCATGGTTAAGGGCCCCTGGGTTCAATCCTCAGAACCTAAATAAATAAATAAGCGTCATCCATGCACACTAAGGAAGAATGAAGGTGTGGGTCTAAAATTCAGAAACAATTATAGCTCAGTAATGATCACCTCCTTATTTGCCCACCCTCACGTGGCCATCTGTCCACCCTGGTTATCTAACTTCTTTCAGCCGATTTTTGCAACTTAACACACTGTAAGACTCTTTCCTGTTCTGAGTGGAAGGGGGCTGACAGCTGGCTTTATAAATGGAAGTATTGGCTCCTTCTATTTCTTCCCCTTTCAGCATAGAAAAGAATCATAGGATTTTAAGATTTTAAGATTCTTCTGGTTTGACAATCAAGAATTCCATTGTTTGTCCCTATCAAGTGTTTTTTTTTTTTTTTTTTTTCCAGGTTGAAACTTCTCTTGTGATAAGATGTTTACTCCAACAGACCTCAGATTTGAACCTCTCTTTTAGATTTCACATTCATTGAACCAATAATATCTCTTGCTATCTTTTTTTTTAACCTCTTTTTTGTAGTTGTATCCTTAGGAAACATATTTTTTTAAATCCTTCCACATGTTAGGTCTTTGCATGTTCCTATCTGGATGTCATGCATGACTTCTCTGCACCCAGTCAAGCAGTGCTCATTTCTTCAACCTTAGGTCACCAGGCTTAGTCTTCAGCCCCTTTTCTTCTTGTATCTGTTCTCCTCTAGACACAGTGCCCTAATCTTTAGAGCCCATCTTGGGAATATAAAGTAGAATCATGCGATGAGAAGGATATAGACTATCATTCTGATTTAGGAGATACATAAACTTGAGCTTTCTGAAAGGGAAGGGTAGCTCATATGAGGTTATGACCTGAGAAGAGGTCAAATGAACGAAGAGGTCTATGCCTATAATTTTGGCCTTCTTTGGTTCTAGAGACTGAGGCATAAGGAGATGATGTGGAAAGGGTATTAAAAGTCCCAACTGGGATTAGAGAAGTGTAGGTGGGAGTGAAGGTGATTTACATTTTTACATCCTTTCAGGAAGGAGAAAGTCTTTCAACCCACCCTTCCCAAAGAGCTGCGTATCCTAAAACATCAGTCAGTGATGAATTGTGGAAACAAAGCTAAGAGTGTGGCTACCAAATGGGGACCATCCAGAAACCTTCACTTTATGGCATCCACTCTTCTCCCAACTTGTTTTGTAGTTCATTTTGCAACTGAGGCCACAAAGAAGGCATTTTTCCAGTTCTCTTTAAAGCCTGGATTTATGGGTACCAGCATTAGCAGAGCTGGGAAAGCTTCTTTGGTAGATAACACTGTGGGGTGGCCTGTCATAAAAGATCTTGGAAACCTCGAGGCTTATGAATATGGATACTGGAACAACTTTGTAGAATATATAGGGCCAATTCTAGTGCTTGAATATCTAAAAACCCTAGTTTATCCTGTCAAGCTCTTAGCCTCTACAAGTAATATCTGTTTGCTTTTAACATGAAGGAAATAAATCAAGTCATTGTTTAAAATTATAAGTGTGTGTACACTAGGCAGGCACAGCCCTGAGTTATGACTTTGAAGCTCTCTAACTGCAACATTTACAAACTCAGTTCAGCTTGTGGAAAACCATGGACATATTTTGGTTTGGCTCAGGGCTGTCTTTTCATCTTCCAGGTCACTGAGTGCAAAGAGGGGGAAAAAAAAAAAACTGTAAATATTTTTGAAGAACAGGTTTATTTTTCCAGTTTGCAAAATTATTTGATTTTGTCCAAAGGATATAGTTTGTTCTAGACAAGAGACTGATTTCCTATCACTGGAAAATGTTCTTCACATGGATTTCAAACAGGTTCCTCTGTGATTCCCAAGGAAGTGAAAGATGGTTGCAGAGGGTTTTCATTCTCAACAACTTTTCTAGTGTTATGATATGTCTTCTCTTTCCTATACTGTTGAGAATCTGGTTACTTTGTGTGTACTCTGTCCATCTCCAGCTTTCCCTTTGCAAAACGATTTTCTAAATTTTCTCCCTGTTAATGGCCAAGAGGGTGTTCTGTTAGTCCCAATGGTGATTTACTTTCATCTTGCCATGACTTACCTAACTGACCTGTTTCCACAACTTTTGACTGTGTCTAATAATACCTGTTTTGCCTATTTCCTATAGATGCTGTTAGGATGGGAGGAAATAATATATGTATGTGACAGCAATTACAATAACTACATTTGTAAAAATGAAAAATCAATTCCATATATCAAGGGCTGCTAGGGCAGGAGTAAGGGCAGATTGGGTGGGGAGAGCTTGAATTGGGTCTCTGAGCTGGGTCAGAGGAGGGTCATACTTCACTGAGATTGTGTCTCCTTTTTATCATCACACATACACACACACACACACACACACACACACACACACAATATTTCTATTCCACATCTGCAGCTGACATTCTAGAAGCTGCATGCTTTTCCCTCAAACTGGTTTTGACTTCTTATAGTTATCATATAATGGCAAGGGCCTCAGAAATGAGTGATTCTGAGAGGTCCAGAAACACTTCAAGCTTCTTCTCATCTAGAGATCACTCAGAGAACAAGTTGCCCTGGGTCTATTTTTCCCTCTACCTCTTCCCATCTTGAGAAGCCTGGATGACTGGCAAAGAACCTTTTCCCACATTGGTAACCCAGGTGTTACTTTAAGTGTGACTTGAAAGGGGCTTTGGGGAGCCATGCCCCAGAATATCTTGTTCAGAAGCTTGCTTTGCTGCCTTTATGGTTCCTATTTGAATCTTTTGTTTTCATGGTTCTGTATCAGGCTCACTTGGTCTTGGTTCTTTCTACCAAAGTCCTTGGGTCAACATAGGCCTCTCCAAATCTCAGTTTAAAAATTCAGACATCTCCTTGGGAAGACTTTGGTAACTTGTTTGGGCCAATACGTGGGGAGGGAGCGGACCCAGAGAAACTAGAAGTAAAGCTGTGGATTCCTTAGAGAAGATTTCTTTTGTCGTCATGGTTCTGTATCAGACTGACTTGGTTTTGGTTCTTTCTACCAAAGCACTGTGAGCATCTGCCTAACATGGACTCAAAGCTCTGGGTGCAGCCTGACCTGCACCCAGAGTAACCTATAAATAGCATTTCATAAAGGAGACTATATCTGATTCATCATAAACTTTTAATGAACTTTCCTCTGCCTTCTGTTCTCATGGTCCAGTTAGTTGCATTTATACTGGGTTATATATTAGCTAATCCTCTAGCACCTGGTTACTCAGGCATTTGAATGATAAGCGAACAGAGTTAGCAAGGCCAAGTGACTGACCTCAAATAGCACGTGCAATGAGTTTATTGGCTTCCTAACTCTGTATTGGAATCTCTGAAATAGCAGACTAGATTAATAAAGATGCATGCACAACAGCAGTGAATACCATTAATTTTGAAGTAGATTTTGATATCAAGCATTAAAGTTCCTCCCTGGTCTTGCCTTCCAATGCCTTCCCTCACTCTGCCTCTTTTGGCTCTTGCTTCCTGATATATCTGTTGCTAATCCATATTGGTCAGCATATTTTACTCAAAGGCAGAGCTGAAGTCATTCTCATTAAACTTCGGATGATTCATATCCCTGACAGCTATTACAATGAATGATAAAATTATTTTTGACTATTGAATTCAACAAGCTGACATTTAGAAAGGAATAAAATACACTTTGTATTTAGATTATAAAATGTGGCCCTAGAGTCAGGATGGGGGAAGATATGACTTGCTAGCAGTTTATGTTAAAAGCACTTGAAGGCTTTTACAGACCACTAGTAAAAAGCAATCACAAGAGGACCAAATGCAAGCTTAGACTTTGCACAGATGCAACGTGATTTGGGTCATGAAAAATCACAATTAGTTGCACTCTGGGATGATCAGACAATGGGTTTTGCTTCCTATTGGGTCCTATATGATAGATACTGGAAAGCAGAATGCATTTACAAGAGGATGCATGGGAGCATGAAATTGCCTGAGCAACATAGCAAATGTGGAGAATTGAAAAAAAGAGAAATGAGTCCATGAAATAGACTCATTCTGTTCTGAGAGAGAATTAAGTTCAAAATGTTTAAATCAATTCAATGTAGGAAAAGGAAGGCATTATGTGCAGACAGAACTTCATAACATAGAATTTTTAAGAACAAATTGAACGACCATCTGCTACATTGGCCACATTGTATGGCACAGAGGAGGTGTATGATAAATATTTGTTAAATGCTTCATACCTGCTAGGAATGCCAATGGTTTAAAATAGTTCTTTGCAAGATGTTGATCACTACCCTTTGAAAAGAACATTCTGTGGCCAAATCATCTTGCAAAACTGTGTTAATCAGACTCAAACAGATTCCTTTACTTATGGACCACATAGTGTTTGATATCTATATCTGTGCCCACCCCTACTCCACTGAGGAGGTGCAGACAGACAATAGAATTTGGGCATAGGACAACTTCTGGCAGAACAGAGTGTTCTTTAGAATACTTGTTTGGGAAACATTGATCTAAAATTTTTCTATATTTTCTTCCAATTCCTAATTCTCCTTTATATTTTCAAAAAAATAAGTGCAAATTGCCTGTGCACATCTAATGAAATGTGTAGTTCTGGTTCTGTTTTTATAGAAATTGTGACCATTATGTAGAAGTGTATTTACCAGTATAATGAACAAATTATCCCCTCTTTTTCAGCTCTATAATTTCTTTTTTGGTATAGACTTATGCTTGAGGTCTAATTCACTTGGAGGAATAAGTCATAGGACTCTGGAATTTCTTCAAATAATTTTGTAATCCAAAATCATTATCCTTTAGGAACATTCCCAAGCCTCCATGTAAGGAGGAATTTCCCCCATAGACTGTTTAAAAGCATCTATCTAAATGTATACAGATTATTTTCCTACTGTATTTGTGGTCAGAAGGAGTGGTCATTATCCTTAGATGAAAGAGGTAGAGACAAGTTTTGTGTATTGCTTTACCCAAAGTAAAGGAATCAGAGGGTTTCTAGGCAAACACCATCAAAATCTCCTGTGTTAACTAAGTGAGAAAAGAGCACATTTCTTGAACAGTATTTTTCAAAGCTTAACCTCATGTTTTAACAACCCCAGATGACTCAGGTTTCTGGCTTTCTTGTTTGCTGGTTAGCTTTCAATGCCTGAATTGAGAAAAACGAAAGATGGAAAAATCCCCCAACAAGTCACCCAGTTCACTTCTTTAAAGAAATTAACAGATGAACCTCATAATGTAATCACTGCATGTGTCAATGTACTTGAGAAGGGGTAGGGGACTCCATATTCAGATCAGAGATTTTGAGGTAAATTCTAACCCTACGACAAAATTGGAGCCTATCAAGAGATGTTCTCATATCTTACTTGTTTTCCATCACACAGAATATATGAAGTAAAAAACTAAGCAATGAAGCTATGACATATTCTGACAAAATTTGGACATGAAGCTAGAAAGGTGAGTGGAGAACAGAAGCAATCATAAGACTAGAAAATGTTAGTAGCACGGTCTTTATACCCCCACATTGACCAGTGTTAGGATATGGGTTGCTTATTTGGCAAAGTGACTCTTTTCATCTAAGGGAGTTTTAGGAAAGAGACTGAGGCAGCTGAGAGACACCAGCTTCTAACATCTGAGGGAAAGAACACCTCAGCCCTGGGCAGTGCAACACTTCGTCCATTATAGTCTACACTGGACTACTTTATTCAAAACGCTCCAGAAATAGTGTCCTCAGGTTTCTGGTTGGTCTCTTTTCCAGGAAAAAAAAAAATTTATAATAGTGAGGTTCTAGTCACACTCTCTGGATGCTGTGGTTGTTTTATGAAAATGTATTTCCCAGTTTTAGTGCAAAAACAATTTCCTCTTTCCTAGTCGTATAACTTCATCTTTGGTAGAGTCTCAAGTTGGAGCTCTAGTTTATGCCTAGGGCTATCCAGAGCACTTGCGGAGGTCAGTGGGCCCACTCCAGCTCCTGTTGCTGCAGGTGGTTGCAAGGCCACTACCGATATATGTTGTTTCCCTCTGAAATCTTCCCATTCTACACTTCCCTCACTCAGCATATCTGGAGGCACTGGTGCCTAACTTGATAAGGGAGATAGAGTCCTATTCCTGAGTGTTGTGAGCTCTTGGTCACTGTGCCCTTTTCAGACCATGACTGAGAGACTAGTCCATTTACTCTCATGACAGGGCTGAAGTATCAAGAAAAGCTCTAGTTGATTATCTGGGCTCCAAATGCATTTTTCCTGCTTATATGGTACTACAGAAGCCTTGCGTTCATGCTTAACTACTCCTGTTAGAAAGATGACACTTTTATTTATTACCTGGTTTCCTTGTATGAAGGACCAGGAGTTACTGGGCAGCTTCTAGAGCTTAAATGGGACTTCTCCTATTTCCCATGGTGAATGTCTTTCTTCTATATGAACTGGGATATCCAGACCAATGGATTAGAATTGCAGAGATATAAAAATATAGATTCCTTGTGTGCATTAAAATGATGATAGGTAGAGTTATTGCTTCTTCTACACCTTGGTTCTCAGACCCAAGTACTCTACCTTTTGGAGAAAGCACTAGAGAAAGTTTGCTGGTTTAGGGTTATAATGCATTCAGGACAAAAGTGCCTGATTCCTGAAGGGAAAGCAGAGTGGATTAATGTGTTTTGCTCTGAACAACATCAATGGCAAGGGATTCTTCCTGCAGAAAATGTATGTCAGAAGGTACACCAGCAGTAATCAGATAAGTAGCAATGTTTTATTCCAGAGGAGGGCTTTGTAGTTCAAAGAGAGTTCTGGTTCATGAATAGATAAACAAAGGCAGTAGAGTCTAATCAGTGTTCAGAATCAAAAAGAGTTCATGATAGAGTTCACTTTCATTAAAGTTCTGTATTTTTTTTTTTTTTTTTTTTTTTTGGTGGTGCTGGGATTAAACCCAGGATCTTGTGCATGCTAGGCAAGCACTCTACCAACTGAGTTATATCCCCAGACCCCAGAGTTCCATATTTTGACAAGGACCTGGAACAGAAGTATTAAGATTGAGGAACTGAAGGAAAGGCTAGTAATGAATGGTAATTAAGCACTCAAGAAGTCAGACTAGCTTTTCTCCCTTTTAGCTGTGCTGGGTCTGCAGGTCTGTGTTGAGCCACAGAGGCAAGTCCCTATTCTTCAGGATGGAGTTTGTTGGTGTCAAGAATAAGGCCTACTGTGACTGGGGTCATGGCTCAGTGGCAGAGTGCTCACCTAACATGTGTGAAGCACTGGGTTTGAGTCTCAGCACTGCATATAAATAAACGAATAAAATAAAGGTCTATCAACAACTAAAAAAATTTTTTTAAAAAAGAGTAAGGCCTACTGTAAAAGGTATCAAGAGGAATTTAGAAGAACACGAGAGGACAAAACTTATTACTATACTCACAGATGCTTGGTGATCCAAGGAAAAAATAAGTACATGCTCAAGTACAGGATGACAGTTCTTGTAACTAACAGAAATATCATTTGTCAGATTTCTTATGCCTATACAGGAGGGAATATGATAGCTTGCACAGCATATGCACGTGTATTACCAAAATATGGTGTGAAAGTTGGCCTGACAAATTACGTTGCAGGATATTGTACTGGCCCGTTGCTGGCCTGCAGCCTTCTCAATAGGTTTGGCATGGACAAGACCTATAAAGGCCAAGAGGAGGTGACTGGACACTAATACAATGTGGAAAGCATTAATAGTCAACCTGATGTCTTCACTTGCTGTTTGGATTCAGGTCTTCCAAGAACTACAACTGGCAATAAAGTTTTTGGGGCCCTAAAGGGAGCTGTGGGTGCAGGCTAGTCTATTTCTCATAGTACCAAACGATTCCCTGGGTATGATTCTGAAAGCAAGGAGTTCAATGCAGAAGTACATCAGAAGCACATCACGCATCAGAATGTTGCAGATGATGTGCATTATCTGATCAAAGAAGGTGAAGACACTGGAAAGAAACAATTCTCTCAGTACATAAAGAACAATGTTACTCCAGACATGATGAAGGAGATGTGTAAGAAAGCTCATTCTGCTATAACAAGAGAGAGAATCTAGTCTCTGAAAAGAAACCCAATAGCGAAGTTAAAAAGAAGAGGTGGAACCATTCCCAAATGTCCTTTCCCCAGAAGGAAGGTCAGGAATGGGCTGCTGTGAGCTAAACCAAACAAGTTTTTCTATGAAGATTTTTCAGATAAAGACAATAAATAACCTTATTGAGCAAGCAAAGAAAGAAAAAAAGAAGTCAGACTAGAGCAACAGATTACTTAAAGTTTCCCTTCGTTAAAAAGTTAAGGGTAAGGATGAAAATGGTTCTCAAGAATGCTACCACTACTGCTACCAAATAAGAATTTAGGTTTAGCTTCATTCTCGTGTGGATTATTTTGGCTGCATGAATTCAAAATCCAGTTGAGTATAAAACTAAGTCATGAATTTTCTTAAACCAAAATAAACTTTCCTGGCCCAGTCTTTTATGAAAATAGATACTTGGTCAGCATAGTTAGACATGGCCTGGTAGAGGAGGGAGGAAGAGTGGCGTGGGTACAAATTGATCAGTGGTATGGGTTCTGTTTAGCTCTAAGTCCAGCTGTCAGCTTTCCATAGTCAATGAGAGTTGCTCAGGATATAAGTAGAAATCCCCAAAGAGGGATTTGTTGTCATTTCTTAATATTCAGAGTTATAGTAGTAGTATACTGTGATAGAAAGTGACAATAGAAATAGCTAATATTTACTGAGCGCTTATTCTGTGCCAGGCAGTGTCTTATGTATTTTACATGTATTAATTTATTTAATATTGGCAACAACTGTGAGTTAGGTACTTGAATAATCTTATTTTGAAGAAAAGAAAACTAAGGCCCAGTGGAATTTATTAACTTGCCCAAGATTGACACAGTTCTAAGCGGTAAATCTTGGGTAAAAACTCACTCCCAAAGCCTTATTCTCAAATTCTTTCTTAAGAAGCTAAATTGCTTTTATGGGTAGCAACAGAGTACTGTGTTTAAACACTCTCTGGTTCTCAGGATGAAGTACTCCATGAAAGCCCTTACCAAGTGAAAGGGTTAGAAAATAAGATTTATGACTTATCATTTCATGTGTCTTGGTTCTGAAAAGTAAGGAGATAAAAAATCAAATCTTAGAACTGACAAGGTAGACAGAAAAATTTTGACTGAGGTGGGAACTGCATTAAAAGAAGCTTCATAAAATTGGAAAGTGTGCCACTGGGAGATTGGTAAAATATATGGGAGCTTTGTACAGAACCCTTTAAAAAGTTGGATTAAAAATCTAGGGAATTAGATTTTATTAGGCCCATACAAACAAATTTCTTAAAATCATTACATGTCCCTGGAAGAGTCGGTTTGCCTTTAAGTTCTCAACTGTAAAATGAGGGGGATGAATTAAATTACTTCTGGACTCTGTTCCAACTCAAAAACTGTAACTCTAGCACTATGTGATGATAAAACAAGAGATGTGGAGGTAGAAGACTTTGGTCTCACTACTTACCACTCAAATGACCATCACAGATTTGGTTCCCTGTGAAACAGACTCTAAGAGATTTGTGTGCAGGGGGTTCATTGAGGAACAACATCTGAAGGGAATGAGAGAAGTAGGGCTGAGCAGAGTGGGCATTTGAACTGTGATGTAATTGCAGTAAATATTTCAGCCAACTTTATGGGGAAATTCTGAGACTGGGATAACTATTCAAAGTAGTCCTACCCGAATTAATGGACTTTTAGCCAAGGTAGGTCTCCCTTCCCCCAAGAAACAACTAAAGAAACAGAAAATACACATGGAATAATAATTTTTAAGACCCTGACATCAAGCAATGAAAGATGATCTCTTGTGAGATAAGAAAAAATAAAGTGAATTCTTGCATGACTTCATCTTTCATTAAGTGAGGGACTAGTGACTAGAACGAATTTAGGACTAGGATTTTTGTCTGTTCCTACCACCCAATCATGGGTGCAGTACTCAGAAGGGTGTTGGCTCAGTGTGGGGAAATAATTATCTCTAGATTAAATACTGTTCTGGTCTCATTTAAAAGAAAGACTTAAAAGAATCAAGCTTTCCCCAAGCAATTTAACTGAATCCTAGAGCAAAGCTAAAGAACACAAGCATATCCAGCTCACAAAAAGGTCAACTTTACAATGCCTGGCATCAAGTAAAAGATGACAATGATTCAGACAAGTAGAAAACTGTGATCCATAGAAGTAGAATAATCAACCAATCAGAATCAATCCAGAACTGACACAGATATTAGAATTAGCAGCTAAGGACATTAAAATAGTTATAGTAAAACATCATGTTGTATTTCTTAATATATATGATAAAAATACATTTGAAAAGAAAAAAAGTTTATGCCTACAAGCACTAAAAAAAAAAGATAAGTAGGAATATGGAAGATATAAAATATCCAAGTCAATCTTATAGTAATAAAAAATGGTGTCTGAAATTCATAGACATTAGATGAGATTAGTAGTAAATTTTAGTTTAAAGAACCTAATAAAATGTTAATAGAAAGTGTCAAAAATGAAGTGGAGAGGGAAATATTACAAAATAAAAAGGGAGTTGTGGGATTCTTCAAGTGGTCAAATATACAAGTCACTGAAACCTCCAAAGGAGAAAAAGGGGAAGGGGAAATATTTGAAGAGATAATTGGTGAAAAGTTTCTAAATTTAATACAATCCAATAAGCCCCAAGAACAAGAAAAAGAAATAAAACCACACCAAAGTGCCTCATTATCAATTTTATTAAAGTCAACAATAGGAAGAAAAATCTTACAGGGGAGATAAAAGACATGGTAGTACTGAGGAACAAAGGTATGAATGACAATGGACTTTACATCGGCATGCAGTGTAGAAGACTGGAATAACATCTTCAAGAACTGAAAGAGAAAGCTGGCAACTTTGAATTTGATATACAGTGAAAAATATTTTTCAAAAAGGAAGGCAAACTAACCACAACAAAAAAAGAATTCAACAGAACTGCATCACAAGATATGTTAAAGGAAGTTCTTCAGGCAGAAGGGAAATGACACCAGATGGAAATTTGAAGGTATACAAGAGGATAAAGTATACTAGAAGTACAAACTACATGACTACATGTATGTGATATTTTTATGATTATCTAAATGTTTTTAAAAAACTGTTTAAAGCAAGATACTAAAATGTACTGTAAAATATACAACATACATCAAAGCAAAAAAATTGGGGTATTTAAGCTATTTAAATATAATGTGATTATTGATACAGTAAGGTTTAAGTTGATCATCTTGCCATTTGTTTTCTATTTGCTCTATTTTTATTATCATCTTTCTTCTATTTTACCTCTTTCTGGATTACTGATCCAGAGAGCATTTTTTTTTAACCTTGATGTATAAGAGATAAACAACAAATGGAGTGATCCTAAATTTCAGGAATTTACAAACTGTTTCCCTAACTTTGTCCTTGGTGTGGACATCTCTACCCTTGTTTATCTGATGTCACATAAACAGAAAAACACAAAATAGGAAAAAAATCCATTCACTAATCCCAACATAGAGAGGGTCTGGTAAATTGTGGTTGGGTCAGTGCCTTCTAGATTTTATTTTTTCTACATAGTTAGGCTTCTAATCAACACCAGAGGCAAGATTAATAGAATCTCCTATTCTGGGTCAGGTGGGCCATGGTTCAACAATCTCAGCATTTTCCCAGAAGAAATCAGATTCATAAAATGAAAGTTCTCAAACCAGAAGTTTATTATGTAAAACCACTCATCCTAACACACTGCACTTTTGTTACTTATAACTCTGGGGGCAGGAAGAAGGGGTGCAGCCAGGTAAGAGGTTATGTAGAAAACAAGCATCATATATGTGTCTATGTATTTCTGTAATGCTATTGCAGGGGGATATAAAACCAGGCTTCAGACTCCAGAAGAAAAGATCTTTTTTTTCTCATTTCATTTGGTCCCTCGACGCTGCCTAAAGTAGCGGTTGTAGGCGGCATTGTATCCATACATCAGGGCATAGCGTTCGCATAGTTTGAAGTCATCACAGGCTTCCCGATTGATCTCATAGGCAGGCTTGGTGCGCTCTCGGACCCTGGAAAGTGGAAAGAAGCCAAAATTGAGGAGCACGAAGAAAATGAGAAAATAAGAAAAAGGAAAAGTAAAAAAAAAAAAAAAAAAGAAAGAAAGTACAAGGAATAGTGGAGAGAGCCTTTGCCCCCAATGTTGAGAGATATTTACAAAAGTTTTATTTTTAAAATGAAAACAGAAATATTCTTTCTATCCTTTCTCTCCTTCTCTCTCTGCATCTTTCAATAGAGTCAGTTGTTTTCTGTAGACTGTCTTGAAATCAAAGAATTTTAAGACACAATCTGTTTCTCACTCCTTCAGACAGGTGATGCTATGCTGGGAGAAATGAGACCCTCAACAAGACCTGTCACCCACCTCTCTTGGGCTTTAGCTCTCCATCTCTGCTGCGGGGACATAAAGGTGTTGGCATTCCTCCTGTTAATGAAGGGATCTTAAAACAGAAAATAAATAAATACAACTTTAGGGAAACAGTAGCTGAAAATATTTTCATGAATATCCCTGGTACAAATTTATTTGAAAGTTCATAAATTCATGGTATTTTATGTAATTTGAGATAGGCAGAAATCAAAGCAGAAGATAAAGCTGATTTCATAAACCGCCTGAGCATATAAATAAATAATCCATTTATATGTCTTAGAGACTTGCCACACGGGCCACAAAATTTTTCTTTGGTTGTCTTTGGGCAGGGACTTTGCCTTTCTTGCTTTTGGTAAATCCCACTCTGTGCATTTTATTTTTTCGGGTACTGGGGATTGAACTCAGGGGCAATCGGCTACTAAGCCACATCCCCAGTCCTATTTTGTATTTTATTTAGAGATAGGGTCTCACTGAGTGCCTCACTTTTGCTGAGGCTGGATTTGAACTCTTAATCCTCCCACCTCAGCCTCCCTAGCAGCTGGTATTACAGACTGTGTGCGGCCAAACAACCTCTGTTTGCTTTTAATTTATTTGAGGAGAAATACTCTCTGTCCTGAGGATTTACAAAACATAACTTAGAATACAGTGTGTGAGCAGTTTAAACACTAAAAATAATGAACAATTGAGAAATGAGAGTCTCCCACCATACTCAGTCTCCTACCATACTCAGTCTTTGTAAGTCCAGATACTACTTAACAGCGTTCAGCTTACTGCTGACACCGTGGTCTCCCAGTTGAGTTGGCTTTCCACTCTACTTCACCATTTGTCTTTTCTCCTCCTTTTCCATTTGTGTGGTTGATGTGGTGCCAACTTAAAATTTCCAAATGAGATCTTATGGCTCCTAAGTTTGTTGAATGCAGTTTAAATGTCATATTATACTACTGCAAGCTTTAAACATTGCTCATTTGGTGGTTTTTACAGTCATTGGATTTTAAAATTTAGTTTTCCAAAGGAGGCCCTCTTTTTCCTCCTTGTTATTTGTCTTACCACTTCATTTATTTGAAAATAGGGAGAGATTCTTTAATGCAGGAGATTTAAAATAAGGAAATCAAGTATTCACTTACTAATTTCATATGATTCCATGCTTTCATGGGATTCTGGAATAAAAAAAACAGATTCATTATATAATTAGTTTTCAGACACTGCAATAGTCCAAAAAGAAGTCTAGATGGAGAGGAGAGAGTTAAAAAATGTGAGTAATATTAATACAAATTTCAGGAATTAACAAGCTGCTTGCCTAGCTCTGTCCTTGCTGTGGACATCTCTTTCCTTGTTTATCTGATGTTGAAAGAGGTAGTGGCCTGTCTTGGCTAAGATTTCCTAAGTGCTATGAGGTCTTAAGTAAAATAAGACATGTTAAGTGCTGTACAGAAGTCTCCAGAGGGCTTTCTCCTCTGATTTATTCAGGGTCTGTTTGAGAATAGGGTCGAGGAAGTACAGGAGGTATAGAAAACAGCCAGGTCTCTCCAGGCAGGAGAACTCCAGGGTCCTTGCTCTGCTGGTCTTTACCAGGACAGGTTTCTAAGAGGTTCTGAAAGCCTCATAGGAATGTATTAAATTGGCAGCCGCAGAAACCACTGAATTCAGCTGACAACTCATACTGGGCACAATGCCAGTGCAGAGAGGATGTCAAAGCATAAGTTTCTTCTTTCCACTCTTCTCCTGAGTACAACAGGTAAATCTGACAATAAAAGGCACATATATGTATATATATACATATATGTGCATAAATTAGTTTGAAAAGTTAAAAAGGAGGTGACAAAATCAAATCTTAAACAGGAAATTTGTGAATAATTTCAAGGGTGAGAAGCATAATGCTCAACATTGTTAATGTAATTTAGGCTTAAAACTGCTAAAAGATGGAGGTATTTGAAGCAGCATTATATAAATAGTTTCGCTTGAAATTTCCTTCTATACTCTTTGAATAAACACAGATATATTTAACAACATAGAAAAGAGAAGAAAATTATTCATTTTTTGACAAGAGAAGTTATGAAATAGATTTTTTCCTGGAATTTTTTAAATGTAAAACTTTGCTTTAAAATTAATTCACTGAACCAATGTAGCAAGTTCATGACATTGTCCTGTCCTCAGAAAGGACTGTACTTAATATTCCCTGTACAAACTGGTTTTCTTAAAGGTAAATGATTCAACCTGTAATATCCTTAACCCATCGATCCCAAAGTCTTTACACAGCCTTAAAAATGAGAGTGCAGGAGCTGGGAATCTGATATCTTCTTCCTAAAATATCTAAGTTTCTATGTGTACAGAGACTTAGCACCGAAAGGATTTAACTATTAGGTTCTTAGAAGCGCCTGGATATTTACAATATAAAATAGACTTGTTGGAACTGATCAGTATCCACTGAGACTCAGAGAGAAAGAGGGAAGCAGAGGAGGGAGAGGAAAAGTGGAAGTAAACAGAAGCCAGAGACAGAAAAGGAATCCAGAGAGATGGCAGGGAGAGTTTCTCACCATAACATAAAGTTGCCACCGCTAAGGCAGCCACAATGGTGAGAAGGAGCAGGCTCTTCATGATCTCTTGGGTGTGCTGGGGGTGGCCCTTGGTCTTGCACAGCAGCAGTAGGCAGAGGCTCCTACAGGCTGTTAGGGAAAGGCTGAGGGGTTTTTATAAGAACCAGAGCGGCTGAAAGGGGAGGAACCAGTGGGAGAGGGCTGGAAAAGGTCGAGACGGGTTGGCACTAAACTAGCACTGGGACTTTTCCCAAATATTCATTCCTTCCAGATATGATCTACTCGGAGTGGGCAGTTTTCCCTCACTCCTGGTCCTGGCTGTGCCACAGCAGGATGCTGCCCTGGTGCAGAGGTTGTGGACACCCTATGTTTGGGGCCAGGCCTGGGCAAAGATCCACGAAGAGGGGAGTTGCCACAAACAAATGTTTGCTTTTCTAATTTCTTCTCTGATCTACCCTCCTGGCCCTGACTGCTGGCCTCTGGGGCTTGATTCACAGACAGAGCCATAGTGTTCTGTTTGTTCCCTAGATGGAGGAGTAGGACAGGCCCTGGGGTGGGGGTGGGGGAAGAGAACCTCACTTCCTGAACTTAGAATCTTCACTGTAAGGCTGAATCACCAATTCTACCACCATCAGGCATTTGCCTGGTGAGATGCACCTTTTGCATTTTTCTAAGGGCTTAGCAGGCTACAGATGCCCAGAGACCCCATCAGTTCCGTTTCCTTAATTAGCTCCCTTGTAACTTATCTAGTTTAGTGATGGTAGTCCAAACCTCTGCGGCAATGCTCTCTTAGGTTGATAACATAGATGGAGAAAGTACAACAAGGACAGGGGCTGGGGCTATAGCTCAGTTGGTAGGGTGCTTTCCTTGCAAGCATGAGGCCCTGGGTTTAATCCCCAGCACTGCCAGAAAACAGAACAAAACAAAAAAAGTGCAACCAGGAGAAGAGGGTTCTGGTTTTCTGAAGGCATTGTACTGCTAATGAATTCAAGTGACTTTTAGTGAGTGGTAGAGTAGATACAAAGTACTTTGTTAGATGCTATATGGAAGCTATAGACAAACAAGACACACCCCTCAGTAAGTAATAGCTTCAGACTGTGGATTTTGCTCTTTGGCTATAGTGCGTCCTCACATACAGGTCTTCACAGACATGTATTTTTACATACACTGAGGCCCTGGAGATCTGTGACTTTTCTTGAGGATTTCAACTTGTTGCCTCTGGTTATCTTGTAGATCTTTCTTTCTCTTTCCTTCTTGGGCAATCTTACAACCTTTTCTACCTGATGCATCTTTGTCAT
Organism: Sciurus vulgaris; assembly: GCF_902686455.1. Taxonomy (NCBI): domain Eukaryota; kingdom Metazoa; phylum Chordata; class Mammalia; order Rodentia; family Sciuridae; genus Sciurus; species Sciurus vulgaris. The sequence continues at coordinate 83,732,444 of NC_136465.1, forward strand.
TAGAGAACCCAGGAGTTTTCTTTGCAGACAAACAGACCTGAATCTCAGAGCAGCTTGTGGACCTCTTGGGCAGAACAGCAAAAGGGCTGGGCTGCCGGTGGGAGACTGCACTTTTCAGTTTTGATTTATTTCAAGGAGCAGTGATGGATCACTGGACGGAGCTTTCATAAATACTAAAAGATTCCCTGTTAAAACAAAATAGCTGCTGGGTGCCATGGCACACGCCTGTAATTCCAGTGGCTTGGTAGGCTGAGGCAGAAGGACAGAGAGTTCAAAGCCCGCCTCAGCAAAAGCGAGGCACTAAGCAACTCAATGAGACCCTGTCTCTAAATAAAATACAAAATAGACTGGGATGTGGCTCAGTAGTTGAGTGCCCTGAGTTCAATTCTGGTTACCCTCCCTACAACAAAACCAAAACAAAAGAGCTTAATTGTAATCCAGAAAATTATGTTTCTTAGAGACTAATAAAATTCAGGTTTTCCCTCCAATTTTTTTTTTCGTTCTAAGACAAATTCTTTTTGATAAAATCTTCAAGATGATCTCAGAGAAAGGCAATGTATATCTATCTCTGACAAATTAAACAATCACAATGTCCACTAACAAGGTTGATGGTCATTCCTCTCTTTAAATCACAAACTCTCTTTCAGGGTTGCTCCTGAGTCCCTTTTCCAATATAAACCACTCAAATCATTATGTTATCAATAAATAAATTAAGTGTGGGAGCCATTTTCCTGCATTGCATGATTTTGGAGGAACAACTAGCTATGGATAAATATTATATATATAATCAGTTCAGTTAACATAATATCATGCAAATAGATTTCAAATGTTTGACACTTAAAATAAGCAAGTTATTCATGTCCTAATCCTATTTCTAGAATTAAGGAGAATTCTCAGACTGGGGAGATGGCTCAGTTGGTAGAGTGCTTGCCTTAAGGCCTTGGGTTCAATCCCCAGCACTGCAAAAAAAAAAAAAAAAAAAAAAAAAAAAAAAAAAGAATTCTCCCCCCTTTCACTGTCATACACCAGTGATTTTTTTTTTAAAAGCAATATATATATATATATATATATTTTTTTTTTTTTTTTGGTCTCACTAAGTTGCTTAGGACCTCGATAAGTTGCTAAGTCTGGCCTTGAACTTGTGATCCTCTTGCCTCAGCCTCCCTAGCCTCTGGGAATACAGTTACACACCATTGTGCCCAGCTCAAAAAAGTAAAATTCTAATAAATATAACTGTTGTACATATTTATGGAGCATAGTAATATTTCAATACACATAGGCAAATGTATAATGATCACATCAGGATAACTGGTATGTTCTTCACTGCGTGTACATTAGCTCAGTCTTTTCCAGCCAGGTTCCAGATGCTTCCTCTATTCTCAAGTTCAAAGGGCAACTGTGCTCTTTCAGTCTTCTGACATCACAACTGTTTATTTTTATACTCTCTGAACCAAACTTGAAAATCTTATCCTTCTTTTCCCAATTAAGTTTTTCATCTTTTATCACGAGTTGTTTTATTACTGCTTCCACTGTATTTTGGGGCTTATAAACATTTGTCTTTACCATTTTGGTTTTTCTAAGGTTCACACTTTCTTTTGGGAGCCACCCCTCACCAGTGTCTGTCTTTGTTTTTCACTGTTCTCCCTTCTCTTCCTGAGCTCTTTTATGGTCAATCCCATTATATGTGACTCATAAAAATTATTAAAGTGTGGAAGAATTCCGAACCCATCTTTTTCTCTTCCTCTTATGTGACTTCCTGTCTCAAAGACAATGTTGCAGATGCTGACTTCATTTGTATGCTTTTTTGTTGTTGTTGCTGAGAATTGAACCCAATACCTCATATGTGCTAGACAGGTGCTCTACCACTGAGCTATATCCCCAGTCCAAGTTGGTCATATGTTTTTATAAAGAGGGCTGGGACTACTCATGAAGCAGGAATTGCACTTTGCATTGGAAGTGGCCAAGACTGACTCCTCTGAATGAACAAAGAAGAAAAGAATGAGTGCAGAATGAAAGTAAAGGGTGCAAAACGAGAAGAGCCTTGCAGATTCAGGTTGCTGGGTGAATTTTATATAGAGTTCGAGTTATAAAGAGGAAAATTTTGAGAGAGTTTTAGGATGTGAGACATATTTAAAATGAGACATGGGAAAAAACAGTTAAGAACTGCCTTGGTTGTAAAAGGATTATCTGAGATTATAAAACACTGAGAATTATCAGGAAATATTAGAATCTTAAAAATTAATTTTTATTTATAATTTTTATTTTCTTAATTGGAATATCTTTTTTTAAATTCATTTTTATTGTAAACAAATGGGATACATCTTGTTTCTCTGTTTGTACATGAAGTAGAGGCATACCGTTTTTGTAATCATACATTTACCTAGGGTAATAGTTTTTGATTCATTCTGTTATTTTTTGGAATATCTTATAAAGAGTAGACCACATTGAAACTCCTACTTATGTTTGGATTTTAGATAATTAAAAACATTTCTAGGGACAGCTGGGAGCGCCGTAAAGGAGGCCGCTCAGCACAGCGCTGGGACTCGGAGCTACCACTGGGGCTCCGGCGGCTGCCCAGGGGAGGAGTGGCGGGGAGAACTGTGTGGACTCAGGACACCGGGGCCTGCCCTGGGGAGGAGGAGGAGGAGCGTGGCCACTTGGATTCGGAGAGACTGCACCAGAGCTACAGGCGGTTGCCAGAGGAGAAGCCGCGCGGCGAGCTGTTTGGACTCAGAACGACGCTTCTGAACCCCGGGGCCTGCCCTGAGGACGAGGAGGAGGAAGAGGAGCGCGGCCGCTTGGATTCGGGTGACTACACCAGAGCTACAGGCGGTTGCCAGAGACGGGGCTGCGTGGCGAGCTGTTTGGACTCTGACCACTTCTGAACCCCGGGGCCTGCCTGGAGGAGTAGGAGGAAGAGGAGGAGGAGCGCGGCGGGTCGTTTGGACTTGCAGTGACTGCATTAGCGCTCCAGGCGGCTGCTCAGAGGAGAAGGCGAGTGGTGAGTTGTTTGGTCTTAAAGTGACAGCTCCTGAACACAGGGGGGCTGCCTGGAGGAGAAGCGTGGTGGGACGCTTGGTCTTGAGTGGCCGCACCAGAGCTCCGGGCGGTTGCCCAGAGGACCCGTGCAGAGGGTCACGTGGATTCAGAGCCACTCAGAGCGACCGCTCCTGGGGGTTATCTGGAGAAGGAGGAGGAACGGGGAGGGTCACTTCGACTCGGAGTGATTGATTGCCCAGGGCTACGGGTGGTTGGTGGGAGGAGGAGGCACGAAGTGAGTTTCTTGGACTCCTAGTGACCGCACCGGAATACTGGGCGGCTGTCTGGAGGAAGAGGCCTGTGGCGGGTCTCTGGGACTCAGAGCGATTGTTCGGGGCCACAGGTGGCTGCTCAGAGGAGGGGCCACACAGCCAGGCGATTAGGTGCAGAGCAGGGTCCCAGGATCTAGGAGGCTTCTGGGTGGAAGAGCCACACAGAGTCAGGCTTAGGGCGGAGCGAAGGTTCCAGGCCTGTGGGCAAATTCTCTGAGGAGGGGCAGCCTAAGGAGATTCATCTGCGAAGGGTGAGGCTCCCAGGCCCAGGAGGTAGGGCCGGGCCCCTGGGAACTTTGCAGAGGAAGGCAGCCCAGCCCAGGTGGTAGCTGTAAATTGAGGGGAACCTCTAGGAGGGAACTGACCAGCGAGACCTCCCCACCGGGTGAGTCTTCCCTGCTGGGTGAGGTTTCCCCACAAGGACGGTAAAACCAGAGACTCAGGCCCAAACAGGCCTTGCCTCAGCCCGCAGCCTAGGTCCCCTTTGGATGACCATTGGTTAACAAGTGGAGGCACCTCTGCCCACTAGCAGGGATTATATCCCACCTGAAGGCCACCACTCCTAGAGAGGCAGCTTCCTTGTGGAGCACCGCATTATCAACTTCCTCCATGACTTCAGCCTACTGAAGGCTAAGGGGGGATATATATAGAAATCTTCAGGGACATTGTAAGTCAATAGAGGAAATCTGCAATATCTCAGCGGTCCACTGATACCTGAACAATATGAGAAAACAAGGAAAGAAAATGCTGCAAACAAATCTAGATGTTACATCAATAAAACCCAATGACAGCATGGCAGAAGAAATGACAGAAAAGGAGTTCAGAATGTACATAATTAAAATGATCAGAGAAGCAAACGATGAGATGAAAGAGCAAATGCAAGCATTGAATGATCGCACCAATCGACAGTTAAAAGAGCAAATACAGGAAGCAAAAGATCATTTCAAAAAAGAATTAGAGATATTGAAAAAAAACCAAACAGAAATCCTTGACATGAAGGAAACAATAAACCAAATTAAGAACTCCATAGAAAGCATATCCAATAGGATAGAACACCTGCAAGACAGAACCTCAGACATTGAAGACAAAATATTTAACCTTGAAAACAAAGTTGAACAAACAGAGAAGATGGTAAGAAATCATGAACAGAATCTACAAGAACTATGGGATATCATGAAAAGGCCAAATTTAAGAATTATTGGGATTGAGGAAGGCCTAGAGAAAGAAGCCAAAGGAATGAACAATTTATTCAATGAAATAATATCAGAAAATTTCCCAAATCTGAAGAATGAAATGGAAAATCAAGTTCAAGAGGCTTATAGGACTCCAAATACACAAAATTACAACAGACCCACACCAAGGCACATTATAATGAAAATACCTAACATACAAAATAAAGACAGAATTTTAAAGGCTGTGAGAGAAAAGAACCAAATTACATTCAGGGGGAAACCAATACGCATATCAGCAGATTTTTCAATCCAGACCCTAAAAGCTAGAAGGGCCTGGAACAACATTTTTCAAGCCCTGAAAGAAAATGGATGCCAACCAAGAATCTTATACCCAGCAAAACTTACCTTCAAATTTGACGATGAAATAAAATCCTTCCATGATAAACAAAAGCTAAAAGAATTTACAAAAAGAAAGCCAGCATTACAGAACATTCTCAACAAAATATTCCACGAGGAAGAGATGAAAAACAAAGAAGCAAATCAGCAAAGGGAGGAATTATCCTAAAGGAATTGTCAAATAAAGGAGGAAACAAGTTGTGTCAAACAAATAAATAAACAAAATTTTAAAAATGAACCAAATGACCGGGAAACCAAATCATTTCTCTATAATAACCCTGAATGTTAATGGCCTGAATTCATCAATCAAAAGACATAGACTGGCAGACTGGATTAAAAAGAAAGATCCAACAATATGTTGCCTGCAAGAGACTCACCTCATAGAAAAAGATACCCATAGACTAAAGGTGAAAGGATGGGGAAAAACATACCATGCACATGGACTCAGCAAAAAAGCTGGAGTATCCATCCTCATTTCCGATAATGTGGACTTCAAGCCAAAGTTAGTCAGAAGGGATAAAGAAGGTCATTTCATACTGCTTAAGGGAAGCATAAATCAGCAAGATATAACAATCATAAACACCTATGCCCCAAACAGTGGCTCATCTATGTATGTCAAACAAATCCTTCTCAATTTCAGAAACCAAATAGACCACAACACAATAATACTAGGTGATTTTAACACGCCTCTCTCACCACTGGACAGATCTTCCAGACAAAAATTGAACAAAGAAACCATAGATCTCAATAACACAATCAATAATTTAGACTTAACGGACATTTATAGAATATACCATCCAACCAAGAGTGAATACACTTTCTTCTCAGCAGCACATGGATCCTTCTCTAAAATAGACCATATATTATGCCACAAAGCTAATGTTAGCAAATACAAGAAGATAGAGACACTACCATGTATTCTATCAGATCATAATGGATTGAAGTTAGAAATAAACGAAAGAGTAAAACACAGAAACTATTCCAACATCTGGAGATTAAACAATATGCTATTATATGATGAATGGATAACAGAAGATATTAGGAAGGAAATTAAAAAATTCTTAGAGGTAAATGAGAACAAAGAAACATCATATCAAAATCTCTGGGACACTATGAAAGCAGTACTTAGAGGGAAATTTATTTCATGGAGCGCATTTAATAAAAGAAGTAAAACTCAACAAATAAACAACCTAACACTACAGCTCAAAGCCCTAGAAAAAGAAGAACAGACCAGCACCAAAAGTAGTAGAAGACAGGAAATAGTTAAACTCAGAGCTGAAATCAATGAAATTGAAACAAAAGAAACAATACAAAAAATCACAAAATAAATAGTTGGTTCTTCGAAAAAATAAACAAAATTGATAAACTTTTAGCCACACTAACAAAGAGAAGACGAGAGAAAACCCAAATCACTAAAATTCGGAATGAACAAGGAAATATCACAACTGACAGGATTGAAATACAAAACATAATTAGAAGCTATTTTGAAAATCTATACTCCAACAAAATAGAAAATTTCGAAGACATCAACAGGTTTCTAGAGACATATGAATTGCCTAAACTGAACGAGGAGGACATAAACAATTTAAATCGACCAATTTCAAGTACTGAAATAGAAGAAGTCATCAAAAGCCTACCAACAAAGAAAAGTCTGGGACCAGATGGGTTCTCAGCCGAGTTCTACAAAACCTTTAATGAAGAGCTCATTCCAATACTTCTCAAAGTATTCCATAAAATAGAAGAGGAGGGAACCCTCCCAAACTCATTCTATGAAGCCAATATCACACTGATACCTAAACCAGACAGAGACTCATCAAGGAAAGAAAATTTCAGACCAATATCCTTAATGAACATCGACGCAAAAATTCTCAACAAAATTTTAGCAAATCGCATACAAAAACATATTAAAAAGATAGTGCACCATGATCAAGTGGGTTTCATCCCAGGGATGCAAGTTTGGTTCAACATCAGGAAATCAATAAACGTAATTCACCACATTAATAGACTTAAAGTCAAGAATCACATGATTATTTCAATCGATGCAGAAAAAGCATTTGATAAAATACAGCACCCCTTCATGCTCAAAACACTAGAAAAAATAGGGATAGTGGGAACATTCCTTAACATTGTAAAGGCCATCTATGCTAAGCCCATGGCTAATATCATTCTAAATGGTGAAAAACTGAAAGCATTCCCCCTAAAAACTGGAACAAGGCAGGGATGCCCTCTTTCACCACTTCTATTCAACATCGTTCTTGAGACTCTGGCCAGAGCAATTAGACAAACCAAAGAAATTAAAGGGATACGAATTGGAAAAGAAGAACTCAAACTATCCCTGTTCGCTGATGACATGATTATATATTTAGAGGAACCTGGAAATTCCACCAGAAAACTCTTAGAACTCATAAGTGATTTCAGTAAAGTAGCAGGTTACAAGATCAATGCCCATAAATCCAACGCATTTTTATACATAAGTGATGAATCTTCAGAAAGAGAAATTAGGAAAACTACCCCATTCACAATAGCCTCGAAAAAAATAAAATACTTGGGAATCAATCTCACAAAAGAGGTGAAAGACCTCTACAATGAGAACTATACAACACTAAAGAAAGAAATTAAAGAACACCTTAGAAGATGGAAAGATCTTCCATGTTCTTGGATAGGAAGAATTAATATTATCAAAATGGCCATACTACCTAAAGTGCTATACAAATTCAATGCAATTCCAATTAAAATCCCAATGACGTACCTTACAGAAATAGAGCAAGCAATTATGAAATTCATCTGAAAGAATAAGAAACCCAGAATAGCTAAAGCAATCCTTAGCAGGAAGAGTGAAACAGGGGGTATTGCAATACCAGATCTTCAACTCTACTACAAAGCAATAGTAACAAAAACGGCATGGTATTGGTACCAAAATAGAAAGGTAGATCAATGGTACAGAATAGAGGACACGGACACAAACCCAAACAAATACAATTTTCTCATACTAGACAAAGGTGCCAAAAATATGCAATGGAGAAAAGATAGCCTCTTCAACAAATGGTGCTGGGAGAATTGGAAATCCATATGCAACAGAAGGAAACTAAACCCATATCTCTCACCATGCACGAAACTAAACTCAAAATGGATTAAGGACCTCGGAATCAGACCAGAGACCCTGCAGATTATAGAAGAAAAAGTAGGTCCAAATCTTCACCTTGTTGGTCCTTAACAGGACTCCCATAGCACAAGAAATAAAAGCTAGAATCAACCACTGGGATAGATTCAAACTAAAAAGCTTTCTCTCAGCAAAGGAAACTATCAGCAATGCGAAGAAAGAGCCTACAGAGTGGGAGAATATCTTTGCCAATCATACTTCAGATAGAGCACTAATCTCCAGAATCTATAAAGAACTCAAAAAACTCTACTCCAAGTATTCAAATAATCCAGTCGACAAATGGGCTAAGGAAATGAATAGACACTTCACAGAAGAAGATCTACAAGCAATCAACAAACATATGGAAAAATGTTCAACATCTCTAGTAATAAGAGAAATGCAAATCAAAACCACCCTAAGATTCCATCTCACCCCAATTAGAATGGCGATTATCAAGAATACGAGCAACAACAGGTGTTGGCGAGGATGTGGGGAGAAAGGTACACTCATACACTGCTGGTGGGGCTGCAAATTAGTGCAGCCACTCTGGAAAGCAGTGTGGAGATTCCTTAGAAAACTTGGAATGGACCCTCCATTTGACCCAGCTATCCCACTCCTTGGCCTATATCCAAAGGACTTAAAATCTGCATACTACAGAGATACAGCCACATCAATGTTCATAGCTGCTCAATTCACAATAGCCAGACTGTGGAACCAACCTAGATGCCCTTCAATTGATGAGTGGATAAAGAAACTGTGGTATATATATAAAATGGAATATTACTCAGCCATAAAGAATGATAAAATTATGGCATTTGCAGGCAAATGGATGAAATTGGAGAATATCATGCTAAGTGAGATAAGCCAATCTCAAAAAGCGAAAGGACGAATGATATCGCTAATAAGTGGAGGATGACACATAATGGGGGGGAGGGAAGGGTTAGTGTTAGGGTTAGAGTTAGGGTTAGGGAGGGGGGCAAGTATGGAGGAAGGAACTACTGTATAGAGGGTAAAGAGGGGTGGGAGGGGTGGGGGGAAGGGAAAAAATAACAGAATGAATCAAACAACATTACTCTATGTAAATTTATGATTACACAAATGGTATGCCTTTACGCCATGTACAAACAGAGAAACAACATGTATCCCATTTGTTTACAATAAAAAAAAAAGAAAAAAAAAGAGAGATGGAAAGAAGTAAAAAAAAAAAAAATTTCTATAACTATTTTCACTTAGTAAAATATTAATTAGTTGAGAGGATAATTGAAGACCCCTCTAGAAGTGAGAGCAAAGATATGAGATAGTAATATGACTGTCAATTTAAAAAATTTTTACAGGAATCTACTGAAGTGAGATTGGAAATGCAGAAACCTAGGCAACAGAAGTCACAGAACAATTCAGGATTTCCTTTTACTTGCTCTTAGGAGGAAAAGAGAAGTATGGCCATGTTTGCCAAGGCCAGAAGTAGCCCATGGTTTAGTCATCCACACATCCACCTATCCATCCCTCTATCCATCCATATATTGAGCATTTACTATGTGCCAATCCTAGACTGGAAATACAGTTGAGAAAAACACACAGATGGGTCCTACTCCCATTCATTTAGTTTACGTTTAGAATACAGATTGGATTGGTGGTTCCTCTTATTTAAAATTTTGTTTAGGCAGTCAGTTGGCCTTACAGAGGATCAAGGGACGTGCTTTCTCCTTGGTCCAACCTTGCCCATGGGAATTCAGGAGTATTGCTGTTTCTAGAGCATTCAGAGTGGCATATGGGACAAACTCAGATAATTCTGAATTCAGGGAGAGAATGGAAGAGAAGAAAAGTTGGCAGAGCTGCCAGAAATTACTGTGGGGTGACACTTCTCAGAAAAATACATTTGTTAGTGGATCTACCAAAAGAGTCATCCCCTTTCTATAGTATTTCTGTATCTAAAATAATGGCATAGGGATAATAAGGTTAATATATTTTCCTTCTACTTCTCTCTGTTTTTGCTTGTCCGTTTTCTAAATGACTCTTTTTCAGGTGGTTGGGCATTTTGTCTGTTTGAGGAATTTTCCTGGTTCCCATCAGATTTTTTTTTTTTTTTTTCTTTTCTTTGTCCTCATTCCACCATGTTCCATAAGATTCAACTTTATTTACAGAATATTGATTTTATGAGTTCATATTTATTTATTTTAATTTTTTTTTTAAATTGGCAACCCTAAAGCCCTTACCCTTGCCAATAAAGGAAAAAGGCAAATGAGAAAAGAGTTAGGAAGCAGCCTACCTGAAGATAAAAACAGAAACCACTGTCTAGGATACCACATGACAATGAATGGAAAGATAGAAATTTGGCTAGCTTCCTGGGTCAGTGCTGATCTCTCCAGTCTGTTCTTTTAAGGGAAGTATCTTGAATGGGTTCTGTCTCCAATTTCTTAATTGACAGAGTTTCCCAGGCATCTGGAATCCCTCATTCTTTTTCTTTATTTGTTTTAAATGAACTAAGTGGAAATAACGGTTTGTCAAGCTCAGGCATGGATGGAATATCTGGAGAATCAGATACTTCTAGAGACAGGTTAAATTAGTGGAGCTCTTGGTTGGGGACAGCTGTGATTTTTTCTTTTTATGTAGATTATTCCATCCACTCTTTTCCAAAATTCTTATTAAAAGTTTCAGTTTTTTAGAAAGATAGTGCTATATTTGGATATATTGTAGTAAGACCCGTTTGTAAAAGGTTTGATTCTCAAGAGTTACACTGTTGGGAGGTGGTGGAACTTCTGAGAGGCAGGGCCTAGTGGGAGGCCTTAAGTCACTGGGAGTATGACTTCAGAGGCAATGGTGGGACCCCACTACTTTCTCTATCTCTTTGCTCCCGGGCTTGTGATGTGATTAGTTTTGATCCACCACATATTCCTGCTGTGATGTGCTGTCTTCCCACAGGCCCAAAGCAAAAGGGCCAACTGATCATGGATTAGAAACTCTAAAACTGTGAATCAAAACAAACCTTTTCTCTTTATAAGTTTGTTATCTCATGAATTTTGTTATTGTGATGGGAAGCTAAAACAGATAATAACTATCAAACAAGAATTATACAACTATCCAGGTAATATTATCATGTATCAAGTGTTTGCTATATACTAGTTACTCTAATAATAATTTTTTACTCATTGTGTTATTTACTTCTTATAATACACATCTTCTATGTGTATTAAAGAGGCTCAAAGAGGTTCAGTGGTTGATCCAAGGTCACACAGAAAATAAATGGCAAAGGCAGTTCAAACACAGAGGGCTGTTTGATGCCAAAGAATACGCTTTTAGTCACTAATACAACCACGAAATGTTCCCTAAGATCTGACACCTGTGCGAGTAATTTTGTGATTATGTCTACAGGTTTCATGGAGTCCCAGTCATCATTAAAGATAAAATGATACAGCCAGACATGGTGGCATGTGCCTGTAATCTCAATCACTCAGGAGGCTGAGGCAGGAGGATTGCAAGTTCAAAGTCAGCTACCGCAACTTAGTGAGGCCTTAAGTAACTTGGCGAGAACTTGTCTCTAAATAAAATATTAAAAAATGGTTAAGTGCCCTTGGGTTCAATCCCTGGTACAAAAAAAAAAAAAAAAAAAAAAATAGACAAAGATAAATTATAGAGATATACATATTTGAAATAATTTCTTTAATATCCTTTAAAACAGGACAATAGGAATCAAAGACTTAAATATTGTCACTTAAGCCCAGAAAGTTAAATGACATATAAAAAACAAAGACAGAGATGAGTTTGGTATTGGATCCTAAGGCCCCACTTCTCTATCCAATTCTCTGCATGCTAAATTATCTACCCAAAAGTGTTCCAGCTCAAATACGTTACTTTCCAAAAACCTTTCAGCTTACTTCAGGAATCACCAAGTCTCATTCCAGTCTAGGAACCATGTTCGTTGACTACCATCTGACACTATTTCTGGATTAGTATATTGAAAATGTCATCCCAGTGTCTATAAAGCCAACTTCTGCAGTTACTTAGACTTCAAGAAAATTTGGAAATCTAGGCCTACTTTACAAAATGCTCCTTCAACTCAAAGCAAAATAGAGAGCAGGTTCTGAGCCTCCAGTCTTGGCTGGAGATGAAGCTTTGGAAAGGCAGATTACTTACTCATTAGATTCTGGTTGCTTTTTCTGGATGAGATGTACTGAAGATGGAGACTGGGGCATTTCTCCCGTGGTTCCATGGTCTTAGTGGGAGAGGAAGGAATTCTTTTATGTCTATTTTACTGTTATTTCACACTGTGCCCCAGCTTTGTAGTCTGCTTTCATTACTCTAATTCACTAAGATCAAAATTGTCCTTCCTTTTCTCAGAAATTTGCAATACCAAGAAATGGAGCCAGGTAACCTCTGGGAATTGAGGGAGATATTGGTGAGTGTTAGAAACAGGTGAGGAGATGGGACATGAGAAGGATGACGTGATGTCTCTGTGAATGAGCTGGAGGCAGAGTGGGAGCATGCTTGTCATTTATAAAGACTTGAAGGAATGGGAGATGACAGCTTTGCTACCAGATCATGGTACATGAAAGCTTGAGAGTACATATGTAAGTTGCAAGAAGTCATATTAGGGATGACAGACATGACACTTTAAACAACAGCAAGCGATTGAAGGATATTTAAGTACATATAATATGAAAACAACATTAGTTGTTAAAAGAAGGTGAAAATGTTCACTTTTAATGTCGAAATAGGAAAATATTCTCCTTGAAATCCGTTAGCCATAGGTATGCATCTGAAAGGGCCTTATGTCTCATCTAAGGGCACTTTTTAAAAGAAAGCTTAAATGTTTCTTAAGGTGACGTTAACTTCAGGTAATAGACTAGCTAGAAAAAAATCTGGTAGCTGCATGGATTAGATCTATCAAATCCCCCCTGTCTTCCAACCTAAAGCCATTTCACTTATTCTTCAATTGCGCTTTTGAAGCAAAACCAAACCAAACAACAACAAAAATTAGGAAAGTGAGCATCCTGCAGCTCTACTCCATGGTGGTACTCTCTGCCCACTCTTTGTAACCTCCTCGGACAGTCATCACTTAGGCTGACTGGGATTGAGGAAAGGCTTGGTAGAAGGGAAATACCCCTCCAGCTAAGGGATGTGGGTTTTGGAATAAGGAAGCCTTGATTTGGATTCTGGTTCTGCCACCTACTTTTGTGTGACATTTCACAAGTTAGTTAAACTCCTGAGCCTCATATTTCTCAGTGATCCAATTAAGGATCATTAAACCCAACTTGGAATATATTGCATGGATCAAATTAGACAGTACTTGAAGAGCTCCTCACTTAATGGCTGTTATGTCACCCCATGCAGCACATCCCCCTCTCCCCCCCGCCCCACATTATAAAAAATGTTGGTTCAACCCCATTGGCTTAGTGTTACTTCTGCCTCCTCCCACCACACTGTCCTTGGGGGAATAGATTGCTGGTGATAACCAAAGTTGGGGAGGAAATGAAAAAAGTGAGAGAGACTGAATCAGCAGGATTCAATCATTCCTGCCCTCTGAGAACACAAGTGAAATCTGGAAAAGCTCAGTTTGGTTCTGACACTGCCACTCAAGTGGCTATGTAACTGCTGGGCAAGTAAATTATTTATATTTTTAAACAGAAGCATTGGAATAGACCTTTATAGTTTTATGCTTTTAAATTATTTCATCCATGAAATGGATAAACAAGATAGAGAAGTCATTATGTAAGACAGTGTTTGAAGGAACATTCTGTTCATAATGCAATTTTGCAAGTGGTCCTTCCAGAACTGACTGGTGTTTGGATGTCTGCACCGAGGTCTGAAAACCACTAACAAGATGTCTTGCAATAGCTCCATTCAGATCTGTGTCTGCCAGTAGGCCTCGTCTGCTGGTGCTTCCCAGTCATAGTCAAATAACTTCATTCATTTGAGGTGGATGTTGATATGCTTTGAAATCTCTGGGACAAGAAAAGCAGTATTTCCAGCCAAGGTTTGGTGAGTGAGAGAAAAATCTCCTTGACATGGAGATCTGACTCTATAATTCCTCTCCTTGATTTCATCATCTAGTTATTGCAAACTAAGAGATAAAATGAAATTCAGAAAAGTGAGTTTAGAGAGGACACAGAGGAAACATTTCCAGGGTAATAATAGGGGAAGCATGGTGTAGAGCATGTTTTTGCTGATCAAGCAAATCAGTGAACTGGCCTTGAAACAAGATGCTGTCCACATATGATTTCTCCCTGATAAAATTCTGATGGAGAAAAGGCAATGAGATGAGGCTGGGTTGGCCCGTGGAAATTTATTTCAGCCCCGCCTCTGGCACGACCTTAAGAGGTCCTCTAATCAGTGTTTGTCTAGATCTTGGTGGCCTCACTTCTGACTCTGATTCTTCTGATTTATCATTTTCTGTGCTTTCTATTTTCTCACATTCAAACATTATTTATTTCCTGAAATTATGGAATTTGAAAGAAACTTCTATTCTGTTGAGAGAATGAAAGGAAAGGTTTCACTGGATTCTTTCTCCATCCTACATGAGGGAGAATAAGAGTAGGATCAAAAGGAAGGGAAGGTAAACTGATGGGAACAGCATGAAATGTGATTTCTTGTCCTTTTTTGAGACAGCAGTAGGACAGGTGAGATGGATCTGGGTGTGAGATTAGTGAGGATGAGGCTTTGACCTGGGTGTTTACTGATCTCGTCTCTCCACCAGGCTGTGAGTACTCAGGCTAGCCTCTGGATTTAATTTTTTTTTTTTTTTTTTTTTTTTTTTTTTGTGATGCTAGGGATTGAACCCAGGGCCTTGTGCTTGTGAGGTAAGAACTCTACTAACTGAGCTATATCCCCAGCCCTCTAGTTGATCTTTAAAGCACACAACAGCTTCTTATTATGTACTGAATTATGCCAGTATCCCTCTTACACACATCCCCGATTTCCTGATGGCACAATGAGAGAGTGGAACTCTGGAGTAAAGAAGACTCTATGTGAATTTGTTTCTGCTTAAAGAAGAAAGAATTCTCATAATGAATTTTCATATTTAGTTAAATACCTCTAATGTATTTTCATACTAACTGTATGATAATTTTTTGTAGAACATTTTTATTACAGAATTATAATTATACATAGTATTTGGGTTCATTGTGACAAAATCATACATGCAAAGAATTTGATTTTAATCCCCATTGCCCCCTTTCCCTTCCCTCCTCCTTCCTCTTTTCTCTGTCCTCTCCTCTATTGACCTTCCTTTCACTCTTTATTTATTTATTCTTGATGCTATTTTCTACATATACATACAGGTAAAATTCTTTTTGGTACATTTATAAATGTATATGACATGATATTGCTAAATTCATTCCTCTTTCTACCCCTTTCCTCTTTCTTCCCTCCCTCTCATTCTCCTCTACTCCACTGATCTTCCCTAGATCTTTATGATATCCAATCTCTTCCCCTGCCACCTTCTTTCCCTTATTTTGCTCTAGCTTCCACATATGAGAGACAACATTTAACTCTTGATTTTCTGAGTCTGGTTTATTTCACTTAGCACTGTTTTCTCCACTACCATCCGTTTACTAGCAAATGCCATAATTTCATTCTTCTTTGTAGCTGAGTAAAACTCCATTGTATATACATACCACATTTTATTGATCCATTTATCTATCGATGGGCATCTGACCAGTTTCATAATTTGGCAATTATGAATTGTGCTGTTTGTTAAAGTTGTTATATTGCTATTGTATGCCAATTTTAGTTCTTTGGGATATATACGTTGGAGGGGGAGAGCCAGATCAAGTAGTTCCATTCCTAGTTTTTTGAGGTGTCTTCACACTGCTTTCTGTAGTGGTTTCACTGCTTTGCGGTTTTATCTGATTTCCTTGCAGAACGCTGAAATTGTCTGTTTACGTGATTGCATTCTGCCCTGGATTTTAAGCTCTTCAAATGAAGTCAGGGGTGTTCTTCACTCATTTTTATAGCCCTCATCCCTTATACTTCCCCATGCACACAGTAAGTGCTCATTTGTGTTTCTTGAACTGAGCTTGTCTACAAACCTAGTATAGTACTTGAACACTAGAAAAGCTCAATATAGTTGCTCTCAGCAGTCAACTACAGAAGTCTCATAACTTTAACCAAAAATATCCTTGCCTTTCAATTGAAGAATAAATTTGATTTTTTTTGTGTAGATAAGAAATGACTGTAACTGGAAATACTAAATAATTATAGAGTACACTCAAGGGAGAAAGACTGTTTCACTCCTATTTTTTTCCTACTATTGACTTGTTCAGCAATCCAACTATTACATTAAATTATTATCTTTTATAAAATAACATTTTTAAAAATAACATTACAAAAATAAATTATGTATACTTTGTCTTGAAGGAAAAATCTCAGTAAAACCCTTTGAATAGCAAGAATTCTTCTGGACAGGTAAAGTTAAAAAAGAAAACAAAAGTTTCCTTATTGTGTTTAGGATATCAGTTCCCCTCTATGTATTTTTCTTTCCATTGGTGTTTTCACATTTCCATTACTGGAGTGGACCTGTGGTGGCCACATGACGTTACATACAAAAGCTGACTGTAGGTTCTGGATATAAGAAGTTCAATGGAAAGAAAATAAGAATATATGAAGATCACCAAAGTGGCAGAATCAATTAATTTAATTAACTACTTTTCATTACCTTAATATGAATAATTAATATTTATTAAGAAGGGTTTCATTTCTTTCTTTTTTCACTTTTTTTTTTCTGGTCCATCGAAACAAGCCTCTTATCTATGCCAGACAGTTAAAAACAAAACATGACTTTCAGGGTGAAAAGGAAAAAATATGAATATAGTATCTGTAAATAGATTCCCAAAAAAGAGCATGGCTCTCCTGAAGTTTTTCCCTTCTCTCTCTATATAAATCTAGTACATCCTTGGAACATTTAGTGAATAGCTGAAATGAACAAAATTTTGTCTTACTTTCCCTTTTCCAAGAAGTTGTGCTGTATTTGTTGGAATGAATTTCAGTACTTCCTTCTCATCCTTGGATGATGTTACCATATAAACTTTCTCACAAGGTCAGCAGCCAGAGCTGGAGGATTTCTGGGGATACATGTTTTGAAGCCAAAGGTTTCTGGAATAAATAGGAACTGGGACACCAATATTGGCTCTTCTCTATACCATGGACTCTGGAGAAAAGCACTGTTTAAATGCTTAGTTTTATATTCTGTTGCCAGAAATTAATCAAATGGACAATGGATCAAAAATAAAAATGTTCCTGGAACAATTGAAGGTCAGTTTTGACCTTAGCTAATCTGGCAACTGCACTTGGATTTCTCAGACCCCACATTTGATCTTTGTATTATGCCTTGTACTTGGACTCACCCCTTCTAAGGCCAAGCACAGTTCATCTGGCTAGAATTTTTCCTGTGCAGCCTCAAAGATAAATGAAAACCTGACTCACTTCAAATCTTGCCAGTGTGTCTTTGTGTTGCATAAAAAGAAAGCAATAGTTTAGGCTGCCATGGATAGATTGATAAGATTGACTTGTAGGAATGATTTCCATATGGTGTAAGATCAGTTGCTCAAACACAGGGCAGTTAAAGGATCCTAAGTTTATTTTGTGTGTTCTGAAAGAAAAGACCCAAGAGAGAAAAGATACTAAGGCATATCAGTGATTCTCTATATAGATTTATATAGGCCTTAGTGAATAACCTATTCTTTAAACTCTCCAGGTCTTATCAAATGATGCTTTAAGGAAAAAATTGCCACTGATAGTATACACCAGTATTTTAAAAATAAAATATATGCATAAAGGAGGCAATTATTATCACATTTACATCAAATATAAGCACCTTTGATAAGGACTGTTGGGACTAATGACACGTTAGCTAACTCAGGCTGACTCCTTACTCCCTGGCAAGTGAGTAAGATCAAGGCCTCAAAGGCGGTTTCAAAAGTTAATGATGATAAATCGGACCAGCGTCAGGGATTGGTTAACAACAGTTCCGCAAACGTGATCAGCTTGTGCTTGCCATATAGTCCTATGGGACTCTCGCCTGCGTGACACACCCCCTGCCTTGCTGACCTTTAAGCTGATTGGTTCCCGCCTAGCCTCAACCCTACATAAAAGCTGTGTGACTTCTTCAATAAACGAGTTCCTGCTGTGACTGGTCTCCCTGACGCTCTGATTGTCCTCCGCCCGGAGGACAATGGTGCAGGCGGGCAGTCGGCCTACCTATCCCGGTCTGACCTTGTTGGGGAGTGTCCCCTTCCCTTGTCGCTGGTTGAGAAGAGCAAGGGGGCTAAAGACCCCAACAAAGGACCAGGAATTAAAAGTATGCAAACAACTGAACAAATCTGTAAATTTGGTCTCTTAAAGGTCACATATTACTAGACGTCTAAAATTTGATATGCATATTGTGTTAGTTAGCTTTGCATTGCTGTGACCAAAATACCCAATGAGAACATCTTAGGGGATAGAAAGTTTATTTTGGTTCACAGTTCAAAGGTTTAGTTCATGGTCATTGGAGTCCATTGCTCTGAGTCCTTGGTGAGGCAGAGCATCATGATGGAAGGGTATGGTGGAGGGAAGCTGCTCAGGAAATGGCAGCCAGGAAGTAGAGAAAGAGAGAGAGAGAGAGAGAGAGAGCGAGAGAGAGAGAGAGAGAGAGAGAGAGAGAGAGAGGGAGGGAGGAAGGGATCACAGGGAAGATGCACCCTTCTAGAACACACCACTAGTGACCCCTCCTCCAGTTACGATCCATATGCCTATAGTTACCACCCAGTCCATGCAAACTAGGATGGACTGATTAAAGTCACAGATCTCAATCCAATCAGATTACCAGCAAACATTCCTTGTGTTGACACAGGAGCTTTTGGGAGCATCTCATATCCAAATCATAGCATGTGTGGATATAAAATATAATTTAAAATATTATGTTGATATAGATAATATAATTTATTGTTATAAAGTTCCTATGGGGAAACGGAGGCTCAGAGTTGTCAATTGACTCTGGCCCAGGGGCTTTCATGCCTTGGACCTTACCTGACTTAGTACAGTTCTCTGTGTATATTTACATGGTTTTGTGTATATCATTTGCAGTAGGTTGCATATCATTAATATTAGAATATTAATATTTAAAGAGTAAAAATTAAGTTTGACTCATAGCTCTATTATCACATAACATGCTATATAGCTTAGCAAACAGTAAACACTTAATAATTCTTTGCTAAATTGAATTTATAAATACAAGTTAATAAATTGGTAACAGGGCAATTTTTATGCATAATAATAATATTCTATTAATTTATTTATTCACAAAACAATTACAATCTACATACTCCATGCCCTATCCTGTGTTAGAGTTGATATCTTTCCAGAAGAAAATCACATTTTATAGAGTGAGATAGGAATACATGTAAACAAATAATTACAATACTCAGAAAATCTTGAATTGATTATGTAAAGGCATATTGTAGAAATGGATGTTTTACATTAGATAAAACATGATTAAACATAAAAATATAACCATGATAAGCATGAATGTATCTCACATTTGACATGTGTATACTTCATCTTGCACCTGCAAATAGATAAGCGAGCAATAAGTTACACAAATTATGAGATAAACAGACTCTAAACCTGGGTATTTTAACATACATTTCTTAGAAATACAGAAGCTGCATATCAAACAAAGAATACTCACTGTTTTTCTACCACATGACATAAAGGAAACATAATTTCAAAGCATTAATATCAGATAAGCTGCATTTTCTGATTGTGATGCAATAAAATTCAAATTTAATATCAAAAAAATTCCCAAGCATTTTGAAATTAAATAACATATTACTGAATAGTCCCTAGGATAAAATAAAATAAAGGAAAAAGAAATAAAGGAATGCTTAGATCTGAATAATATTGAGATCACTACATATCCAAATTTGTGAGAACCTGTTAAAGGGAAATGTATAGCTTTCCATACATTAACTGGAAAGCAAAAGAGGTTGAAATAAGTGAGCTAAGAATGCAATTCAAGAAGTTGGAAAAAGAACAGAACAACCCAAGAAAAGGAATAAAGAATTTAAAAGACTACAGTAAGAAAATCAGTGATTACAAAATGTAATAAGTTTTTTTATATAAACTCATTATTTACAAGACAAAGAGACACCTCTGCAAATACAAAAGTATTAAACCCAAAAGTGTCTTGAGAAGAAATAGGAATTTTTAACAAATCAAAAACTGTCAAAGAAACTAAAATGGCAACCAAATACCTCTTCCCCAACCCCCAGGCCCAAATAGCCTCTAAAGTGAAGACTTATGAATTTTTTAAAAAATAGTATATGTTGTATAAAAGTTGAAACACAGAATTAAAATAAAAAGTTAAGGGTGTTTAACTCATTTTAGGAAACTCTTGATTTTAAGACTAGATAAAAACACTACTGAAGAAAATGAATTTACAAGCAGCAATATGGTAGCTCTTCATACTAGATTACTAAATAAAGTATTAGCTAACAAAATCCAAAAAATTGAATTAAAAATTAGAAATTATATGTACTGGTCAGGTAGTTTTATCCCAGGAACTGAAGCACTTTTATTTAACATTAAAAAATGTTAAATAAATGTTAAAAATGCCATTATCTATTAATGGCATTCACCACATAATAGATAATAAGAAAGAAATCATATACCATTTCATCTGATGAAGAGAAAACATCTAATGATGTATATCTTTTTGTAATATATATATGAAATATGCTACTAAAATAATAATGTATGAAATATAAAAATCTTATTGTTAGAAACAGATGGGAAATTATTTAAATTGGTAAAGTTTATATAATAAAAACTTACAGCAAATATTCCACTTAATGGACTAAATCAAGATGCATTTTCTTTAGAACTAGGGATAAGAAAAGAAACCTCCTATTATCACTATTCTTTTTCATAGGATTGGAAGACCCAAACAATGTTATATAGTCAGAAAAAATATAAAAACTGTGAAAGAGAATAATAATTTTTGGAGATAATCTTATCAGTAACCTAAAAATTAATTGTTAAATCAATAAATTATTAAAGTTAGTGAGTTTAGCCACATGCCTATAAGAGCAACTGACAATAATATCACATTTATCTGCATCAGTAATAACTCAAAACTATAAGAAGAATGGTATAACTCTCACAGTATCAACAAAAAATTTTAAGTATACTTGAGTTAATTTAACCAAGGATGCACAGAATCTCTATGAAGAAAACTCTAAAAGTAACAACAGTGATGGAAAATAATCTGAATTGATGGATATATCTTTTCTACCTACAGGTAGAATTATTTTACTTTATAAATCATCAGTTTTCCTGAACTTGACCTATAAGCTCAAAGCAGTCAAATAAAAAATTTTGAGATTTCATAAAGATAATCTCAAAAGTTTTTCATCTCATTTTTCATATGTAGTTCTTCAATCCAACTGGTAATACTTTCATATGGTGTAAAGTAGGGACTAATTTTATCCTTTTTCATAAAGAATGGCTAATTTCCAAGCACTTTTGATGTAATATTCCATTCTTTCCACATTTATTTGCAATGTCTCCAAGCTCCCATAAAAGAGGATTTATATTCAGGTTCAGTGATTCATTATGTTGGTCTATTTGTTGTTCTTGTTCCTGAAATGTATTCTGATCTCCCAAGAAATTTAGTAACTTTGCTATGGAGAGGAGGAAGTACATGGTTTGGATATGGTTTGTCTCCCTAAGTTCATGTGCTGGAAGCTCAGTCCCTAGTGTAACAATTATCAAGAGGTGGCAAGACCTTTAAGAGGCACATTGGTCATGAGTCCTCTACTCTCATGAAGGGATTAATAGAGTTCCTGTGAGAGTGGGTTAGTTGCCATCAAAATGGGTTGTTATAAGCTAATTTGGCTTCGTCAGCTCACTCTTCTGCTTATTCTCTTACCATGTGACCTCTTCTGAATGCACCTGCTTGCTTTTCCACCATTAGGCCCTCACCAGAAGCCAGAAGATGCTGGTACCATGCTCTTGAACTTCCAGAACTGTGAGCTAAATAAACCTCTTTTTTCTTTAAAATGACCTAAACCTCAGGTACTTTGTTATGGTAACAGGAAATGGACTAAGACAACAAATTGCCCCTGTTTTTTTTAAAAATTATTTTAGCTATTCTTGATCTTTTAACTTTTTATATAATTTTTGATTAACTTGACAAATTTTATTTAAAACACACTGGAATTTTGCCTTTGAAATTTTATTTGGATTTTTTAAGGAACTTTGGAAGATGACATCTTTAGAATACTGAATCTATTCATCTATAGTCATCATTGTATTTTAACATTCTTTTAGTTATTCTATATTTTTCATAAATATTTGTAACTTTTCCCATGAAGATCTTGCGTACCTTTCTTTTGATTTATTGGAAGTTTTAGTGTTTTCATGAATGGCATTTGAAAAGTTATGCTTAAATATAATTTCTACTGGTGTATTTAGGAACACTAGATTAAAAAATACTGTTTATATAAACTGATAATTTCATTGAGCTCTCATATATTAATTCTAAAATTTTGCCTATAGATTCTTTGTGTTTCTGTATAGACAATTGTCTAATATATAAATATTGACAGTGCCATTTTTGCATGTTTTTTACTTTAAAATGATATATCTTAAATTTATCTTTCTTGTTTTGTTGCCCTGGTAGGAATATGGTAGACCGTAGTTATCCTTGCATTGTTCCTAACTTGAAAGAAAATGATTCTAAGGTCTCTTTGATTATAATGTGATATGTTTTCAGTTTTTTTTATAGATACCCATTAACAGGAGGATAATCTTAATTTGTTATTACTTTTAAAATTATCAAGTGGTGTTGAATTATATCTATTTCTTCTTTATCAATATATCATTGGTTTTCTCTCTACTCATCTCTCAATATGATGAGAGACTGATATTCTAACATTAGGCCATCTTCGTGAATTAGAATGTTCACAATTCATCAATTTTTGCTAATACTCTTTAAAAAAAATTTTACTAAAGTTTCGTTAGAATTTTATTTGGAATTTTCAAATCCGACTTGACAAGTGAACTAGGCCTCTATTTTCCTTATTATACCCTTGTCTTGTTTTGATAGAAAAGTAACCCTGGCCTTATAGAATGAGCTGCAGAGATTCTCCTCCTTCTAATTTTCTGTTATAATTGATATAAAATAGGAATTTTTTAAATCATAAAAATGCTTCAAATATTGTTTCTATTTTGACTTGCAATTATTTTAGTAGTGTTAAAAATTTGCTGAACACATTGTTTTAAAAATCTTTTGATATTGACTTCTAATTTTATTGCATGTTGGTTAGTGAATGTGGTGTCTATGTTATTTATTCTTTGGTATTTTTTAAGACTTACTTTCTTTGCCTAGTATGTGATCATTTTTTTTTTTTTTTTTGGATTTGAATTATATTTAGTTATTTATTTTTATTTATTTAATTTCTTAAAAAAGAGATGCCAAAGAGTTGTTGGATATGCTTATAATATAAAGCATTTTATAATAAGCTAAATTCTCCAGTACAATCTCTCACTGGGTGCAAATTAAGCAAGCTAGATACTGCATTTATTTGCTCAGGTCATGGGTAACTGCCACTTGGCAGAATGGCCCAAATGCAGAAATAAATACAAAGATAAGAAATTGGGCTTCTAAACTAGTTAGCTAATAAATTGCCATTTCAATTCCCTAAATGATTTCCTAGTGACCAGAAAGCTGACATAGATTCTGAACTCCCATCAAACTTCTAGACCAGAACATAGATGCTAGTAGAACAACTGATAATTTTGAAGATTGATAAGATTGAAGATGAAATTTTAAAAAAAAATTAGTTAACTTCATTCACCCCTTAGGCTAAGGAGTTAGTCAATTTTTCTGGGAGGGAATGTGGAATGAAATGATTCTATATTTTAAGGGTTCACTCCAAGAATGGACTTAGAAGTACATTATAGAGAATGCTGCTGGTTGCAGTATAATGGATCAAGATAGTTATTTGCTACAGATTACTTTGCAGGAATAGCTACAACTGTGCAGATTCATTGGAAACTCTAGACCGGATTTAAACCTATGTCTAATCATGTCATTTTTCCACTAAATCACTTTTCACTGATATCAGAGGAACTCTAAAATCTGTGACATGGCCTAAGCATCCTGCCTAATCGTGCCCTTGCGTGCCACTCTAGCCTTGGCTCTTGCTAACGTGCTCTAGCCACTCAGGCTCCTTTCATTTCTTCCAATACCCTAAGCTCCTCTCCACCTTGGGTTCTTTGCAGATACTAGCCCCTTAAACAAAGATACTCATGTTCCACTTGTTAAGTGGCTAACTCTTGTACATCTTTGATGCCCCATATTAAACTTCCTTAATCTTCCCTAACTTGGAGAGGAGGTCAGGCCTCTTTAATACTCCCCCCCCCCCCCTCTTTTTAGTACTACCCCTTTACAGGACTCAACAGAGTCATAATTGATTACTGATGTAGTCAACTGCTTAGATTATCTCCCCCACTAGACTGCAAGTTTCGTGATCAAAGGGACTTCATCTGTTTTAATCCTTCTGTATCTCAAAACCTAGTACTGTCCCTGATACATGGTAGATTGTGGACAGTGGCAACTTGAACCTTGGTCCCTGTTTCCTTCATGGCTGCATTTGCACTGGGAACTTCCTATGCAAAAGTGTGATCAATTTTTATAAATGGTACCTATTTGCCTAACAATTATTCTTTAATTGTTGGATGTAGAGCTGCATATATACTTATTTTAGCAAGCTTATTATTGAATTATTTATTAATTGAATTATTCAAAACTTTTTTGGCCTTATTGTTATTTTTGTCTTCTTTATTAACCCATTAAGGATTAAAATCTCCAGTTCTAATTGCAGATTTATCAAATCTGCAGTTAGATTTCTCAAATTTGCAGTTTTTACAATTTTTGCTTCATATGTTTTAAAGATGTATTTTTAGGTGCTATGAATAAATTGAGAATTTTCATAGTTTTGATCAGTGAATTTTTCTTCTAATTATCATTCAGTGTGTCTCTTTGTCTAAAACAATACTTTCCCCCTCAAATTTTCTGGTAACTTATATTAATTTAATTTAGTTATAATCGTTTTCTTTACCTAAATATTTGGTTGATAGAATTTCTTCAATTTCCTTTCTTCATATTTTTATAAATCTTTATATCTTGTTTAACTGTCTTGTTAAAGCACATTGAGAAAGTTTAAAAATCAAGTCAATTTACATTTGGTATCATTAGTGAAATATTTAGATTTATTTCTAAGATTTTATTTTGTGCTTTTCTTTGTTAAATCTTTTATGCTTATTTAAAATTTTCTCTTTAATGATTCCATTGGTTTATGTGACATTTCTTTTTTCCGTTTTATCCCTTTATTAACTTTAAAATTTTACATATTATATCGAATCCTTACAAGTGTTTCCTTGAATTACTAATATTCATATTTAGCATAGCACAATCCAAACTTAACCAGTACCTCTACATACCTCTTGAACAACACAAGGTTGTTAAAAGATTTCAGTGCTTATTGAAGTGTTCCCCAAATCAGTGACTATTATCATTAACGCTTCGTACATGGTCATTGTTCATGTATCTTTAGCAGTCTCTTTGCATTCATTTTCTTTTTCTTTGTACAATTTTCTGAAGTATATCTTCTGCCAGTAAGTATTTGTTAGTGGTAAGCAAATACAATAGATCTCTAAAATCTGTATTTTTTGTCCTTCCTCTGAAATGATAGTTTGGGGAGGAATAAAATTTTAGTTTGAAAGCTGCTTCCCCTCATACTTTTAAGATGTTTCTTTTCATCATTTTTCTGGATCCTTCTGATGCTGTTGTAAAATCTGAGGTGAGTCTGATGGTTTTTCTCATCAATGACTTTTAGATTTTTTCTCTAATTCGTTGGCATTACGATTCACTATGATGTAGGTCTATGTGGCTGCATTTTATTTACATGGCTGGCAAGTGTGCTTTTCTGCTCTGATAATTCATGTCTTTCTTCAATGCAGGCATATCTTAAAACTTTATTTCTTCAAATATTGCCTGTTACACCATCTTTAGTGCCTCCCTCAACTTTTACTAGTTTTCGTTGGATCTTCTTCTTACTATGTCCTCCATATGGTCCATTTTTTTATCTCCTTGCTGAATTATGAGTAGTTTGTTAAAACTTCCTTTTGTTCTGATTTTCCCTTTTTGTTTATTATATCTCCTGATTCATGCTCTTGATGGCTAGTCTTCTCATGTATTTTGTAACTTTGGATAATGAGTTTATCTTATTTGGGCTGTTATTAAGTTCCCAAGTGAGTAGAATTTCATGTTAATTTATCAACTTGGAATTTTTTAACACAAATGTGGTATACATTTAGAACCCAGTGTCATCTGCAGACTCATTCGAATCTCATGTGAGATTGTTTTTCCCCTCCACATACAAACAAGCATCCATGCAATCTTTGTTTTGGTAGATAAACTTTTTTTCTGGTTATTTATTATCTTGTTTTTGCAATAATACTTATTGCATATTAATCTTGTTGTACACAATGTGCTAGCTGCTAGCTACTTTCAATACAAAGATGTGTCTAAAACGGATCTCAAGTGTCTCAGTGTGCACAAGAGCTCAGCTGGTTACTTAGATATCACAGTAGCAAAAATGTACAGGCATCTGAATGGCAAGATTTAGTATCTCCGCAAGAGTTAATTATTAGGCTTAGTCTGTATCAAGGCCTGCAGACTGTACTTCCTTCTTCAAACTCCCAAACAAGAGAGTTTTGTTTGTATGTTTTTAACCTTTCAAAGTGGAAGGAATGAAAAATTGGCATGGTCTGTCTGTGATGTTCATTTCTCTAGCCTTTGAAAAATTCCTCAGCTCAACCTAACCTGGAATAATGACCTTTCTCGTCAGAGGTCTGCCATAATGCAGTTTCAATTTAGGCCACTTATAATAAATAAATAAAAAAAAAAGAGTGAACAGATAGATATTAGAGGCTTACACTTCATTAGAAATGGTTATATGGGTAAATGCAACAAAAGATGCTAATCGTCACCTTTCTTTATGGCTACTAGTTTATCCATCTGTATTAAACTAGTAATGAAAGATACATACAAGGATGCATTTAACTGTAATAATAAAACCAGTGTCTCACAGCTACTTCCTATGTCCAAGTGTTTTTATAGCTGCTTTTTCAGCTACCCATCTCCATTTTCCAGTAACATATATTATTTTTAGACATTGACTAACCTCACTCATTTATACTGATTTCTAATTACAGACATAATTTGCTTCTATCATGGAGTAAAAATTCATTTTTAGCATAAGAACCATTTCTCTTGAATTGGTTCATTAAAATTTTTTCAATTTAATGTGACATTCACCATCATTCATTTTTCAAACCATCTATTTATCAAGCCCCTCTTATGTACAGGCACTGGTTTAGGTACCAAGAATATAACACTGAGCAAAGCAGGCAAAACCTCTGTTCTCAGAGATTGAGTCTAGTAGAGGAGACAAACAATAACCAAATAAAAATGTCAATTTATATGATAGGTCAATTTAAATGCTAAGAGAAAACAGAAAGATTAGAAGAATGGCTGAGAGGGTCTGCACCTGTTCACATGACCTTCAGTTAACTTCATATTTGGTTGTTCTTTGGGTTAGTTCACCCCATCTACCCCAATCGGATAGTCATCGCTGTGCTATGCTAATGAGAAAGATTGGTAGATCTCTATCCTGGTGGAATGCAAATTTTTGTGGCATGAGATTAACATGAAAATACATGATTATAAATTTTGATAAAATTTATGAAAGAAAAATACTATTAATAAAGTACATGGCAGAGGATCTGGACTTACTTCAGGAGGCTAGAAAACAATTTCTTTAAAAAAATTTCATCTGCAATTGGAGATATAAATAAGTGTTAAATGAATAAAGCAGGTGGGAAGAACAGGAAGAGTTTCAAAGACCTAAGGACAGTAGCTGTACAGGTCATAAGTGAAATGAGGGCTGGAGTATTTATTGATAGACATATGATGAGGCTGGAGAACTGGGCAGGACCATGTAAAAGTGCAAATGACCTGATTTAAAAATAAATCTTAGAGGAAACTGGAAACATTGAAGAAATTTAAGAAGGAAAAGAGAGACATAATCAGATTATGGTTTTAAATGAGTCTGGCAGCACTGTTGGAAATGGATTAGAGAGGGGTAAGGGCTAATGCAGGGACATCAGTGAGGGGTAGGAGCATTAGGGTAGTCCAGGTTCAGGTGGGGTACCTTCAGCTAAGGTGATGTTTAAGAGGGAGCAGGAGGGGGAGGCATGTGCCATTCATCCAGGAGGTAATGGTGAATCGATGAATGCAGGGATGAAGGTGTGGCATCAAGGACCAATTGATGCTCATCTAGAGTAGTCTCATGGTTTGCAGGGAGAAATGAAAATGGGTACAAACAATTGAAGTGTTTTTGTGACAGCTAGATAGAGTTATACCATCTGAACTGGAAATACAAATTTTGGAGTCATCAGCTGTGCAATAAAATATTTATTTTTTCAATGTAAATGCAAACATCCCTATCCTGAAAGGTTCCTACCTGTCTTTCTCCACAGAATAAACTCTTTTTATTCAGGGATGGATAAAAAGGTTGAATCCTTAGGAATAAGTGACTGTCATTTCCTTTTTACTTATTTTTTTAAAAAAAACTTCTTAATGAGTAATAATAAGACCAAAAACATATTGCACAATTTCAACAAAATTATGTTAAATATAGAGAGTTTAAACTACATGAGTCCGGGTGTGATTTACATAGACTAAGCAATCAATCCATGTTTGTTGTTTGATAAAGTAACACAGAGTATTGCTAAATCACTTTCTTAATGAGAGCTTATACTTGAGTTTGTTTTAAGAAACACAACTGTGACTATAAATACTTCTGTGCTTCCCTCTAAGAAGACAAGTGAAAACCCTTCCCACCTGGGGGCTGGCTTTGTCTACACTAGCAATTCAGTGACCTGGCAAAGTTACAGCTTGTCACTCAGGCTTTGGTGGGTCGTGGGCTTTCTCAGCTAGTAGAATTTGGCAAACACCAGGTTTTTCGAGAGAGGCAATGTGGAAAGAACTTTGTAATTTTTCAATTTTGCTAATGCTTTTAACCACTTACCTTCCCACATACTTTGTTTCAGGCAAATTAATTTACGAATATCTTATATTTTCCATTCCCTCTAGGGACCAACGGCTTGGCATGAATCCCAGTCCTAATAGCCTCATGGAATAAGGAGTCATGTGGAGTGACCAGAAACAGACATGATTTAAGAGGCAAGTTCAAATTGTTATTAAGGGAGGGGATGGAGAGAGCGAACCAGAGGGACAGTAGTGCGTCCTGGATCTGAGGGTGGACTATGAGGCTGTAGATGGGAAATCAAAAATTGAGATCAGCATTCAGTCTGAGCCTAAAGTAAGGATATCAGAAAGAGGAAAAAGTCCAGAAGTTATTGCAGTGCACAAGCACGTCTGGAGTTTATTCCAGAGCTGCTGGAAGGTGGCAGGTGGTGTTTAAGGATTCAGGATCATCTCAGACACTGGGTCCCTATGCTTCATATCACTCCAACCTTTTGAAATGCTTTCTGTTTTCTTTGCCCACCTGAATCCTTCTGTTTTCTGTGAACCAGCTCAAGTTCTATTTCTTGTGAGACCACTGATAAAGTATTTGATTGTCCTCAGAACAATTTGGGTAAACATATGTTTCCTAATAAAAATGCCAAGTTTTTTCAGTTTGTTTGTATTTAGAGGCAAATTTTACAACCTTTTATGGGTCTTTCTCAGTAATTTTAGGAAATTTTAAAAAATACTTTAGCTTTTGAAAAATTCCTACTTGTTTTTTAGAAAATAATTATTTAAGATGCTCTCATTATATTTTTAAATTTAATGTATCACACGTTCATTGCCTGTAAGCCTACCTGAGGTCAGGGATCATAATTTACCTATATAGCTTCATAAGGTTAATAATAATAATAGTTACTACTTCTCAAGTGCTCATTCTATTCCAGTTACTTCACTTGTCTGGTCCTGATTTTCAAAGAAACTGTTCCAGGTATGGGTGCTATTGCCATTTTAGGCATAGAAAGATGAATTTGTTCAGAGAAAGAAATAGTGAATGCTGGGATGGCAATCAGAACTCAGATCTGAACTTTTTCCTTACTCCAGGATACCTTAAAGTCATTGGTTTAATTAATCAAAATTGTTGGTTACATGGTTTATGGCCTTTATTTCCTGGAGATTCTGTGATCATCTCTAGAACACAGGAGCCTGAGAGAGAGAGAGAGAGAGAGAGAGAGAGAGAGAGAGAGAGAGAGAGAGAGAGAGAGAGAGAATGCACCACCCCAAAAGGCAAACATTTTACGTCTCCTATTTCACAAGGGAAGAAAGCTCTAGTTTCTTTCTTCACTTTTATTTTTATCTGTCTTCTTCATTTCCTTTATTATTCTCGGTTCTTTCCCTTGTTCATAAACACTGGTCTATATAATTTTATTTTCTTTTATTATACTTCAATCCTTCCTCTCACCTCCCTGATATAATTTTCCATCAGAAAACCTTCAGTCAAACTTAAAACTTTCTTTTTTTTTACTTAAAACTTTTCTGAAGATTCTTTAGATAACTAGCTGAATTCCAAAAATTAATTTGTCTAGAGG
This sequence comes from Sciurus vulgaris, assembly GCF_902686455.1. NCBI lineage: Eukaryota > Metazoa > Chordata > Mammalia > Rodentia > Sciuridae > Sciurus > Sciurus vulgaris. The sequence goes on from NC_136465.1 coordinate 83,763,124, forward strand.
GAGCTTATTTGTATGGTTTTCCTTGAGGTCAAGGATCAAAGGTTCATAAGGCTAGTAATAATAATAGTTGTTATTTATCCAGTGCCCATTATATTCTAGATACTTCGCCTTTCTAGTCCTCATTTTTGCAGAAACTCTTCCAGGTGTGGGTGATATTACCATTTTAGGCTTAGAAAGCCAATGCATATTCCCAATGTGTGTCACATGCTTTTTTTAAAAAAATAGACAAATGCATAAATTGATAGTGGTAGTAAGGCATGATGAGTGCTGTATTAGCCAGGTGTATTACCATGTACTTGGGAGCTCAGAGGCCTGAGGGAAGCTCCAGAGAGACTCATCTGTGGGGCCCTTGATGGCAGAAGAGTGGCTGCCAGCTAGGGAAGGCAGGGAGGATATTCTAGATAGAACGAACAGCTCGTACCTTAGCACACACCAGGAAAAAAAAGGAAAATCAAAGAAATCTCGTGCAGTGCATGCCCTCTGATAACTTTGGAATATTTCCCTAGTATAACAATTGATGCTTGTTCTGTGCCAAATGCTTAACCTGGGCTATTTCATTAAACCTTACAATAAACTACAGGGTTAATTCTGTTATTATTCCCATTTTACATTGTAGAAACTGAGGCACATTGAAATTAGGAAATTTGTGAAAATTTGCAGTTAGTGAGTAGAAGAATCGGGCTGTCTGACCTCAGAGTTCCATGCCTAACTACCATGCCATGTTGCTTTCTACATGCTCTTCCACGTTCTTATTGGAGAACAAGAGACAGTTATTAATCCACGTATTTGTGGGGGTCACTTGTGTACTTCCCTAAACAGAAACTTCTATGTTTTAATAGCACTTCACAAAATCCCCTAAAAAGAAAAGGAAAAGGCAGACCCAAAAGGAAAGGAAAACCCTGAGAGGTGGAAGAATGAGGGCTTAAAACAAACTCGATTCTGGATTTAGTTACAGTAATGGAGACCCTGTTGGGGCAGGAAGTGATAAGGCCACTGTCCTTAATTAAAACAGGACAGTGAGTGCCAAGAACCATGGAATGCAGGACTCAGACAGAAATGTGTCTTGTTCCCTGGGATTTGTGTGCCAACTTTTATAGAAGGAGGATGAAAGATCTTACCAAGGTTCAGGTTATTATTTTTAGGTCACATTCAGCTTATGATACTGTTAGCTGCCTTTAAGAATTTTCTTGTATTCTCAGCATAATTATTCACAAAGGAGTCAGCTGTCGTACATGAATCTGGACTAATAATCACATATTAGAGCCCCAGATTCCAAGGGCTTTTGGAGCAGATTTGTGTGAAAAGGAAGTGAGAAGGAGGATGTTTATTTTTAATAAAGAGACCCTGCCCTAACTTCCTGACCAAAAACCAGTCTAGACTTGTTTTTTTTTTTTCCATTTTACACAATGTCCGCAACAACAGAACAAATTTATTAAAACCAAACAAACTGGGGGCTGTGTTCTGGCACAGAAAGCCAGACAGAAATAGGCTCAGTTGCTTTGGAGTTGAGACTAGTGACTGATTTACAATCCAGTAGTAGATTAAAGCTGCATTGGCCTTAACTGAACCAAGGTTATTTTCATTATGAGTATACAATAGAGAGGCAAAATGTCTGGGCTGGTGCCTGGGCATGGACTAGTCAATTCATCAATTCTGCCTTCATTTTCTTTTCAAAACCCAAAATGTTAAATTAGAAAGAACCTTTACAGTCATTTTCCCATAACCCTATTTTACATGGAGGAAATTGAGTCTCAGAGAAGTTAGATGCCCTCTGCTTCCCATTCACAGCATTGGATTAGAACAGTGTAACACTAAGTTACTAGGCAGTACCCAAGAATGGGGTAGATTTGATTTTGACTCTGTTGCCTGGGAAAGTAAGTTCTGGAACAATTCCATATGCACACACTGGGACACTTCAGGGAGCCAACTCTCTATTAGTTGGTAGGCTGTGTTTGGGGATTATTTCATTTCTCTCCTCTTTCTTTAGCCACTTTAGGCTGCTTTCTGAGTCTTTGGCATCTAGACAGAAGTGGGTGGGTGTGTCTATGGAGATCTTGTTCAAAGGAGTTTCTGAGCTCAGGCCAAAGTCCATGTGTATTTTTACATTTCAGAATGCTTTCTACTCTTCGGATCATTGGATTCCTACTCTATGCATGTGAGGAGAGATAAGGTTAATTTTAACTTTATTTCACGTCAGAAAAATGAGACACGGTGATGTTCACAAGATGACATACTGAGTTTAATGGGAAAGTGAGATTAGAACCCAAACATTCCCTGCCTCATTCTCCTTCTTTACTGCAGACCAAGCCCTTCCACCAATCCCGCCATTAATATGAATTACAGAATTTGCACAATAAGTGAATATTGAAAGGTATATGTGCTTCTACATTCAAGTTTACAAAAGATGTTCCTAGTTTATTTGCTTTATCTTTGGAGCCAGTTTGGAAGAGATATACAGCACTTGGAACGTAACAGCCAGATCTTTTCAGGACTCTGATGTTTTACTCTTTGTGCCTTAAGAGACAAATCCTTTCCTGGACCTTTGTGTGATGAAATGTATGTCATCCCTTACTTACATGTAGAAAAATGAAACTAGACCCCTTTTACCAGATAAATATCAACTGTAAATGAATTAAAGATTGAAATGTAAGACCTGAAACTATGAAACTAGTAGAAGAAAACATTTGGGAAAATGCTTCAGGACTTTGGTCTGGGCAAAGACTTTTTTTGAATATGACCCTAAAAGCATAAACAACAAAAAGCAAAAATTGAGAAATAGAATTACATCAAACGAAAAAGCTTCTGTGAAGGAAACAATTAACAGAATCAAGAGATGATGGACAGAATGGCAAGAAAATATTTGAAAAGTACACATCTGCCAGGGGACTATCCAGAATTCATCAGAAATTAAAATAACTCAATAGGAAAAAAAACGGAAAAATCCAGTTTAAAATGGGTTAAAGAACTGAATAGACATTTCCCAAAAGAAGAAATGCAAATAACCATCAGATTTATATTTAAAAAAATGCTTAACATCACTAACCATCAGGGAAATACAAATCAAAACCTCAAAGAGATAAACCTCACCCTTGTTAGAATGGCCATTAAAAGCACAAGAAAACGAAAAATAAGTGCTTGACAAGATGCGGAGGAAAGGGAGCTCTTACACACTGTTGGTGGGAATGCAATGAGTACAGTCATCAAGGGAAATAGTATGGAGTTTCCTTGAAAAACTGAAACTAGAACTACTACACAATCCAGCAATTCCACTCCTGGGTGTATATCTAAAGGAAATGAAATCAGCGGGTCGAAAAGATCCTTCACTCCCAAGGTCACTCAGTATTATTCACAATAACTGGGATGCAGAACAGCCTAAATGTCCATCAGTTGATGAATGGATAAAGAACATGTGGTATACATACAGCCACGAAAAGGTAGAATCCTGTCATTTGTGATAACAATGACAGAATGGGAGGACATTATGTTAAGTGAAATAAGCTCTAGAATCTAAAAATTTGATCCCACAGAGAGGTGAGTTCAAATTATTATCAAGGGAGGGATGCTTGATGGTTATTATGGATTTCCTGATTCATTCATTAAAAGTGAAATAGCAGCCACCAGACTGAGGAGAGGAGGAGAAACAGGACAGGGAGAGGCTGGTGAGGGGGTACAATCTATAGTTAGATAGTAGCAGGGAGTTCTGGTGTTCTTTGGCATAGTTTGATGAATATTGTTAATAATAATATGTTGTATATTTCAAAATAGCTAACATTTAAGATTGTGAATGTACTTACTATCAGTAAATAATTTAGATTTAAAATGATAAATAGACTGATTACATGTATTTGAACATTATACAGTATTACATGAATCAAAACATCACATTGTAATCCATACATATGTACAATTATTGTGTCAATAAAGAAGTACTCCACCTCTGACTTTTAAAGCACAACCAATTTCCTGTGTCAGATTATGAAAATTTAGATGTCTTAAATAAGCAAAACCTATGGTAGTCCTTTAAGAACTGAGCAGAGAAGTAACTCTGATAGGAGCAATTCCTGCTTACAGAAGTAACTTTATTCTTAGGAAATATCCCCATTCATTTGAAATTTCTTCCTTTTCATACAGCTGTGACCACTTTGCTCCCATCCTAGGGTCTCAATCTCTCTATAGAGAAAAACCCTTTTTATCTTGAAGAATTTCTGCATATCTGTTGATGTAAGGGGTGTGTCCCTTACAGAAACATGGTCAGGAATTTGCAGAAGAGCATGAGAATTTAATATCAGCTCTACAAACAAAGCACTTTTTGCTGTGGTTTGGGTTCTATTCTGGTTTTGGTGACTAAGAACTGTAACTAATATATGGCCTCTTCCAAATATGTCCCTTTGGAAATTCTGCTTGATGGTTATCACAGATTTCCTCATTCATTCATTAGTTATCTTGGAGACAAAGTACTTTAAAGTTTAGTCCTAAAATTCTTCTCTCCTTAGAAGTTGAATACATTGTGCTTAAAGCCGGACATTTTGAGAGTCAAGTGAAATTGTGTTTTGTGACTTCAGCTTTCTAGAATTTGCTAATGCTATGATACTAAGTTATAATTATAACTGTGTAATTAGAATCACACAGTTTGGGAGATGGTGAATTTCTTTTCAAGGAAGCCAACCCTGAGGATTTGAATATTCTGTAATTTGGCAAATGGGAAAATGAGATGGTGGAAAAACTAGAGGGTCATAGGCTGATGATGGTTCTCAAACTATAGCTTTAGTAAATTGCATTTTTAACACTTGGTCTGGCTTCCATCATTCCATCCAGACTTAACCTTATTGGCTAAGGTAGAATCCTGTCATTTGTCATAACCATGACAGAATGGGAGGACATTGTGTTAAGTGAAATAAGCTCTAGAATCTAAAAATTTAATCCCACAGAGAGGTGAGTTCAAATTATTATCAAGGGAGGGATGCTTGACTGTTATTATGGATTCTTTTCCAAACACCAACTGGACTCAACAGGGCATTGATTCTCTGGCCTTTTAACTCTCACCTTACGAATCAATATCTCATTATTGACCACTACCATTCTTACATTTCACAATCATGAAAATACCTTGCCACAAACCACCCTGCCTTCCATGAACACTGAACATTTCCACTTGTTGACTGAGTTAAACTCTTTCCTCTCCATCTCTGGTATATCATTAGTGGTGTTAGGCGGAAAGAGCTTGTGGAGTGAAGAGAGTCAATCCAAGAGAGGCTGCAGGTCTGAGGAATTAGATCATAAGTGATTATTTCGCATTTTCACTTTGTGACATGTTTTCCAAAGTGTGTTAGAGTGAAGGTTATGTGACTCACCAAGAAGTACCCTTTGGGACCAGTATAATTCCGATGGTCATGTTGTAAATGGTGGAGATTACTGGACAAGGCAGAACTTTTGATGTTTTTGATATGTATCTATTTTCCTCCAATATTTCCTTTCCTGACCATTCCTTTTTTTTGTGATCAGCCCTGATATAATCATTCAACTTGTCTGAAACATGTCACTATATGGAACAACATCCTAGGAAGAGGTGGAGATAAAGGAGACAGATGCCCATGAGTTTGTAGGAAAGCAACAAAGGATGGACCATAGAATGGGTAATTATTAGCAAGGAGAAGGACATACCAGATGGGATGAGGATCCAGAAGTGGAATCAGGAAGATAAGACACTGGTGATTGTAGACATTCAGGAAAGAAATATTTAACAACAAATGTGAAAGGCTCTAAGCCTTTTAGTTTGTTCAAATGAGCATAATGGTCAGAATTTAAGAGGTAAACTTATCATCAGTTTTTGCTAACTCACAATTTACTAGTCAAGTCTTTGCCTTCTCTTTATTAAGTAAATGTTATCATCATGGATATATTTGAATATTTACTAAGTACATTAGAAATTTAGACCATTCTTTAGATTCCCAGTGAGTTTCATATTTGTCCTGTACTGGGGAATCAGAAGCCTGGGAAGGAAAAGGAGTATAGTCGACACTAGACTATCTGGGACTTGTTTTGTTCCCTGATGCATCTTTATCTTTGGTAGATAACTCAATAAATGTTTGATGAAGGGATAAGTGAGTGTGAGAATGAATGAATACTCTTGTATTGCTGTGGGAAGTCTGATCTAATTGTGTTTGTGAGGACAGCAGAGATGCATGTTCTCTAACTCCATCCCAGTGAGGGTGCACCTCTCTCTCTCTCTCTCTCTCTGTCTCTCTCTCTGTCTCTCTCTCTCTCACACACACACACACACACACACACACACACACACACACACACAAAACAAAAAATTTCACCCTTTCCTCATTCTTTTGCATAACATTGGTGCAGTAACCACAGTAGTTTGAAAGAAAACAATGCTCTAGGCTTATGCTGAGCCTCACAGATTACTCACTATCTCTTTAGGACAGAATCCCTCTTCCCCCACCTGCTGGGCATGTTGGCAGCTGACAGCTCTTAGCTGAGTTTCACCCACCCATCTCCAACCTGGAAATTAGCCTCTGCTGAAGTGAGCCATCTTGCCATCCAGCATGCCTCTGTCTGATGTGTATCCCTCATCAAATGATCAATGCTGGGTATAGGTATAAAGGCCTATCCTTATTCTCTAAGTTAGGACAACTTCAGAAGGACATCATAGCCCCATCATTACTGTGATGCTGACATAGTCCAACTTTTTCTTCCTTCCAATTCCACTTCTTTCCTACAGGTTCCAAGAGCACCCCTCCCCCCCCCAGTAGACTTCCTATAAAGGAATTTAGTCCCATATTTTTTTTTCCTGGGAAACATAACCTATAATACAATATGCTGATTTTTTTTTTAATTTTTACTTCATCACAGCTTAAATTATGTCAAATATATTCTTATTCTTTTTCCTGGGAAACATAATCTATAATACAACGTGCTGATTTTTTTTTTTTAATTCTTACTTCATCACAGCTTAAATTATGTCAAATATATTCTAGATTTTCTTCTTTAAACCTAGGCTAACTCTATGTTACCGTATTAAGACCAGTGGGTCTAATGTAGGAATTAAATCCTGCTATTAAGACTTGGTATGATTTTTTGGACAGTTCAACATTAAAGTTTAAATTCCACACAACTTTTTGGATCCCATAGAAGCAGTTTATGCTCCTAACCCTTCCCTCAGCCACCCTCTCCTGATGACTCAGTTTTTTCATTGTCAAGCCCACAAAAACAGGACCTCTGGTTCCAGAACAGGAAGAAAAAAGTGACCTATCTCATGAATGATTTGAATAAGAGTAAATTTGTCTCATATGCACAGGGATATGATTTTATAATCCACTTGTTTCTTTGTTTCTAAAGGACCTTTTCTCCAAAGGTTCAAAACTCAAAAGATGTTGTTCAACTCCCCCCTTTTTCTACTCTCCAGGTCTCGCCATGTAAAGGTTCTACAATTAGGAACCATGGGTCAGATTCATGCCACTTCCTGTTTTATTTTTCTTTGCTTAGAAAACAAGATATTTTTAGAAATGTGAAATAAATAGGGATGGTTCCAAATTCAATTGTGAAATAAAGTTTGTCCATGATGAGCCTCTTCCCTTTTGTGGTGGACTTTCCATTGTGGCTTCTCCTCCCCCAGCTCTGGGGCCTCCTCAGCCCATTGCCAGTGTCTTGCCCACTCCCTTCCACAGTATCTGCTTCTCCTTTATCCAGATTTCTGTTCTGCTGCTCCGTGTCCATAGCCCAGTCTAGGGGCTTCTAGGTTCCCCTGCAACAGAAAGTTCTCTGCTCTGTGGCATATCACCCAAGGCCAAGTTTACTCTGCCCTTAGGAGGCAATATTGCCTGGTACACCCCCAGTTGGTTAATAAAAGCTTAAAATGGATGAATGAGTATATGAATCAGTGAATGCTTTCGCATAACATACTACTCAGCACCCAGTCCTACCTACTGTCCTCCCAAGATATGTGTTTTAACCGAGACCTGATGAAGACTGCCTTCCGTTGTAGCATGACCCAACTAGGCAAGTTGGGAGAGGAACACTCTGAAAAGTGGGTGTTAATTGTACTAACCATGTGTTTCTTGATGCTTTCACCTTTGGGGTCTTGCTGACCCTGGAGAGACCCATACCTTCTTGGAGTTAATGACTTATCTACTAGCACACCTTTAATACGCAAAACAACTAATCTAGAGTCCTTATCCTGACCACCTCCCTTTTAGGACTCTCAGGGCTCTCACACTAGGGGCCACTCACTATCTATCTGCCCTAATCACCCATGAATGAGTTCCAGGCTACTAAGGACAGCTCCTCTGAGCCAGGGGAAATTATTCAGACCTGCCAGTCCTAAGCATCTTGCCCTTCCCTGCCCACTCCTTTCCAAGGAAACTCAAGGAGGCTTTTGCCTACGTTTCCCACTTGCTCCCTCTACCTCCTGACCCACCCTGGTGCTTCCCATGCCCAGGGAACGTGCTCCTTCCTTGGGAATTGTGGATAACAAATCATCTTTTCATTGGAAATTGTTCCTGGTCCATAGGCCTCACTATACCTGAGTAATTAATTATAAAAGCTATAGTTATCTCAAATAATTTTCCAGTTCAGCTGGGAGCCCCCACCCTACCCTGGCCCATGAGCTAATTCACTTTAGAAAAATCCAGAAGGCATCCTCTCCTTTTCCATAAGTTCTGACAATTGGAGAAATGTCAATTAAACAGGGAAGGCAATGAAGTATTAATTTTTTAATTAATTTATTTTTTAAAAAACTAATAACCAAACTTCCCTTTGTATGTGTCCTCACCTTAGGCTAGCTCTCATAACATCTGATGAATTATTGTATTATATTTGAGTTGAAGTTCAAAATAGTTTTCTCAAGGTCCCAGAAGATGTGAAACTCAAACCCAAACTTTGCTGTCATTGCTGAGTCCTGCCCCACTTGCATGCCTTTCTTCTATCACAGTCTTCCAAATCGTCTAAAGTCTTTTTTGCAAGTTTTATTGCAGAAGATCACTACATCTTTCATACTGTAAAGCAAAGAATCAGCAGCCTTGCCAGTGAGTCAATGAGTGATTCTACAATGAAGAGCACCTGAGATGTGCTTTTCCAGAATTCCAACAACAGTATAGCCTGGCGGCAATTAATGTAGAGTCTCTAGAAGTTACCCAAAGACAGAGAGGGGGCTAGAGATTGCAGGAGTTTATAATCTAGGTCGGATCCTTAGTGAATGGACGAAAACCTTTAGAAATCCCTTATTTTTAAAAAAGTTCCATTCATTGGGTGTGAGTCCCCAGATCTTCCAAGAACTGTATTGACCATAAAGATAGGAGAAAATAATTGGCAGTTTTGGAGAACTACAAGCTGACAAGGGATAATTCAATTAAATTCTTTAAACATGCAAATACATATACATAATAAAAGAATATATAATAAAATTGCCATTGAATGTCATAAAGTAGCAAAACATACGGTAAAGATGTTACGACCTATATGACCAGGGTTGACTACAGGTATGGGGACATTTCAAGTAAAATAATTGAAACTTAACTGACTATCAAGCAAAACATAGTTCATGGGTCCTACTGAAGTTTGGGGTCTGAGCAATTTAAGCAAAAAAGAGGGAAGGTTGGGAAAGGAGAAGGAAAGAAAAACAAATAATTGAAACAAATAACTTGGAAATGTTAAAAAATGATAAAAAATGAATTGGATTGTGAGTACAGACAAAAGGAGACTGGATAAGAAGGCTTAAGAGAAACCAGCAAGTTAATGAAGGTGCCTTTGGGGATGGGACTGGCAGCCATTAAGAATTTCCGTGGAGATGGTAAGAAGAAACAGCTTGTCCCGTGAAGGACCTTCGCTGGGGTATCAGGAAGAATTTCTGACTGTAAATGTCAGGACTCTGGCTCACAGGACGAAGGCAGCCTTCTGGGATGTGCCTATCCTAGCACTGTTTTTCAGCTTCCAGCAAAGGGCTGTTGGGGCGATTTCATGCAACCCTGGGATGGACGAATGACCCCTCAGAGCCCTTGGCTCTCGTGTTGCTGAGGTTTGCCATCCTCTGCTGCACTCACCGGCTGCGGCCAGCTGCTGAGTCCACACCCAGGGGCTGTGGAGTTTTCCCCGCAGAAAGGAACAACCCAGCCTTTCACTCCCCGTTCCTCACTTGGACCAGTCTGTAGGTGTACATCTGTGGTTTTTCAGCTCTTCAGCACTTAGGCGCTTTTCTGCAGAGCCAAGGGCCTCCTGGGAACAATGTAGCATCTGTGTGTTGACAGTAACAGCCTGTGGGCCAGAGACACTCAGCCAAACTCTCCCTCCGACCCAGGAGCTGGACTGCACACCTCACCTGCAGTGAGCTCCAGCCTGCCCAGCGCCAAGTGCCCCCTCTTCTCTCCCCTGTTCCCCAACACTTGGCCTAATTGACTTCCTAGCTCCTTCGCCACATTTGTACCAGTTCTCACCGCGATGGTCTCTACCCACCACCCATCCCACACACAGACTGAACAACAACACGCATGTGGCTTATGGCCTGCTGCTAAACCGTGAGCACTGAAGGGTGAGGGACACACTGCTTACTGGGCAGCTGGGTGTTTACAAAAGGTTCGGCCTGCGAAGAGATGCCAATCTTTTCCTATAACATTATTGCCTTTATTCATTATACAAGTTGTTGATTTTCATGGGGAATTGGGGAATGCTAAACAAGCATAGTTTTCACATCTGTTTATGCTGAGTTCAGAAACTTGGGGACATCATTTAACTTCTGGCTAAAACATAATTTTGAAGGGTGCTTAAAACCATCTTTTGTTCTTGGCCGGGAGTCAGAGAGAGGCAGGCGCTTATGAAGGAAGGTAGACTTTCAATCCTTAGACAACCTCCGAAGAGCAGAAGCGATGTTGTGTGAATCATGTGAAGTAGGCAAATTCAGTATTAATGATACATTGGAACGATCTCTCTCTGGGAATGACTCTTCTTCATATAGGTGTCATAGAATTTCTAGAGCCTTGCATCATAGGTGGATCTACACTGTATGAATGCGCAATAGAAAATTAGGTGGGTAGTCAGAGAATATAGGGAATTTAAAAGAAAGAAAAAGAAAAGTCAATGAGATTTTAAGAAACAAAATGGAGTGCACCTCCCCAACCCCACCACCCATATGTCTGTGGTTGGAAGGCCTGCTGAACAGGTTTGGTGTCTCTTAGGTTTGAATGGCCTGTTTTTATTCAGCATAAAATAAGTATATGGTAGTAAGCAGAAGTACCAGGAAGGAGTCAGAGTTCCACTTTAGAAGTCATTTCTTCTGATTTACGATTTTCTCTCTGAAAAACATCATAACACTGAAATTTAGATTTGGAGTTAATTTTTGCTTTAAGCTTAGAAAACTAGGTCATTTTGATTACTTTGGGAAGTGCTAAATCATTTTCAATTTTTATCTCATGAACTCTTTTATGGATTTTGATTAATTTCCCATTGATACCTTAGGCAAAATGGCAAAATTCCAAATTCAGCTCCTTTGAATATGCAATACCTTTCCAAAAATATTTTCTAGTTCTATTCCCATAACTATATGCACATGAGCATCCTGATTCTGACCATCACATCCTCATATTCACTTGCTCTTAATCAGATCCAGTAGAGCCCAAAGAATTCTTATTCAAAAGCTATAAAAGGGACATAGAGAGAAAATGAAAATTGCTTTACTTGTACCCTCGCACTTACCAACAATTTCCCTTCTAGAAATCCATCACAAAAGTTTTGCACGCGCTCTACTGTAACTTCACTTATAGGCAGTGTATCCCACTGATCATCCAGAGTTCGATAAATTGCCAAAGCTGGCAGTTGAGATTCCTTTAGTTTGAAAAATGATATCACTTTTCCATTTTCCTTTATACCACTGTCCACCAGAATAAAGAGAATCTGCAGTTGAAGAAGTTTGAAAGAAAAAGATCTGAGGTTCTGGGGATAAAGAGATTCTTTGTGAAGTTAAAAAAATTTTTTTTTAGTTGTGGATGGACAATACCTTCATTTAATTTATATTTTTAATGTGGTGCCGAAGATCAGACTCAGTGCCTCACAAGTGCTAGGCAAGTGCTCTACCACTGAGCCACAGCCACAGTCCCAAGAAATCCTTTGTCATTATTGCAGTTTACACTGATTAAATTTATGATCTGTGTCACATAAGTTAAATCTCAATGGAGTTAAAATAATTTTTTAAAATTGTTTTGTGTTGCTTTAGTATTTTATTCCTTTGGTCAGATTTTTAAAATTTTGAGCACATAGAATTGGAAGAGATTTTAGTGATTATCTAAAGGAGGAAGTATAGCCTCTCCTTAAAAGCAGAGAACAAGTTTTAAATTTTACCTCTGGTGTATTTAGCTGTGTGGAATTTGGTTTATTACTCAGCCTCTCTGAGACTCAGTTTTCATGTTGTAGAATGACTTTTGTTGGGCAGTGGAGATTAAATAAGGTGATGCATTTAATATTTTTAGTACAGCATCTGGCATACAGTAAGTGCTTAATAAATATTAACTACTTGGTAGTCATATTCCAAGACCCCCAGTGAATGACTGAAACCATGGATAGTACTGAAATACAGATATGCCACATCTGTTCCTGTACATATATACTTATGATATAATAGTTAATTATAAAATAGAAAAACTATAACAATATGCTATAATGAAAGTTATTTAAAACTTATTGCTTATTTCTGAAAATTCCCATTCAAGATTTTCTGATCATGATTGACCATAGTGAAACTACCGTAAAGGGACTACCATATATTGTTAGGTCGAAGATCGAACCTTCTATCCCAAGTAGGAGTCTTTGTAATGTGGTAGGGGATCATCTCTGTTCACTCACACTGAATGCTTCCGGTGTTAAGGAACCAGCCATCAGAAAGACAGCTTACTTTATTATCAGTTGGTTGTGATAACCAGAAAGGTCTCCAGCTGAGCAGTCTTGAAGTAGCTAAATCTTAGTGTTTGGAAGATATCAAGCAGAACTTCATGAAGGAGGAAAGGGGAAGGAAATAAATCTCTGATGGCCACTGAGTAGGCACCAGGGTCTTGACAGGTATGTTTGAGAAATAAATCTTAAGGTCTGTCCCAAACTTGATGAGAGTATGGTTAGGGTAAACAAATGGTGATTAGTAGGCAATTTTATTTTCTGTATCTTGATGTCTCTATTTTCTCCCCACCTATCAATGCAGGAAAAAAAGTCCTTAACCACCATGGGAAAACATGATTATATAAGCCTTTAATATTACAAAGCATGACCTATTTAAATTCAAATAATATAATTTCTTATGTCCCAACTCTTTCTTAATCTCTGAAACATACTGGCTTTATTTATCTCTCCTTCCTTTCCCCACCTTCCTCCTGGTGGTGTTTATTCAAATGGCATCTCCCATTCCCAACTTACCTTTCTCTGGAAGAGCCTAGCAGCCTCCCGGTATCTGTGCATGTTCTCTGCATACTCTGGGGACGCTTTGTTTATCACCAGGAGAAGATGAATCTCAATCAATGTGTTAAATAGACCAAACCCAGTCTGGCAAGTGGGTTATAGTAGAAAGAGAGAAAAGAAGGAGGAAGGGAGGTTGGGAAGGAGGAACAGAGAGAGAGAGAGAGAGAGGACTTTAGTATAATCCAGTGAATATGTAACACAAATATAATAGGCCTCCAAGATAGCTCTCAAAAATCTCCCCATCTGGTCCTCTCATGCATCAGTGTAGATCCCTCCTTCCAACACTGGACTGAGAAACCAAGAGCATATTGTAGAAATGATGGAATGTGACTTTGAGATCATAAAAGTCATCATGGATTCTGCCTTGCTCTTCCCAATATCCCTCACTTGGGGGAAAGCCAGCCTGCATGGGGCACTGGAGCAGCCCTACGGACAGAATCACATGGTCACAGTGGGGACCACCTTGCCAGCCACATGAGTGAGAGCAAAAACACCTGGCCAAGGCACTCCCAGGTGGTTGACCATGAGATAATTAATATGAGATAATTCATATTTACTGTCTTAAGTTACTAAATTTTAGAGCAATCTGTTACATGAAATTGACAATAAATATGCCATGAAACCTGTCAGTCACTTTTTTTCAACTCCTTTTCATGTTGCAAAAAAAGACACTTAAAATGTGACTCTTGACTACAAATTATTTGAGCATATTTATTGCGTATTTATTATGTACAAGGAACCATCTTCAGCTATTTTTCATATAATAACTAATTGAATCCCTAAAATTCCAGTTTTTCAAGCAGGGAAATTGAGGCACAGATAGATTAAATGGTTGTCAAAGTTACATAAATTGTGGCCTGGGATTCATACCAGGCAGTTTGGTGCCATAGTCCAAACTCTTAATTATGGAATGGGCTGGGTCATCTGACTGATGGCAAAACCCCATGTAAATCAATTTACCCCTAAGTGTGGTAGGTCCAGTCCACCTCGTGTCAATAGGAAGGTGAACTCTACAGGGAACCAGAGCATTGAACTTTTTGCTGATTGGCAATTCCCCATGAAGTTGTCAGTGACTTAGGGGACTGGGATAGCCACTATCTGGATAAGAAGGGGAGAGAAAGAATGGCTCCATTAATTTTGCTTTCCCAAAATTGTGCTGCAAGTCCATTTTGAACAAATCCCATTGTTTTCTATCTCTCCTTCTAAATACAGAAATCACTGCTATAAAATCAGCATGTACATGGTAAGAGGTTGGCCTCAGAGGGTGAATATGTGAGCAAAGAAGACTTCTCCTTGGAGTTTAAGGCAAGATCCAAGATTTTGCATTTGTGAGAACAGATGATAAATAATTGACTCTTGTTTTACTTGATTCTTTTACTTAAATACGTGTGCATCCAACTTCCTAAAGCAGAGATGGAGGAAAATTCTTGGAAAGAATCAAGAAAAAAGAGTTGAGTGTATCCCATCTCAGCAGAAGGGATTGGAGAGCAGAGGTTATTAGTTGAATTCTAATAGAAAAAGCCTGACTTTTCGCCTTGAAGACATCCATGTGTTATTAAAAGTGCATGGCAGGCCAAGTGCATGGCTGTGATTTTCGGCCCCGTGGTTACTGGTGCAAACTTCTGCATCATTAGCAGAAGAGAAATAGTTGTAGAATGGACACCTTTCCAAATGAGAAAAATATTTTTTTTAAATGAGAATTAAAAATCACAATAAAAATTGAACTTGTTTCTCTAAAGAAATTCTTTCTTGAATTCTTCTTGATGTGATTAGCCTAGAGTAATGAGAAACTTTTTAAAAGATACATTATTGCTAGGTAAGGTAGGAACTGGACCACCAGGTCTGAGAGCTCAGGCAGGCCAATCCTTGCCCTGCTGTGACAGGACTCCAGCAGGCTGGAGCCATTTACCTGGAACTGTAAAATCACTTTTTTCTGGGTCCCTGTGCACCCCAGTTAGCTCAATAGATACACAATCAGAATGACCATGATCTAGGCAAAGAATGCCTTCTTGATTATTGCTGCTGACACTGTGTGTGTGTGTGTGTGTGTGTGTGTGTGTGTGTGTGTGTGTGTGTGTGTATTTGGAATCTTGGCCAAAGTGGAAATGGAGCCACCACCCTTTAAAGATGGTGTGAGAAGTGGATGTGATTTTAGTCAACAGGAAAAGGGGTGTTTTCTACTGTGCAGAGCTGTAGAAAAACCACAGAATGCAGTCACAAAGAACCATCATGAAAAACAGGGGTAAGTGCAGAGGCTGTCTTTGAAGCTCAAGTTACTACCCTGATGACTCTAGGAGGTTACTTAGCCTCTCTGAACTTCCATTTCCTGTATTGTAATATGGAAATAGACAAGACGAGCCAATGCATCACCAGCTAAATGTTCCTTCTTAAATTACCGTCTTTTTAAAATTTACTCACTGTGTGACTTTGGGTAACATCACTTGGGTTTTGAATGCTCTCTCCTATAAAATGGGCATAATAATTTCCTCCCTTTCACTTCAAACAATCAGTTAAATGATTAAATGAGAATTAAGTGAGGATTACATGAGAAAATGAATATGAAAAGGTTTTATAAGTTCTGAAAAAACATAATATGTGTATTAGGTATTGTTTTTAAAGGATGCCCAGCATTTCTGAGCTGATATTGATCACTAAAAATAAATATTCAATCCCTCTATGATTTATGTTCAAGAAAGAAAAAGGCAGGGCATGTATGATAATTCTATAAGCCATAGAATGTGAGAAGGTTAGAAGATGATCAGGAGAGAAGACTGACACTTTCCTTCAGTTTGCAACTATCATGTGACACCAGAGGAAGATAAACCTAGATACTGAGGCCCCTGAGAATTTAAGCACATATTAACCTAAGGGTGGTTTGTACAAGGTGCAAGACCAGGAAATGTTACTGGTCCACAAGGAGGTACACACAGAAAATAGGAATAGATATTTGAAAATTTTATGTTGCTCTGACATGCAAATATGTGATCAGTGGGCTTTCTTTATTTTTCTGTTTTGAGACTTGGTCTGGCTAAGTTGCCCAGACTGGTCTCAAAATTGAGATCCTTCCTGCCTCAGCCTACTGAACAGGTGGAATTACAGGTAGGCAACACCATGCCCAACTAGTTGGCTTTATTTGAAAAAAATCATTTACCTAATAATATGCTTTTATTGTATTTTATAAAAGTATGGGTCACCAGAGTTTTAGAGAACAAAATGAACCTTCCGTATGGATGGGAATCTAACTCAAGAAATGTGATCTACAGTGTTGCTCAGGGCACAGCAAAACTCAGAAGGTTTGAATCAGTCACCTTCACTTTGCATTTTGGCTTTCTTTCTTATTTGTTGTGTGATGGGGCATTTAACTTTTCCGTCTCTGTTTCTCTTTGTTAAATAGGAAAAAATCCATCAGTCTTGAAAGGTTACAGTATGAATATTAATATAAGCAACATGCTAGATTTTCAGTTAAGGATGTTTACTTTACATTACTGGTCAAAAGAGCAGAACTCTTGGAGGAAAGGGTCTCTGCAATGAAGACAAGTGCCCTCCCTGACAAGAGGAGGGTTTCAGGGGCTGGCAGCAGGGATATTGCTTACCATAGGGTTGTACTCTGTCACCAGGCGAAGGCTGTTGGTCTCAATGAATCGGATTAATTGGGTGGCTTCCATGTTTTCAATATCTTCACCCTCTAATTTCAGTTGTTCATTATCCACCTGGGTAACACAAAAAAGGATCAAATTGCCACCATTTTATCTTCTTTTCAATAATTGATAAATATTCTTAGACCACTATGTGACAAGGCTCAAGTAAAGCTCAAAGACAGAAAATTGAGCCAGGAGTGTTCTCTGCTCTCAAGGGACAGGTATGTCTTTTAAAGATTATTTTTATGTAATGCAATTACTGATACTTTTAATTATTCATTTTCCACTGGTTCTGCCTGTTTCAATTCCATTTTTCTTCATTCTGGCTCAATTTTGAATTGACTGAATACTTTAATTAACCCACCCCACCTTTTTTTCTTTTTCTTTTTTTTTTTTTTTTTTTTTTTTTTTTTTTTTTTTTTTTGCTTAGAAGCCACACAAGCTTTAGTTATTTCCCTAGGGATCACTGGCATACATTATATAACGTGTGTTTTTTACTTATTAGAACCTACTATTAATTGGCAGTTCCACCCTCATCTTGGATTTTACGACATTCTCATACAGTTTCTTTCTCTGATTCCCTTCCCTGACCCCACACTCAGACTTATAGATGATTGTGATGTGTTTTAATTCTAAATCTCACAAGACATCATTATTATTGCTATGTAGTTAACATACACTTAAATTTATGCACATACTTACATTTTAGTGTCTCTTCAGTCATTCCTGTGTTTTTGAGTTTTACATGGCATTTTCCGCCCCCTGTCTAGAGAACACCTTTTAGTATTTTCTTTAGTATCAATTAATGCTTGGGTGACAAATTCTCTCAGTTTGACTATTTAATATGTTATTTATTTCAACTTTATTTTTGAAGTCTGTTTTTGCTGGTGGTAGAATTCTAAGTT
Source organism: Sciurus vulgaris (assembly GCF_902686455.1). Classification (NCBI taxonomy): domain Eukaryota; kingdom Metazoa; phylum Chordata; class Mammalia; order Rodentia; family Sciuridae; genus Sciurus; species Sciurus vulgaris. The sequence goes on from NC_136465.1 coordinate 83,781,107, forward strand.
GACAGTTATTTTCCTTAGTGTTTGAAAGATGTAATGCTTAGTATTTTGTGTTGTACTATTTCAAGTGAGAAATCAGCTGTGACTTTTATTGCTGTCTCCGTGAGATTACTTTGAGGGTAATATGTCTCTTTTCTCTGATTTAAGATTTTCTCTTCTTTTGAGTTTTGGATATTAGGGCACAGCTAAGGGTGGATCATACACATTACATGTGCTTATAGTTGTACATATGTAAGTGTGTGTGTGTGTGTGTGTGTGTGTGTGTGTGTGTGTGTGTGTATTTGCATGTGATTGCCCTAATCCAATTTCAGGTATAGAGATGATTTGCATCTGTGCTCTGTACTGCAGCCCATGTGAGGTTTGATGTGCTTATAATTTATCTTTGCATTAGGAACAGCTTTTTGGGATCCATAGGAGACACAGAAGTGGTTTTACTAGATTCACTTCCCTGTGGAGCCTATACACCAACGTTTGCTTTGCTGTCTCTTTGAGAATCTCTCAAAAATGCTAATAAACATCACATCCTTTAGAGTGTTTTTTTCCCCTAGAACTAGACAAATCCTCCAAGATGAAAAGCTCTACCCAATGTTCTTAGTTTCCATCTTTTAGTCCTTGGTATAGACATTTTCCCTTCTTTTACTATAACCTAGTTGTAAGAAATCATCTAGCTACCTGGTCCATCTTCTCAGATTTGTATTTTAGAATGACCCTCCACCATGCTCAGTGCCATAGTTTGGATCCAAAATGTCCCTCAAAGGCCTATGTATTGAAGGCTTGATTGCCAGCCTGCGGTGCTATTGTGGTGGCGCTATTGGGAGGTGGTTGAACCTTTAGAAGCTGTGGCCTGGTAGAAGGAAGCTAGGTTACTGGGGGCATGGCCTTAAATAGAATATTGGACCATGACCCCTTTTTGTTTCTCTCTGCTTCTCAGCCACCATAAAGTGAAGATCTCTGCCATGATGTGCTGCCTTGCCACAGGTCCAAAAACATCATGGACCAAAACATCTGAAATCATGAGCCAAAATAAACCTTTACCCTTATTAAGTTGGTTATCTTAGGCATTTTGTTGCATTTTGTTACAGAAAACTGACCAACACAGATATATTAAAAGATAGAGCTTCCTACTTCTAGTCATTTCCAAAGTTTCCATTATCTTCCCTCAATCTACTTAATCCCAAACAACCTAAGATAATGCTTCCGTTATCCATAGCAACTATGCCTATAGATACAATCATCAATGTCAGCCCCTGAACAATTTTGCGCATTTCCTAAAATAGTTTGGGTTGCTTTTAAGATCCCTGGGCACCTCTTTACCCTTATCCCCTTCATTTGTTATCTTGTATGGGCTGTACCCAATCAGATCTTGCCTTCAATGAAAATAACCCTTTTATCCCCAAGATACTTTTCCTTAGTCTACCCAGCAAAATCAGAGGCAAATCTCCTTTTAGTTTATGTAGGCTAGAATTCAGGGAAAGGGAAATTTAAGTCCCTAAATAGTTAGAATCCAAGATTAATCCTTATTGTCACACTGGTGATGACCCTTATTTTCCAATTTTTACTTCTTTTAAGGTGATCTTCCATTGGGTTAATTAAAGGCAATATAAACTTTTGAGAAGTTCAATGCTTAGGTTAAAATTACCCTTAGGGCTAATTTTATTAATCCTGGATATAATCTAGTCATTCTCTTATAATCCATTTGTTCTGGAATTATTTGTTGAGTATCTGCTATATATTAGGCATGCAGGCATAGATTGCTGCCATTCACTTAGATGACCATTCACATGCTCTTCGTTTTAGGACTCTTGCACAATATAAGATCATGAAGTAATTGCATGCTGAAGTGCAGAGAATGTTTTTATTTCTAAAAAAGATTTTTGAAAAAAGTCATCCAAACAACAGGCTATTTTAAAATGTGAAGTCTCTTTGTATACCTAATTGTTTTAAAATTCATAAAGTTCTAAGTGGATAACTTAGAAAATAAAGAAAAAAGCAAAAGAAAAATTCTTAGGTGGAGACCTTGCCCAACTTTCTACCCCCATCTCTAACCTGAATTAGTAAGAATGAGTGCAGAAATAAATGAACACACAGAAAACACTAATATTTGAGGCTCTTCTGGATCTTTAGACTGCTGGAGACCAGGCCAGCTGGACTGTCTCCCTCATACTTAAGACTTTGCTATTGTAACCACCAAAATCATCGTTATTACAAAACAATCAGAGCTCCTTTTATATCAAATATGTCTAAATGCTTCCTGATTATTTTTCTAGCAACTCTTAGGCCCCGGGCCTGCGCCTCAGCTGACCTAGCTGTGGGGTGGGCCAGGAATTCCCTCCCTCCCACTCGCTTTTCCAGGCAGTACTTCACATTTCCCAGAACAGGGAGAACAGGAAGCCGTGGTCACTCCAGGTGTTTCTGGACCTAAGGAATGCAGTACTGGGAGGCAGAGGAGGTGAACTGGTGATAACATTTCTTAAGCAGAGAAGGAGATTTACTAAAAGCCCCCTCCTGCAGTCTCTTGGTTTTGTTGTGCCTCTTTTAACAAAACATGCCCAATTACTGCATTATTTCTTAAACTAATAAACTCTGGAACATTCATGTGTAGGGTTACTGGAAACAACATTTGAGCAGGAAATCTGCCTTCTGTGAAGGGAATTATTTGCATAATGCACTGGAAAGAAAATCCTACCCTGGAACCAAGAACATTTTTAAAAATATACTTCTCATGTGTTTGGAAAGAATTTTACTTAAGATATCCTATTATTTTTCTCCCCAAGGAAAGAGACACCAGAATAAAAGCAGAGCAGTAAAATGGGAAGGTTTCCACCTAAGCTTCCCCATGAGTTACCTGAAGGAGATTGTGTTGCTTTGTTTTATATACTATATCATCCTGAGAAATTCCATTGCTCCTTCTCTGTTCTTTATTATTTCAGCAATATTCATTTGAACTCCAATGGATTTCTCTGACAACCCAGCTTTTCCGAAAATGTATTAAAAATCATTTTAGTTTACACTAAGTTAAATACCAAGTATTTAATCCCTTGGGTGGCAGTGAAAAATCGTTTGTTAAACAATTGCCCTCATGCCCCTGGGTTTGTTTTCCTAAGCTGCTCATCTTACCACCTACTTGGTAAATACATACTCAACAAAAAAATGTTTTAATAAACTTGACTTATATTGCGTCACTCATTTCCTATCAGTTTATTTTTATGCACTGATTCTCTTTTTCTGGTAAATGCATTTCTTATAATAGGCACCCAATAAATAACTGCAGAAGGAGAGAATGACTTGCTATGCTTCTTTTACTATCTTATTGGGTCAAGGTTAGGCTAATTTTATTTTTAAAAATAGAACTGACTGAGAAAACCCAAAGCATGGGAAGCATTAGAATGATATCTGAGGTTCCATTTTAGGACACATTCAGGATTCATCACCCCAGGGATTTCATCCCTATTCAGGCAGCAGTAAGAGTCCTTTGGGAGAATATAGAAGCCTCTCTGTTGTCACATTCACAAAAGGCAGGCTGTGGTTCCCAATAGCCCTGTCGTACGTGCGATACGACTCAGTATTGTTCCCTGAGTTTTACTAAAACCCTTCCTGAAAACATTCACATAAGTCAGCCTTTTGTTGGAGAATGATATGTTCCATAAATACAGCTTATTCTGGCCTTTTATTTTTCTAATATCTTAATCATCCAGTAATATCATTAGTTTTTCACTTAATCATTATTTCAACTTATCTTTAAATATGTTCTTATAATGGCAAGTCCTGTAAGTCTAAATTCTGACATTTCTTTATCAAAATATATAATATCTAGATTAAATCTTGAGATGTAATTCTGTTTTTTGGGGGCTACTGGGGATTGAAATCAGGGGCATTCAACCACTGAGCTACATCCCCAGCCCCATTTTGTATTTTATTTAGAGACAGGATCTCACTAAATTGTTTAGTGCCTTTCCATTGCTGAGGCTGGCTTTGAACTTGAGATCCTCCTGCCTTAGCCTCCTGAACCTGCTGGGATTACAGGAGTGAGCCACCACACCTGGCATAATCCTGGGTTTTGATTAATTAGTGACATAGGGATAGGAGAATGATTTAGGACAAAGTGGTTAAAAAGAAAGGTAGGCGTTAGAATGAGGGATGTTATAGTACACAGAATCTAGTGTGAAAATGCACTTCTTGTAGAGTTAAGTGCTTTAGAAAACCTTGATAGCATAGTAGAAATGATATGATTTGAGATCAACAGTGCTGGTTTTGGAATCAGACAGTTGTTACTTTATAGTTTTGAAACTTTGGACAACTGAATTGACCTCACAACTTTATTTTTCTTATTGAAAATGTAGGGATAACAACTGTTTCATTAAATTCTTGTGAGAACTGTAATAGAATCAGTCATAGACTACACACACACACACACACACACACACACACACAAACTAGCAAATCACCAAAACACAACAAACTGGATCTAAGATGAAAGAAAGTACCAGAAAGTTTGACATAGGTTCATGTTTCCCAAATCTTGGTTATTGCCCCCAGCACCCCTTCAAAAAAAGTTATTCTAAACTCCTGAACAATAATCCTTTAAAAATGTGTACTAAACGTTTGAAAGAATAAACTGAGAAAAAAGTGTTTATCTAAAAGCTGCATCACATAAGTTAGCCTCTCCCAGCCCTGCTGGTGAAGAGCTCAGGAACTACTGTGCTGGTTTTTTGGTATGGTACATACATAATTGGGTCCACAGAGGTCCCAGGAGTTCATTTGGAGTAGGTCCATCACTAGTGGTAAACAAAAAACATATAGCAGGGAGGTGTGAAAAGCTCTGAGAAGTCATCAGGGGGCTTTGTACAGACTAAATTGTAAGCCGAGCTGATGTTTCTATTAAAGATCGTGGAGCCTGAGCAGCTGGAAGCAACACCCATGTTTTTCTTCCCCAAGGGTTTATCTGATGAAGGCCCTTATTCAGGCCTTCATGAGATTGTCAAACAAAAAAACTGGGGAAGGAGAACCTGTAGAGCTGTAGCCGATTAAGTCTTCTGCATTGAAGGATGACTCTCTATGGTTCAACAGCCATGGGAAAGGAATCCACCTCACCTTCCATGTCTGCCTTAACAATGCTTTTCATACAAGACTGGATTTAGTCCTATTTCTCAGTTGTAAAAATGTAGACCAGGAGGCATGAAGGTCGGCAGTCGCTGACTCCGGTCTCTGCAGGACCGTTGACCAAGGCGAGGAAGCTCGAGGATTGAAGGTTTGGCCTAGGAACTTCATTTTGTGAATTTAGAAGGCAAAACAAAAATTAATAGACTGATATAGAAGAAAATGAAGAGAAACTTAAATGAAAATTCAACTTGAAGTGTAGCAGAGTGGGCCTGGGAAGCTGTGAACCCAGAGGAGGCTGCTTTAATGGAAACAGTGAACACAGGGACGAATTTCCTTGAAAGTCAGATACCACCTTCAGTTTCTCATCCCCGGAGACGTCAAGATTCTGTCCCTATATCAGTTCAGTCAAATACTGTAAGAAGCCAAAGTGGTTGGAGGTTCTACAGATGTCAGGTGATTCCCCTGCATCCTGCTTATTTGAATGAAATTTGAGTCACCACTCTTGGTTTTGATAACTGGGAATCCACCTTGTGACTTTTCAATGTCTGGCCACAAAAGCATTCAGCTCTCTTCAAGGAGCAACACAGAACAGCTGCATAAGGATCTCCCCATCGGAACCACTACCTACTGATTGTCCAGAACTCAAGGGAAACAAAAGTAATAGTTAACCCTCACACTGGAATATTCAAGGCAACTACAGTTCGTACCTTAGTGTTTCCTATCTGGTATGCAGACAAGGAGGTGGATTACACATGTTGCAGTTATGAAGCAAAAGCCATGTCTACAAAAATGTTCACATGAAGAAGAGCACAGTGGGAAGAGAGAAGCAACCTGTGACACTGATGATATCATGAAGCCAACCCACCAGCCCTGGACAGCCTACCTTTGGACTTGATATTTGGGAATAAGAAACCCTGATTTGCTTAAGCTACTATGTTTATGTTTCTATTATATGCAACCAAACACAATTTCTAAAGGATGAATATACATGTATTGTTCATGTCCATATTATATACAGGTATTATACATATTATACACATGTGCACACACAAATATGTGTTTTAAAAGTTAATTAATGAAATAATCCCATGAGGCTGCCCCCAGCCCTACTTTTCTTCTACATCTTTCTACGCCCTTTGAGTAAATGTTACCACTGCCCAACCAGCTGCTCAGAGTTTAGGCTGGAAGTTTTGAAAGACAATGGACATTTTGAGTACCCATGCCTAGAGTACAGGTACCACTGGAACAGAATCAAGGGATGAGGCTGAAAGAATAGACAGGGACAAGATCCCAAATGGCACTAATAGCTGTACTAGGTCACTTCAATCTATTCTGAAGAAGAGATTAAAAAAATTTTTGAGAGGGGAAAGGCATAAGATTTTCATGTTAGGATGACCTCTATAACTAACATAAGGGAAAGCAGAAAGGACTGGAGCCAGTCTCAGTGCAGAGAAAGTCTGTGAAGTGGGTCCTGCAACTGTCTGCAGGAGAAATAAACCACGATAGTGAAAAGGGAGACAAAGACTGGATTTGTGAAGTTCTTGCAAAGAATATTTGGAAGGACTTAACCACTAGACACAGGAGTTGAAGAACTGTGATTTCTATGGGGGATTTTCTATGGTCAGTGACAGTGTCCTTACTGAGATGAGGAATATAGGAAAAGAAATTGGGGGGGGGGTTAGGAAAAGATAACTGGTTTGTCTACATCATAAATTTTCATACCTGCTCCAAGAGAGAACTGACTTACTTCTGAAAAGTATTGTGAATAAAAAGCAGAATGTGAATTCAATTTAAAAGACTTCTCTCACTGAAAGACATATTTATGGGTGGCCATAATAAGAAATCTCACCCCAGTTCATTTTAGTATTATGTGGGAACTTAATATACTGACAAAGAGTTATTCTTCAACAAATTATTACTTGTAATATAATACATATAATAGCCATTTTAGGTTAAAAAATGTTTGTGTTGGTATCACCTCCATCATAAGATACAGCATTTCAAAAATTAAAATTTATGCAAGTAAAATAATGATTCAATACCAAAAGTATGACTACTGGAAAACTGCCCTGCAGTCTATTTGTGCTAAATAAGTATATTTGTACTAAAAGTAGTTTTCATCTTTTGTTCCATAGGGATACTAATCCTAGGGGCTTCTCTTACTCAATTAGTTTATCAGAAAATAGGTACATAAAGGAGTGCAGTTAGTTGTTCCTGTGCATGTCTTATATCTTGGCTAGCAGTCTACCAACTCCTTGGAAGGAAAAAACATCTTGTACATTGTTATACTCCCACAGTACGTGGCACAATGATAAAAGATGTTTAATAATATTTTTAGATAAATGAAAGAGAGAAGTGGAGGAGGCAAACAGGCTTGTACAGTGGTACCTATCAGTATATAAAGAAGGGCAACAATAGGATTCATCCAGAATATTAGGATTAAATACATTGTATGCAATGGATTGTGAATCAGGGGCAAATTCAGAAAGTTCAGGGTGTCTTAGACTCTCGTTATTTAATCCACCAATGAAGGTCAATACATCTACTCCTCAGGCCACAGAGCGGTCTGATGTTTTTCTGAAAATGGATACTTATTCACTCTTTGATTCAATAAATATTAATTGGAGCATAATATTTTTCTTAACTAGAACTTTATGTGCTACCATAAACAGTTGCAAGGAAACATTGTAGTGAATTTCCTACACAGCTAACAAGTATGTATATAAACACTGATCAAACACTAAAATTAATGCACAGGAATATGAAATCTGTCTTTCAAGATATGATTTAAAAATAAAACATTTCTTACATATAAAAAAAAAAATGTAGACCAGCAACTATCATGCAGGGGGGAAAGTGTGGCTCAAAGGTGCTCTCATAGCCTCAGACATACTTTGGGAGGTGAGTTTCGTTTCTCAAACACTTCCTGGGTACCTTTTAGGTGTTATGGACCTGTGGATGTGGACACAGAGATGAATAAGCTGTGGGTTCTGACCTTGTATAGCTCATGGTCTAATGGAGTAATAGATGAGGCATGGAGTGGTAAATGAAAATAGAGATACAGATGTACAGAGAAATGGTTAGGCTGATTTGGGGATTCTAGAGAGGTTCTCTGAAGGACAAGATGCCTGAACTGACTCATCTGGAGTATGAGGAAGAGTCAATTGGGTGAGGCCAGGGGAAAGGGAGTCCTTGGGTTAGAGGCATCTGGGCAGAGGGGACTGAATGATCATCATGTGTATTGTTGGGGACTGAGCAAATAAATGACAGCATGGAAATCTGCTAGGAAAGGGACTAGAGAAGCAGGTGGTGACCAGGTCAAATGAAACTACAGGTAACCCTGAATATCTTGCAAAAAGTGGGAAATGTTAAAGAAATTTTAAGAGAGGAATGCCTGGAACAAATTTCCATCTTAAATATGTCATTGTGATACCAGTTTAGAAAATGGATATGAAGTAGTAAAAGGAGATCAGTTAAGAAACAATTGGAATTACAATGGAAAGGATGCTTGGAGCCTAAATGGGAATGATGTAGGAAGAGTGGAGAAATATAGATTCAAGATAGGAGGTGCAAATGGCAAAAGAGAGAGACTAATGAACGTAATCACTCAATAAAATAGTGTATGAGATGGAGGGAAATGATTTAGCAATTTTGAGCATGTCAAGAGTATAGTGCTTAGGATAGTAAATCCTCCCAAATCCTCAGCAAACATAATGGTCAAATATGGGAGAGAATTAGATTGCTTAAGGAGAACATAGTCATTCATTAATTGATTCATTCACACACTTGTTCTCAACAAGTACCTCATGAGCACGTGCTACCAATGCTGCCGCATGGCAGACACGATTCTAGGCTCTGTGCGTTTGAAAATGAGCAGGACAGTCTCTGCCTTACTGAGCATGGATTCCATACCCTAGACTGAGAAGAGCATTGGGTCAGGAAGTAGTGTAGGTAGAGGAAGAGAGGGCTCAGGAAGAATGAGAAAGAAGAGTGGCTTCCTAGAACTCAAGACAGGACACTGAAGACAATATCAACCAACGCTATCTAATATGGCAGAAATGTTGAGTAAAAAGTGTTCCTTGCTTGGCCATGTACAGGCTGTGCTGACCTGGCTGAATGTAGCTTTCATGGAGCCATAGGGCATAAACTACACAGCAGTGTCCAGCAAAAGGAAGTCCAAGACACGGAGTCTAACACACACTTAAAGGAAGTTTGAACGAGAAAGGAAGGATGGCAGCTTCAGGGAGAGAAGGGCATTTGGTCCAGAAATCTTGAGAGCTCTATCTCTGGTTCTTGTTCTCATTTTCACAACACTCTTGGCATCTTTACTTTGATATTCCACCACGTATTAAAACTCAACAACCAAATACTGCAGTAATAATTCCTATTTCTGCACATATTCTCACTATTCCTGGACAACCTTGCTTTACATTTGACCCCCTTTCCAAAATTTTGATGCCTGTTATTTGCTGATCATTTACTTAATCTAATTTCTAATCATAAATCTGCTTTTCTTTAATTTCTACCTATCTACAGATCCTTAATATAACTTACATGGTCTAGTTGGTCCACCTACCAAAAGCTCTCTCTTTTCATATCTTTTTATGTCTACTAATCCATCCCACCCATGGTTTCCAAAACAGTCTTGCTAAAACACATTTCTATTCATTTTACTTCTATGACCTAAAGGTTTTGGGGCCTTATGGTGCCAATGAAATTAAATGGTGTTCTAATTTCTCCACAATATGGGTCTAATCAATCTTCCTTGTTTGGTATTCTTTCCCCCTAACTTGTACCCTGGGATTCAAATTGGCTTGATCATTGATTCCTAATTGAATTCAATTATTTCCCCCTTGGTCATGTGTTTTTATCTCTCCTTTACTTCCTAGTACAGTGCTTTTATTCATTTTCCCCCCAGCATTCCCAGTTCTTGTCCTTTGAATCTTGTAATGCTTTATAGTGACGCTGTTTGCATTGTAGATACTTGAGTATTGCTTACAATCTCTACTATACTTTAAGATCTATGAAGGCAGAGATCTTTCTCTTTTTAATTTATAGATGAAATGAATTGAGGCCAAAAAGTGCTAAGTGAGCTGCCCAGCATTTGGTGAGCCACCAAGCAGCTCTACAGAGTTCTGTTTTCTGACTCCCAATTGAGTCCTCTTTCCACTTCATCACAGCACCTGTTTGGCAACCCTCCGTTGAGTCACCATCCTTGTCAACAATGTCCCTGAATTGGGCACCAGCATTAGTGTTAAAGACATAGAGTTCTTTCCAGTCTCACAAGTTTATGAGCCCACAACCAGAACAAAAACTGGGAGGAGGCTAAGCTGTCCACCCAACTTACCAGACGAAAGAGGGAGATGGAGTTCTTGGTGATGTTGTAGTGGGCCAGGACCTCAGAATCATTACTGATTCCAAATGACACATCTTGGAATTTTTGCACCATGCTATGGAATACGGACACTACTGGTATTTCTAAATCCTAAAAACAAGAGGGAAAAAAAACCCATAGGAGATTATTTTGGAAGGAGAGAGATATAGAATAGAGAAGAGAAATAATATACTCACTCAAACCAGAAATTATAGATTTGATTTAGTGTCTAGTGAAAAAAAAGCATCCTTAAGAATGTAGGTTAAATTTGCAGTGGCATTTTTTAATTTTCCAGGATATGTGAAGTAGTAGGTTATTACTAAAATTGTGGCTAAGCCTGGGATTTTGGTTTGGCCTTATCATAGAGTTGAAGTTTATTAGTAGCTGAGAGACTTCAAAATCAGAGGCCTATGGAGCTGGGCTGTACTGTCAGTGATATACTCGAGGAGACAAATGTTTGGGGTACAGTTTGTGGAGGAAAGAGGAAGTACAAAAATAAGAAATAGGTGCTAACAAAGGGGCCAAAACAGAACGCAAGTAAAATAAATTAAAATGGAAGCTTAGAAATTTTATTAAGAATGGTTTGTGCAGGATATGGAACAACAGTTCCCTCTTTTCAAATCTCTTTCCTGAGCTTTGTACATGAAGACACTGTTCACATGTCCAGCTCTGCAACACAGGACTAGGGTCAGGAAGCAGGGAAGCCACTTCTAAATGATGAAATGGGCATCATTTCCCTGCTGCCACAAAATGTTTGCTCATAGTAGCTCCAGGTGATGAACAGGTATGAATGTATTCTACCCTGCATCTCCCTAGGCAGATGCAGATATGCAAGGAGAGAGGATCGCTAACTCAGCATCTGGGGGGTCAAGTAGAGGGAGTTGGTAGCTCGTTTTTCTGAAAGGCCAAGTACAGTTGAATAGAGGTCATGAACATTTGTTTATCGAGGTTTCTTCTTCTTTTGTGATTTGCTCTTTCAGATAGAATTGCTCAAGGATCCATTGACGCTCTCTAGTGGCTATTGAAGTTATTGCACACTCTTCCAGTTCACGCCTGCCCTTCCCTGTCTTTCGGAGGTTGGCTGTTTTTGTCTCAGATCTCTCATTACTGGAAACTGTGCTCCTTGTCTTCCTCCCACATTGCATCTCCTCACAGATATTTCCAGCTGTGTACACAACTGACAGGATAATCGTGAGTTGGGATCAATGAGTGGAAATAAGCAAGAAAGTCTGCAGTGAGAGAGTAAAGTGGGATCAACTGTGAGAATTGCCAGATTCCAACCATCAGAGATGGAGAATGCTGGAAAGATGCCCTCTCATTTATGGTTGCCTTTGTTGGCCAGACAGCCAATCTGAAAGATGGAGGTTAATACCTTCAATATATGAAAGTCATCATTTTCCAATATTTTAGAGAAGGTAGAGAGAAGGAAGGATGAGGGTCTACTTATTTAGGGAAAGATTTTACATAAAGGTAGCTAAGGCTTGGGAACTTTGGCATACCATATAGAAAGTGTTGCCTGTTGCCTGGATTATATAAGGTTTATGCTGACTCCTGCCTATTTATATGCTGCTATAAGAGTACAGACAAGGACATTAAGGACAACAGTAGGGTTTGCTGCTGGTTTTATTCCTGCAGATACTGACTTAGTTTCAAGCATCTGGGGATAAGGAGATCCAATCAATAGACTCAGAACTCCTGAAGCAAGTATGAGAAAGGCCTAATGTGGAGACTGGGAATGCTGTAAAATTTAAAAGTCTGAAGTGATAAGCTGGAAGCGGACTCTGAACCCCACTACTTTTAAGGTATTGCCATCTGGCCAAGAGGCCACCATCATGGCTCCCTGGAGGAAGATCTTGCCTGGTTCTTGGGAATACAGAAAGTAGGTTATGTGGACAAACCTGGAAGAAGCCTATGATGGCCACCTCAGCAGCAGAGATGAATTCCACAGCAGCTGGGACATCTGTGAGCCACACAGGTCCCTGGGAAGCATCAGGACCATCTACAGAGAGAAGCAAAAGATGTCTGGATTCTGAGGGAAAGAAGAAGCTCTATAAGTACATCTCATATAAGGCCAAGAAGATCATAATTTCTAGGAATGCTGTTATCATTTCAAGACTTTTAAAAAAATCTAACATATGGAAGTGACCTTACCTTATGGCCACTCTCTGAAGGATTCTGTTAGGCTTGTCTTTGCAAGGCAACACAACTTTCTCCAACATATTTTTGGATAATTTTCCAGGTTTAGAAGGAAAGTACCCAGAGTACTACCATACTCTCCTCCCTTCTAAAATTTTTCCCTATGGACATGCAAGTGCTTTTCATTTTTACCTGAGGACTCTTCAACTTCTCCAGCAACTTCTGGGGCCAGCCCACGTGTGAGGAGAAATAAGAGTAACAGCCACCTGTAGCATGCACCTTCCATTGTTCTTCTTCTACTTCAACCCTGGACTTTGTGTTTGGGGATGCCAGTTCAGAGCAGCTCACTCTGTGGTTAACTGGCTATGCACTGGGAACTTTGCAGCTGGCTCTAGGAGAACCTTCAACTTCTGAGATAAATGACCAAGTTTAGTGACAGGGCCTCAGAACATAACCAATCAGAGGAGAGTCAGGTAGTTTCGTTTGAATAAAAAAGTTAAGTACTCTTTTCCAGATATTGACCTAAGCACTAGGAATACAAAGATAGCTATGAACTGATTCAGGCTCTCCCAGCTTAGGTTGTTCATGGGAGAGGTGGACAAGTAAACTGATCATTTAAATATAAAATAGAAAGTGATTTAAAAAATAGAAAAATCCGGGTTGGGGATATAACTCAGTTGGTAGAGTGCTTGTCTCGCAAGCACAAGGCCCTGGGTTCAATCCCCAGCACCGCAAAAAAACAAAACAAAACAAAAAAATCCATAAAGTATGTTGGGGAAATAAGATTTACCCGGCAACACAATATGGAAAGGCAGTTTCATGTGAGGAGCGAAAGCACAGAGATGTAAATATAATGCATGAGAGAATGATTAGTCATTGAGAATTGTGGAAAGAAGGGAAAAATAAATATGGGCAGAAAGGTATGCTGGGACCTGCTTGCAATAGGCCTTTCCATAATAAGCAAAGCCCAGGAGCATTGGCTTCATTTTGTAGGTGATGGGAAACTATTGAAATGCCTTAAGCAGGAGAAAGACACTGTTTGGTTTGGCCCACAAGTGCCTATGGGAAATCCAAGGTGAAATTTCCACAGGCCACGGGATATATAGGTCTCAAGCTTAGGAGAAACACCCATAAGTAAATATTATGAAAGAAATTAAATTCACATTTTTCATCATCTGTACTCTGAACACTCATCACCCAATGTCCTATAATAATCCTTTCCCAAGGCTGTAAATACTCCCAGGATGGTGGACCCCAGTCCCATTCCCCAGGGAACCCGGAATGTGAACCCTCTGGTTATCATACTTGTTTGATAGAAGAAATCAGGAAATGAGGGTCTCAGTCAGAACATAAAGTAGTTGTTTTATTCTTACTCTCTTGTGTTGTTTACAGTATCTCCCACAAAAGAAGAACCCCAACTGGCAGGGCATGTGTCAAGGGATTCATTGAGCCAGCAGCAACAATAAAAAGAATTCACGAACTGGAATGAGCCACTAAACCTAAGGCAAAAGGACTGTTCATGGTAGTTTGCCCATTTCCTGGCCTCCAGATGCTCAGACGTGAAGAAAAGAGGGAAACATTAAATGAAATGGAGAACTTAAATGATCTGGCTCTGATTGGGGGTCAGAGGAAGCAGGCAGAGTTAAAGCCTGGGTATTAAGCCTCATGTGCAAGGAACCATTTTGAGAGACAGGATGGGATAAGATGCAACAATACAGAAATGTGGGCAGTGTTGGAGAAGGTTCCAGCTGTGAACAGGGAGGGAGGAGAGACTGGGTACCCTTGTGACTGGGAGGATTCGGGTGGCAAGGGGAGGGGGAGGGATGGGCAGAAACATTCATTCTGTCCAATCCTTCTTAATGGACAGGTTCCACTCCCAGGTGAGGTGGTCGTGCTTGTCGTCATCAGTGAAGAAGGACTTGTTGTGGTATGTGCCCCTGGCCAGCATGCCTTTGGGAGCCTCCTCAGTTGGGGTGAGGAATTCATACTCCTCTGGCCGAGGCCCATAGCTGCCAACCATAAATGTTGCTTTATCCACTAGGAAGAAAGAAAAGTTCATTAGGGTAAGAGTCTGCTAGAGGAAAAACACACACTGGAAATAGAGAATTTGTTGCACAGCCTCTATTAGTGGAAGCCAAGAACAATAGTTTCCAAGTCCGGTTGAATGTAGGTTTACCTGGGGCACTTGTTTTTCTTCGATTTCTTTTTTTATTGGAGGGACTTTCAATAACAGTTTCCTTGTCTTATTCCTAAAGACTATGGTTCAGTAACCTGCTATGGGTCCCAAGAATCAGTGTTTCAAAAAAGCATTATGGCTGATTCTGATCATCAGGAAAGATGGGGAACCAGTGTCTCAAGTCTGGGAATCCAAGCTCTTTTTAATGGAGATGTAGCCCATTATACCACTTGAAAAACCCAAACAAGCTGAGACCTCGGTTCCGGTCTCAGCACTGCAACTATCTAAGTCACACAACATTTTGGTCCTCTGTTTCTCTCTCCATTTACAACAGGTGGTGATCAGAATAGGCAGAATTCACAGATGCAATAAGTGACCGGAAGGGAAAAATCAACAAGTTTGTAAAAAAATAAAGCACTGGGGCAAATAGTGAAAATAGCTAAACAAATTTATTTATGGGTGAGTAACTTGGATATGTACTAAGAATAGCTAAGGATTAGGAAGAATAAATAAAAGTAAGCAGCTCGACAGGTAGTATGTAGCTGGCCTTTAAGTGTTAATAAATTTGCAGGAACAGCTACAGAAACATAATCTTCCTCTTGCCCCAGTGAATCAACATGGTTTCTGTGCTAAAAGGAAATAGGAAATTGAACTATTTATTCATAAAACCAGGAATAGGAAAGTCCAATTAGTTTATTTCTGGTCAACAATTTCCTCTGGGATTTGAGTAATTGATTGTTTCTGCTTTAAGCAAATTTATGCATGTCTCCCTTCTCCATCGTTTGTTGATTTGGTGGAACTGAAGGATAGTATTTCCCCCCTGTGGGGAAGACAGGCTGGAGCAGAATGGAACTGTGAAAGTGCTTCTGTCACCTTCCCACCTTTTCCTCTGTGCTTATACTAATAGAATAAAACTGAAGGCAGGTTCCCAAAGCATGTCAGTAGAATAAATAGCATTGGTATATTATTTTTTTTTTCAATTAGATAACTTTTCTCACCCTAGAAAGATTTTTTTTTCTATTTCTTGTTAGGAAACTGAATACTGCATTCCCCAACTCCTGCTCCCTGCAAGCATATCACTGGGCAGGTCTTAACCTGTCTTGCATTTCTGGGACACTTGAGTTTTCCATCTGGGAACTGCTATTTTACTTTGGTGAGTATTTTTATGTCCCTTATTTCAGGCAAACATATTTTGGTTACTTTCCTATGTGAATAATGGAGTTGAATTCCAGAGGCTGAGTGTTGAAGGTTAGTGGCTGACCCTATCTAAACTAGATATCCCAAACGTTGATCTTGCCAATAATGTCTAGGTCAGAGGTATTATGTGCCTTTTCATAGGACCGGACTCCACAGCTTTTATCAGACTCTTATAAGAGTCTATTATTAAAATTTATTAATAATCAGAAAGCAGATTGGGACAGTATAAAGTCTGGGTTCCTTACCTTTCAGCCCAGTCCGGTAGGTGTGCTGGACATACTTCAGGCCTGACACAATATCCTTGTTCACCTGTTAGTGGGAAGGATTCACAGTTCCTTTCTTTAATTCAGATTAAAGACATTTTTCCTCATCTTTCCTACTGATCCTGCCTAGCTGTCTTCTCTGAGGATGAAAAGACTACAGATTTAATCAGAATGAGTATTCCTACTCTAATCATTTAGTGTGATTGCAAGGCAGAAATTGGAGAGAGGAGATCACAAGACTCAATGTTGCCAATCCAATTTTAAGCATTAAATACAGTCACTTTTATTGTTTTGGAGGAGAGCAGTGGTTAATTAAAACATTGTCTTAATATTCTTCATCATATTTCTCCTTCCTCAATGGTCTAATATTCTTGAGCTCCCCTTCCTCGATACTTCCAGTCAATAGAGCATCCTTGTCTCAGGAAAGGTTACAAAAATACCAATGGGAAATATTATGTAAATATCTTAAAACCATAACCTCAGAGTGACCCACCTAACATGTGAAAAACAAACAACAAGGAGAAAAGTGGTAATGGAAAATCAGGTCTGGGAGATGGTCATGGCTGCCATTTAACTGAGCCTGCAGTTGGGGCAAGATGATGGGCCACATGGAAATACCCTTTTGGGTAAATAATGAAGGAAGTCCACTTGTACCACACAAGCATTTTGGGTGTCTGTCATTATCAGATGTTGTCTGAGGTATTGTCACTTTCCCAAAGACTTTCAAAGAAAATTCCCTAAAGCCGAATGAAAATATAGACAGCCCAGCACTTTGTTTTTCCATGACTCATTTTACCTGGGACTGAACTGGGTTGTCTGTTAATTTCATACAGTGTCTATACAAACAAATCAAAGTGAATATTGAGTCATTAGCTGGAGGGATTGGGTAACAGTTCAGTGACATGAAGAATTAAGACATTGTCAAATAATTTCTCCCCCCACCCCCAAATAATTATGGCTCCCTTTACATGTTGGTTACTGTAGTTAAACCACTAGAACCACCCTAGGCCAGGTTTTTAGAGTGCTATAAAGTTTAGGGAAAGAGAATAAGCTTGAGAGCAATGGAAAGAAAGTATGAAAGAGGATTTTAGGATGTGATAGTCCGTATTGTACATGCAGATTTCCTTGGAAATCTTTCAAGAGACCTCAGTAAAGATTTAAATTGCTTTTCAATTGTTTTCAAGTTTGATCTGGTGTTTCCTCTAACTGTAGCTTCATGCTGGGACAGACCACAGGGAGGTTCAACTTCAGACAGTTTCAACACAGAGAGTGTTTTTATTTTTCATTTTTTAAAAATAGTTGTAGATGGAAACAATACCTTTATTTATTTTTATGTGGTGCTGAGGATCGAACCTAGTGCCTCACACGTGCTAGGCAAGCACTCTACCACTGAACCACAACCCCAGCCCCTCATTTTTAATTTAAAAAAAATTAGCAGAATCTGTTTGGGACAAGGGCAATCTTTACTTGCCATATTTCATTTGCTAAAAACTGTCTTACTAAATTGATAATGCAATAGCATAAATGATTAAAAAGTGCACTGATGCATATGTAACTCATTTTAGGGGTTTTTTGATACAATGCTTTACCAATCCCCCAGGTGCTCTAGTAATAAATAATATTACAGGAAACAGTGATCCACAGTTCAGTGCCAATTATAAAGTAGATGTCAAGAAATATTTCCCAAATGAAATTATTTTCAGGCATATTTGCCTTGGTGGGGAATGATCTCTATCCACCCTGAATCATATCCTGCACCTAGGGGAAAGAAAGACCCAGAACACAAGTAGAGAGAGCAGATGAAGTCTCCCTTGGTGGAGACCAGTCCCTGGAGAATATGACTGAGCAAGAATAAGGGGCAGCCAAGGCAAATACAGACCATGAAGTCAAACAGTGCATTTATGACTTATTTGTTTTCAAAGTCAAGACTATTTTCCTGGTGTTTGTGGCTCCTCATTGGAATTTATGCCTGTTCACTAGGTGTCAGTTCATCCCTTATTTAGTTTTGCTCATATTTGGTCACCTGCTCTACAACTGTAATGGCAATTTTCAGTTATTTAGCAAAGAAAACACTCGCTAGATTTGTCTCATCATTGAACCATTAGAGCCGAGGCCCTATCTATTCTATTTTCTTTTCCTATCAGTTGATCCATTCTTTTTTTTTTTTTTTTTTTCTCAATATATTCACCATTTAGAGAGTTTCTTGTGAAATACTGGAAAGAAAAGGTATATAATTTTACTCTGCCTCAAGGTGCTTAGGTTGTGTAAGGAAGAAATGTCACAAATGGTACAGTGTATAGCAGTGTGCGACACATGGGTGAATTAGGAGTTCACAGAGTGAGGAACCAGCTGGCTTTGAAACATCCTGGCTGCAAAGTGCATGAGGCCAGGGTGAGTCTGGACAGGTAGGGTTCAGAGCTGAGAAAAGAACATTCCAGACCCAGGTCAGGGGATAAAGAGGATGACAAACAAAAAGTATGCCAATGTGATAATGCAAGGAATGTAGTCATTGATTATAGGAAAGATTAAAACCCTGTAGAAACGCTCAGGGAAAGATACTTACTTTGAAGTTGATTTTGACTCTGTACTCAATACCTTCCTTCAGCACAAAGGTTTCTTTTTTGAGGGCTTCAAGATCCCCTGTAGAAGGGGATTTAGAAAGAGTTTAGTTTCCCCAAAAGCAGCTGCAGAAAAGGATGAATGAATCTAAGTGCCAGAGCCATTTGTTGGGCCCATCTGGGCAACATGATCCACAGGGACCTCAGTTTCAAAGAGCATTTGAGATCAGTTCTTGTGCGAAATCTTACAGCACAATTATGAAACAATCTTGTGGAGACTTTCCCCCTGAGTTTAATGATAATGCTAAAAATATATAATGTTATCAGTAATGAGTTAAAAGATAAATTTTCCCAAATATTTTGACTTGAACTGATGAAGGCAAATCCTTCTTAATTGTCAATAATAAAAAGTTTTAACCATCACAGAGGAAAATCTGAGTCATCTTTTTATTCTATTGAATGTTGATAAACTTATATGTAACCCGACTAAGAGATGATTAAAGGAATTGCCCATGCCCCTCAAATAAAAATACGAGAAAAATATGAGTGTTAGCTATATGTTTTTATAGACTTGGTAACGTGTGTAGCATTTTCTAGATTTAAAAATTTGCTTCTTTTGATTCTTTTTTATTGTTCTAAATAAATATTCACCTTGGTAATTGCTTTTGTATTTGCATTTGTAATCTCATTTTTCTTAAGGAAGAGCACTTAAGTTATAAATGTTTCAGGCTTCAAATAACTGGAATCTGCCCCTAAAACCTGCACCTTGGTTAAGGAGGTAATTGTGCTGTGATCTTTTCTCAAGGTATAATTTGACATTGTGTGTGTGTGTGTGTGTGTGTGTGTGTGTACTTCATTTCATGAACAGCATTATACCTCTGCCATGCAGATCAGCAGCTCCCTCATGATAGGAAACTAAATTTGGGTCTTCTCTGCAGGGAAAGGGGACAGAGATCAAACTTCCTTTGCAATATCATCAGGGCCCCTTGATCAGCTTTCCTTAGTGCTAACTCAGACTTTATCTTGCAAACTGACCATTGTACCTGATAACATTGAACAATTTTGAACAGGAAGAGGTCTGAGTCCTGGTGAGAGACAGGGAGTTTCTCTGGGGGAGAGATGCTGAAGGCTGGAGGTCACTGAATGTGTGTGTGTGTGTCTGCTCTAATGGTTCAGTTGAACAGGAAGTGTCTTCTTAGCCTCTGATTTCCTCCTTCTGACAAAACTGTCCATATAAGGTAAAAAGTCGATCTGTCCTGTCAGAGGGCAGTTCCTCACTGCCAAGTCCACTATTCCAGAGTCTTGCTTTGCTTTGCCTCACAAAAGTACAGTACACATTTTGAATTTGGCAGCAAATTCTTTTGCATCAAAGATGTGCCTTTAATACCCTGTGTCTGCCTCTAGGACCTTTGCTCATTCCCTCCAGGTACCCTTTCCCCTCCTAACACTCAGCTTGCCAGTCTCTCCCCATCTCCTCAAGACTTCAGACTCAGAAAAGGACTTGACCCTCAGAAGAGGACTTGACCCTTAGTCACAACAGGTGAAAAAAAATCACCTCTTTATTTGTACACATTTTGCAGGAAAGTTGCTTATAAAATAAGAGCCAGAGTCCAAAGCTTGAATATTAAGTATTTAACAGTGGAATTTCTAGCTTTGTTCAGGAGGCCTTAGCTAGGTAAGTTTTTATTGTTGATAAAACATTAATACTTTCTTTGGTGTTTAGTTGCATAAACATTACAACTCCAGGAGCATACAGCTTGCTTCTTAATATCTTCACCTGTAGTTTTTCTTAAATGAATAGTAATTTTCCTGTTATCATGTGTAAATAAGCATGAAGTAAATATCATACAAAGAAATAAATAAAGGGTATTTTTCTGTTCCCCTTCAGTTAAGTTCAGTTAAAGTTTGGATTTTTTCATCAAATGTGGTAAACACTGCATACTGGTCTTTACTAGGATTTTCTTCAGTGAGAAAAGGAGACAAAGACCAAGTTTTCCCTGTGATATTTTAGACCCTCCTGTACAGTACAGATATATATGTCCACTTACCGGTAAGGTCCATAGTGATTGGTCCTGGTGCACTGTCACAAACCAGGGTAAGTCGGGTAACAGTGACATTGGGGACTGTTGGGTCTGCAAGATAAAAAAAAAAGGGGGGGGGTAAGCACAGTGAAGAGGTATGTGCATAGCATGTGTGCATTTTAAACAAAAGAGAGCAAATATAAAGAAAAAAGTGGTATCTCTATTTGGAGAAATGGAAGTGACAGATTCACCATGGTTCGTCTTGATGGCCTTATAAATTTCAGTGATGCTAGTTCTGCTTCGGGCATTGCAGACTCATCTTAATGACCAACATCATTTAACCAGTGGCTGATGGTCAGGTGTTCTACCCATTGGGCATTGCCTATTCATGTCTTTGGGCCCTGTCAAGTTCTGCCATTGTGTATGTGGAGGAGATGAATGGTCAGGAAAGGACTGAGCAAGGGAAAGAGACAAAATGTGAGAGATAATGGAGAAAGGGAATGCAATTCCAGGTGGCCATCTGGAATTCTTTCTAAATCCTCTCTGTGTAATTTTTACTGGTCTCATTGCTGACTTGTGTCCTATCTCCTATGAAGACTTAATTCTATAGTCCATAACTTTATTGACATGTCTAAATTGTGCCTCACTCACCTAACCATGCAGACAATTGGTCCTCTTTCCTTTGCTTCTGGCTCTGGAGTGGCTGCAATGCATGGTGCACCTGGGACCCTCCACCTGCCCCCCTCCCGGTACACACACACCTGCTATCACAGGACCATCCCCCAGCAGTGTTTTCTTGTACTTAGTTAGACTTTCATCATCTTTATCCATCTCTTGCAGCTCCTTCAGGGATTTCTGAGGTGGAGGCTTATAATTGAGCTTGCTGTCTAACTCATCATCACCATCGTCCAGCTGTGGCTCTGGGTCCTTTTCAGTCATCTTGATCTATTTCAGAGAGAGAAGATGATAGTCTGTTAGCCAAAGCCAGTGGATTTGGAAGATGTTTGTGGAGCTGCTGTTAGCACCTTCCTTGCCCTAGTGGACCTCTGTAATCATCAGTGATTCTTCAGATTTGTTCCTAACTCAATCTCATGTTTCATGAATAAGAATAGAATGTATTCCAGTCTCTAACCTTCCTGATTTTTTCTTTACTGCAATGAGTTTCTCCTATTCATTGCATACAACTGACAAGAAAGAAAGAAATCATCTGTGAACTATATAAGTGAAGAAATATAGCACAATCATTCCCATAACAAGCAATAAATAGCCTGATTCAAATAGTTATAGGAATAACCAGTCCTTCTAATCCAACCAGGCTTGCTAGTGTCAAAGCTCCCAGGATGCACAACCCCAGTTACAGTGATTTAAAGAGACAGGCAGAGTACCTGCCAAAGAAATGGTTGGCTTCTTCCCATGAACTAACTCTTTACTGAACACCTGCAACACCTCCAAGGTGACTCATGAGGAACTGCGCACCTTTGTAATACCTGCCTGAGGTGTTTGAAAGGTTCCCACCCAGCATTGCTAATAACTCTTGAGAGCAGGCTCCAGGTTCTGTTTTTTAAAAATCTCCCACAATGCTTAGACAGTTCAGGCAGTCTATACATTTTCACTGATTGATTCATCAGGTTCTAGGTCCAAAGCCCTTTTGCTCTTTTTACTTGCCATGAAATAGCAAAGGACTCTTGAATTCCCCTGGACAAAATTTTAAGTGTAAGTTTGTTTTTAGCAGCCATCCATTTGCCTACCCTTTCTGGACCCACTTACCCTTGAGTCCCTCCCTGGCCCCACCAACTTTCCAGTGAATTTCTCTAAGGTCCCATCTGGGTGGACCCTAGAGTATTTCTTCTTTTATCATTTCTTACATTGACTTGTTTTGTATTAAAACATTGGAAGAACACCTAGTAAATCCATACGTGAGAGTTAATGACTGAAGGCATGTGTAACCACAGCTTTTCAGAGCTGACATGAATCTTAAAGGTGATATATTCTATCCTGTCATTAAAAAAATGGAGATCCAGAAGTTGAGAACTGCCTGAGTTCACATAGCTGGATGAGAGCTTCCATGTCCTAAGCAAGGGGGGGAAAATTCCCACTGGAAGAACTTCAGGTCCTGTGAGTGGTGGCAAGATGTTTGGTTGTCAGGGAGATAGCTGGGCAAGAAAATCTGCCTTCCTTCAGTTATCTCGAGGGCAACTCCCTTCTAGCCTGTGGCTTAAACCTTCATTTCTCTTAAGGAACACACTCTAAGATGGTATCCATCATATCTTATCCTGAGAGACACTGCAAATTTCTTTGTAAAGCTCTTGAAAGTGAAATTATTTTTGGCCAGAATCAATTGTGGTTTTGAGTTTCAATGTCACTGTCATTGACAATAGGAAGAAAGATAATTTGGAAGTAAAGCCAACAAAAGCAATTTTAACAGAACAAAAAGAAAGAGGAAGGAAGGAAGGAAGGAAGGAAGGAAGGAAGGAAGGAAGGAAGGAAGGAAGGAAGGAAGGAAGGAAGGAAGGAAGGAAGGAAGGAGAGAGGGAGGGAGGGAGGGAGGGATATCCTTTGGCTCATTATTCCTCTTCCAATTAAAGAAGCCAAACACTAGGAGCCTTGACCAGTTCCGAAAGCAGTATTGCAATGCCAGGTCCACTTCCTGTAGGAAGTAAATGTGTAGGCCTGTTCCCATGGCGACTCTTGTCTCAGCTGAAGAGCAAGCATCACTCAAAACTGAGCCTCCAGAGACCAGCAGAAAAACAAAATGACTAATCCAACTCATATTCCAAGCTGCACTTAGGGTTGGAAAAAAGAAGAGGAAGAGGAGGAGGAGAAGGAGGAAGAGGGGAAGGAGAAGAAAAAGAAAGAAGAAGAATGCAATGCATGGATGTGGTAGTTGTGGGTAGTTTAAGGACAATCGATCATTAAGTGGCAGATGAAGAACAAACCAAATAATACTGATCAGATGAGACAGATTGTCTTCTGGTGGCCCTAGGATGCTAACAGTTAACCAAGTGGAGGCCACAGGATAAGTCTGCTGACAGGGCATCAGGAAGGCTATTTACAGTGAAGAGGGCACCTCAGCTGCCATGGATAGGCCTTTCTGGAATCTATTGCTTGTTCCTAACAAGTCACCCGCTTGAAGCCTGAGTAACAGATGGTGACATTACACTCAGTCAGTAGCTCAAGGTAACTTCATTAACCTGCAGGGAATTGAAATTTTGCAGCCTCATGAGATCTCGGTTTTGAAGGGAGTACAAACTAGGGGTAGGTGGGGGAGAAAGAGAGACAAAGAGAGAGGAGAGAGAGAGATCTGGTCTAGTGTGATAGATCTGGACTAGTATAAGATTTGCTAACTATGTGACCATTGGGAAGTCAATGTATCTATTCTCTTATTAAATCTGATATTTTTGTCAGTCCTGCATTTTCCTGACTCATTGCAAATATAATTGTTCCATAAAGATGAGAAATAATTTTTTTCAAAGACAATGAAGAATGAAGGATAATGAGGGGTTACTGTATGAACTTGGTACTATCAAGAGGACAAAATTTGGGACCACATTAAAATAATTTGGTCTAATTATGGCATAAGAAAAAAAAAATAGGAGGCCACATGATCCACAACTAGCTTACTCCGGAAAGCTGATTAGAAAAATATGAAAATGTATTACTACAACAAATATAAAAAATTGAAACGCATTTCTCAGGGGAAGCCTTTTTTTAAAACAAAACTGAGGTCACAACCAGTTGGTGAGCACCTCCTGTTTCCAACACATTGCACTTTAGCACACACTGATGTTTATGATACTTAATGGAGTGGAGGAGCTGAAAGCTGAGCAATTCAACCATACTGACAAGGCCCTGTTGGTTTGATTGATGGTTCTTAATCTTTTTTGGATATTATAGATCTCTAAAAATCATTAAACATCATGGCCCTTATCTTAAGAGAAAAAAAAAATAAACCCATGAAATTGTGCAAATGATCCAGGGGTCATGGACTCTGAAGTCCTTCACAGACTTTACAGAAGCCCACAATCTCTAGATTAGGAGCATGACCTTGAAATTGTAGTTTCCTGGAAACATGAAGTAGAGGGTTGAGTATGAGCAGGGAAGTTTGCTCCCCAGGAGGTCCAGCCAGTCAGATCATTGACACATGGAGCCTCAAACTCATGATCATGTCCATCCACCCAACGTGTTGGATGTGTAGAAGGAGAACATATGGTGACATCTGGGTCTCAGGGACCGTGGCCACAAAGCTTGGCAAAGGAGCACAGGTGCCCAGGGAGAGCTGTTTAGAAGAATACTGTGGTCAACCTATTTATTTTGGATGATTACCTCCTCACTAAATTGGACTCGTCATTGCACGGGTTTGGTTTTGGATCTCTGGCAGTGAATCCCTGAGTAAATGTTCAACCACTGGGGATCTTACTCTCAGTTTGGGACTTGAGGGATTATAGCACTTATCTCTAGATGCTTTACTTTTCTAAATCTGTATCTGCTGATTTCTCTTGACCTGTAGCCACGTGTCAACTAAGTTACTAGATATTCAGTTATATGTCTCACTTGTGTAAATAAGAGAATATCTACTTCTGTTTTGTTATTTAACATTTATGCAATTTCCCCAAAGGTGCTGCAGTTTAAAATTTTATTTTATTTTATTTTTCCCAGACAGAAAGCTTTTCTTTCATCCAACATTCCTTTGCATAATAAAGGACACAATATAATAACAGTAGACAATTACTGAGTTCTGATCATAAACCCTGAACTTAGCAATTGTGTGTTAAGTGCTTTATGGGCATTATTTCATTTATCATCACAGTGTTGCAAGGTAGACACCACAAAGTAGAATGTGGAACAGAAAAAATATTAAATATTTCAACTACATAAAAATTTTAAATTTCTATTCATAAGATGACCTTAATAAATAATGAAAAGAGTAATGGTTTAGGCTGTATGGATGAAATATTTGCAATGAATATATTTAACAAGAGATTAATATCTGGAATACATAAATACTTTCTAAAAACCCATTTAAAATTTATTTTGTATATTTAAGGTATAAACCATAATATTTTGAAATAAACACAGGGAAAACATTAGAGTTAGGCAAATTAATATCCATGTCACATGGTTAACCCTTCCCCAACTTGTGATGGCAGGAGAACATAAAATGTATTCTTTTAGCAAATATTATGAATATAGTACAAAAGCATAGTACAATATCATTATCTCTGGGTAACCTTAGATTTTCCCAAAACCCCAGCCATGAACAGTATTTGGCTTAACAATGATTTCCCAAATAATATGTCTATATATTTAATGACAAACAAAGATTTTTCTCTTTTTAGCTTCCCATTTTACAGATGCTTGATGATGTAAGATTAGGAGTTTTATGTAAATTCTACAGTTTCCAATCCCATCATCTAAAGAACAACCAACTTTATTAATAAATGCTTTGTTAAGGATTATCATTTAGTTCTCATGACAATTCTGTGGGTATCTTCATTCTCTTACACACCAGTAAACTAAAACTCAGGTTAAGTAAATACCTGAGAAGATAATGTCATGTAAGGGGCAGAACTAATGTCTGAACCCAAGTCGTCTGACTTGTAGGCACTAATCTTTGCTGCTTCAATTGTCTTAATTAAGAAGGTATGGTAGAGCTGGGAGATAGCTCAGTTGGTAGAGTGCTTGACTTGCAAGCACAAAACCCTGAGTTCAATCCCCAGTACTGCAGGAAAAGGAAAAAAAAAAAAAAAAGAGTAGTCATGGTAAAATTAGAGCTTGTTAGCCATCCTGGGAATCTACCTGGGGGTGCACAAGCAGAGGTAAGTGCTTCTTTGCAAACTCTGCAGCGAAAACTTTAACGAAGCAGGGAAGTGTCATATTAAGATGATTTCAGTGCAACTCTTTTTTTTTTTTTTTTTTTTTTTTTTTTTTTTTGCGGTACTGGCCTTGTGCTTGCGAGGCAAGCACTCTGCCAGCTGAGCTATCTCCCCAGTCCTCAGTGCAACTCTTATCCCTGTGTTGCCTTGTGCAAGTTGCTTACCCCTTCTGGATCCCCAGTTTTGTCCTCTGCAAAGTGAAATTGTTGCATTAGAAGATCTCTGCAGCCCCTTCTTAATATAGTGACTCTCATGTTCCCTAGTTTAAAGGACCTTGTAAAATGAGAAAGGAAAAGGGGAAGTGAAGAGGTCGAGGAGACCCAGCCCATCAGTGTAAAATATTCTGATTCTGGTTGGGCTTTTCTCACCTCCCTCAGTTCTTCACCCACTGCTACACAAAGTGGGGTTGGTTTTTGTGTGTTTGTTTTTGTTCTTTGGTTCTTTACACACGAAAAATGAATTGGAGAATTAATCAAATATCTGTTTAATGAGACCGACATGGACTTGGTCAGGCCCCAAAGCACACATGACTCTCTGTCACGAGATGTCTCTATTTTATTCCACACAAGCCGACTCAGGTGGATTTGGTGCCTTCTTCCCTCACGTTTGCCATTCAGCAAAGCAATGCCAAGTTTTAGATGTGCTGTATTGAGAATTTAATCTTCTCGGGTTCCATAAAATGCTAAATCCTCTTCTCTCGTCCCTGCCATGATACTATTTTGTGGCATAGTTTCAGTGATACTGGGGAACTAATTGCCTGGCACCAAAGTCTTTTTCTCCTGATAGGAGGTGATCATGTCCACACCTTCCTCCTCAAAATCAGATTCTGCTTCTTTGAGCAGGGGGGAAGAGGCAAGAAGTTCTGGGCATTGAATGAACTATTTATAAACAGAATTAAAATGGGACAATAACTTCTGTTTCTTTTGAAAACTTCCACATAAACAATTTAATTTTAGATTTCATTTATTGTTCCCTTGCCTAATTAAAGCCAGAAGTCACTCTAAATGATGGGAAATGTCAGCAGACTTTGGCACCAGTCAATGGAGAGGATTCCATATGATACTGGAGCAAAATGTAGGGGATACTTAGCTAGCTCTCATCCTCCCAAAGGTGGGTTTGCTGGAGTGTGCTAGATTATGAATCTAGACACATAGACCAGAGTTTTTAAATATGAGGTGGAAAAGGGAGAGATAAGAGAAATAGAGAAGGAAGGGGAGGGGTGAGACAGAGATGAGGCAGGGAGAGAAAGGAGAGGAAGGAGAGGGAGACAGAGAAGAGGGGAGAGAGTAAGAGAAGGGGAGAGAGATGTGGAAGTACCAGAAGTAGGGGATTTCCATCTAAGAAGTGTCTATGCAAGTCTCAGCAGGCTCTGTCACCCCTGTTGTCTCCACTCTGTTGACTAGGCTATGTCTTACTTCCCCCAAGTCTGGGGCTGCAGGTCTAGAGCAGGTCATGGAGAGCTGGGCCATCTCAGAAGAGTGTTGCCATTTCAGAGCTGGTCCAGGATTTGTCTGCTTCGCTGCCTGCCTGGCAATTTGGTGCATTTGGGGGTTGCAAATTTATTATTTCTAAGGACACCAGAAGGCACTGAGTTCTGGAGTCCTCCCTGGCCTCTCAGGGTTTCCAACAACATGGAGGAACTGGTACTCCCTGGGCACCCCTGTGCTGCTCTCACCAGCTTAGCCCCATGAACAACCAAACCTTTAAAATTGGATAAGAACCACACCAGTGCCTGAGAGGAGCATATTTTGTTAGATGCAACAAACTTTATAATGAATCCAGACAAGAATACGAATTTCTACAGGTAGAATTAACATTTTTCCTCGTGAGAGAAACAGTAGATTATTTCTTTCTGAGTGTTCATAATATGCTCTTTTAACCTGTTTTTTTTTTTGGGGGGGGGCGGGCTAAGGAGAGAGAACTAACTCAACCATTAAGCATTTCTGAGTGCCCACCTTGTAAGTCACTCTTTCACAAATTTTATTTTAAATAATCCTTAAAGAAAACAGTGCATTAAGGATGCCATTACTAGGCAAAAGATTATCTACTTCAATAACTCAATATATTCATGGAAGTTTTAATTAAGCTTGAAATGTTACTAGTCAAAAATAATTTTTATAACCATGTGTACTAAGAGTACCAGACCCTTGGAGGAAGCCCAAGTCTGGCTGTGGGGACCAGACTTGGTAAGTACTTAAGGAACAAATGGATGTTGAAGAAGTTTCGGAAGCAATAGAATACCCAGGGACTGCCACTCTAGACTCCAACATCCTAGGCAGCATAACATTAGCTAGGAACTGGGACACTTGTAATGTGGGATTAGACAAAACGTCTACTGGATATTTCTAAAATGCTGTTCTGAGGTATTATAGCTATTGATTTTTTTTTCCTTTTTGGTACCATCATGTGACTTTAATGAAACCATGTTTGAACATGTCTGAGCCTTAATGTTCTTCCCCTGTCCTCTCAGGATAATAATTTGAAAGTCTCTAATACTAGGCTTGGCACATAAAAGGCATTGAACAAATGTTGGTTCTCTTTTCTATCTGCTTCATTTTTACTCCCCAGGGCTTCTCTCTTCCTGCCTACTGAAGTTTGTAATATATTGTGTTCCCATAAATTTCCCTCAGAATAACTTTGCTGTTCTGAACTCCCAGTGAAAACAGAGTCTTGATGTTGCTCAGTGCAAATTTCCCTAGGGACAAACACTCATGTTCTCCAAAACAAGGAAGGACTAAATTCCAGTGCCTGGAAGATGTCGGCCAGAGATTGGTTGGCTATCACACGGTTATTCCTCATGGGTTTGGTCTGCCCAGCATGGACGAAGAATGAATTGTTCTGCTCTCAGAAGTCCACACATCTCACAAAATGATAGGATGATCTTGTTACTAAATCTGTGCTATATTTGGTATTAGGAAGGACATTTTCTTACAAATTGAACAAAAAGAAACAACAAGATTAATGACACCTCTGGTGACTGGACCCCCAGCCAACAGGTCACTATAGAACCCTTGATTTCCCTTGCTTGATCATCCCTGCAAAGAAGACTCAGAATGCCAGCCCTCCTTACAGTGGTTCTTGGTTGTCATGTGAAAACCTCCATGAGAGGGTCTACCTCTCTCATCTAGGATGAAGAACTGCTCAGGGTTTATCAGATCCCTGCAACAAGTTACCCTGAGTCTAGAGTTCTATCACGGACTTTATTTATGAAACATGCCAGCTGGAAAGTTCTCTAAAGGGAAGAAAGTACTCAAGGTCATGTCTAACACTGCTAATGGCAGCCAAACTTCAGACCTTTACAGTTTGAAGACCCAAGGCCCACTTGAATTCTTCTAGAACCTGTTTCTTTAATAAATTACTTGGCACCTTCCATGTTTGCTTTTCGTTCTCTCTGAAGTAAAGGGCTATTTTATTTTTGGCAACAACAGTGAACATCTTTCTGCCCATCCCTCTAACAGGAATTTAACCCCCAGTTTTTGTTAGTGGTAGAAATTCTATCACTGTGCGACAGATGAGTAAGTAAGTGTGTTCCACCACACTTCCCCTTGTAGTCTAAGGGAGGACTTCAATGTGCATTTCTTTCGTATCGCCAGTCAAATCTTTAGTGGAAAACAGTTTAGTGTTTGACAGCTCTGAACCATTTTTTTTTTTTTTCTCTTTTCAACCAGTTTCTTTACACTGGCTGCTTAAAAACAGGAAACCACACATCTCCACCCCAGCACAACCCACCTTCCACCAACACGTCCATATCAATTTGTATCTACAGGCTTTCTGTTTCTGAGCTTGGCCAAATGCGTGCTCCTGCCTTGCAGGAGACTCCTCCAGGCGCTCCCCAGCAGGTATCTTCACTGCCTTTCTCCAGAACATTTAAGATTCCATCTCCCGGCTGCAGGCACACTCTCCCCTCCCTCCACAACTGTCTCCCCTGAGTCATTACTACCACTCCTGCTCTGACTTCCCCTTCTCTGCAGAATTGTTCCAGCAGCCTCCTTAGTGCTTTCTTATCATAAAGTTTGTGTTAAAGAATGCCCCTCAAGCCCCCCAAAATCTGACTGTGGAGGGCAGTGGCTTAACTCAGTGACTTCCTCCATTGCTCTGCACCCAGCTGTAGCCTCCCCACCCTGAGGCATTTCAACTCACATTCAGTGCTTCTCGTCTCTGTCCGGGGTGCCTCTGCCTCTCAACTCTGACTTCTGAGTACTGGCAGTTAGAACAGGAAGGAAGTTAGTGAGAAAAAAAAAAAAAAAGTGTTTTAAACCTACTTGAAGAGGAAACCCTAGGCTGTCTCAAATCCTGTTCCTTTGCACTGCCTATCTCTTAATCAGCCAACTCTGAGCAGCATTCTTGCCAATTAATGGCACATGTGGGAGCGAGACAGCCCGTGTGACTTGATATGCATGAATGTACATGCCAGGGGATGGAGCCTATAGCAATGAGTATTATGAATAATTGTGCAGATATGTCTAAAAATCAAGTCACTCCAGTGCATAAGCTTAGTGAGGCAAGCAGTCTAAAACCAGAAGCAATGAATTCAAATAGCTTTACTTTGTTTCACCAACTTCTGTTGCTTTTAGGTCCCTGCCAGCTTCTTCATCAGCCAGCTATGTTGAAAGTGTGCTGGCAGTGAACGCAGAGTGGAAATTATGAGTGTTAAGTGCATATACTTGGTGCTAAATTTAAAAATTTGTCCTCAAACAGATTTGTGGAGTTTTATAGGTTATAATTTCAAGATGCAGTTTCATATTGCACCACAAACAATAAAGTATTGTTTGTTATCATTTTTTCTCATTTTTCCTTCAAATTAAACAAAAGCTAAAGCACTCCCTTTGATTAAACCTAGGAACGCAGATTACAAAATAAAATGTGACTTCACAGTGTTCTAACTCAGAATCTGTGACAGTTTCACAAGTGCTAAAACTGATTTTGTACTGTATCTGAGGAAATGATTTATGAAACAATTAAATGGGAACAAGTTGTCAAGACCGTATTTAAATCTCATGAGGAAAACACTAGCTTTTAAGTACCTTAGTCATACTCATTCTATGCTATTGTCAATAATAAATGCTTATTTTGTACTAATATTTCAATATTTGATATTTTTATCAACATGCTTAGAACTGACTATTCAAGTTAATCTACTTGGAGAAATGGTCATTAATTTTATTTTCATTTCAAAAATATGGATGGAAGATGGCTCTTGAAATGAAGTACGTAATTTTATTATAAACAGAAGCATATACTAATATACACAGAGAGTGATAGATTTTCTATCTTCTTGCCCTTTGGAGGGGGCACATTTATTCATTTGATATATTTACTGATCATCTTTTTTTCTTCCAGGTACTGTACCATGCTCTGGTGTACACAGCAGACAGACCAACTCTCTGCTGTCCTGTAGAGTTTATGTTCTAGTGAAGGAACAATTAAAAAGTAACATGTGCAGAATATATTAATTGAAATGAGAAGTGTTTAAAAATTGGAAATGATAAATTCCTGTTCTACCTGCTTCCCTCTGTTTCTCATGTTCCCAGGGAAGACATCATTAGCCTAGCATGGCATTTTGTTCCTGCTGAGCTGAGCCTGGTGTGTCCTCACAATTTTTCTTAATGCAGAGCTATAGGCAAAGATGTTGGAGGGTATCAAGCCTCCAAATACCTGTAGAAGCAGTGTGTGTATGGAACCTATGTGCCACTGATGGGGAAGGGGGAGCATTCATAATTTCATCAAATTTTCCAAGTAGGCCATGACCTCAAAAGGATTAGAAATTATTAATTTAGACATCATTTTAACGATATAACCATAAACTTTCAGCAAGTTAAAGGGCAACTGCTGGAGTCTCCTAAAATGTCTTTAAGCATCATGGTCAGGGTAGTAGTCTACCCCAAATGACCCCTTCTCGTATTCTTTTCAGGTCATTGTTCACATATGCTATCAGAAGGGAAAACTAAAGAGGCTCCTTTAAGAGGTTAAAATGGCACACACTCCGTTTCCAGTCCATGCTGTGAAGATGGGTTATAAGCTGAGACTGCCTTTTCCACATCTAATCTACAGATACTAGAAAGGGCCTGTCATGAAAACAGCATGTAAACACTGTAATGCCTAATGAAATCAACAGATGATGGTAACCTGCTTTAGAGTTTTTAAAGAAATCATTAAACCTTTGAACTATTTTCCAGATGTTTCAAGGATACGGCTGAAAGGTAAAGTCTAGGCAAATCTTCCATAGGGCAATACCTTTGCTATGAACCTGACCTTTTTTGGACACAGATATTTCTTACAGGCTACAAATGGAGACACCTAGAAGGCATTCTACCCTGAAGGCTGTCCTTTCTGAAAACTGTCCATGCAGCATCTGCAGTAGCCCTGCTGAGGGAAGACTAGCTTTTCAGGCAGGAGTCCTGGTGCTAACTCCTCTGAAAATGTGGCCTTGGGTTAAATGTTTTTATTTCTCTGAGCCTTAATTTTTTTCATCTATAAAAAAGGGATGATACTGATCTTCAACTCTGCTGGAAGGGTTGAAAAAGATGTGTGACATCTAGCAGTTTTTACCTCACAGTACATGCTTAATAAAAGGCCTAGGCTAAAAAAGCATCATTTCCATCATTATCAGTTTGATCCTTTTTGCTGTAGAGCAAATATTAGAATGACTGAATCTAACTGCTTATGACCAGCCCACATAAATCTCAAATATTACCTCCTCCTTCTTTGAAGCTTTGCATCAGTGATTCTGGGCAAATGAATTAAAAAAAAAAAATTTCTAGAATGTACAGTTTATAATATACAATATATATGACATATTGAACTGCTATTGTACATTGTGTATTTTTCTGAACTTCTAGAGTGTGCAATTATGCAATATATTTTAGAACTTTAGTAAGCACCATTTTGTATTGTTAAGTGATTATTTTGTGAATATTGGAATTATTTTTCCAGTTTGAATGCTTGAAGACAGGATTAAAATGGTTGAAGAAAGGATTGCATCTTACATGCCTTGTATTCCTTGGAGTGCCTAGAATAATACTTAACTGAATTGTGTAATAATTTGTGTAAAATTCTTCAGTAGAAATGTGTGTCTAAATCAGACAGCTATGCTTGCGTTCTGCCCCTACTCCACCTTGTTCTTCCAGGAGAATGTGGCCTTGGGAGGGATGAATGTGAATATGGTCATGTGCCAACAGGCTAACTGACACTTTTTCTTTCTTCTTTTCTTCATATGCTGTCATGTGTCACTTAATGATAGATGCATTCTGAGAAATGCCAGGAAGTAATTTTGTTGCACAAATGTCACCTAGTGCACTTACACAAACCTAGATGGTCTAGCCTACTATGCACGTAGGCTACATGGGATAGCCCATTACCCCTAGGGTACAAACCTGGGCAGTAGGTTACTACACAAAAACTGTAGGCAATTACTAAACAATGGCAAGTATCTGTATATCTAAACATAGCAAAACATAGAAAAGGTATAGTAAAAATGTAAAAAAGATTTTTTTTAATTAAAAAATGTGAATAGGGAACCTACCATGAACTGAGTATGCAGGATGAGGAATTATTCCAGATGAGTCACCAAGTGACTGGGGAGTGAATGTGAAGGCCTAAAACATCGCTGTACGCCACTGTAGACTTTATAAACACTGCACACTTAGGCTACACTGCATTTATACAAGTATTTTTATTCAATAATAATTAGCCATAACTTACTATAACTTTTTACTTTATAAATTTTAATTTTTTTTTTAATTTGACTTTTCTTTTGAAATAACAGCTTAAAATAAAAATATATTATGGAACTGTACATAATATTTTTCTTTGTATCTTTATTCAATAAGTTTTTTCTATTCTTTCTTTCTTTCTTTTTACATTTTAAACTTCTTTGTTGCAAACTGAGACAAAAACACACACTTTAGCCTAGGTCTACACAGGGTCAAGATTGTCACTGTCACTTTTTTCCATCTCCACGTCTTATCCCACTGGCAGGTCTCCAGGGGTAGTAACATGCATGGAGTCATCATTTCCTAAGGTAACATCTTCTTCTGGAACCCTCCTGAAGCACCTGCCCAAAGCCATTTTATCATTATCTTTTTTTTTTTTTTGTAAGTAGAAATAACAAAATAATACAATAAAAAGTATACTATAGAATACATAAACCAATCATACTCATTCATTATCAAGTATTATGTACTACACATAATTATGTTATGCTTTTACACAAACTGCAGTGCAGTGTGTTTGTTTATTCCAGTATCACCACAAGCATGTAACTGTTGTGCTGCTGTATTACTACAGTGTCACTAAGTGATTGACTATTTCAGCTCCACTATAATCTTATGGGACCACCTTTATCTATGTGGTCTATCATTGACAAAAATGTTATGAGGCACATGATTACATAAGACACTGAACTACAATGGCAATATTTCATATTCTTGGCATAAAGACTCTTCTTCTTTTTTGTTTTTTGTTTTTGAGTACTAGGGATTGAACCCATGGGCACTATACCACTGAGCTACATCCTCAGACTTTTGTTTTTTATTTTGAGGCAGGGTTTTGCTAAGCTATGGACCCTGGTCTAGAAGTTGCCATTCTCCTACTTTAGCCTCCAGAGTTGCTGGGATTACAGGCATGAGGCACTGGGCCCAGCTATAAGGACTCATTTTAAATCTAACAAACAATAATTCCTAATTATATGTCAGAACCTGTAAAGAGATAAATGACATAATCCTAGACCTCAAGTTACTAATAACATAATAGGAGAAGACAAAGACAAACAAATTTAAAACATGTTATAAGCATAGGGAAAGAAAATGTACAGCGAAAGCACAAATAATGATATCAGGTAGGGCTTCCAGGAGGAAGTGGCCACAGTGCTCAGTTCTGGAGGATAGTAGGCATTGGGTGATTGATGTGGGGAATGTTGGGAATGGGAGAGAAGGTATCTGACATAAAGAAGCATAGACAATGGCATCACATCCTAGCATGGTGTGTTATAGTTTGGGGAAGAGGCATCCCCTTAAAGCTTATATGTGAGACAATGCAGGAACATTCAGAGGTGAAACAATTAGATTGTAAAAGTATAACCTAATCAGTTGATCAACCTATTTGACAGATTAATAATTTGATTAGTGGGTGGTAACCACTAATTGGGATGTGGCTGAAGGAAGTAGGTCATTGGAAGCATGCTCTTGGGGATTATATTACCCCTGGCTACTTGCACTCAAACTCTCTCTGCTTCCTGACTGTCATGAACTGAATAGCTTTCCTTTGCCACACCCATCTGCCATGTTTTGCCTCACCTCAGACCCACAGCAATGGAGTCAGCCATCATGGACTGAACCTCTGAAACTGTGAACCCAAATAAACTTCTCCTTTAAGCTGTTCTTGTCTGGTATATTGGTCACAGAAATGCAAAGTTGATTAACAAATGTGATACTTGCAAGAAATTATAAGGGAGGAGCTCAAGTGGAGTATCAGGAGGGGAGCAGTGTCAGGGTCCAGAGCACAGCAGGCTTCTTATGCTACATTAATAAGAAACATTGCCTTGATTTCCATCAGTGATGAGAACCACTAGAAATAAAGGAAGGACATGAGTAGTTTTGTGTTTTATATAATTCACTCAGGTAAAGTGGTGTGGAAGAAGTTGATGTGGACAAAACCCTTTAGGAGACTGTTTAATTGTAATAATCATAATAGAGATAGAGATGGTCAGATCTGAGAAATATGTAGGTGAAATTGCAAGATTTGGTGAGTGATGTGGTGTCACGGATGAGAGTGAGAAAGAATCAGGAGTCGCAGATGACTTCTGGCTTTCTTGTTAGGATCCTTGGTGGTACCACCTACTGAGATAGAACTTACAAAAGAAGGAACAGATGCATTGAGGAAAACATTGACTTGAGCTTGTACACATTTAGTGTTGAGTTTGAAAGACTGATGACATAACTAGGAAGTGATTTCTGACACATAATAAGATATATAAGGCAGGATTTCAACTCTAGGCTAATCATTTATACTTCATCAGAGTATAGATGGTATTTAAAACAGTATGGTCTCTGTACCAGCAGATCAGCATCCCTGAAGAACTTTTCAGAAATGCAAAATCCCAGGTCCAACTCCAACCTACTATATCAGAACCTGTGGAGTTGGAGGCAAGAATCTATGTTTTGGAAAGCTCCGCAGGTAAGCTGAAGTTGGAGAAACACTAGTTTAAGCCTATAAATGGATATATTTATCCAGAGAGAGTGTAGAAGAAGTTGGCACAGCTTGAGGAAATCCTGTTAACTCTACTTTCGGTCTACAACCTGCTGATGACTCATTTTCTCCTTTGCTAACACCCTCGTCCTCCCATCATTGTGCCTCTGCTGGATCTTTGCAACAACCTCCTTATTTCTATTTCCATAATAGCCTCTCTATGAGCCTCTGTTCTCATAGCAGTCAGAGTAAGAGGCACACTCACTGTCACATGACTTTCCAACCTCTAGGGACCTTTCATCCATTTGGAATAAATGGAAGTCCCACATTTGCCCCACTGTGGTAGCCAGCCCCCAAGACAGCCACAATGATCCTGGTATTCAGCCCTGATCACATGGTATCAGGGTGAGTCTGTGTGACCAACAGAATATAGTAGAAGAGCTTGTGTGTGATTTCTGAGGCTGTGTTATGAAAGGCATTGTGTTTCCTCTCTTGAGCTCCCTTAGATCATTTGTACTATGGGAATCTGGAAAATATGTCACAGTGACACTCAAACCCTCTATGGTGTGGTCTGCATGGTGAGAACCCTAGGCTTTCTGGAAGTGAATCTTCTGGCTCCAGATGATGACAGCCCTATGATGACAGCTTGGTAGCAACTTCATGAGAGACCCGGAGCTGGAATCAGTCAACTAAGTTGTTTCTGGATTGATCCTTAGAAACTACAAGATATCATAATGCACTACTAATTCCAGTAACAGGAGATTGAAGCAGGAGGATGGCAAGCTACAGGTCAAACTCAGCAACTTAGCAATACCCTGTCTCAAAATTAAAATAAAAATAGAAAGGACTGGGGACGTAGCACAATGGTTCAGCATCCCCGGGTTCAAGCTCCAGTATCAGGAACAAAAAAAAAAAAAAAAAAAAAAAAAAAAAAAAAAAAAACTAAAATGACAACAAAACCCTGCGAAATAACAAGTGTTTTAGAAGTTGCCAAATTTGGGGGTACTTGTATGCAGCATTTGATAATTAATATACTCATGATCTGGCCCTTGGCAAAACTGTAAACTCATCTCCTATACTTAGCCATTGTCCACTTCATTCCAGTATCCTGCTCCCCTGCTAATCCTTTCATGAGAAACAGGCTCCCCCTTTAGGGATTATTCTCTCTGCAGCAATGCTTTCCCCACAGGTAATTAATCATACCTGATCCATTCCTTTCTTTACTTAGGTCTCTTCTCAAATGTCAGTCCCTCAGAGATCTTCTCTAATCATTCTAAAAATGATGCCTTGGTTTAATCATCTGATTTATTTTTATTTATGGTGTATAACATCTCCACATATTTTCTGCATTTTTTTTTCTATTTATTATCCATTTCTTCACAAGAATGTGAACTCTGTAAGGGCAGAGACCTGCTATGTTCTCTGCTTTCCCAGGGATTACAACATTGCCTACTCACATAGTGGACTGTCAATAAGTATCTGTAAAATGAATGAAAAAGGAAAATACACTAGGAAACCTCAGCATTTAGGAAAGACGCTAGAGATGCCTACAAGGGAAACAGAGGAGGAGTGGCTTGAGACGAAAGAATGGCTTTATGGAAACAGAGGGAGAATGAGAACGTCCAACAAATATTTACTTGATTGCTACTATGTTTAAGTTGTTGTGCTTCTATTTTAATTGGCCTTTTGTTGCTGTGATCAAAAGACCCAACAAGAACAATTTAGAGGAGGAAAAGTTTATTTGGGGCTTATGGTTCAAGGGTCTCCTTCCATGGATAAACAACTATATTGCTCTGGTCTCTCAAGGTGAGGCAGAACACCATTGCAGTAAAGTGTGGGGAAGAAAAGAAGAAAAGAAGCTCAGGACAGAGGCACCAGGAAGGAGCGAGGGAGGGAGGGATGGAGGGAGTAAGAGAGAGAAAGAGAGAGGGAGAGAGACAGAGACAGAGAGAGAGAGAACTCTGTGCAGCAGGGACAAATATATACCTTAGAGTCTTGCCCCCAGCAACCCACCTCCTCCAGCTATTCCGTACAGTTACCACCCAGTTAATGCATTAAAGTGGGTTAAGGCATTGATTAGCTTAAAGTTCCCATAGCCCAACCGGTTCACCTCTGAAAAATTTCTTGTATTTTCTAACACATGAGATTTGGGGGGACACATCATAATCTAAATTATAATATTCTTATTCTTATGGACTTTAGAAGAATAACAAACTTTTTAAACTTTATATGTTGAAATAATAGGAAGTTGCCAAGAGATATACAGGGAGCCTCCTTTTTCATTCCCTTTTGTTTAGTGATGTACAGTATCAACCTGGAAAGCTGACATTGGCCCAATTCTCAGGGTTTATTCAGATTTCTCATGTGTGTATGTGTGTGTGTCCATAATTAGATCCATAATTCACTCTACCACCACTACAAGGCTCTCTTCTTTTATCCTTTTATAGTCATACCCATCTCCTACCACACCCGGCCCTAAACAGTTCAACATCTCTATAATTTTTTTATATAAATGGAATCATACATACTTTTGAAATTGTTTTTTTTTTTTTTTCATTTAGCATAATTCCCTGAGTTTCATCCAAGTTGTTGCACGTATTGGTACTTGGTTTCCTTTTATGGCTGGGCAGTATTCCATAGTACAAAAGTGCCATGGTTTGTTTATTCACATATCGTAGGAAATTTGGACACTTTCCAGTTTGGCAGAATGAATAAAGCTGCTTTAAGCATTTATGTACCAATTTCTGAGTAAAACTAAATTTTCACTTCCCTGGATAAATACCTATGAGTGCATTGTAGGTTGTATAGAAAATGCATGCTTAGCTTTAGAAAAATCTGCCAAACTGTTTCCCGCAGTGGCTGTACCATTTTATATTTTCACTTATAATGCATGAATGATCCAGTTTCCCCATATCCTTGCCATGGTCTAGTGTAAAAACTAGTTTTTTTAATACTAATTTTTTCAAGAGTGTGGTCACATCTCATTGTGGCTTTAATTTGCATTTACCCAGTGAATAATAATGGCAAACATTTTATGTACTTGTTTGTCACATATATCTGCATATCCTCTTCTGTGTCTTTTCTGTTCAGGTTTTTGTTCAGTTTTTGAATTGGATTTTTCACCTCTTTCATATTAAGTTTTAGGAGTACTTTGCATTTTCTAGACACAAGTCCCTTGTTGGGTATGTGAATTGTATATATTGTCTCTTAGTATAATTTATCCTTTAATTCTCCTATCAGGATTTCCATAGGGCAAACATTTTAATTTTAATGAAGTCAGATTGATCATTTCCCCCCATTACAGATTGTGCTTTCACTGGCAAGTCTAAATTCTCTTTACCAAGTCCAAGTTCCTAAAGGTTTATAAAGGTTTCACAGTTTTACATTCAAATCTGTAGCCCACTTCGAACTAATTTTTGTGAAAAGTATGAGATGTGGGTGTGAAGTTTTGGGTGCATAAAGGGTGAGGCTTAGGTTAAGGTTCTTTTTATTAGTTTTGGTCTTTGGATGTCTATGGACATGATGTCCACGCTCATTTGTTGAATAGGCTGTCCTTCCGCATTGAATTGCTTTTTGTCAAAAATTAACTGGGCCTATTTGTGTGAGTCTATATCTGAGTTCTGTACTTTGTTTCTATGGTCTGTAGATTTTATAGATGTTCCTTATAATTTCTCCCATTCCTAGTTTGCTAAGAGTTTTTATCATGAATGGGTTTGGGGTTTTGCCGAATGTTTTTTCTTCATTAATTGACGGATCATGTGATTTTTCTTCTTTTCATTTGGTCAATTATGTTGACTGATTTTTTTAATATCTAGTAAGCCTTGTAAAGCTGGAATAAATCCCATGTGGTTGTGGTGGATCATTCTTTTTTTACACATTGATATATTTGATTTATTAATTTTTTGTTAAGAATTTTTGCATCTAAGTTCAGAGAGATACTGCTCTTCTTTTTTTTTTTTTTTTCTTTTCTTCTTGTATCTTTGGGTTTAGTATCAGGATTAAATGGACCTCCTAAAATGAGTTGGCTATTTTCTGGAAGAGAGTATTTATATATATATATATATATATTTTTTTTTTTTTTTTTTTTTTTTTTTTTTTTTGGCCGTACCTGGGGGATCGAACCCAGGGCCTTGAGCTTGCAAGGCAAGCACTCTACCAACTGATCTATCTCCCCAGCCCTAAGTATTATATTTTTTATCAACATTTTTTTTTTCCAGAGTAATTATTGCTGTTCTAGAGAATAAAGATATAGGATATTAAAGAAATGATGAACTGAACTTGTACATTCCTCTTTCACATTTACAGTATTCCTCTCTGGTGTCTTATGTCAGTTGGAATGGGAAGCTCAGGATAGGAGATTCCAAATGTGGAGGAAATGTGACTTTAATGTGTGTTTTTCTACTCACTGGTATTTTAAGAAGCCCTAAGAAAGCTTAGAGATTAGCACTTGTGTAAGCAGCTTACAGGACAACTAAATTTTTAATTGCTTAGTACCTTCCCTGTAATTACTTTCCTATATATAATGAATAATAGTTTCCCATCTGTCAGAAGGGATCATGAACCAATGATTATAAAGATATTGAGCTTAGACTTTTAAATATTTTATTATGTTTAGTTTTGAAATTTGCATGTAATAAAACTTATTCTGTGGTATACACATGAACTTTGACAAATGCATGGATTTGTACATCTACCACTGTAATCAAGATACCAAATAGTTTATCATCCCTCAAAAAATTCCTGTGTTCTGCCTTTGAAGTCAAGTACTCTTTCAACCACAACCTTTGGCAACCCCAGTGCTACAGAGATTGCCTTTCCAGAGTGTCATAAATGAAATCAAATACTAAAGATTTTTTTGGTGGTGGATATTTTTTACTTAGTAAAATGTTTTTGTGATTCATCTTCCATTGTACCTAGTTCCCTCCTCTTCCTCCTCCTCCTTTTTTTTTTTCTTTCTTTTTTTTCAGGTTTTTATTAGCTTTCTTTCTCTTATGTCTAGCCCACCAAAGTACTTTTAGAAGAATTCCACAGTGATTGATTACTTTGCCTAAAGTCATATGGTCCCATAATCAGGTTGGT
The DNA here is from genome assembly GCF_902686455.1 of Sciurus vulgaris. Classification (NCBI taxonomy): domain Eukaryota; kingdom Metazoa; phylum Chordata; class Mammalia; order Rodentia; family Sciuridae; genus Sciurus; species Sciurus vulgaris. Next base: position 83,823,066 of record NC_136465.1, read on the forward strand.
AAGATCAGAGATAAAATAACCCAGTTAACCATCACTATACTAGTCAATGACAAATGAAGTTACCTGGTAGAAGAGCTCTGCCCAACACAGGCAGTGATAGGCAAGTCTACTCAAATTCCCTGAGACTCAGTAACAGCCAGGAGTAGTAGAGACAGAATCAGTAGAGCAGCCACTTGGAACTGGGAACAATGAATGGATGCATTCCGTGAAGATATAAGATGGTGACCATTTCCTTAGAACTCCACATTGTCTTGAACAATGTTTCCTTCTCCACAGAGCCTCCTGAGGGTGGTTGAGCTTTTTGCCTTCCCTATATCCCCCTGTATCCCATATTATTGTTCTTTTTTTATTATTCTTTCTTTCCAGATGTTTCCAAATTCCTTCTCTCAATATTTTCTTTTTGTTTCATGAAATTTCTTTAGTCCTTATTTTAGGGTAGGTCTTATGGTTTACAGGTTTTCTTAGTGTTCCTTTGCCTGGGGATGTCTTTATTTTCCCTTCATTCCTGAAAGATAAACTCACTTGTTAAAGAACTCAAGGCCGAGTTTCCTTCTTTCAGTACTTGAAAAATACTGTCCTACTTCCTTCTGGTCACCATGGTTTCTGAGGAGAAATCTATTGTCATTCTGATTGTTTTTCCCTGTACCTAAAGTGGTATTTCTCTTACATTGCTTAAAAGCACTGTTTTAAGTTTTCTGAAGTTTGGTTATGACATATTTCGGCACATATTTCCACTGGGGTTTGCTTGATTCTATATGTCTTTCATAGAATTTGTAAAATTTTCAGTCATTACTTTTTAAAGTACCTTTCCGTCCCACTCTTTTTCTCCTTCTTTTGGGATGCTTTTTGATATGAATGTTTGGTCTTTGAGTCTCACAGTTCTCTGGGAGAAGGATTGTGACACCCTCTCTCACCCACTCCATTAAGAATAATAGAATTTAAAATGATGACTATGGGTTATCTCTTTCAAGAATTTTGGGATGGGAAAAAATGAAGATCCTGGCACTCAAAATCATTCATTTTACAGATAAGGAAACTGAGACTCAAAGAGGTGCCTATCTTCTCAGATAGCAGAGAAATGGTGGCAAACCTGCATGAGATCCAGCCTGACACTTTTCAAACATTATTGTAAAAATGAATCACAAAATATAGATTCAATAAGTCTGGAGTAGGGCTTAAAATCCTGCATTTTTTTAGCAAGTACCTGGCGGGGGATACTGATGTTGTTCCACTTTAAATGACAACATTCTGGACAACTCAGCTTACAGCTCTTTCCACTGCCATTAAGAATTAATTGCAGTTCTTCATGAAGGAGAACACTGTTTGACAGTTTGTCAAACAAGCACCTAAATATCCATGTGCCTGGTATGCAGGAGCAGAAGAAACTGTGAATGGTAATGGAGACACAGAAGGGAGAGTGGAGGGACCCACACAGACTTCAAACACTCTGCTGGATTTGCAGGATGTTTGCTGCTTTCAGAACTGCTCTAATTGTGGTAAAGCATATAAGCAACTCTTAAGCTATTTATCTACTCACGTAATCTCTTTGAGGCTACCAATTAATATTTCCCCACTTAGGAAGGATAAATTGATGTTCTTTAAAAATCTTACAAAGTTCAATTCTCCAGTGAGTAGCAATTTAGGGAAGGCACACTACAATTCACAAACAAAGTATAAAAGTGACTAGCCCATGTACATCTTGGTCGTGTCTGTTTTGTTGGTATAGTAGAAGAAAACTGAATATGCAAGGTGTTCCCAAGCTTGGTCCACTGTTAACTTTATAAGCAGACTTGAATAAATCACCTGGTGTTTCTGTGGTGAATTATCAAACAAGTTCAATAGCATATGAGCCAAGGTCTGTTTAAAATCATGTAAAGTGATATATAAATTAATACTAGTGGCTAAATGCAATTGGAGGACTAAGGCAAGTGTCCCAGTGAATTAGATCATAGCCTGGACCCTGTACCCTGAAATTTCTGGTTATGGAAGGCTGAGCAATCAATTTTCAAATAAATGTCATTGGTTCACAACTCCTATCATTTGAACCTCTACTCTGACAAATGTCACTCCAACTTTAAGTTTCCAGTTCCCAGAGGAAGTACATAAAATTCCAGTAAGGAAGAGGTATCATGTGTTTTTCAATGTCATTATTTACATGATCAAATCCTGTAAGAATTACTGAGGTTCACTTGTTTCTCTCCCATTATCTAGTCCCATAAAAATTAGGCCTGTGTGTGTGTGTGTGTGTGTGTAAGAGAGAGAGAGAGAGAGAGAGAGAGAGAGAGAGAAGTAATGGGGTAGGACTAAATGTGGGTGTGGAAAAGGACAAAATATATTGAATCAAAAATTTAAAATCTACCATGATTATCAATAATTTGTGTTTATGAATTTGATATCTAATTATCCTAATTATCAATAGCAGGGAGAGCTCTAGTCAGTTCTTTAAAGAACATCTAATTATCAGAAAACTCCTAAGCCTGTCCCAGTCTCACCCCATGGTCTTGCAACTTCTTTGTCCTTGAATTGGTGTTCTGAGCTTATGACGGCGGGATTAGGTAGCATGAGCGTATTACGGAGAGAGAAATCAGGATGCAAAGATTCTTTTGCCTATCGTGAGGAAGGCAACTGGACAGCTTATAGGAGCAACGTGCTGTACTGTGAGTATTTCTCAACTTCTGGGGAGTTTGAGAAGGATTTAACTGAAAGGCAATGGAGGGTTGATCTGAATCTAAAGCAAAGAAATGGAAGAAGAGAACATTCTGGACCTGTGGACCTGCCCTGGGGTTGGGGTTGAAATATGGGAGAGAACATGAAGGAAATGCACTGAAACCTCTTTATACTGCCATGTGACAAGCTAATGGGAGAAACTTGGTCATTACCAGGTCATTACAAACCTTGATTATTGAATTCTTTTGGAAGGAAACCAAAATGGACACTTCTCTATTTGAGGCTTCACAGCAAACAGTTTTCTGGGAAAGGAGGGATCTGGGGCATTAAATGACCACAGAGTAAACAATGCTTTACTCCCAGGATGTGCCTGCACACTTGGCCCAGGCACCCAGGGGCTCATGTGAGAGCATAAGGATAAGGTGACAGTGAGCAGAGTGGGCACTGGGGTTGACCATGGGGCAGCAGTGGCCTAACCTTCTCCCTTTGAGGCTAAAGTGCTTGTTTGCTCCTTTATGAGCAAGGTACTTGGTGGGCTTTTATATATATATATATGTATCTTTTGTTTGGGTCTTATTCGTTCTTCCAAATTATTTGCTTTTTTTCTGCCTCAGCAGGACTCTGGGTGACATCTAAGAGCCCAATCCCAGCAGTGGAAGAACAGTACTATCCCTCACGTATCCCTCTATGCCCTTCTTTAATCTATCAACAATGGAGTTGTCTATCTGCCTACATCTGCTGAGAAAAGGGAACTGGGAATTCAAATTCTGAATGATAAAGCAGCATCAGAGGTTCTGTCTCAAGAACCTTCTGAAATTGCTTTTCTTTCACTGGAAATTGTGGAGGTTCATCCTCTGTAACTTCATGTAGCTGAGCTTTGCTGCTGTGGGCTAAGGGACACTAACCCCAGCTTCCTTCTAAGTGAGCTCTTATATCCACTTCTTTCTGTGGAACATATTTATAATCTTCAAAAGGGGAAATTCTAATATTGTAGTAAAAATAGGAACGTATCCTACCTCACAAAGGAATGATGTACTCGACATGTTTGGAGGCCAAAATCATGAAACCTCCTTTTATAGCAAGAATGGAGCCTGTCACTAGGTTTGAGATTATTTAGCTCCAGGATGCCCTTAGACATTTCAAGGGAAGATTTAAGTATTAGTAATCTCAAATCTAATATCATTATTTAATACCTACTTACATTATCTCCGTTAATGTTCCCCATGACCTTAAAAGGAAGGTATTATTTTATTCATTTTATAAATGGAATGAGGTCTAGAGAGGGATATGAAACTTATCAAGGTCACATAGCCAGTGTTCTGTTTGTTTGTTTGTTTGTTGGTAAAGCAGGAATTGAAACTGAATCTGTTTGATTCTAAAGGGCACTTTCTTTGCACTGCATTATCCTAAAGGATAATTTGACAGATCAAAGTCACCTTGAGCCTTGCCATTATCAAACTCTGACTCCAAAGTAAAAGGATCCCAGTTAGGGTCACCCGATAAAATATGTAATTCCCAGTGAAATTTGAATTTTGGATAAACAACAAAGAATTTTCTTAGTGTAAGTATGTACTTTGAAATACATGGAATATACTTTCACTAAAAACTAATTTGTTATCTGAAATTCAAATTTTACTTGAGTACCTTATATTTTTATCTGTAAAACCTGGCAATCCTAATTCTAATAGGTTCTCCAGATCAAAGAACCGAAAATGTGTGGTATCTTACTACTTTGAAAGAATTGAAGAGTCTAAAAATCTTGAGCTGAGAGAAGTTTTCTAGTTTGCCCTGTGGCTTTGGCAGAGCCAGGATGTGTCAATTGGTGGTGGGCCACTGAGCATGATGCTGCCCTTGGCAGCCTACCACCAATTCCATGGTCCCAACCACATGTAGGAGAGGCACAAACCTTGCCTGTTGACAGGGCTAGACACGACCCACAGTGTAAGAGTCAGACTTAGTGATCAGAGGAGCTGGCAGTGCATTTCCTAAAGCCACTGAGGGCTTTGTGAGATGAAGTCCAGCTAGTGCCTTCTCTGTAGTCTGATGGAAAAGTCACAGGTTGGAATCTCAACACCAAAGGTTCAGGGTATTCAGTGAACTTCTGTATTAATTTTTTCACTCACTTGACCAATATAATATATATGGCACACCTATTATGCATCGAGCTCTGTCATAGGTTCTGAGATAACAAAAATGTCCTCAAATTGAAAAATCAGCCTTGTGAGGCATACTTCAGTGTGAGATAAAGACAAGATTCTTAGCATGAGCAAGTGATCCAGGGCCCTGGCCAAGTTCACCATCCTGGTACCAGCTCACAGATTAGTCAATGCATTTCTGTTGAACAAGTTGAGGACTGCCAAGAGAAAATGACAACAGAAATTGGAAAAAGAAAACAGGGGCAAAATATCTTGGAGGCAAGGATGATGATTTAAACCTGATTTTCAAAGTCATAAGGAAAGTAAAAAGTGATGATTGGCCTGAGCCAAAGACCATAAAGGAGGGTTGGAGCTAAGAACATTAGCATAAATCCGTAGCAGGCACAGTAAGAGATTCCACGCAAAAAAAAAAAAAAAAAAAAAAAAAAAAAAGCCCCCAGGCACCAGATTAGGGCAGGGGTTGGCTCAGGGTAAGAAGTTAAGGCTATTTGGAAGTTCTTTAGAGCTTTCCAGAATCTTCCTTCTCAGGATAAGTTTTGTTGATTATTGTGAAAGAAATAGAGAAAGAAAAAAATGCCATTTTAAAACTTGGCTTGTTTGTTTTTTACATTTGACTTTGTGAATCTTTTCTGCAATTTATATTTAAAGGATAGTTTGCCTGTCCATAACTAAATTAGCCTGGGAACACCATACTGGACAGGTCCAGGATTTGGATAGCAGAAAATGTTGAGGATATCTGGGAATCACGTGGTTGAAGAACCTAAGGTCTGGATATGGAGTTAAAGTGCAAGCTCATTACTTAATCATCTGCATTAAGGTCACTATTTGTGCCCATGTCTACTAGGACATGTTGAGTGTAGTCATCAGTATCCCCCATTCAGAGCTTCTCCTATCCAGATGACTACCTTGTCACCTCCCAGAACTAAGAGAAAAGTCTTTGGATCACATGAGGATTAGGTAAAATAAAGATATACAGCAATACAGCCCATAAATAGTATAAATTAAAACTTTTAGAATCAGGTTATTTTATAACTGACTGGAATAATATGCACGCAAAGCTTTGAAACCTGTGAAAGCTATAATAGGCTGTAGATATGGTTTAGTCCATTTCCCTCATTTGACAAATGGTGGGCCTGGTGGTCGTAGAGGGCACGGACACCATTATGATGAATTCACAGAACATGAGAGCAGCTCATCTCTTGGAATAACATATGTCTACATTTTCAAGTTTTTAAATCACTTGCTTGTCAGTTTACACTCCAGTACATTGAATGCCTCCATTGAGTTATACCATATTTTCTTAAAAATCTCTTTAAACTGTAATCTTCTCTGCCCTTTTGTGTCAACACAGAATACTGAGCTTCTTTATCAAAGCACTTGTCCTTTTTGGTTTACAGTGAATGTCTAATAACAATGGTCCTTGTTACTTGAAGTTATTTTTTTTTTCCTCTCTCACTGTCCAGAGCACCCGACAGGGGAAACCTCAGCCACCCAAGGACTGTCAAAATGAGTGACAACACTACTTTGGCTCCTCCAGCAGCAAGCCAGGGTCCTACCACCCCACGCAAAGGGCCCCCCAAGTTCAAGCAGAGACAGACTCGCCAATTCAAGAGCAAACCTCCTAAGAAGGGAGTGAAAGGGTAAGACCAAAATGAAAGAGAAAACCTATGCTCCCACAAGACTGCTCTGGGTTTGAGAAACCCATGCTCATAATATTAAACAGGCTCACACAAATTTCCACCCTGCCCTCTAGTTACCTTTCTAACTCAGGCTTTGCTGAGTCATGTCTTTAGCTTTGTAACTCTTCCCCTCTCAGGTCCCAGGTCCATGGCCACACTTAGCATGGAAAAAGGAGCCTCTCACAATAACCCCGGACTTGATCTTCTAGGCTTTTCTTGACCTCTCTTTGTTGACATTCCTTGTACTTGAATGTGGAATACCAAACCACTGGTCAGTTCCAAAAAACACAGTTTATTTTTATGGTTTAAAATTTTATGCCTTTAGCTCTTTCTTTTTTTCTTCCTCTCCTTGGCAAAATCCTGTCAACATAGTTCATATATTTAATACATTGTTCATATTGCTTTTGAACTGACTCTGAAATTTTATCCATACTTTCATGTTTGCTCTATGATACAATATATCATTAATATATAATGTATAATATTATAATTTGATTTTTCTTTTTTTCTTTGCATCACTCTTATTTATTTACATCTGTTTCCTGAGTCTAAAATCCCTCAGAGGAAATTTGTTTGTTTTTTCCTTAACTTTCTATGACTAACATGATGTCTGGTACATAGCAGATGCTAAGTTAATGCTTGTGAATGTGAACAAATAGAAGAATTGAATCTAAGTGACTTCTGTGGTGCTTTCTCATTTCAGTTTCTATTTTTAAAAAGGGAAGCTTGACTAATTCGTCCTCTTGGTCATTTTTTCTGGTTTTCAAAAGTCTTAGACTAAACTTCTAGAGTGGAGAAATATTTCCCTCTCCAGAGATACACTGAATCTTATTGGAGCGACATTCTTTTTGCTTCAGTTCAATACAAATGAAAGAAATTTCTTAAATCCAAACACTTAAGCTGCTTCTTCTTCCCGCTTGAGTCAAGAAACTTTTCATGTGAATGACTCCAGGATTCTTTTACCCGAATTCAGTTAAATGTCTCTTTTATTCTTTCCATGTAGGTTTGGAGATGACATTCCAGGCATGGAGGGGCTAGGAACAGGTGAGCAACTAACATGTCTAAGTGAGAACTTTGCACCTAGAGTTTCACCTCTTTACACACTTCAGGCCTCAAGGGGAAGTTGAGAGTTACAAGGAATACCTGAGCCAGCAGAAGCTTCAAGGACATAGAAATGTGGGGATTTAATTTACCCTCCTAAGTAAGTACATATGTGACCAGATGCAAAATCCCTAAAAGAAATCAAGGGAGTCCAAAGTTTAATGAATCCTCTTGTTCTATTAAACAAGCTTTGAGGGCATATAATGGATGATGGTAGACTTTCATGGAAGAAAGAGTCTCAGAGTTTGTCTAGCCCAACTTATTTTTCAGAAGAGAAATCTGAGACAGAGGAATTAAGTGACAATGTGAGGCCACAGAGTGAAGTATTGGAAATAAGGGTGGGGCCTGGACAAACTTTTCACTTTACCAGGCAAACCACTCCTTAGCAACTTCCTCTTCTTGCACATCCTCTAGCACCGAAAACAGGACCCTGCATGCTGAATGCAGCCCACTTGACTTTTTAAATTGGCTAGAATATTTTCCTTCATTGGACAATGATTATAACCAATGTACTCTGGGAAGTGTACCCCAGCGTATTTTTAAAAAATTAAGATTTTATTTCTCATAGAAATTTTAGATTTAGAGAAAAATTAAGCAGAAAGTCTAGAGATTTCTTGTATATCCCTTCCCTCTCTCCCCTTGTACACAGTTCCCCTAATATTAACATCCTGCAGTGTGGCACATGTGTTACAGTTGATGACTCCATATCAATACATTACTATTGTATTAACCAGAGTCTGGGGCTTACATAGCTTGGGGTTAATTCCTTGTATTATATGATTTTTAAGTGTTTTAATTAATGCATAATGTTGTATACCCACCATTATTGTATCATACAGAATAGTTTCATTGCCTAAACAACCTGTGTTCCAACTGCTCATCGCTCTCTCTTCTCCCTCCTAAACTCCTGACAGCCACATCTTTTTTACAATTTACAGGTCTTAGTTTTGCAATTTCCAGGATGTCATGTAGTTAGAATCTTACATTATAAAGCTTTTCCACACTGGTTTCTTTCACTTATCAAATTCACTTAAGGTTCCTCCATGTCTTTATATGACTTAATAGCTCATTTATTTTTATTGCTTAATAATTTTTCCATTGTCTGAACATACCACAGTTTATTTAGCCTATTGAAGGACATTGGTTTCTTCCAAGTTTTGGAAATAATGAATAAAGCTGATATATGCATACATATATATACATATATAATATATATGTATATATATTTATGTGCAGATTTTTGTGTGGATATATGCTTTGAACTCATTGAACACAGTTAATAACTGGTGACATTCATAGAAACCAGTGTTCTTACCAGGAGATATTCAGTGTGTTTGCTTTCTGTAGTCAATGGCATTCCTGGGATCTCAAATAGATTTTCCAGTTACTTTATAAAGGCCATTTGTTGTTCTAGGTCAATTGCTTCTGTATTTAGGCCAGGTATATATAGACCAGCACATTTGCTTTGGGCTCTGAAAGATAGGCTTTTCTCTGCACATTTGGAACAATGAAAAGAGATTTATACTGAGGAAAGATCTGAGGTCTTTGGTCTGGTTCTAGTCCCATATATATAACTAGACTTATTGACTGATTTGTTGATTGATTGCTAGTTGTTTACTCTGGGTATGAGCCAGCTTCTCTGTGATGGGGGATAGTAACATCTGAAACAAGAGGCTGAATCAGATGATGCTTTGAGATTGTCTCTCAGTATGTGGTTTGATAGAGACATTTCAAAATGTAAAGGAACTGAACAAGTCAGAGAACCAAGGGAACCTATCTGGTAGGAGTAAGACCATTGAACCCCAGATCCTGGGAATTTACAGTGCTCACATTCCCTTTTAATTCCTTGACACGACTAGAATTCTACTTCTATTCTCTCTATGGTGGTTGAGGTTTAGCAGACTCAGTGAGCCATACCCCAGAGAGTACCCCAATCAAGCCATTGTCACCTTTTCAAAGAGGATACAGAACGAAACCAACAGAGATACCAGGGTAGTAGGGGTGGCGGGGGAGTAGGGGGACAATAATTATGCAATTGATGGGATCCTTCCTGGGCTATAGGGCCAGTCTGGATAGCTTCCCAGTTGCCATGGGAAGATAGATAGAAGGGTGGAGTGAGGTGTCTCTGCCCAGAGAGTGTCCTTTGCCTGGAAGAGGCTCTCCTTGGGGGTGAAGTTGGCTTACATGTTCTTCTTTCATCTCTCGCAGATATCACGGTGATTTGTCCCTGGGAGGCGTTCAGCCACCTAGAATTGCATGAGCTCGCCCAGTTTGGGATTATCTAAAGCAACAGAGGTTCTGCCAACTCTCAACAACACCTGCTGTAAATTTGACTGCTTTTGCTCTATTAATCTGACAGAGTTTTAAAATTCAGTACTCAGAAGTAGTTTCTTGGACTTATGTGGACATTTTCCACCACTTACTACTAAGAGTTCTCCAGGTGTCAGAATTTCTCTTGCAGTACATAGCTCAGCCAGGAGTGTCATTGAAAAGCTGGGGCATTCATTCTTTACCACCTCTATCATCAATATTTCTCTGCATTTTGTTTTCATGTGTAAGTTCCTCAAATCTAATTTTTCTTGGCATTCATTATAATTACTAGTAGAATTTTAAGATAACATGTCATTCTTCACCCCTTCTTATTTAAGAAAGGAGATATTTACCTTAAATCTTATGGTGAAATTGTACTAAATAGTGCATGCAAATATTTGTGGCCCCGTTCCAAGAACCAATTAAACAAAAAGGCACAGTCACATGGAAATAGGCACACAGTGCTTGAGAAACAGCCCCAGATTAAGGTTCAAGTCATAATTCTGCTTTGTAAATTGCACTTTCTGGATCTAAATTTTATTGAATTAGTTTATCCTAGGAATCCCATGTAGCTCTAAATTGTATAGTTCTAAGTTAGTTGAACAATGGACACTTAAAATCACACTCAGTGCTCTGTTTCAGGAAAGTTCCCATTTACAGCATCCCTTTGGCAGAATTATTTTGTCCATTAGCTTAAGGTGAGAGCCACAAGTTATTTGTAAATGCATCAGCTGGATTTCTGTACATTTATAATAAATCACTTTTAAACTATCCGTTTAAAAGGTTTATATGCTGTAGGGGTTAGACTCAGATGCAAAGGACAGGTAGTTGAACCCTCGAAATAAAATGAAGGTTTGCTTCACCTCTGAGGTTGTGTCAAATGGAATGTGCACATAGCTCTCTTTCCCCAATACTTTCAAGGCAATTGTGCAATTCGAATGCGACTCTGTCTTACTTGGATACCTTGGTACTAACAGTATGGATTTCTTCATTTCAGTTTCATAATGTGTGGCCAAAAAAAAAAAAAAAAAGTAACTGAAAAAAGAAGGGTGAAAGAGAGTGAAGAGAGTCATATTCTAGTTTTCAATCTACCAGAAAGTTGCTCTGTAATTTTGGACAAAGACTCCACCCTTTAGACCCTCCAGTTTGCCTGAATTTAATAACCTGAGGTTCATGGTAACAATAAATTCTATGACTTTTAGGGCTTCAGAATCTAAGCAAGAGAATTAAAGGGACTCAGTATTCAAGAGAATTACTTTTGCTGTAGGTTCCGTATTATTTATTTTGCACAATTGACCGAAGTAATTACCGACCAGAAAATTAGAAGTACAAAAGAAAAAGGAAGACATAAATTCAAAAGTGGAACAATGACATGAACTGAGGCAGAGTAGTAATGTGTGCTTCCTCCTTCAGCAGGAACTCCTGCCTCCACCCATGCACCTGTCTTCCCTCCTGCCAAAGCTGGCCCCACCCCTTTAAGTCAGCCGAGTTTCCTAGCCAATGACTTCAGTCTCCACTTGTTCATCCCAGGCTGTCTTTTAGTCAGGGAGATCTAGATTCTTTTGTAGCTAGATGAGAGTTTGATCCACATTTTGATTGCCTTGAAAATGTTTCTCTAAATGTGAAACAATAATGTTGACAAAACAGAATGCACCCAAAGGAACATGTCCAATGGCCAGATGCCCCTCTCTGACTTGGATGCCTTGCTACCAATACTATGAATTTCTTCATTTCAATTTTGTAAATATATCAGAAGTTAACTCATCACAAGATTTTAGAGTTTGGAGAATTTTAAAAACTCTTCAGACACCTTCCTGATAATAAGAACCATTGAGAATCTCTTGTGAAAAACATATAAAATTTGGGTCCAACTCAAGATTTTTGGTTTAGAAATCTCCAAGGGAAGAATCTTGGAATCGATATTATTAATAAGAGTCCCAAGTGATTCTTATATTTGTGTCATTTTTGAAAACACAATGAAGTCCTAGCTTACAATTTACACATTAGGAATTAGATAATTCTTATCTTGCTGCCTCTATTAGCCTATTCAACTTGCTTTCCAATAACACAAATGTGTGAGAGAGGGGCTAACATTTCATGCATTCTGACTCTTAAACTGTTTTATTGACTGATAACATAGAAATACCCCACTACTCCATAGTAACTCAGTTAAATGCCTCTTTAATTGCAGAGAATGTCAGAGAGTTCAGACTGTAAGTATTGAACTTACAGTGTTTCAAGAACCATGGGGCCAAATGTGCACCATTATTGCCAAGGAATAACCTGCTGCTGTCTCACTCAGACACCCTCCAAAGTCCTTTCCTCAACTGCTTTCTCTGACTGGAGTAGGAGAGACCAGGGAGGGAGAGAGCTTTGGTCTGGGCAGGCCAAGCCAGGGGCCTGCCTTACCCTCCACCCCTCTCTTGTTTGTTGCTATAGTTGGGTAGAAGTTGAGGCTGACGGTGCTTATGAGTTGGGCACTGCCACCCGTTCTAGAACCTAGCAGCACTACAGTCAGACGGAGAACAGTATGCACAGAGAAAATGCTCCTCTGGGTACCCCGCCCTAGGCAAATATATATATAGTGGTTCAAATAACGGGCACTGTGCTGTTGACCTCTATTGAGAAAGAAAGACGACTCCCATCAACTGATGGGAGGAGGGAGAGATATTTTCTCAACAACTGAGGGCGTGAATAACACCCCCCACACACACACACACAGAGGAATAATCAGTAAGACCAATATTTAGCATCAGAGAGAATAGCAATCACATATGACCAAACAAAAGAAAAATCAACACAATGAGAGCTGTGTTGTGACATGAAATTGTCTTAAAGGGAGAAACAGAAAAGGACTTATGTTTTACTAAAGGCTAAAAGGCTTATATGGGACATGAAATTTGGGTATGCATATAAATGAACAAAATACTTCCTGAAAAAATAAATGAGTTATTGCCCTACCTTTTACTTCATGAGGGCATAGCTGGATTAGATGAAAACTGAAATTCAAAAGCAAGATTCATAAGCTGATTGTCAACATCAGTACACATTTTCTTTTGGCAAAAACCATCAGGAGACCTGGGTTCTGCCTGGCTGGGCTACAAAGTACTTATTAGATAATCAGATAATTAATTTTCCTTCTTTGGGCTGAAATATTTTGAGAATAAAAAAGGATCTTGGACTAAATGATCTCCAAGGTTCCTTCCAGCATAAAATTATAAAAAACAAGTAATAAGTCCAAATATATTTCAAACATGAGCAAACTGTTCTCTTTATGGCTAGAAGTCCTAAAACACAGAGCCACGGTTTCCAGTTCTTCCAGAATGAGTGTTTAATGGTTTCATTTCACACCTCTTCAAGGTCCAGGGTAAAGTCAAATTGTGTGTAGTACTGCCACCTGCTGTAATGAAGGAGTACTTCAACACTTGGAAAGCTAACCATTCAATTAGAAGACAAATCCTCAGAGCTAATTGTGAATTTGTCCCCATTCATTGACCAATTAAGTCTGTTGTTCTGATTGGCTATGGAAAGTTCTTCCATACACAAGATAAACATTAAGAGGGTATGAAATGAACATACTACAAGGTAAGTCTCAATTCCATCCAATGTACCATGTAGTGTTTTGAAGTTTTGGTCATACAGAATTTATATATTTCTAGTTAGTTAATTTCTATCATAAATAACAGTATATTTTATAATTGTTAATTGCATACATATAATTGCAAAATTCATGAACTAACTGCATTCCCAGCTGATTTAATGAGTTCTCAGATTATTTTAAATCATTTTTTATTTGCTAATTGGAGAGTTTCCAGATATATTCTTATATATCACTTTCAAAATAAGCAGTAATTTGCCAAAAGAAAAAATTATGTATTCTGTTATTTTCTGATTCCCCTAAATTGAGATCATTTCCTTGGAAAGTGTGATCTTCAGACATGGGAGGTATAATCAGAATAGGCAAAAGAAGCAACTAGTACACTTTCATCACATTAATTTAATAAATCTTTCAGGCAACATTTCTGAGGCCTATTATGGGTGAAACTCATAACTCTAAAATACAGATGCACTTGACAGATATTTGTTGAATGAATAAATTACATGAATGCAAGCTTGTAATTATAAGATGTATAAACCAATAAAGGCAGTACACTACATTAACAGAATATATAAAAATCACATGCTTATCTCAATTGATACAGAAGAAGCATTTGAAATAATTGAACATCTCCTCCTGATAAGAATTCTCAATGAATTGGCTGTAGAAAGAATGTATGCCAATATAATAAAGACCACATATGACAAACCATTAGCTAAAATCATACTTTATGGTGAATAGTTCAAAACTTTTCCTCTAAGGTCTGTAATAAAACAAGTGATGACCACTGTCATCACTTCTTTCCAAAATAACACTGTAAGTTCTAGCCAGAGCACTTAGGCAAGAAAAAATAAAATCAATAAAAGATATTCAAATTGGAAAGGAAGGGGTAAAATTGTCTGTTTGTAGATGACATGATCTTATATATAGAAAACTCTAAAGTTTTCACCAAAAAGTATTAGAAGTGATAAACAAATTCAGTAAAGTTGTATATTACAAAATCAACATATAAAAATTAGTTTTGTTTCTATCCTCTAACAGCAACTTACCTAATTTTTTTTACAAAACAATGTCAATTATTATAGCATCAAAAATAATAAAATACTTAGGTATAAATTTAACCAAGGAGATGAGAGATGTGTACACCAAAAACTGCAAGACTTCAATGAAAACAATTGAAGATGATACAAATAAGTGAAAAGATCGTTCCATGTTCATAGATTAGAAAAATTAATATTGTTAAAATATCCACAACCAAAGTGATCTCCAGATTCAACAAAATCCCTATCAGAATTCCAAAGGTATTTTTGCTGAAGTAGAAAAAAAAATCATCCTAAAATTTGCATGAAATCACAAAAGACCTTGAATATCTACAGCAGTATTGGAGAAAAAAAAAAAAAAGAACAAAGCTGAAGGCAAAACATCTCCTGACTTAAAATTATATTACAAATCTACAGTAATCAAAACAATATGGCACTGGTATACAAACAGACACAAGAGAAATGAAACAGAACAAACAATGCAGAAGGGTGAGATAACCACCTTGAGATTTATGTCTACACTCTTTGGTCAACTGCTCTTCAATAAAGAAGGTCAAAGTTTGCAATGCAGAAAGAATAATCTTCAGTAAATGGTGTTAGGAAAACTGAATATGCACATGTAGAATAATGGAATTGGACCATTATTTTACATCACATACAAAAACCAACAAAATGAATTAAAGACCCAAATGTAAGATCTGAAATGATAAAACACCTAGGAGAAAATAGGGGGAAAGCTCTTTGGCAATGGTCTTGACAATGAACAGTTTTTGGGACATGATATCAAAAGCACAGGCAGCACAAACAAAAATAGACAAGAGAACCTACAGAGATGAGTAAGTTGAAGCTCTCCAAATGCATTTTCTCACTGCAAAATCAAGGAAATTGCATCTATTTCATGGAAGTGCTTTTTTTTTTTTTTAATACAAAATGAGAGAGTCTTCCCTGGGTAGTTGTTAATGCCCAATGATCACATTATAATTGCTACAGTCATTTTTATTGCCATCATTATGAATTTCTTGATATCAGCATGCTGACAGTCTAGCACAGGGATGCAGTTTGTTATGAAGTTTCACTTACGGGAGCCATCTAGCTGTGCAGGTAGATGTTGTAGGTGTATGCGTGTGGGTGTGAGCAATAAAGTCAGGAGAGTAATAATTTAGGTGAATCTGTCCACTGATAGATGTTTTCATTGTCTCAGGAGTGAATTATCACAATGCCTCCAAATGATATTCCTGTTCTCACTTCTATCCCTTTAACTCACCCTTTAGATTATAGCCATTGTGTCCATTTTCCCAGCAATAATAACATAAACTCTGCAAACAGTGTCCTTGTTGTCTCATTCTTGGCTGTGTACCTAACATCTGGCATGGAGCCCAGCAGATACTGAACACTTAATAGGTATTTGTTCAATGATTGAATAAATGATGAATTAAAAGAGTTTGCCCTAGCATACCTATCTTAGCCAAAAGGTACCCTCCTGCGTATTCTTCCTGTCTTCCCAAGCTCTCACTTGATAAACTTGGTGAAATACTACACTGACCTAGACCTTGGTAAATGTGGCATTTCTAAGTTCAGCTGAAATTTCTATAAATACACTCTCTCTACCTGAACATCATGAAACTCCGTAAGAAATGTCAACCAAAGGCACACTTAGTACCTTGCTTCCTTTTTTTTAAAACTAGATTAGCAGAATTATATCACTCCATGTTTTTAAGGATTCCTATAAGTTAAATGAATCATTTTCTAATCAAGACTGTAAAACTGTAGAGCATATTAACTCCTGTGTTTAGGTCTTTTATATAGCTTTTTGTCTAGGGGAAGAGAGAAGGCCTTAGGAATAATTAATTGTGGGACTCATTCATGAGGTTTCTGGTTTTGTCCTTTTCATTACTATTATTCAATATTTCTATTCACACCCTTGAACATACTTAGGCAAGCACATTTTGTCTCATACCAAGGACTCTGATATGGCCAGTTGCCTTGATGTTGTAATCATTTTCACTTTTAATCATGTGGCATCACATAGCCACCCTTTGAAGTAGGACAATGTCATTGCACAGATATTGCTGAGAGAGAGAAAGAATGGGGGCGAGAGGTGTCCTCTGGAATCATAGAGCAAGCTGTGTGGGCCTTGAATAAGAACTTGGGGGACAACTCCTGGCTTAAAGCTTAGTCCTGTTAGCTGGGCATGCATGGTAACAGATGCCTGCAATCCCACATGAGATGGGAGCCATGAAGTCACAAACCAAAGAGTACCTGGCACTGCCAGAAGCTGGAAGAACAAGGAATCATCCTTCCCTGGAGGGACGGAGGGATCTTGGCCTGGCCCACACTTTGATTTCAGGTTTAACCTTCAGGACTGTGAAAAAACAAATTCCTGTTGTTTTAAACCACCCACCGTGTGGTACATTGTATGGTGACCCTAGGAAACTAATATACTATGTTCGGCCCTGGAAGGGATACAAAGTATAATTATTCATTTGCAAAATTTTTTGAGCACCAGTACATTCCAAGGTGCTCTTGCTAAGTGTTAGAGACATAAGAAACAAAACCAGACATGGTCTCTGCCTCCATGCACTTACCCTCTAGCTGGGGAGAAATATTAAACAAGAATGTCATAGAAGTATAAAATGACATCTATGTAAGGTCTGTAATTACTTGTGATATGTAAGGCTTTTTAAGTGAATATAATAGGAAATCAAGCAGGGAAGAAAAGCAGGACCGACATCCCTGAAGAAACAGCAATTGAAGTGAGATCTGAGGGGAAAATGTCATTATCTAAATGATGGGGTAGGGATGGTGTGGCTCGGATGGGAATACACCAAACAGGGAAAGAGCACGTAGGTAGAAAGAGCCAAGGCAGGTGTGAATCTGGCATGTTGGAGGAACGAAAGCCCAAGTGTGGGAGGAAGAGGGAACACATCGCAGGATGACTCAGGGAGAGAGAGGGGTCGAGTGGGCTGCATAGCTCATGCCAAGGATTTGACCTTTATTTGTCCATTTTAAGAGAATAGAAGAGAAAATCGGGGGACACAAGCTTTGTGGAAAGGGAACAGATGGTGACTAATGGGAAGTTTTTCTGCATGATTATGTCCTGGATTCTTCTCCTCAGATCATTTCTGGGTCCTGGCACCTAGGGAAGAGAGCCTGCAATTAGACTTCATTGCTGAAATCTGGAAGCATGAGCACATTGAAAACCCAGGTGATTGCAGCTTTACTAACATGCCGTAGAGACACTACCCCTAAGCAACACCAGCAGATATTGCCCCCAAAAGCCTGAAAATGTCAAAGGAAATTGTGATGGTTGGTTTGATGTACTAAGTTGACTAGACAGGAATTTTGTAGATAGGAGTAACATCCATAATTATTTGACTTTAAATAAAGAAGATAATCGCTGATAATACAGGTGGGCCTGATCCAATCAGGTGAAAGGCTTTAAGAGAAGAGCTGAAGCTTTCCTGAAGAATTTTACCTTTTGTCTGTAGCATCCCCTACTGCCTGGTCATTTCCAGCCTGTCCTTCTTGACAGCTTGCCCTACCAATTTCAAACTTGCCCTGCCAGTCCCACAATTGCATAGAGCAATTGCTTACAATAAATTTTGTGAAATGTTTGCATGCTGTTTATTCTCTGGCAGAATCATTAATGACACAGAAATGAAGGTAAGGGTCAGGTTGATAAAACACCCGCCGAGGATCTCAGGAATAGCTGGGGGTCAAGAGGTAGGCAGAACACAGAATTTCCCACAGTGGGTGGAAGTACAAATCAGAGTAATACAATTTCGTGGTTGTTATTTTCAAAGTGTGTTAGCATTCAAGCTGCTACTCTGTGGCAGTACACTGCACATGCTCTAGCAGAGAGTAAGCAGAGGCTTGAGGATGGGAAGGGCAGAGGTGAGCCTGGGCTCTGGGTGCTACTTATGGCCAAAACTAAACTTTTCCTCCAAATAGTTCTCTTAGTTCTTTTTGCTAGTGACTTTTACCATCTAGGCAAGGAAAATTAAAAAACAAAAATCAGAATCCTTATTGAATTGGACTTAGACTGCCATCTTGTGGCTGTTTAGCCTCATTTTCTAGTGTCAGCAAAAACACTACATAAAAGAAAATATACACATAAGTACCTTTTACAAATTGACAAGTGAAAATTGTACATATTTATGGTGTACAATATAATGCTTTGATAATATATGCTTTGTGCAACAGATAAATCAAGCTACTTAACATATGTATTACCCCAAATGCTTATCATTTATTTTTGTAGTAAAAACACCTAAAATCTACTCTTAGCAACTTTCAAATACATAGCATATTGTTATTAACTTTTGTCAGCATGATTTACAATAGAGTCATTGAATTTACTCCTCCTGTAAAACAACAAATTTTGTGTCCTTTGACCAACATATCTCTAAGCTCTGGTAAGCACTGTTCTACTTTCTGTGACTTTGATAAGTGTTACACACCACACATATAAGTGATAATACATGATATTTATTTTTTTGTGCCTGGTTTATTTCACTTAACACAATGTTCTTCAGGTTCATCGATAGTCACAAATGATAGAATTTCCTTCTTTTGAGACTAATTAATATTCTATTGTATGTCTATTCCACATTTTCTTTATTCATTCATCTGTACATGAATAATTAAATTAATTCCACATCTTGATCATAGTAACTAATCTTGCAATAAACACGGGAGTGAGATATCCCTTTGACATACTTAATTCATTTCTTTTGGATATATACCCATTAGTGAGACTGTTGGATCATTATAACAGTCATATTTTTAATTTTCTGAGGAACCTCCACTGCCTTTGTAACGTCTATACTAATTTCTATTCCCACCAGCAGCTACACGAACATTCTTTAAAAATGTTGAAACTGGAAGAGACTTTAGATTATTCACCACATGCCCTAATTTTACAAAAGATAATACTTTAAGGTGAGAGGGGAAAATTATTTGTAACCATGGTATTTCCATTTGGCCAATTTGATGCACCATTTTGATCCATCATTGTGATCCTTCAAAGCCCAGTGAAGGACTAAGATAAACATTGGATAGACCTGAGACTCGGAATGAGTGTAAAGATAGAATGAGGCTCAGAACTGGGATAAGGCTAAAAAATGATTCTTAGTACTTTGTTACAAAATTAGTATTTTATAATTAGTATTCCCTTTCTGTTCTCTCTGCTTCCCAGAGGCAATGCTTTATCTGCTTCTATTTTTAACTCTTTCATTCTTACTACTATAAACTTAAATAATAGGCTTATACCTTTATTTAAACACTATTTATTAACTTCTTATTATATTCTCATCCCTTGAATTATCTTATATTTTATTTTTAGATTTCTCATTGATCATCTTTGTAATTTCAAAGATATGGTTCAACTGATACCTCTTCCCATCACCTTTAGTTGTTTTTTTTTAAATTGCTGCTTACTTAGGATTAGTGTCCTTACCTCACTCACTAGTTTTCCTTCCTCTCTTAGTCAGCTACAGTTTTTCTTCTGTGTTCTCTGGGTTGTCTGCATTAACATTCGATGCCCTAGACATACATAAACCTGTACATTTCCTATATGTTGATTCTAAAAGAAAAACTAACCACCAGCAGTTAGAGTATTATGTTTATTTATGTTTTTGTCCTTCAAGCAAAGTCAAGTAGGATGTTTAGAAAATATTTTCTTCTCCATTCAATATCTGCACTTCTGGACTGCTCAGTGGAACATCTTTCTAGCATCAAGATCAAAGGGAATCTTTTTTTCTTTATTTGGTTACACTTCATCAGTTACTTAGTCTTGCAAAGTTTGTGATTTTTCAATTCCATTTTTTTTTTTTTTTGCGATATAATAATGTGCCTTCGTCACAGTCTCAGGTTCACCTAGCATTGCAATTACCCTGTCTTGCACCTTGTCTGGGAGGCATCTCCACCAGAATCTCTGTCCTACTGGCCCATACTCTGGACTGATTGTTATCCAGGTTTTTGGCAGAGCCGTGTCATCCCAGACATAATCTTTTCTGGATCACATCTGTGTTTTCCTTTCTGGAAATGTTTACAATTAATTATCTTGTATCCTGAGTGCCTTAAAATTTACAAAGATTTTTAATTTATCCTACTCAGCAATCAATGAAACTTTTTCTGCTGAAAACTTGTATTTATCAGCTCATGGATTCCACCCCCCACTACCCACTCTTTCTTTGTGATATCATTTCTCGTCCAGTCTTTGTTTTCTGTCTGAGTTTCTAAGTCTTTTCTAGTTCCTTTATATTTTCTCCCATATTTCTCTTTATCATTTTGCTTATATTTTTGGTATTCCCAAGACTATTTTCCTATTGTTCTATTGAATTGTTGCTGTTCCACTTTTTTTTTTTTTTTTTATTGTAAACAAATGGGATACATGTTGTTTCTCTGTTTGTACATGGCGTAAAGGCATACCATTTGTGTAATCATAAAGTTACATACAGTAATGTTGTTTGATTCATTCTGTTATTTTTTCCCTTCCCCCCACCCCTCCCACCCCTCTTTACCCTCTATACAGTAGTTCCTTCCTCCATACTTGCCCCCCTCCCTAACCCTAACTCTAACCCTTCCCTCCCCCCCATTATGTGTCATCCTCCACTTATTAGCGATATCATTCATCCTTTGGCTTTTTGAGATTGGCTTATCTCACTTAGCATGATATTCTCCAATTTCATCCATTTGCCTGCAAATGTCATAATTTTATCATTCTTTGTGGCTGAGTAATATTCCATAGTATATATATACCACAGTTTCTTTATCCACTCATCAATTGAAGGGCATCTAGGTTGGTTCCACAGTCTGGCTATTGTGAATTGAGCAGCTATGAACATTGATGTGGCTGTATTTCTGTAGTATGCAGATTTTAAGTCCTTTGGGTATAGGCCAAGGAGTGGGATAGTTGGGTCAAATGGTGGTTCCATTCCAAGTTTTCTAAGGAATCTCCACACTGCTTTCCATAGTGGCTGCACTAATTTGCAGCCCCACCAGCAGTGTATGAGTGTACCTTTCTCCCCACATCCTCGCCAACACCTGTTGTTGCTCGTATTCTTGATAATCGCCATTCTAATTGGGGTGAGATGGAATCTTAGGGTGGTTTTGATTTGCATTTCTCTTATTACTAGAGATGTTGAACATTTTTCCATATGTTTGTTGATTGCTTGTAGATCTTCTTCTGTGAAGTGTCTATTCATTTCCTTAGCCCATTTGTTGACTGGACTATTTGAATTCTTGGAGTAGAGTTTTTTGAGTTCTTTATAGATTCTGGAGATTAGTGCTCTATCTGAAGTATGATTGGCAAAGATATTCTCCCACTCTGTAGGCTCTTTCTTCGCATTGCTGATAGTTTCCTTTGCTGAGAGAAAGCTTTTTAGTTTGAATCTATCCCAGTGGTTGATTCTAGCTTTTATTTCTTGTGCTATGGGAGTCCTGTTAAGGAAGTCTGGTCCTAGACCAACAAGGTGAAGATTTGGACCTACTTTTTCTTCTATAATCTGCAGGGTCTCTGGTCTGATTCCGAGGTCCTTAATCCATTTTGAGCTGTTCCACTTTTAATCTCTTTATTTTTTCCCTACATGCTCCTTTTTCTTAACATCCTGGTCATGGGAGCATAATCTTTTTTTTTTTTTTTTTGCAGTGCTGGGGTTTGAACCCAGGGCCTTGTGCTTGACAGGCAAGCACCCTGCAAACTGAGCTATATCCCCAGCACTGGGTGCATAATCTTGAATACTTGAATTCTCATTTTTTTTTTCCCCATTGCAGTATTTTTTCCCTTCTTTCTTTTCTATTTAGGATAATAGTTTATCTTATATGTTTGGTCATTTTAGTTTTTTTCTCCTCAAATTTAAGAATGAAGGGTGGGGATGTAGTTGAGTAATGGACCAGCTGTATTGGTTTCTAGTATTGGTTTCCAATTGGTTGCTTCACTGAATGGAAATTCCAATAGGGATTTCTGTTTATCCACTTAAGCTTGTGGAACAGAAGCTCATCTTTAAAATGAGAAGATGTGGTCGTGACTGTTGTGTGGGGCCCCCCAAAAGTTAGAATGAGGTGACTTTACTCTGGGGTGTGCTAACACTCATTAGAAGCTTTAGCTTCCCAGATGGCTTACAAATGTCAGCAGTGAGGGAAGTGGAGAGGGGAACGTAACTAGTGTACCTCTTCTCTGTTTATCTATTCAATAAATTGTTTCCAGGTTCCAGACCAATGCCTCCCTCTGAGCCCAGAAGCCCACTAGGATTCTAGTTGGCACATTATGGCATACCCAGCCCCACTCAACCCCCAAAGGAATATCCCAGGCTACAACTTCCTCTTCTATAGTTAATCACTGTACTCCCATCTGTCTTCTGCCTTCCAGGGATTTATTGAAATCTGTTGTCCCTTGGTTATTCTTAAACTCTATCTCTAATTCCCTGAATTTTTTTTTTTTTTTTTTTTTTTTGGTGCTTTTGAACTGTTTCAGTGTGTTCTGAGAGGAACAGGATATAAATGTGTATACCCAATCCAGCATCTTGAACAATTTGGTAGATTTCCTTTGATGTTAAGATATTCTCTTTCATTGGAACTCATGTGGTTTTCTGATTCTCACTGAAACACTATTTTCTTCATTTTCAAAAAATGATATTAACTTTATGTCATAGAAATTATTGCACACTTACTTTTTAGAGTAGGATTTATAAGGGAACTTGGAGATAGTTTCTGCTGTTTGCAATCAACAAATGGAGGGCTAGCTGAGAACTGAGGACCTCCAGGTGTTCTGGAATATAATATGCACTCTTTGTTACACAAAGAGACCAAAAAGAAAGGGTTGGAATATCAACATCATACTTAGAGCATATAAATTCCTAATCTTCCAGATTTTCCCATTTTCCAAGAGTTTATTAATTGATATTTATATGCATATCCATTCACTAAATATATTAATCCTTCCTCTAGGCCAAACACCATGCACAATGCTAAGTACCTAAGACATGTTCCACTCCCTCTGGGACCTTCCAAGTGGAGGTAGAAAGACGGGCACAAAGGGATAATACCTAAATCAGCCCGCGGTCGGGAGGGAGCTGTTCAGTAGAACAGTCTATAAACCTTAAATGCTTCCAGAGGTCATCAGGTGATGGGACTGCCCATGTCTGCTGAGTGGGACCAGATATAGCACTACATTGAAGAGCACAGGCTTCACTTTTCAGGGAATCTATGAGCAGTGGCCACTGGGAATTGGAACCCCATATTATTAGATTATCAGAAGAGGAATAAAACGTGAATTTTAATATTAGTTATGAGAAGGAATATGGTGAGAAGAGTTTTTTTTTAATTTAAAAATAATGTTTGTAACCACAGCATTATATAAGATTAGTATATGTAATCTGCAGATGCTGAATAGAGTTTAAATTAGTTCAGAAGCAATAAACGCACAGTGTATCCTCCATTTTCCTACGTAGGTCACCACAAGAAGTACACACATGGATTAGATTAATATCATCCCAATTTCAGTAGTCATGACACTGAGAATAAGCAAAACAAGTTGGAGTCAAGGCATCTGCAATATTCATTTTGTCTAAAGTAAACGTAGATCGGAGTTAGAATAGCCCTCATGCAATATTATTTTTTTCTAGGCAACTAACTGTACCCAAAGCTACAAGTAAGTGATTTGTTACTGAAGTTTCAAAAGAACTAGTTTCTGAAACATGCCCTCTGATTTTTAATTTCTCCTACAAATCTGCTGATGTGTAGTTTATTACTAAATCTCTTTGGGAGGGGTCATTTCAGACACCCATGTGATATGCCTGGAACAAAAGAAACTTCTGGAAGACATTGTCCTGTAGTCCACTCACCTCAGTGCACCAGGTTTGCACAGACACTTGTGTACTTTGGCTCTTCCCAGGAGTAGTGAATCTAAGGGTCTCATGGTTTTAGAAGACATGATATTAACCAGTTTAATAAAAAGGTGACAGTTGAAATGATGGCTTATGAATTACAGAACATTAATGTAGAATGTTATCCCAGATGAACTGGAATAGTTAGTTGTTTTTACTAACAATTTATTTGTGCTTATCACATTAGGAAAAGGAAGTGAATCAGATACTCCTTTGTAGCCATAGACTTTCTGTCCTAAACTTTGCACTACTGCCATGTGTTACACGCATGTTATCTGTCTACCCTGTTAGAACATAAGCTCCAAGAAGACAGGGAATTGCCTTCATTCGCTGTCATAACCATACCAGTACCCAGAAAGATACCTGAAAATAGGAGGAAGTTGGTAAGACTTCTTGGATGATAAATACATGGATAAATAAATAAGCCCATTATTTGTTTGCATGAATAGTTGCAAAGATGAATACAGCGTGAGCAGAAGTCTCGCTAGTTATAGAAATGCTGTTTTTTGTTTACAAACTGCAGTTGCCAGTTGAATCACCTGCTGGGATTTTTTTATAGAAGGAACTGCTAAGAAGAAACTGTGCTGAGTTATGTAGATTTGGTCTCTGCTCCAAATCTGCCTTTGCACACTCCCTTTTGGGACCCTGTGGCTGGGACACCCATTAGTATGGTTTGGGTTCCCCTTAGGTTCTTTTGAGGAGGAGGCACTGGAAGCTGGCCAAGAGGCTGAGAGAGTGGAGGATGTTCTTGTCCTTGGCAGCAGCAGCCCCAACAACAATTTCCCCCTCCTTGCAGTGGCAGTTGGTGGGTTCTGGTTTCCGTTCCTTTCTCCAGCTTTTTTCTGCCCTCCCCCACCACTGTCTGCAGAGGCTTCATGGCAGCCAGGCAGAGCCCTCTCCTCAGGGGTCTGGTCTGGGTCTGGGTCTGGCTTCCCCCAATTCCTTCTCTTTATTCTACTTTCCTAGGGGAGGAAACTGCTTCTGGACATTATCTCTTTATTACCTCAGTGTCCCCTTTTGCATTTTCAACCCTCTAACACCTATTTAGCCAATTCTTTAACATTTGGTTATAATTAATGTGTGATAAATCCCTCTGCTAAAATAATCATCATGCTTTCCAGTTTCCTCTAGTGGACTATAATAGATAAATATTCTCATCACATTCTTTAGCCTTTAGCTGTATGTTTCTACAAATTTTGCATTTCAAAGTTCTAATAACTTGCACAGACTTATAGGGCTTCTTTTAATTTAATTTTAATTTCAAGATTTTTTTAAATTTAAAGATGTTTTCCTGATGGTGGGTATTAAAACTCACAAAATAAATAGTGGTATGCACAGAATATAAATGTCATATCCTACTTAACAATCTTAATGCGTTGCAGTTGGATTAATGCTCTCTTGCTTTTAAAGGCACTTCTTTATAAATATGCAATCCCCAATAAACCCCTCAATAATTCAAGACTTCTAAGAGCATTCCTTTCTATGATATTGAAATGGAGAAAAAACTTTCTATAGCTTTATGATTCTTTTTTTTTTTTTTTTGCTTTGTAAACAACAGTTTTACACAAATGTAAAATTGTGCACCTCCCAATCTACCACTCCACAAAAACTCAACTAAACTAAACATATTTAAAAATATCTTAACGAAGTACAAATACACTTAACAACAATCTGCAGATTAAAAGACTCCAACAAAGTTGACAGTACCTACAATGGAATTTACAGATGTCTGTAATTGTTTGTAGATTGGCTTACAGTTACATATATTGCCTTGTTTGAAGAAATATCATTAATACAAATGTACAATTTACAATATTCCTGTTATAGCAAAAAATGGATTCATAAAATAAAATGTCTTTTAGGCATTTATTATGCCAAATATTTAAATGATTATTCTTAATGTAACATAATAATAATATACATCTAGTGATAAAAGATAAGATTTTATTAGCCCAAAGACCACCAACGAATTTCCAGAAAGTTCTAAAGAAAAATCTGACTAGCCTTTAAATGAAATAAATAGAATAACAGCAAATCCTTAAACATAAACTATGAAGATTTCCTTTATATTAACTGGACCTTAAGTAAATGATTTCTTAGAGCATAAAAATAAAAATGTATTATCAGAAAATTGAGCGATTACATCCATTTATGTATAATTTATCAAAATGTATAAATGCATTCTACTGTCATGCACAACTAATTAGAACAAATAAAAAAATAAAAACAAAATTTTAGAGACTAGTTAACATTACTGATCTGAATTTGGTTTTTCCTTGCACATAGGTAAGGTAAGAAATTTCTTCACTAAGTAGGTATTAAAAATTGAAAATTATTTCTAGCTTTTCTAACTCATTCGCAAGCCAAGTCCTCACTCTTACCATTGAATCAAAATTTATTTCTGAAAATAACCTACAGAAATAGTATGTTAATACACAGATCTTTGAGATAGACCAAGAGCATCTTCCCATGTTCTATGGATCAAAATGTGAAGATCTCCAACATATGTAAGTGAACACATTAATTTGGGATATATTGACACATTATTGTATGCATATGTGTACCATAAAATAAATTCTGACAATGTTTTTAGTGACACCATACTTTCTAGCACTAACTGCTAGAGAAAGAAAATAAATACTTAACATGAAAACTGTGTTTTCTTTTTTAAACAAAGTTTTTAAATGGAAAGACAAACCCAACTTTCTCCTTGCAACTGAACTGAGTTCTAAATAGTTCATAGTCAAGAATCTCTTCAATTGTTCCCCAATGTCACAGAACACATAAACTTTCTCTCTATTCAGGAAGTCTGATCATCTCCAATGATGCTTTCCAAGATATGATGTAGCCATACTGGTTAAATTCATACTGGTTAATCTTTATGTAACTGCACAGGTTGGCATCTTGAGCACTACATGCATGATAACCACAGCCAACCTCTTCACTCTGTAGGGGGACAGAGCACTGAAGGCAAATATCACCCACAGCACTAGATAGGCCAACAGTCCTAACTAAAAGATTCCTGATTCAGCCTCTGAAACAGTTTATTCTCCTGAGAAGCTGCCTTCCTAGACTCTTACACTCAATGCCTGTTTCAATTTTCATCAGTAGATACCACCAATGAAGGCCAACTATGAGTCTACCTGTGACATTCTTCACTTCCCACAAGCCACATGAGAACATCAAGATATGCCTATCAACATACAGGCAATAAAGCTGCTGCTGAGAAATTCATAGAGAAGATAGTCGACAATGGCACTGACTCCAAAGAACAAATGGAAAAAAGGATGCCCCTGATTATCAAGTTTTTGACCTTCTTGGTTGATTAGTTGTTTCTCCTTTTGCATCACACAGTGAAACACCTTCAGTGTTGTCATTGCTATCCAGTGGCAACATGGTGACCCTGAGTCAACCTCTATAAGTTTGTAATTTTGTTCTTACACAGGTACAATTCTTTTAAATATGTTTAATTTTTTTTTTCCTTGTGGAATAATATGAGTAGCTTTCAAGGGAACCAAGTCCCAACAGTCACTTGCACGGTTCTCTCAGTTGTGCTCACTGCCAGAGGACATGGACACATGGAGGTTGGAGTTTGTAGCATAAGAATCCCATGTTAGGAAGTGGCCTTTTCTTGCTGGGGCGATTAGAGCAGCTTTCAAGCAGCTAATTGTTAGCAGGCAATACCTGGGACAGGGCCAGAATACGAGCAGAAATATTACTCTTTGAGATTGCCGAAATTCTTGATAATTATGTCCTGGGCAGGTTTTCTGCTGAATTGTTGACCTAAGGTCTAGCAACCAATTTGATTTTGCTAATAACAGCATTTTCACATGATCTATGAAAAATGGAAAAGTAATGTGGTGGAAAGGTTCAAGTCATCAGAGGATAGTGTGTGGCTTGGCCTGCAGAGAGGGAATAAATTCATTTCTCCTCACCAATTGTCACGTCTATCTACTGAGTACCTCTGAAAAGTGAGACAATTCTAGGCAATTCTAGACCTGTATTCAGCTCACTTGATTCTTCATGAAACTGTGGAGTGGGTATTATTATGATGAACATTTATCATGAGACTTGAGCTAATAATCAAACGCAAAACCAGAAAGCGGTAAAGCAAGTTCTCAGTCAAATCTAAGTTTAGGCCACACATTTTGCCTTTTTCCCCTTCCTTCCACTACAAAACAGGTATGTTCTTGTATAACCTTGCAGGGGCAAATTTTCTACTTTACATTATGAGAATCACCCAACATTTATGTGTTTTACTGCTTCCAACCTCCCATGTTTTTCCTATGTTCTTTTTAGTATTATTTTTCTACTTTCAAAAAGAGATGTGATTCCAGATCTTATTTGTAGGATAAATACTATGATCTCAGTAATTGATTCTTAAAAATGCACCATAAGAGTTCTGTTCTGAAGCTACTGATTACTTGAAAATTATTCCTTTATTTATTTTTCATGTCACTTTAATCTTTGGAACTTTATGTTTTGCATTTCTTCATGTAGCTTTCTAGTGGAAGATGAGGGCTCCTTCACTGTTTTTCTAAAATTGCATCACTTTGGGTATTTTATCTAGCAAACATGGATAGAATTTTTTCTGTTTACACCAATATATACATCTTGCTGCAATGTTATTTAAAATGGGTAGAATGAATAGTTGAATTTATAAATAAGAGAAACTGAGGCTTAGGGAGGTAATTGCCCAGTGTAACTAACTAATCAGTAATGGAGCCACGCCTCAAACCAAGATCTATTCAAAGCCTGTCTGCGTATCACTGCACTGCACGTGCCTCTCATTTACACTGCATTCTCACCATGTCCCACAACTTTTCTCAGAGTGATGGCTTACACAGAACATGTCTGTTTCTCTGGTGTCCCCTATTTGTGCACCCTAGAGCCAATGGTACCATCTTGATGCCTGCAGAACATTGGTCTGTTTACTTCTGTCACCCTTACCAAAAAGGAAGGTTCTTTCCACTATTTCATTCCAGCACTTGACATAATGAATAATATGTTGTTGGTGTTTAACAAATATTTGTTGAATAAATGCATGAGTGATTCTGGGCTTGCCAAACATATGCTCAACTTTGCCTTCTGTGCCTATGTCTACCTGGGGGGATTTCCATCTGCTTCAACCACCATCAGATCTCCATAAATAAATACACGAGGGTTTTCAATTGGTAATGGGTATTTATTGCCGATTAAACTGATAAACTCATGAGGAGAAATAATGTCTCTGATGATCTGCAGGAGCAATGAGAAATGCTTTGGAGTGGATGTATTTATAAATACATATATATATATATATATATTACTGAGATTTTATTGGCTGACTGTTTTGATACACATGGCATAAACCCAACTCATACTAGCTTAGCAAAAAGTACACTTATGATTTTGTTTTATATTTAACTTGGATATGGAGTGCAGAGGCTGGCTTCAGATCCTGAGGGATCCTAAAGCCAAGCTTGTCTGGATCTCTCTCAGTGTCCCCTTCCTTTCTCATTATTTCTATGTGTCTCACTCTGGCTTTCTTCAGCAAAAAGGCTCTCCCTATTTGATCAGAAGGAAGAAGGACCAAGACAGGAGGACCATAAGTCAATGATTCTCATTGTGTGTTGAAGCAGAATCAGCTTCGCTGAGAAGAAGGTTGGACATGCAATGTTCTTCAGTCCTGCGCTAGAAACTACTAAATCAGAAACCTTAACAGTGGAATCAGTATTCTATGTGTAAGCAAGCTCTCCAGGTGATTCTGGTAAACACTTAAATTTAAGATCCCCCTGATAAAAGGTGGGAATGGAGTTTTCAAATAAATGACCTTCATCCAGTGACCTTTTTATATTCAGAGGTCGAGGAACATGGCAGATGGCCCCAAAGGAGAGATTCGTATTTGCAATTCCTGTAAGGTACAGTGTACTCACTTGAGAAAAGCCCAATTAATCTGCCTTAATTATGCCCTTTTCTTTATTATGAGAAGTCTTCAAAAGAAGTTTAGTAAATGGTGAGAGTTTGATAAACTCCACCTTTAAGATTGAAAGGCAAGTTGCAAGACACTGGGACCCTGCTGCATCAGAGGAAAGCATTCAGGCTTTTGGTGTTCAATTTCCGTTGCCACTTATGACTTTATATTTTTGGCACCAATCCTTTTCTTTATAGTGATAAGTAATAAAATTGTTGGATAAAGACTGGTTGTTCATTAGTTTAGGGAGATAGCATGAAGTGGGAAAGGAGAAAAACTGCTATCCATTCTGAGGCCAGTTTGAGGAAACAGAGATCTCAGCAGATGACAACAGAGCCACATCTCAGAGGAGGAGGGAAAACTGCTGAAATTCCTTGTGCTCCAAAAATAGAGGGGCCCCAGGGACTCCTCAGAAGTGATAACAAGTCGCTTGGAATGCTGTGTTCTGTATTATCTGTCATTTTAGATTTTAATTGTTTTTATTCTCGCTTGTTCCTTTAGTAAAAGATAAAAAAAAAAAAAAAAAAAAAGAAAGGAAGGAAAAAAAAAAGCCTTTCCCTCCTTCTGGGGCCAATGGAATTGTCCTTTTTGGGCTGTTAAACAGAAGATTGTCAGTATACTGCTTCACGTAACAACTTGGCAGTTCCTGAACTAAAACAAACAAACAAACAAAGGCAACAAGAGCTAGGATCCCAGGAGCTAATTAATAATTCTAAATAACATAATAATTCAAATAAAATGATCCTAATAATTATCCTAAATAAAATAACTCTAAGTAGTAATTATACTAACACAATAATAGCAAATACTCGATTTCTTAAATGTGGTAGGTCCTATTTTAGGCACTTTGGTTGTATTAACTCATTTAGTTTTTGCAATTACTGCTCATTTTACCAGCAAAAATGGTCACTGCTTGTACAACTGTTGGTACTGGGGATGAAACCCAGGGCCTCATGTGCACTACACAAGAACTCTACCACTGAGCTACATAAACTTGTGACACTCTGTCCTCAGCACTTAGGCAGTTTATCATTACATAAGGCCACCTCTCAAAAGTGGCTCTTTTCAGGTGAAGTGTGGAGATGTTTGCTGACATACAATACTTCTCTGTTTTGGGAAGGTCGTTGCACATAGCTGCATGTAGGATCTTTTTGGTATGGAGATAAGATCCAGTCACTCTTCTGTTCTTTTCCTAACACTGTCATTGCAATCAGATCATTCGATTGGGCATTCATTTATTTTTGAGTAGCATTTCCATCTGATCCTCTATGGAAGTTGGACAGCTACCTGTGATTTATATTCTTCTTTACAAATCCTTAAACTATTTTCTATGAAGGTTTAAGAATGTTTTCATCTGAATTGCTTTTGTGAGAAAAGCAAACTTGAAGCTCTGTACAAGAACCTCTGGAGTCTGAGCAACCTGACTTCTCCACCAAGCAGCAGATTCTCATGTGTTTTTGTTTATTTTTAGTTTGTCATGGCTCTCAAAGACTGCTCAGAATGTTCAATTATATTTTTATTTCACTGCAGGCTTATTAGCTGATGAACTCAGCTAATGTAGATGTGAGCAGTGTTAGGATCTAGCAAGATCTATCTTGGCATCATTCTGTAGGAACCAATTTATAAACATTGTTTACTTCAAGATTTTAGTTGACATTAATTTAGCAGTTACAGAATTACAGATAGCATTGCGAAAAAGCTATTAGCTACTCTCTTAAAGACAATATTTATAAATGGAATATAATTACAGCCTGAAAGCGCACTGTTTCCAGAGCTAAAAGCAATAAAGCTAGAGCAATAAAGAATTTGCTATTAGCTCTCCTGGGAGAAGGAGGCCTCCACTGGAATGGGAAATAGGCTAGGGTGAGGAGTGGGACTTGGAAGGAGAAAGAATGAAGAAGGAAGAAGGGAATGGGATCAGGAGAGCAGTGGGGTTCTTCCAGACTGTGGGTATACTCAGGCAGTTTTAAGAGAACAGAGACCCAAGTCTTTGGCCTTTACTGAGGAAGATTTTTTTTTTTAAGTGTTTTTTTTCCAACCTGATGGAAACTTTCTCATGGGAATCCTTTGCTCACAGATGTTTTCCCAAAAGATGATTCCTCTTATTTTCCCAGATAACCAATTTAAAAAAAAATTAATGAATATAATCGGAACCAATTTGATATTATATGGCCTCTGTCCTTTGTGTAAATTCAGTTTGATGAATATTTACTGAGCACTTGCTATCTGCAAAACACTTTAATATGCATTTTGAGAGACATTGAGATGAATAAGACATGACTCCTGCCCTCCAGAGGCATAAGATTTAGAAGGGAAAGGAAGACTGTTACACTGCTATTACTAATACTAGGTACTGTATACCAAGAACTGCTTTCAATGTTTTGGATATTCTAACTCAGTTCTCATGGCCACGCTGAGTAAGATGCCATCATGATTTTCACTTAGTGGATGAAGATTCTAAGGTAGAGCACTATTATATCACTTGTCCGATGTTACATAGCTATAATTAAGTAACAGACCAAGTCAGTGGGAGATAAAATATTGAGTCATGGAGTAAATCAATATCAGATGCTGGATTATAACTCAGTTGAGGTTCCTGATTATTCAACATGCGAGTCCCTTTATTAAACTGTGAAGTCTTTTTGTGTTTTAATAATAAATGAACTTAGGAGTGACTTCACCACTCCATCCAAGATTCCTACTTGTTTATTCTGAGAAAGGAATCAACTTTAAATCCAACTTTGTTTTTCTACAAAGTCTTGAAAGTATTCACTAAGTGTTTTGTGAAATTAAGCAAAGAACTGTTTGTTCAAATACCATTTTAAAAGGGTTTTTCTGGCTAGGACGAATATGTACATTTATGGTTGACTTTAGGAAGGCTTTCACATGAACATTGGTTTTTCAAGTTTCTTTGAAAACACTCATTTATCTAAATGTATGTTTTACTTTAGTGCATCAGAGTGAAAGTTCATTAAATAATGTTTCTATTAGGAAAATTGGTTTATATGCATAAAGTAGCTAAAACATAACTGAGAAGAACACTTAAGCTAATTTTTAAAACATCCTCTAAGCATGTTAATTTTCCTAAATGACTTTTAGGGAATCAGCAGGGCTGATTACCCTCAACCTAGGCCCTTAGATGGAAATGAAAAGTAGGTGGTCTCTGTCAAATGGCCTCTTTTTGATGGATCTCTTCATATTGTCTGCTTTCTGCTCAGTTCTGCTTTTTCCCTCCATTCACTTGGAAGTCTTGCTCCAATGCTTTTGGCAGTCACTGAAATTTCACTACTTCTGTGTCATTCTCCTCCATTCAGTGCTTCTTTGAGAGGTCAAGAAGTGAACTAGGTGAACACATCAGTGATGGTGTGTAGGTTAGTTTCCTGAGACTGCCACAATGAGGGGCCACAAACCCAGAGGCTTAAAGCAACCGAATTTTTCTCATTCTCTCACAGTCCAGGAATCCAGAAGTCCAGAACCAAACTGTCAAGAATTGTGCTCCTTCTGAAGTCTGTAGGGGAAGGAAATCTCCTGACCCTTTCTAGCCTCTGGTGGCTCTGGGAAATCCTCGGTGTTTGTTGGTTTGTAACTACATCACCCCAATCTCTGTCATCATATGGCCTTGACCTCTATGACTCCTGCATGTCCCTGTGTCTGAATATCCCCTAATAATCATTGAATGTAGGGCCCACTCTAAACCAGTATAACCTCATATTAACTAGTAACTTCAGCAAAGACCCAACTTCCATAAAGGTCACATTCTGAGGTTTCCAAAGGATACACATTTTGGAGGATGCTCTTTTATCCAGTAGAATAGGTTGATAAGAAAAGGCAGAAAGAAAAGTTTGATGATCCAAACAAATATTGGTTTATTTTGAAAGGTGTTGTGAGATTGCATCTGCCCACAATTACTTCTATTGTGTTATAGTTTAGTTTCCCTTTGTGGCTGATTGGAAATAGCCAACCATTGCCATGGATCTGATTCTATCTCCAAAAAGCCATAGAGAACAACACCCATGTTCCTTGACAAGAGGGAATGTTACTGTTGGTTAGATTAATTCACCATCTTCACTAATTATCTTCCTGAAGAGCAAATGGAATTTAACATGTCTTGAAAGGAAATTAGGATTGCTAAAAAGAAGAGAAGGCAAATTGAGCCTGAGTCTTGAGTGTCAGATAGAAATAAGTTCAATTCTTGGTACTGCCATGTACTGTTCACTAATCATAACATTTCTAATCATGCTCTCTTAGCAATAGTTCTGGAGCAATTAAATCCACCTATTAAGTTATTTTTAAGAATTAAAGAAAAACACAGTATATATTAAAAATGATAGTATGTTTCCTATGTTAATAATAATAAGAAATAAAAATAAAGTTGTGGCTTTAGTTGGAATATGAAGAGTCTCTGGAAGGTTCCCAAGAATTGGTCGCCAGCCTGTGGTGCTATTGAGAGATGGTGGAAGCTTTAGGTGGTTAGGACTAGTGGAAGAAAGTGTGCCCTTGAAAGGGGACCACAGCCCCCTCCTCCTTTGCTTCCCTTCTACCCTGAAGTGAACAGGTTTCCTCAACCATGCTCGGCCACTGTGATATGCTATCTTGCCACAGATCCAAAGAGCATGGAGCTAACTGACCATGAACTGAAACATTTAAAACAACAAGCCAAAATAAATCTTTCTTCTGTATAAGTTGATTTTCTCAGGCAGTTTGTCACAGTAATATAAAGCTAACACAGTTGCCAAAAGGGAATAAGGTTGCTGCATAAACAGAGGACATCTAAAATTCATTTCTACCTTTTCAAATTTTTGAGAAAAGTTAATCCCATAGTTATACTATGGGGACAGTAGACTACTTTATTTACTGTCAGATGGTGGTCCAGTTTCTTGCTCACTGCCTCTCAGTCACTCATGTTGGTCTCTGGTTTCCAAAACAGAATGCCTGGGAGATCTTCAAAATTTATCATGGAGCCAGGTGCTGGCACACACCAGTAATCCCAAGGACTTGGCAGGCTGAGACAGGAGGATTACAAGTTCAAAGTCAGCTTCAGCACTTTAGTAAGGCCCTAAGCAATTTAGCAAGACTCTGTCTCTAAATAAAATATGAAATAGGGCTGGGGATGTGATTCAGTGGTTAGGTGCCCGTGGGTTCAATTACCAATACCAAAAAAAGAAAAAAAAAATATCATGGCTTAGACTTGGGCCTGGCTTAGTCCTTGGAATCTATAAATCCATAGAGAAACTTCTGATGTATAGTCATTCCAC
This sequence comes from Sciurus vulgaris, assembly GCF_902686455.1. Classification (NCBI taxonomy): domain Eukaryota; kingdom Metazoa; phylum Chordata; class Mammalia; order Rodentia; family Sciuridae; genus Sciurus; species Sciurus vulgaris. The sequence continues at coordinate 83,858,712 of NC_136465.1, forward strand.
ACCCAGAATTGATCTCATATTTGAGGTCTCCAGATGTCTGTCTTAGGCTCCTGGTGGGCTTTGTGCCTCTCCTGAGCCATCCCACAAAACTATCACCACCCACTACCATCATCTCCAACCTGGCCCCACAGAAGCTGGCCTTGCTGTTAGCTCATGGTGTCAAGTACTCAGGCAGCATTGTCTTCTTTTTAAACAAATGCACACTAGCGAGCAGCATCAAAAGGCTTAGCACCATTGCACACTGTTCTGGGTGGATTCATTCAGCTGCTAAATAGCAATTCATTAAAAAGGCAAAATGTGTGTTTTCACATCGAGTTCTTATTTGACTATTTTAATTAGCTTTCAGGACCAAACAGTCAGGTAGCAATACTTCGAGCTCACTGTGTATAGAATATTTCACCAGGCTCTGTGGAAGGTAAAATAGACACAGGATTTGCTTTGTGGAGGTTAAAATTATACCTTTATTTTCTTGTTTTAAATACCCCCATCCTGGGGCTGGGGTTGTGACTCAGTGGTAGAGAGCTTGCCTAACATTTGGGAGGCACTGGGTTCAATCCTCAGCACCATATAAAAATAAATAAATAAAATAAAGGTATTGTGTTCATCTACAACTAAAAAACATTTTAAAAAAATATCCCCATCCTTCCATTTTGAGGGGAAAAAAAAGAACAAAGAAAAATATCTTGTCACATAGTTCACTCCATTTCCTTCATTCTGTTCTTTGAAATATCAACTACTTCCAAGAGCAAAGGAGTTTTTAATAGAAAACCAAAAATTTTTCCTTGACAAAAGGAAAAAAAGTATCATTCACTAAAGGAGACTCCAATAGTGAATTGAGATGAATATAGACTGAAATCCTTTTTCTTAGTATGATCCTTAAACTTTGAAACTTGTGATTGAAGAGTAAGGGAAATTGCTTTGTGTTCTATGTAGTACATCAGCCAGTGTTACAGATAGTATGTTATTTAGGGAAAATAATTTTATTACCTTTAAATACAGGAAAAAATAATTTTGTCGTTTCTTTTTTAATTCTCTCTCTCTCTTTCTCTCTTTCACACACACACACGAACACAAAAATTTGATTCAATCAATTATTAAAAGGAGAAATGTAAGAAAAGCTAAGGCCCATTTATCTCAGTAGATGAATTATACTTTAACTGGTCTTATAATATACTCAGAACCTCATATAGTTCCAGTCCTATAACACAAAGGAAGGAAAAGAAGTACATGTGATGTCTTGCACTATAAAGATGCAATAAGAAAGATAAAAAGCTGGAGCCTCTGCATTTGGGAAGTGGTTAAGCAGAGTGTGCAGAAGAGTGTCCACTATAGAACAGGGGTCCAGAAGGTACAAAATGAAGAGTGGATTCTGAGTAACTAACTGGGAAAACAAAATTTCTTTGGGTTGAGAGAATTGAAGAGTAAGTTAAAGGAAAATGTTCCTTTCAAAACATGTTAGAATTAAGTGATGATACTTCACTGAAGATACTATAAATATGTGTAATGAACATGAAAGTGGCTGGGAGAGACTATGGGGTCAAAGATCTTCTTTTGCCTTTAAGATAGTCTTCCATGAGAATAGAGAGGAGGAACCAGGAAGCACAGATCTGATGATATCAGAGATGGAAGGAAGGAAATTTGTAGCTGTTCTCAAGGAGATAAAATGGAATTTTACTGCTTGCTACAAATTTACATGGTACAGGTCCCAGAATGACTCTGTTAAATTATTCTTTTTGTTTCAATAAATGGAATGGAATTAGAAAGGTGTATTGCTCTAATAAAATCATGGACCTCACATTCAATCCCTCACCTCTGAAATTCATTCCTCACCAAGGCATACAGATACTATATCAAAAATATTTTCTGTATTTTAGTCCTTAAGGCTGTTGCCTATCACACAATCTTTTAGTGTCCTTGCATGGGGCACATTTACCAGAGCTCACCTCTCCAAGCAGAAGACCTATTGTGTGCACACCCATGACAAACTTTCATTTTCTCTGAGACAGAGAATTCCATGGTCATATTCTCTTTTCTGCTTTTCTCTCACAGTCATTCTAAGCTATGGTGCAACTCTGCAAAGTTTGTGTGTTATCAAGAATTATCAGTTGACACACTCCAAGTAGGCTGTGATCTGTGATTCTGTGATCTGTCTAAAAGAACCAACCCACCACACATGCCATGTTGGAATCTACTGTTTTCTCTGACCACCGTGTTGAGGGAAGGGCCTGGCAGCAGACGCTCCTTTGGGTAAATTCTTATAATGAACACAATAGGACGGGTTATTGCTCTCGGGCAAGGTTTTTCAACCTTGGGGCAACACTTGGGGCATTTTGACATTTGGTACTAAGTAATCCTTCACCTTGGGAGACTGTCCTGTATGTTGGAGGATGTAAGGCAGCATTCCTTATCTCTACTATCTGGAGATGCCTCCAGACATTGCCAAACATCCCTGGGGAAAATGGCTCTGGTTGAGAACTGCACTACACTATTATCTTTTTTTAGTTCTTTGTGATTTGGTTCCCAAAGTTTTGCAGGGCATTGAGATAGTGAGAGGTTTTGGGAACCCAAAAGAATCAACAGCTTAGGAAGCACCAGAAAGTGAGCAGAAAGAGTAGATCTGAGCTGGTAATCACATGGCAGGGATAACTCCCTGAGAGCCACATGAGAAGGGGATAAGGGGAAGACAGGGATGAGGGACATAAGAAAGACAACTGAAAGGGAGAAACACGGAGAGCAACAGTGGCCTTCACTAGGGCTTACACAGGTAACCAAGAGGGGAATCACAATATACAGTCAGAAAACCAAAGTTTTGGTCTCAAGCACTCAATTAGTCTTCAGATCAAGGATTTGTACCCTTGGTTTCCTTATCTATAGAACGTGGCCGTGTTTTCAGACCTTATAATCTCACATTGTCATGTTAAATCAAAACACAGGAACACTATAAATGTATTCCTTATAAAAGTGTCAAGAATTTCTATTTTTGCATAACTCTGACTCACAATAAGTCAGAAGACTGATAGGATGTAACTTAAAACTGCACAGGACTGAAGAACAAAGAGTGGACTCCAGCCCAGAGCAGCATCATGCTCTGGGTGAAATCCAGGTCATTTCTGATGCTTGAGAATCTAACAGTTATCAGTACCAGTTATGGGGATCCAGGAGTGTCGAGTTTGATCTGAGTTGAAGGAAAAGAAGAATGCAAATGTTGGTGTCTTCCATACCAAAGAATTTTTGTTTATCTCACTTTACATTTACAGGTATTTCCAAAGAGAAAGTCTTAATAAGGCTTGGTAGTAAGGCCTTGATAAGTCTGTATTTCTTGTGTTCTATGCTGGAAAGGAGAATATCTACTACCCAAAACTTAGAAAAAGTTTTTATTTGACTCTGATCACCAAAGAATCATGCTTTTTTCCCCTCATATCCTGTATAGAAAGCTGACAAAATCTTTTCTCAAAGCATTTTTTTTTTCCACTTAAGATTAAGATTTGGCTAGTAAAGAGAAGTGAAAACACTGCTTTAAAAACCTGAGGCAACAAAACCCTTAGGAAATTCCAAAAAGATTATGTTGAAGATCAGTTCAAGTTTTAAGGAAAGATTTAGTGCTTATTTGCTCAATCATAGTAAAAATAGCTAAACATGTTTGCCCTCTGGAGTCTAGACTTTTGTACCTGGCCAGAAGGAAGAAATACATCAATTCACATTAACCCAGTTTTTACTGGGATGTGCAAGGCACATTGTGAAGTATAGGTTTAAGCACAATAGCTGCATTATTCCTCTCTTCATGGAGGAAGTTAGGCATACTCCTTTCAAGTTTTCTGTTTACCAAACTATAAATAAAAATGTGTGGGGATATACTTCAGGTTTTATATTTCTGAATGCTGTTGGAGATTGCAATCATATAAGGTTAGAAACAGAGTTTAATTATAGTAAACCTAGTAGTGTGGGAGGGAGCCACCAGCAGCAGAAATACAAGACTGATTTTTCTTTGTCTCTGGTCTTTGGGGACAAAGTCTAACCCTCCCCTCTGTACTTCTTTCTCTTTTCATCCTCTAAAACCAGAGAGCTGCACCTAGTTGCAAAACATTGTTACAGCACGCAATGCATGGGGGGATAATGAATAAGTAGCCACAGTTAAGTGATGCAAGGAATAAAATAACCAGCTGCCAGAGGTTCAAAGGTGACTTGAAGAACGTCATGAAACTTTACAGAAAAAAGTGCTCTAAACTGGCATTAGGTATTTGCTTTATTTCTGTCAAATGCTAGGATTTCAATAAACATATCTTTGAAACATTTCAGATAGTAGAGCAGTGTTACCTTCTAATGGTGAGGTTTATTAAAAAGTGAGGTCTATAACCTTAAACTTAGTGCATTCCTTGAAAAGTGGGGTCTATAACTTTAAAGTTAGTGCATTCCCTAGCACTGAATAATTTCTAATAAGAAAAGCGATCCTTTCCATGTTAAGGAAATTCACAGAATACATGAACAAACCCTCATGATTCCTACTGACCTTGAAATTGTATGATTTTTATGTTTTGTTGGATTCTTGAAACTTTTCAAGAAAAGGACCCAAGCCATGTTTAAAAGATGGGTAGGTTCATTTTATATGCTATAACACATGATTCTTGAGGTCATTAAGCTAAGTGAAACAAACCAGTCACAAAAGACAAGTATTGTACAATTCCACTTACATAAGGTATCAAAAGTGGTTGAACTCCCAGAAACAAGGAGTAAGATGGTGGCTGTTTGGGACTGAGGGGCGCGGGAATCCGGGAGTATCTGCTTGATGAGAGTGGAGTTTCAGCTTTGCAGGATGAAAATGTTCTTGCAGACCTGTTGTTGCACAATCATGGAAAAAAATTTAGCACCAATGAGTTATTCATTTTTATATATTTCAGAAGTACACTTCAACTCCTGAAGGCAGGCAAGCAATTAGTTTACTTACCATCCATGGCTTCTTTATTAAGCACTTTCTCTGATGGTATTATGAAGAATATGAATATGAAGAAATTAAACATGATATTTAAAAAACATGAGCAGGCATTGTTCTTGGCATTGAAAGTGTGACAAATCACAAGGGAAGAGTCAGTAATTCTCAGGATATTCATGAGAATGTCATAGAATAGATTCTCAGATGAGCTACCTCTGCCATATCCTTGTATGCAATTAAATAGTCTGCCATTTAAAAAAGGAAAAAAGCTGGGTGCAGTGGCACACACTTGTAATCCCAGTGGCTCAGGAGATTGAGGCAGGAGGATTGCTAGCTCAGAGCCAGTCTCAGTAACTTTGGGAGACCATAAGCAGTGGTGAGACCCTATCTCAAATTTTAAAAATTAAAAAGGGCTGGGGATGTGACTCAGTGTTTAAACATCCCTGGATTCAATCTCTGGTACCACAAATAAATAAATAAGTAGAAAAAAGTATGTTAATAGCTGTACATCTTCCAAGAAGAAAATCTTAATAACCATAATGTTATTTTAGAAAAAAATAGCATTAAATGACTGACAAGATCATGATAGTAGCAGTGAACGTCACTGAAAGCTTACCATGTGCCAGGAGCTAAGCTCTTTCATCTGTGAGGTAGATGTATTAATCAGCTTTCTATCACTCTAATAAACTTCTATGATAATTTATATAGGGAAAAGATCTATTTTGTTTTAGTTTTCGAGGTTTCAATTCATGTTCCATTAGTCCCATTGGTTTGGTTTTGTGGCGAAGCAGTACATCATGGCAGAGCCTGTGGTGGAACAAAACCATTTACCTCATGGCAGAGAGTGCAAGAGAGAAAGAAGAGACCAGGGTCCCTTAGTCCCCTTCAAGGACACACCCTAGTGACTTAAGACATCCTCTTATATCCTACCTTTTAAAGGTCCCCCCACTCCCAACATTCCCTGGGCTGGTGACCACACCTTGAGCACATGGGCTTTTAGGGGGCTTTCCAGATCCAAACTGCAGCAGCTGATGTCATCCTTGCTATCCCCATTTCCAAAATGAAGGCTCATAAGGTTAAGTCTCTTGCTGAAGACTACACAGCTTTAAATTAAAAAAGGGTATAATGCAGAAGCCTCTGATGGTATGATTCTAATCTCCTTTTAGCGAATGTAGAAACAGAGAGTTTGGAAGAGCAGGGAGAAGCTTTGATGTCCCAACTTCTTACCTGGCACACCAAGCAGTTCTCGTTTCTTGACTCCAAAAGCTATCCTTAATTTCAAGCAGTCTGTGCCACTTCAGCCAAGAAATATGAGAGACCTTTGATATAGTTATTTAAAACTCGGGTCATATGAGAGCTTTGGCTTTATCATCTCTACATTAAGCCACAGCAGTGGGAGAGCTAGAGGAAAAATGAATATCTGATAATAAGTAGTCTCTGCCTTGGGCAACATTTTCCCATTGAATTTAAGAAAGGGAAAATAATATGTCTTTATCGGAGAGTGTAGGAAGGGGGAAATTCATAATCCTCAGAGCCTTTGTTTGAGCTTCACCCAAAGCAGCAGTGTGACCACGTGACTGTTTCTGACAGAACAGAAGCTCCTCTGCTGGCTTTGAGCACAGAACACTGGGGTAGGGTTTGTGCAGAGGGAATCAGCTCTCTCCATGTGCCTAACAAGATAGAACACAACCTGACTTACACTGTTTACAAAAGCCGTTGGCACCGGTCGAGTGAAGAGGGAGCCTTGAAGGAAGGCTCGGCAGATGACTCAGCCTCTCCTCTTTCTGCAGCGGATCATGCCAGCGCACTGGGATTTCAGAGAGAATTTTTTTCTGGTGGAAATAAAGGCCAAAGTGTTTTGGCCTCACATTTTACCATACTTTTTTCTTTCCCAGTCTCTTTCTCATTTTATCCTTATAAAGTATCTGTGATGGCAGTAAGGCAGGTACCACCATTTGTATTTATTCAAGAAAAAAAAAGTAGTAAGGTTGTTTGTCTCAGCCCTGTTCAGGGAGCTCATCAGGGAGTGGGAGGGGGATTGTGCTGGAACTTAGCATACTCAGAGCTCCTCAGGTCAAAGAGGAGAAAGGACATGGGCTCAGATCTCATACTCCTAAGGATTAGGTGAGGATCCATGGCATGCAGAAATGTGCAGACAAAAGACCTTCTCGCCCAATCACACTTATCTCCTAGATTTATGGACTAAATGCCTTTTTTTGGGTTCCTCAGAAACAAAACTTGGTACAAGGATTTCAGGGCACGAAGTTTAATTGGTGTGATTCTGGGAAAAACCTGTTGGGAGTGGGAAATCGAGAAAGGTAAGGGAAGTTAGTAATGAATGGTGCATGACCAGGTACATAGCACACGGAGAACCAAGCTCCCAGCATGTGAACCTTTGAGGCACAACCTCAAACCATACCCATATCATAGCAGTTCAACAGCAAAGTCAAGAGACAGACAGCAAACATTTTCCTCTCCACAGGGATCCACCATGGTCTGCATATAGTCTCATTGCCTTTGCCCACCTTGTCCTTCTCCTCCTTTTCTTTAACTTTTGACATCCACTTATCTGTTCTGTATTATTTTGTATCTTAAGAATGTGATACAAATGTAATTATATAGTATGAATCTTTTGAAATTGAAATTTTTTAACTAGCATAATTCTCTGAAAATTCATTCATGTTGTTTCATGTATTAATATTTTATACCTTTTATTGTTAGGCAGTATCCAAGGTATGGACATAATAGAATTTGTTTATTAAATTATTGAAAGACATCTGAATTTTAAATAATTTCTTGCTATCACAAATAAAGCTTGTGTAACCATTTGTTGTCTTTTGTTTTTATAATAGAAATTGTTTTATTTAGAAACAGGGTCTCCCTAAATTGCTAGGACTGGCCTCAAACTTGCAATCCTCCTGCCTCAGCCTCCCAAGTAGCTGGGATTACAGGCATGAGCCACTGCCTGTTTCTGTGTGAACATAATTTTCATTTCTCTAGGATAAATGCCCAGGAGTGCAACTGGTAGGCGATATATACTTCAGTGTTTAGTTTTTTGTTGTTTCCCAGAGAGGCTTCATCTTCTTATGACAGCACTAGATGAGTGATAGCTTCTTTACACCCTCACCAGCATTTTGGTGTTAGCACTTTTATTTAAACCATTAATAGACTTATACTGAGATCTCATTGTGATTTTTAAAAATTTACATTTTATTAATTGCTAATGACATTGAAAATTTTTTTTCAAGTGCTTCTAGATTTTCTTTTCGGATATGTGATTTGCAAGAATTCACTCTGGGTCTGTAATTTGCCTCTTTTGCCTTTTTAACAGGATGTTTGGATGATAAAGTTCTTAATTTTTTAAAAATAATTTTTAGATATTGATAGACCTTTATTTTACTAATTTATTTATATGTGGTACTAAGGATTGAACCCAGTGCCTCACACATGCTAGGCAAGGGCTCTACCACTGAGCTACAGCCCCAGTCCCAAGTTCTTAATTTTGATGGAGCCTAATTTATCACTTTTATCTCTTATGAATTATGCTTTTTGTTTCATTTAAGGATTCTTTAGCTATTTCTAGGTTCCAGATATTTTCTCCTGTGCTATTTTCTATAAATGTTAGAGTTTGACATTTTACATTTGAGTTATCTGTTTTTTATAAGCTAATTTTTGTATAACATAGGAGATGTCGGTCAATTTCATTTCTTAGTCTATGGATCTTCAACTTCTACAGCACTGATTATTGAAAAAGTACTCATTCCACCACCGAATTGCTTTTGCTTTGTCAAAATTAACCGGCTGTATTTGTGTGGGTCAACTTCTATGTTCTATATTCTATTCTATTGATCTTTGTGACTATCTCATGCTTTTATGATTACTTCAGCAGTAAGTCTGAATACCAGGAAATATAATTCATCTGAGTTTATTTTTGTTTTATTTTTATTTTTCAAAATGAAGGTCTTTAATTTTCCACATAAATTTTAGAATAGGCTTATCTATGTCCACATGAATTTTTTCCACGATTTTGGTACAAATTGTGATAAATATGTAGATAAATTTAGGAAGAATTGACATTTTTACTGTATGAAAATTTTCAGTCCACAAATGCAGTATGTTGTCTCTAAGTATTTAAATCTTTGATTTTTTTTCTCAATATTTTATGAATTTTCACATGTAGATCCTATACATGTTATTTTACATTTATACCTATTTTGACTTCTTTTAAGAATTTTTTAATAGAATTACATGTTTTGCTTTGGTCTCTACTTGTTCATTGTTACTATATAGTAGTGAAATTGATTTTTTGTGTGCTGATTATGGTTCATGTATCCTGTGATCCTATTAAAAGTATTCAAAGATTTTTTTAAAAGAATCCTTGGAATTTTCTATGAAGACATGAAATATGCAAATAGAAATAAATTATTTCTTCCTTTCGATTTGTATTTTTTTGCTTCTTTTTCAAGGCTTATTATGATAATAACTAAAACTTCCAGTACTGTTAAATAAAAGGGATGAGAAAGGATATCCTTGTTTTATTTCTGATCTTAGAGGGAAAGCATTAAATCTTTCATGATTAAACGTGATGTTAGCTTTAGGTTATTTGTAGATGCTCTTTATGAGGTTGGAAAAGTTTCCCTCCATTCTTTTTTTAAATTTTTTTATTTGTTCTAATTAGATATATATGACAGTAGAGTACATTATGCATCTTGATAAATCATACATAAATGTAGTATAATTTCTCATTTTTCTGATTGTACATATTGTAGGATCACATCAGTCATGCAGTCATATATGTACATGGGGTAATAATATCTGTTTCACTCTACTATCCTTCCTACCCCCATACCCCTTCACCTCCCTTCATTCCCCTCTACTTACTCTAAAGTAACTCTATTGTTCTCTAGTCCCCACCACCCCTTATTGTGAATTAGCATCAACACATCAGAGAAAACATTTGGCCTTTGGTTTTTTGGATTTGGCTTATTTCGCTTAGCATGGTATTCTCCAACTCCATCCATTTACCAGCAAATGCCATAATTTCATTCTTCTTTAAAGCTAAGTAATATTCCATCATATATACATAGTTATATTATATTATATATATATAATATTCCATATATATAGTTATATATATATAGTAATATTATATACCACATTTTCTTTCTCCACTCATCTGTTGAAGGACTCGTAGGTTGGTTGCATAGTTTAGCTATTGTGAGTTGAGCTGCTATAAACTTTGATGTGGCTTCATCACTGTAGAATGCTGATTTTGTCCTTTGGGTATAAACTAAGGAGTGGGAAGACAGGGTCAAAATGGTGGTTCCATTCCAAGTTTTCTTAGGAATCTCCACACTGCTTTCCATAATGGTTGCATCAATTTGTAGTCCCACCAGCAATGTATGAATGAACCTTTTTCCCCACATCCTGCCAACATTTATTGTTACTTGTATTTGTGATAATTGCCATTCTGATTGGAGTGAGATGAAATCTTAGTTTTGAAATACAATTGATCAACAAATATAGAAAAACATGTCCAACATCTCTAGCAATTAGAGAAACACAAGTCAAAGCAGAATATTCTAAGATTTCATCTCACTCTCTCAATTCTTAGAGGACAGAGAGACTTCATCATGAGTGCAAGCTGAATTTTGTTGAATACTTTTTTCTGTGTTGGTTGATAGGACCGTATGATTTTTCTTCCATAGCCAGTGGTTATGGTGAATTACATTTACTAGTTTTTGAATATCGAGTCAGCTTGTGTATGTGGAATAAATTCCACTTGATCATTGACATTTTCATTTCATACAATGTTTGATTAAATTTGCTAAAATTTTATTGAGTTTCCTAGTGGAAAGATCCTGCCTTCCACTAGAATCTGAGAATTTTGGATATATGGAACCTATGAAAAATAGATTTCTGTTTTTCTGCCAGGCCTGGTCTGTTCTTATCTATGTGAAGGCAAATTGATTTTAGAGGTCCTAGAAAGGGTTCCACCATACATGCTCTTTTCTTCCTGATGACTAAAAAATTTCAGGAGGGGATGAAGTATTTTATTCCACAATCAGAAATAAACAGCTTCAAATGGAAAGAAACTATGGGAAAAACAATACGTTGACAGGTTTGAACCTTGGGGAAAGTAGTGATCTAGACATTTACTTTGGCCCGGTGAAAACCTGTAGAAATATTAGACACTCGCTACTCCTTCTGCCCCCTCCCTGCATTTCCCATATCCCACACGTCACTCATACACACCACATTAAAGCCCCACTGCTAGACAAACCTTCAGAACGTTGAAAGTCAGGAAACTTTTTTTAACAATTTAATGTGGATCTGTAACCTGTAAATTAAACACATAGATCTGAGTTGTCTGGTAGAAGTAGGATAGCTGAGGAGGAGATATAGGCCCAACTCATTTTTCTTTGCAGACAGTTTAAAAATCACTCTCCAGACCCCATACTCCCCCGGAAACTATGTAGGACGATTGCTTGAGGGAAGAGGGAGTGCTCCTGTAAGCCAATCTCTTTTCTCTTAATGTCTGGAGAAGGTAGACTATCAAAGTCACTGCAAGTTTTACTCTTTCTAATTACTGCTAGAATCAAAATAAAATGGAACAAAACGCAGGATGGAGAAAGAGAATGTCTGTGCAGGAATTATGCTGGCACTACAGCGGTCGCAGCCAAATTTCAAGCCAAGTTCAAGCTGCAAACTGAAGTTTGCTCCACGAGCTTCAAGATTCTCCCCTTCCCTGTCTTTGCCGTTGTCTTTCTGCACCTCTGTGAACCCGTGACTTTCAGGTCACCACAATCTATGCTTGAAGGGACGTTTCGAGGATTGGGACTGAAGTTCTACTAATTGTCACTACTTAAATATATGTAATACACAGGTCCCCAAACTAGAAGTGACCATACAAAAACAGAAGTACTAGTGTGGGATTATGGGCATTTACTTCTCAGTGAGGTGTGTGTGTGTGTGTGTGTGCGTGTGTGTGGATTGAACACAGGGCTTCATACTTGCCGAGCCTGCTCTCTATGACGAAACCACACCCCCAGCCCTCTCCACAAATTTCAACAATATTCATATTTAGAGTTCAGAGCATAGGGTTCAGTAAATTGTATACCCTGTAGCTTTTATAGAGATAGGGAAAATGATGTAATTGGAATTTTAGCCCAATTTTCTCTTCTCTATAAAGAAGGGGACTCAAGATATATTGGTCTCCTTCCCACCTCCCAGCACAAGCAGACCTCCCCCGGCCAGAGGGTTCTGCTGACTGTAAAAGAAAGTTTTCTATATAGATTCAGTGATTATAAAGTACAAAAACAACAAAAAGACCCATCTGGCATTGTGGAAAGAATCCTATTTTGAGGCAGATGTTTATGTTTAATCTTTGATCAGGATTTAATTACTAACAACGTAACTCTGAACAAATTACTTCATATTTCTACTCACAATTTTCTATAGAAAACTAATATTTATCTCAAAAGGGTACATTTGTAGGTACTTCAAAGACCATCTGCCTCTGTCACATTAGAAGAGAGCGGTTTCCTGTGTGTAATCAAACAGCTATTTACACTTGATGGAATTCATCTCTGGGCATCAATAATGAAAACATCTTACAAATGGTTTCCCGACTTTGGCCAAGTATTGAAAGTTTTTTAAACACAGTGATTTAGATAAATCTCAACTGAGTAAATCAGAGTTTCCTCAGGCAAAATCCCAGATTCAGATTTCTTAAAAAGTTCTCCAAGGTGCTTCTGGATGATTGGTTAGAATTGGGAAACCAGTGATTTTCAGACTTGAACAAGTATGTGTGTCACTGAAGGATCTTGTTAAAGATTCTTATTCAGTAGACCTGGGTGGGCCTGAAATCACATTTCTAAGGAGCTCCCAGAATATGTAGATGCTGTTGGTCTAAGCAACATGGTTTAAATTATGGGATGTCGGGAGAGCTGGTAAAACACTGTTTCTGGGTGTGTCTCGTAGGGTGTTTGTAAAAACGATATTATTAAAATCACAAGACTGAGTAAAGAAGTTCACCCCCAACATCCAATCCACTGAGTGCTCAAGTAGAGCAAAAAAGCAGAGGAAGGGTAAATTTTCTTTCACTTCTGAAACTGGGACATCCAATTTTTGCCCTCAGACATCAGAGCTCTAGAATCTTAAGTCTTCAGGCCCAAGACTGAAAGTTACCATCAGCTCTCCCGATTTCCATAACAGATCCCCTCTTATATTTCTCTGTATATCCTATTTATTCTGTTTCTCTGGCAAACCCTGACTAATGCAAAGTTATTGGAACAGCTGGTCAGCCACTTGGTAAAAGGTGAGATTAAATTCAGATCATACCCTATAAACTAAGAAAACTTCCAAAAAAGATTAGCAACATAAAAATGGAACTGTGCAAGTACTAGAGCATGACTACATCTCTTTCTTGACCTAAAGGCAGGATCTTCTTAACAATAATTGACTCAAAATTCTGAAGAATTCAGAGTGATAAATTTTATCATATTAAAACAAAAACATATTTCTTCATAGTAAACCCAAAAGATGAATGACACAGCAGAGAAAAAAAAGAAAAAGAGTTTCAACTTATATCACAGAAAAGTTCTAATAACCCTAATATATAATGTTAGGGAGATCTGAGGCCCTGTATGGGGATGGGCATCAGTCAGGCCCGTGGGCACCAAAGAACAACCAATCATATGCCAGCAGATAAACCCCAGTGGGATCTTGGAAGGCCCGTCAATCAACAGAGTCCCCAGCCAACCCCAGGCGGGACATTAACCCTCAAGCCTTCCCCGTGGATTCCAGACTATAAAGGAAAGGCTCCAGCAGGTTCCCCAGCTCTCCCCTGTGGCCTTTCACCGTGGAAGAGCCGTGAATCTTGCCTAAATCCCAATAAAGCCTTGTTCAATCGCTTTTGGTCTGACTACTTTCTGGTCACCGGCATCTGACCTTACATATAACAACTAAATATCAAGAAGAAAAATAACAATTTGAAAAAAATGGACAAAAATACAAGCAGTTCTTAAGAAAAGAACAACAATGACCCTGATGAATAATGAATATGAAAGTAGCCCAAATTGGTTCATCATAAGAGAAATGAACATTTAAACCACATAAAATACAGATTGCTACCATCAGTTTCACAGTATATTCTCTTGGTGTGGTTCTGGAAAGACAGGTACTCTCATTTTTCTAGCAAGAATGAAAAGTGGTACAACTTCTATAGAAGAAAATATGGCTGCAATGTTATGGTTTGGATGTGAGGTGTCCCTCAAAAGCTTATGTATGAGACAATGCAAGGTTTGGAGGAGAAATGATTGGGTCATAGCCTTGACCTAGTTGGTGAATTAATCCCTGATGGGATGATTATCTGAGTGGTAACTGGAGGCAAGTGGTGGGGGGGGGGGGGGTGGGAGGAAGTGGTTCATTGGGGGCGTGGCTATGGGGCATATATTTTGTATCTGGAGAGTGGACTCGCTCTCTGCTTCCTGATCACCATGTTGTCCCTCTGCCATGCTCTCTCCATGATGTTCAGCCTCAATTTGAGCCTTGAGGAATGCAGCCGGCCTTCTATGGACTAAGTGAAGGGTTATGGTAAATAATATTCTTAGAAGACAGCTCCTCAAGAAAAAATGGAGAGATGGTGGAGAAGGGAGGGGAAATTAGCCAAACATTAAATCTCTCCCAATATGTCCTTTCCCAGTCACAATGGGCCCCAAAGGAAAAAGCAAACTTTCATCCCTTCCAGGGTTCATCCCCAGCATCTCCACCCAAAGCAAACATTTACCCTTTCCCACCTGCAACGGGTCCTGAAGGGAGGAGGTGCATACTGAAACACTAGTCCCTGGACTTTCACCCTTTCCAATTACAGATGAGTCCTGGAAAGACAAAAGCAAATAGTGAAGCTCTAGGTAACAATGGATCTGGTTAGATCTTTTAGTCACAGCAGCAAAATAGCAATTAGTAAAGTTTCCACTAAAATTTCACTTTACCATAGAAATCTCACTTTTGGAAATTTATCACAAACATAAATTTACAAAAATAAAAAGTAATAAATGCATTGTGTGAAATACTTGTAACAGCAAGAGATTTAAAACAACTCATTTTTATCAATTTGCAACTGATTGAATAATTATGGTACAATAATGGAATACTATGCAGCTGTAAAAAATAAACATAGTACAGGGCCTTTATATATTGAAGTATAGTTATTTCCAGAAAATACTATTAGGTTAAGAAACAAAGGTACAGAAGAATACATACAGAATTTTAGCTTTTGAATAAGAACAGGAGATAGGGAAAAAATATATATGTATGTTTGTAAAAGGAACAAAATTGAAGGAAATGTAAAGCTGATACAAGAATTCTTTGTATCTCATTTTTGAAATTGAAATCATGTAAATATTTACATGAAAAAATCATGCAGAAAATTAACTACAAAGAAAAACATTTTTGTGACGTTGAAAATCGAAACAAACAAATGAATATTACTGTATGTTAAGTTGGTAGAAAACCTTGCAGAGAAAAGATTTATTCTACCTGACTTTAGAACACAGTACTGTGACAGTCAATCATCAGCATTATGTAACTTCAAGGCTGAAACTGCAAAGGAATCTTATACTTCATTTAGCACTTTTATTGTTAGTTTAAAAAAGCTACAATTACTTTGAAAGTATTATTTACTTTGAAATAAAGCACATTATGTTGCTCTTAGGAGATATTTAAAGTAAGAGAAAAGAGATACAAATATAGGATTAAAGAGTTTAAATAATATTCAATTTGAATTAGAAATGTGAAATTCATGTTTTTCTTTAAAAAAAAAAAAACATGTATTTCTTAACTCTGATATAAAAGGCCTGAAAGCAATGATAATCCAGGAACATTGTGGTTTCTGAGTATTATTTCCCACCAAAAGCACTGAAGGTTCTTTAGAGACATGGTTGTTCCAGCTTTGAGACAGGAAACATACAAATAAGTCTGT
This sequence comes from Sciurus vulgaris, assembly GCF_902686455.1. Classification (NCBI taxonomy): domain Eukaryota; kingdom Metazoa; phylum Chordata; class Mammalia; order Rodentia; family Sciuridae; genus Sciurus; species Sciurus vulgaris. The sequence goes on from NC_136465.1 coordinate 83,874,623, forward strand.
ATATCTTATGACAGAAAGCAAGAAAACTATCAAGTCATAAAGGGGTTGCATCAAAATGACAGAAGCCAGCATGGAGAAACTCCCTCTGGTCAAAATAAGATTAGTACTCACCACCCGCCTCAAAGGATTGCACCTGATTTACATACATTGACTATGCAAATATCATGAGTTTGTAAGTATCATGAACCTTGAAGACAAACGTACCCATGAAAAGGAATGCAAAAGAGACAAGAAACTTCACTTACCACTATTGGAGGTTGCTAGGCTAACTCTTTTTAATATCAAAAATCAACAATTAAAGGGAAAGAACTAAGTTTTTATCTTTTCCAGATTGAGATCTATTTCAAGGTAAGCAAATAGCTCAGGCAAACGAGGGAGAAATCTCAAGTGAACAATTCCATGGGATAAATGCTGAAGTGAGAAAGATGGCAAAACACAATTTTATAATTCTTCAATTAAAAGTCAAAAAAGCTTTTCCACAGACGTTGCACCAATTTGTAGTCCCACCAACAATGTAAGAGTGTATCTTTTTCCCCACATCCTCACCAACATTTATCGTTGCTTATATTCTTGATGATTGCCATTCTGACTATAGTGAGATAAAATCTCAGTGTAGCTTTAATTTGCATTTCTCTAATTGCTAGAGATGTAGAACATTTTTTCATATATTTGTTGATTGTATTTCTTCTTCTGTGAAGTGTATATTCAGTTCCTTTGCCCATTTATTGATGGGTTATTTGTTTTTTTGGTGTTAAGTTTTTTAAAGTTCTTCATATATCCTGGAGATTACTGCTCTATCCATAGTGCAACACTATGGAAAGCAGTATGAAGATTCCTAAGAAAACTTGGAATGGACTCACCATTTGACCCAGTCATCCCACTCCTAGGTTTATACCCAAAGGACTTAAAAGTAGACTACTACAGTAATGCAATCACCTCAATGTTTATAGCAGTTCTATTCACAATAGCTAAACTATGGAACCAAACTAGGTATACTTGAACAGATGAATGGATAGAGAAAATGTGGTATATATACACAATGGAATATTACTCAACCTTAAAGAAAAATCAAATTATGGTATTTGCCTGCAATTAGATGGATCTGGAGAATATTATATTAAGCAAAATAAGCCAATCCTAAAGAATCCAAGGCTGAAGGTTTTCTCTGATATGCAGATGCTAATTCACAATAAGGGAGGAAGGGAAGAATAGAGGTAATTTGAATAAGATGGTGGGGAGTGAAGGGAATGGAGGGGGCATGGAGTAGGAATAATAGCAGAATAAATTGAACATTTTTACCCTATGTGCACATATGATTACATGACCTGTATAACTCTACATCATGTACAACCAGATGAATGAGAAGTTATACTCCATTTATGTATGATGTGTCAAAATGCATTCTACTGTCATGTATAACTAATTAGAACAAGTAAAAAGTATATTTAAAAACTAAAAAAAAAAAAAACAAAACTCATTCAGGCAATGGTTATTGTCTTAATCCCCTCAGATTCTGTCAAAAAACAAAAACATAAACTGGGTAGTTTATAAACCAACGAAATTTATTTCTGACAATTCTACAGGCTGGCAGAGTCAGTGACTTGAAAGCCTGCTTTCTGGTTCCTAGAAGGCATCTTCTCACTGTGTCTTCACACGGAGAGAGAAGACAGCATTTCCCTGGTCGCCTGATCGCCTCCCAGAGGTCCTTCGTTAATACCACGAAGTGGTGATTAGGTCTCAGTTATGAATTTTGGGGCGGGGAGGCGGGCACAAAGTTTCAGACCATAGAGTTATCAGTGGCTGGTGCTATCATGAGGTGAGAGACTGATAAGAAACTTTACCATTAAGGAAGTTTGCCTTATAAACTTGCTGACTGATAGTAGCATTATTAAAAAGAAAAGTAAATTATGTGCCTTCTGATGTAGTGTTTTATGAATTACACAGCGCTACGTATGTAGTTTTCTTGTCCACTGCCCACCCCTAAAAAAATAAAAGTAAAAAGAAATATTGAACCAGAACTGAACCTTTACATCTAACTCCTAACAATACAAAGAAGGACATGGTAAATGAATAAACCATTACCAAACTGGAGTGTAGAGTATTTTATAATACAATTGACGTTGCTTTGTGAAAAATCAAACAGTATTTTGAAAAACGAGTGGGACTACTCAGTAAAGAGACTTAAATGAGACAGGGCGATCACAATTTGCATAGGATAAAAAAATAAAATTTGTTATTTTGGGACAATTGGACACATTTGAGCATAGACTGTGTATTAGATAATTTTAGGAAATTATTCATTTTTTTTTGTTAGGTATGGAAGCATTTTTTGTTAGAAAATATCATTCACATCATCTTTGCTCTTATTATTGTTTATAAAATCATTCTAAAGTAGATGAAGATCAATTTTTATAGGATCTGGGATTTACTTACATGCATATATAAAGTCATAATAAAAGGTGTATGAGAGAGAGGAAGTTAATACGATGGTGCTGATAAATGTGGACTCTGGGTGCTTGGATTCTACTTTGTTGGACTCTGTACTTTTGCATTTGTAATTTTCTTTAAAGTAGGTATCACATAGTAAGACCCAGGCAGAATATGAGGAGGCAGGGGGAGGCAGGCGGCTGGGAGGCAGGGGCTGAGTCCTGAGCATAGGTCCAGGCTGCTGTGCAGGGGCTGAGACTGCAGCCTGTCATAGAGGGCTGAGCGCCCCAGCCCGGGAAGGGTGGAGGGGCTCTGAACACTCAAGAAGCAATGCCTTTCAGACTGCCAGTGTCCCAGGAGAAATCCTCTCTGGAAATCGGCCATACTGGCTTGAACAGATCAGATTATTGAAGGCAGGAGGGTAATGTTCCCAAATCTACTGTGAGGGTGGGTGCTAGTTTGACCATTTCAGCATAAAATAAAATCAACATGTAGTTATGTGTTCAATTCATAATCTAAGTAAAAAGAATTGATTCTGGCAATTATTCACTGAGGTGGGAAAAATGTGTGATTGCTCTTCTCTTATAATAATTTCTTTAAGATTAACATAGAGGATGAGTTTACTTCACAGTCTTCTACTCCAATTAAGAAAAATGAAAAATCATATTACCCTTTTCTTAGGTTGTTTTTCAAATCCTTTTGTGATTTTTCTTCTTCTTTTGAAGTTTCAAAATCTAAATTACAATTACCGAATACACCAAAATACCATATAAGTATTGGTAAACCTTAAAGAAAATATGTAGAGAGTCAATGAAGAAAAAGAATTATGCACACTAAGTAGAAGTCATAGAAACTGCATGGATTGATGGGGCATGAAATTGACCTGAAACTAGATAGTGGCTCAAATTACCCTGATGTTTACAACTCAGCAAAGCTCTCTTAGAAGTAGCTATAATATTGTGTCCTGCATGCAGAGGTGAAAATGATTTTTGTCCTCCCTTCCTCCTCTCGTTCCTTCCTTCCAAACTGTTACAAGCTAAAGTTTTCGTTTGTTTGTTTTCGTTGTTGTTTTCTGTGTGTGTGTGTGTGTGTGTGTGTGTGTGTGTGTGTGTGTGTATGTGTGTGTGTGTAAAATCCGTGCCAGGCCCCGCAGGATTTGTCAACTAGATGTGCATATGAGAACTGCTCCTTCCAAACACGGGCTTCTGCGTCCACCTCCAAGACATCACTTTTTATTCCTCCATTGTCTCGAATCCAAAAACTCATCTTGATCCTTTTTCTTACTCCTTTTTAACTTCAAGGCATTATGAAACCCAAGCAAGTAAAGATTGCTTGAAGTGTTTATGTGTTTAGAAACAGTATTTTCTTATGGCTCTTGTTTCTTTGCTTTGTGGAAATAGAAAATTGTGTATAACCTTCTTCTGCTTAAAAATGAGAAATTTCATCTGGTATAGTGGCGCACACCTGTAATCCCAGAGGCTTGGGAAGCTGAGACAGAAGGATCATAAGTTCAAAGCCAGCCCAGCAAAATCGAGGAGCTAAGCAACTCATTGAAACCCTGTCTCTAAATAAAATACAAAATAGGGTTAGGGATATGGCTCAGTGGTCCAGTGCCCATGAGTTCGATAATCCTCGTTTACTGACCCCCCCGCAAAAGAAGAGAAATTACATTTACAGGAGAAGAAAAATTGAAGGTGGAAAAGCAAGTAATTACTCTGTCATTTTGTTTCAAATTAAAATATATGCCGTGTTAAATACAAGCGGGTGTGTTCTTAGTCATTAAACCCTCGGTGCTCCATTTATAGTGAGCTTATTGCAACCAATGCTATGTGCTTGTCAAAACTAAAAATTAGAATATATTCCCTTCAACTGGTATGTGTAATATTCTACACTAACTTTTAATTTGTATTTTAGTACTTGTACGCAGTTTAGAAATTGAGAGAGCCCTAAAAACTTATATTAAACATGGACATTCACACACATACCTACACACACACACACACACACACACACACACACAAACACAGCAGTTACGGTTCACTGAGTCCTACTCCCCAAGGAAAATTGCTTTTTAACATTTCCAGTTTTGCTTCTAGTATTTACTACCACATTTACAAGCAGTATGGTTACTAGCCATTTCTTGATTTTTTTTTTTCAATTTAGGTTATTATCTTATGGCTTCCTACTCCGAAAGATTTGAAAATTGCTTTCCAATATTTTCAGCTTCTGTTTTAGTATTTACTTCCATAATTTATAAGCAGTATGCTTATTGGCTATTTCTTGAATTTTTTTTTTTTTCAAATTAAGATATTGTCTTATGGCTTCCTACTCTGGAAGATTTAACTCTTTAACATCATTCAATATTCTGACCAACTTCCATTTTCCATTATTCAATATATCTATTTAGAAATTTTGGTTAAATTTTTGTTAGGTTTAAATTACTCGGACTGTGTGAATGTTGTTCACGGAGGCATTTGGTGTGCTCTGATCGCATTTTACTATTTATGATTTTTAATTTCCTTTGGAGCCAACAATTTTTTTGTTTGCATAGTTTTCTATGTATGTAGAAAATTCAGAAGGTGAGGAAGAGCGTTGAGCTACACTGTGCTTCTGAAAGCCTGGGTTTGGCAGCATCGGAGCAGCTTCCTTTCAGAATTGGTTTGTAGTTCTCGAGCTGACATGCTTGTGGGGACAACGGGGAAGCTGCTTCTTGAAGGCAGGATGCCTGGGCAGCATGCAGCAGAGGGCTAAGATGCCTTGGGATCTTACGAGGATGCAGGAACAGAAAGCTGCAGGAAAGAAGGGCAGTAAATGTTTGCAGAAGATGCAGGTTAGAAAGGAGGGAGGTTTACCTATTAGAAGACTCATTGGGTACTTGAGAAATAATTTACACTAAATTCATACCTGGGTACCAGGATGTAAGTCTCAAGGGGAAATGGGATCAAGGTACAAAATGAGGCTCAGGGATCTGCAGCGTCTCCAGTTCCTGTTTCAGAAATAGGGTTATTCATACAGATAGGTTTTCCCTCCCAGGATAGGGTGAATTTATTATGATAATCTCCCTCTCAGAGAAATAGTTCTTGGAATAGTTCACAATCTGAAGCTTGAGATTGTGAACTTCAGACTACTGTTCACAGACTGAATAACTTTAATGAAATAAGAGATCTTTTCCTTTATATCTTATACTTGGTGCCCGCACTTCTTTCTAGATAATATTGAGCTTGGCAATTATTTTTAATGGTGCTGGGGACTGTACCCACATGCTAAGCATGCATTTACCACTGAGCCACACCACCAGCCAACGTTGGCATACTTTTGTAGATATAGTTGTCTTGAGTTTTGGAATATAGATTTTTCCTAGGAATTTGTCCACAGGGTCCAAGGGTTTGTTTTAAACATTTTATGGATATAAAGCCAGTTATGTGATAACTTTATATTCTATTCAGTCTGGCTGGAAAAAAGAGACATGCATTTTTAAAGTTGAAATAACAACAATTTGAGTCCTGAGTTTTTACTAGTGGATGTGGTTACCTTGCTTTAAAACTGGGAAAATGGCTTACCCAGTAAGAAAGGTGATTGACTTATCTTATTCCTTCTATCTTCTTGAGTAAAGAGAGAGGGTCTTTTCCTGGTAGACCCTGATATATCCCTGTCCTGTCTATTCTGGCTTGTTAGCCAGCAGTTAGGTGAGTAGATCAGACCAGTCTTGCCTAATTTTAAGGATGTCTTCAGTTTGGGGTGGGAAAAAATGTCCTACCATGTTGTTAAAGTAAGTCTTATTAAGGAGTACCATTAATATTTGACTATCCATAAGTAAAGCTGACACTGTGAGTCTCATTAGTTACCACTTTCTGTTGCTTATGGGAAGGCGAGTCTTGCCATTCCTTTCTTCCCTGATCTTTTGGGTGACTGTGAAGTAATGAAGTATTACACCTGAATCCACCAAACTTAGGACCACAACTGTAGACACTTCAGTAGGCCAAGCTGATGACCATCTGGCAAAGTGGGTCTCAATACTTCATTGGAATTATCTGGGGTATCTTCTTTTTTAATCATGATATACAACCCCACTTCCCACAGATTTTATTTAACTGATATGAGTTGGGATCCTAGTATTGGTGTTATCATAATGCTCCTGGGAGTATCTAATATGCAACTGAAGTTGAGATCTACATACAATTTAGAAGCTGAACAGCAAAGACTCTTACTTTCTCTGAAACAGCCCAGGGACTAGGTTTCTCAGTAACAAGACACCACTCTAATTAAGGCCTCTTTCCTCCCATCTTCTTTCACCCTCGTGCCCTCATAGACGAGGAGAAGAACATCACTAATAACGTACAGACTAAACTGAGCGTGGGCTCAGGTATTTGTCCTCACTACAGCTCTTGCATTTTTATCCTAGGGAAGGATCCAAAGCCAAAGGTAAAAATCACTTTCTCAGGTTTACACTTGGGGAAAAATGGAATCAGAACACTGATCAGTTTTCATTATTTTATTTCAAACTTAACGTGGCACATAGTTTTAAAGTTTTACATTTGAGAGTTGTAGTATCTTTAATTATTGAAATTCTTTTTATTTGCAACTACTTTTTAAGAGAAAAGAATAAGGTCAAAATTCCTTTACTATCTCTAGTTATAAGTTAAAGGTACAATTTCACTTTGGCTATTACCTGTAGCTTCCTGAGTGGCAGAGGTGACACAGTTTAGTTGTTAAAGAGATGTAGGTTTTAGAGACAGACTACATCAGTTCGAATCTCAGTTCTGCTATCTGTGTAAATAAGAGTCATCTTAATACCTCTATGCCTCAATTCTTTTCATATTGTTTAAGTATCAGTGTTATTTAGACCTGGATTATTGGTTTTAAGTATTGCATGCTCATATTTTCCCACTATTTTTCTTATTCTCCTATTGTTTGTCCTATCCCAGTTACTTATTTTTGTTACCTGAGGCAAAAGCTGTTACAGCCTAATAGCCTAAATAAAGCTTCCTAGGCTTAATGTATTGTAAGCTGCTTAAATATTTTTACTTTATGGAAGAACACAAACTAAACCTTATTTGACTGCAGGTGTCAAAATTCAAGGGACTTGGCAAAATCAATAAATTCTAGCTGCTTTTGGTGAAACCCAATGATCGTGACTCTGCCCCGTGGGTAGGATTGTGGTTTACAAAACCCAGAGCCTAAAAATGGCCATATTCCAATACTTTGAGGTACAGACTTTGAAAGTTTCTACAGAACCTTTTTTAGCCAGATTCATGACTCTGGCAACTGCCTGAAAAATAAGTAAATAAGTGGTTAACACGCTGTGCTGGTCACAAGTACTGTAGCTTGCTTGTTTTGCTGGTTTAAAAAGTAAATGTATGAGATCAAAACTTGTCACATAGAACACTGTAAACTCTTGTCAAATCCAGAGAATTATGAAGGAGAATATTTTAAGTTTGTCAAAAGTACCAATGTGCGCCTATGATTTCTAAGACTCTTATCTGCTTTGATGCAACAAGGTCATTACATGTCATCCCAGCTGTTAATTTGTAATTCATCTTTATGTTTTGTGTCAACCTGTTTAAGACTACATGGTAATTACAGAAATATGAAATCATTCAAGTATGCTAAATACCTCTTATTTATAAATTAACCGTATCAGTATGGTTTGGATATAAAATGTACCCCAACAGCTCACATGTTGGCGGCTTGTCCCTAGCCGATGGCATAATTGGGGGTGGTGGAAACCGTAGGCAGGGAGACCTAGTTGGAGAAATTAGGTCATTAAGAGCTTGCCCTTGAAAGGCAAGTTGGGATCCAGGCTCTTTCTCTCTTTCTCTCTGTCTCTGTTTTCCGACTGCTATGAGCTGACAGCTCTGCTCTATCATGTACTCCATGATGTTCTGCCTCATCACAGGCCCCAAAGTAATAACCATAGATGAAACATCTGAACTGAGCCAAAATAAAAATTCCTTCCTTTTAAGTTGTCTCAGGTATTTTGTCACAGTGGTGCAAAGCTGACTAACACAATCAGTGTTTGAGTAGATAAAACTATAGTATCCGAAGTACTGTATTTGTTTAAAAAAAAAAAAACATAACTAGCTAGCAAGATAACACATATAAGATCAACAACATACAGGGCGGTTTAAGTAATCAGTGCTATAAATTTCAAAGACAAGGCTTGTGGTCAGATAAGGATTCAAGGGAAAGGAAGGATTTTTTAAAAAGCTTGAAGAGTAGGTTTAGCAAGATTATTGTTACATGGGAATGACATGAAGAAAGGTATTGCCATAGGAGTTCATTAGGTCTGATCACAATCAGTGAGCAGGTACATTAGCTGGAGAGAAGGTTTGTGCTTGATTTCAGATGCCTTTTAGGAAAGACACAAAAAAATTACAATAAAATTATAATTTTATTGCCTTTCTGATTAATCATGTTCACTAATTCAAAAAAAGTCATTTTGAAACAACTTCTCCAGCTTCTCCAGTGTACTTCAAGAGCAAGCCTTTCGTGCTGACTTTTGTCACTAAATGTTTACAGTGTGGGTTAACACTGATCTCCAGGATCACCTTTCCTGCAGTGATGGAGGCTGAGATGACTAGAAACTGCTTGCTTACCACCAGTCCACTGTGTTTGTTTGTTTTTATTTATTTTTATTTTTACAGACTGCATTTGATTCATTGTGCACAAATGGTGTACAACTTTTCATTTCAATGGTTGTACACAATGTAGATTCACTCCCTTCATGTAATCATACCTGTACATAGGGTAATAATGTCTGTCTCAGTCCACTATCTTTCCTTCCCCCACCCCCTCCATTCCCCTCATTTCCCTGTACACAATCCAAAGTTCTCCACTCTTACCCCCCACCCCTGGCATCCACTTATCAGAGAAAACATTCAGCCTTTGGTTTTATGGAAATGGCTTATTTCACTTAGCATGATATTCTCCAATTCCATCCATTGACCTGCAAATGCCATAATTTTATTCTTTATGGCTGAGTAATATTCCCTTGTACAATACATATATATCACAGCTTCTTTATCCGTTCAACTACTGAAAGGCATCTAGGTTGGTTCCACAATCTAGTTATTGTGAATTGAGTTGCTATAAACATTGATGTGGCTGTGTTACTGTAGTATGCTGATTTAAAGTCCTTTGGGTATAAACTGAGGAGTGGGATAACTGGGTCAAATGGTGGGTCCATTCCAAGTTTCCTGAGGAATATCCATAATGCTTTCCAGAGTGGCTGCACCAATTTGCAACTCTGCCAGCAATGTATGAGTGTACCTTTTTCCCCGCATGCTTGTCAACATTTATTTTTGCTTGTATTCTTAATAATAGCTATTCTAATTGGAGTGAGATGAAATCTTAGGGTGGTTTTGATTTGCATTTCTCTAAACACTAGGGATGTTGAACACTTTTTCATATATTTGTTGATCACTTGTATATCTTCTTCTGTGAAGTGTCTGCCCAGTTTCTTAGCCCATTTATTGATTGGGTTCTTTATACTTTTGGTGTAAAGTTTTTAAAGTTCTTTGTAAATTTTGGAGATTCGTGCTCTATCTGAAGTGCACGTGGAAAAGATTTTCTCCCACTATGTAGGCTCTCTTTTCACTATTGACTGTTTCTTTTGCTGAGAAAAATATTTTTAGTTTGAATTCATTTCATTTATTGATTCTTGCTTTCATTTCTTGCACTCTGGGTCTTGTTAAGGAAGTCTGGTCCAAAGCCAACATGATGAAGATTTGGGCCTACTTTTTCTTCTATTTGGTGCAGCATCTCTGGTCTAATTCCTAGGTCCTCAATCCATTTTGAGTTGTGTTTTGTGCAAGGTGAGAGATAGAGGTTGAATTTCATTTTACTACATATGGGTTTCCAGTTTTCCCAACATCATTTATTGAAGAGGCTCTTTTCTCCAATGTATATTTGTGGCACCTATGTCTAGTATGAGATAACTGTATTTATGTGGATTTATCTCTGTGTCTTATATTCTGTACCATTGGTCTACCTGTCTGTTTTGGTGTGCATACCATGCCATTTTTGTTACTATTGCTCTGTAGGATAGTTTAAGGTCTGGTATTGTGATACCTCCTACATCACTCTTCCTGCTAAGGATTGCTTTGGCTATTTACAGTCTCTTATTCTTCCATATGAATTTCATGATTGCTTTCTCTATTTCTATGAGGAATGTCATTGGGATTTTAATTGGAATTGTTTTCAATCTGTATAGCACCTTCCACCAATCCACTTTTGAGGGTACTATCATGAGGACAGAGTGCCCAATCTTCATGAGCACATGTCTGCTCACCTGCCTTGCTCATAAAAGGTAATTTTCTTGTAAGAGATCATATATAGCAGCTCATTTTCTTTTTTCCTTTCATTTCTAACAACTGGATGGAATTGAATGGGTAGATGTGCATAAAAAGAATTTAAAATAATCAGATTTCTAAGTCTTGGTCCTGTTTTCCACCTGCTTCAAGTCATAGTTCAGATTCTTGATTATTTCAGGCTTTCTTCCCACTGAAATACTAGTATAACATGATGACTCTGGGTATGGATTTTCTAGCCAAAATTGTCTCAGTCTGAATCCTGGTTTCTCTGTTTTCTAACACATCAACTTGGCCAAAATATTTAGTTTCTCAATATATCTTTCTTAATATTTTTAATCTATAAGTTAAAAATTATAATAAATGTCTATTTTTCTTGGGTGGTTTTGAGAAATTCAAATAATTAATTCATGCTTTTAAAAAAGTTTTAAACACAAAGGAAGAATTCAAATAGTTTTATAGTTGTGGTTAAAGTTATATATTTTAGTTGAGTAATATTTTTTCTACCACAGAAAATTTACTATAGCACAGACTAATTACAATTGCCAAAACTTCAGATGAAACTTGACAAGCTTGTGCATATTTGATGATTAAAAATTCACCCCATTATAGTCACCCCACTTTGTAATTACACCAGATTTACATTTCTGTAAACAGTGCAGTTTTCTTCAGCTACCATTTTAAAGGCCTACTCTACTGATCACAAAGACTTGCTTTGCATTAGGACTTTGTATGTTTTACATGCTTCCTCATTTGCTAAGGAAGGAGAAGAAAAAGGGATTTTTTTTCCCCTTTCCTTCAACCTCTCTTCACCCACACCACTCCACACACAGACATATAGGCAATGACTTATCTTCAGGAAACTAACAAGAAAACAAGAATAAGGACTTTTAGTCATACACATTTAAACCTTTTGGATATAACTTTAAGCAAATTTGGCATATGTTAGCCATATGTTTAAGTGTCAGCCCAAGTGGTTAGATGTCTAATATTCAAACGTAAGCTGAAAAATTTAAAATTACAGTAGAAAAGTCCTCTTTTGTTCAGAGCAAGGATCACACAGTGAAGTTCTATGCCATATGATTTGGAGGGTACCAGACACTTTTTCCTCTGTCCAAAGAATATGCCTTTCTGTTCTCCTCTTCCAAATGTTCCTTTCACTACATTATTTTTTGGGAAACAATGAAGACTTGCATGAAAAGGAAATGAGATTACTTTATGTTCAGGGAAGATTAGAAAATATGAAAATAGCCAGCGATTGGAACCCTTCCCTTGAGCAAGAGGAAACGTGGGGGAAGAGATAGGGCCCAAATTAATTTTGTCCTTATGATTCCTTTGCTTAAGGAGTTTCTATTTTCACTTATTTCTATAATTTTTTGAAGCAGATTAGTTTATCATAGGCTTTCCTGTTATTAGGCAGGTAATGTTTGTCTCTTAAGAAATGGAACCATGAAGACCATCAAAGAGCAAGAGATAGAACCAGACTATTTTAATTTAAGACAGGGATGTTTGCTTTTAAGAAATAGTCCAATACTCAATGTCTATAATATGAAATGAAAAGAAAAAATTCACTAAATGGAAAGCAAGTGTGGACTAACTCTGCCCTGTTTACACTTAAATTACCCCTTTATTTCTTCAAAAATGATACTATTAGTTTCCCTCTTTCATTGTTTTCTCCACTTGCAGTGTAGAATTATCAGATTATCTGCAAACCCCGGAAGGCCCATCCCATATCCAGAACTTCCCCAACCAAACATCATTATTCAGAAAGTTTTATTTCCATTAATTTTCACTTATTCCAATAATTATGGTAACTCAGGCTAAAATTTTCTTGTTTCAGTTTAGCCTCTGAAACCATCTGTATTTTGGTCTGTTAGTTCACCAGCTGGTTTCAGTATTCTTACCTCTAATTTGCACCAGTTATATATATATATATATATATATATATATATATATATATAGTTTTATATATATAGTATTAGTTATATAACTTATATATATATATTATATATATGGTCTTGAGGTATTTTATCATCTTATTTCTAAATTATGATGTATTATCAACCCAAAAATATTTAATATTCAAATGGAATTCTCCAGAATACCTTGCTATATAAGACACTAATTAGAGATATCATCCTCTTGACTTTGGGTATTTTCTAGTCATTTATCTTATTTTAATGTCACAAGTTGACTTGTATTTCTGTTGAAACATATATATATATATATATATATATATATATTTTTTTTTTTTTTTTTTAGTACTGGAGATTGAATCCAGAGGCACTTAACCACTGAGACACACCCCTAGACACTTTTTATATTTTATTTAGAGACAAGATCTCACTAAGTTGCTTAGGGCCTCACTAAGTTACTGAGGCTGACTTTGAACTCACTATCCTCCTGCCTCAGCCTCATGAGCCTCTGGGATTATAGGTGTGCACCACTGCACCCAGCTCCAATAAATTTTGAATCATTCTATTCACTTGCAGGTAGAAGAGTTTTCTAGTTATCTGACTATATGATTCTTCAGCCCAGTAAGAACAATGACCATGCACAGGTGAATCTATCAAGGCTGGATCAGCCAAAGTGCCAAAGTTTGGCTTTGCTTGGGCTATGAATAGATTATGGAATTGAGAAAGTGTAGACCATTAACACTGTAGGCTAAAATATTTAATTCAGCATGAATTATTGACAAAAATAGCAAACCCTTTAAGTTTGACCGAGGTTAAAATCTTGCCTCTGACATTATTAGTTATATAACTTTGTGCAAATTATTTAAGTTTTGAATGCCAGTTTCTTTTCTACAAGTGAAGATATGAAACCCTTTGGTAACAACATAATAAAATAAAACATGCAAAATGTGGGTGAACTGTAGGTCATCAATAAACAGTAAGTGCTAATATTAACATTAGAGAGTTCTAAATTTTGACTCACTGTCTCCATGATGATAAATACTTAGATTCTCTACTTGCTTTTATCCATGCATCTGATGAATTAGATCTTAAGAATTAATGACAAGCTAATAATAGTTGACACCCAACTATATAAGTGGGCTTTTATTAGCTCCAAAGGCAAAGTTATATTTCCCATGAGCTTCTGTGGGTGTAATAAGCCTTTAATGCTATGAAGATGTCTTCAACCTGTTTTCCTTTTGGAGGAAGAATCTGTACTTTTCTTTATTGACTGCACACAAACCTATGCCTTAGCATATTTCTGAAAATATATAAAAGAGGACCTGAGGTATTTTATCATCTTTTTTCTAAGTTATGATGTATTGCCAACCCAAAAATATTTAATATTCAAATGGAATTCTCCAGAATACCTTGCTTTGTAAGACACTAATTAGAGATATCATCCTCTTGACATCCTCTAGTCATTTATCTTATTTTAATGTCACAAGTTGGCTTGTATTTCTGTTGAAATCTTTATTAACTGACTCCACATTCCTAAATTTACAGGACATCCTATGACCAACGGTGCTAGCATTTTGGAAGACAAAATTTATGCATCAGTATATGAAATCACAGTTATCACTTGCATTTACTTTAGAAATGTTAAGTAAGAAGAAAGCAAGGGAAGGTCAGGGAAGGGAGAAGTACCTCAGTAGCTCCACTTCTGAAGTTTAAAGTAGATTCTGTCTCTATCACTGCTTCATATGCTATCAAAATTATTCACTATATTTCTCAGAATTTGAATTCAAAAGGAAAATAGTATTCCTTAACATAATACTGACAAAGTTAAGTGATAAAACCATTTGACAAATTTAATTTAGATCTCAAGTTTTGGGGCATTTATAAAAAAAAATTTGAATGGAGTGGGGCTTGTCTCTAGCATTTAAGGCATTTTCTTTGATATTCCAATTAAGGTTCAGAGCCAAGAGGAAGTAGCTACCATAATGAACTCTCTTCTATGAGCTATAGATTTAAACCACTGATTTTATAACTTCATACAATTTTAAAATAGAAAACAATTATTCCTATTAAGAAAATGACACACTTTGATTATTATACATATGGTATGCATTTAAAATGAATGATAATAGGACTGGTCTATTTCAATCTTGGTTTTACCTCCAGGTTTTGTTTTGAACGTTGTCTTCTGATTCATTCAGGGTCAACTATTCTACTGCGGGGATTTAAATTCTTGATCTTTAGGCTTTTGATATTAAAGGCTTCTAGTTTGTTATTTCCCTTGGCAACCAGTTTAATTGCACAAATAGAGTCCTTTCTGTGATCATAAACATAAAGGGTTGTTTTTAGTTTCCTTTTTAAAATATTCCCTCTCATCTAAGATCTCTCATTTTCTTTCATGTAAAAAACAACACAAGTGGTCACTGCTATAAAGGTCGTCCTCTATTTTTGAAGCCCTAAGTATATCATGTTGGTTTCCCACCCCCGTGAAGTGGTTTCTGTTACTTGACTCAGTAACAAATCATAACAGTTACATACTGTCTCACAATTTATAAATCACTTTTATATTGTCACTTAAACTTTATAATAATCCCATGAAGTTGCAGAGTCATTTATTGAATCTTTGGCATGTGGTAGTTTGTTTAAGATTAACAGAAAGAAATGTAGATATTAACATCTTGCTTATTTTAAAAACAAGTATTTGAAACTCTGAGAAGTTCAAATGTTCTTCTAAGGTCACTTGGTGGAGCTGGATTCATTTTCAGCTTTTCTAGATGATGGGACAAGGTTTTTTCCTACCATTCCAGACCACATTGATCGTATTTGTGGTTTTAGTTTTTGTTGTTTTTAAGGTAAAAATTTACACAAGTTCAAATGTTTAGATAGTAAGTATACAATTCAAGTTTTGAGAAATGTAGTCACCTGTGCCACCAAAACACCACCCAAAATATTAAGTATTTCCACTTCCCCATCTTTCCCTGGGGATCTTACCACTACTCCTCATCCTGGGCAATCACTGCTGCAATTTTGTTTCCTACGGTAGTTTAATTTTGCCTGGTCTAAAACTTCTTACAAATGGAATTATATAGAAGGTATTCTATTATGTCTCACTTATTTCATTTCATATAATGCCTGAGATTAACCCACATATTGCTTATATAAGTAATTTTATTCCTTTTTATTGCTGCATAGAGTTCATTGTACAACTATAGTAAAATTTGTTCATCTGTTCTATTGAGGATGATTTTGGTTATTTCTACTTTTTAGCAATTATATATCAAACTACTATAAACATTTGAGTACGAGTTTCCTTGTGGATATAAGATTTTTATTTTTGTTGAAGAGTTGCTAGCTTACAAAGTAGATCATGGAAAACATAAGAAATTGTCAAGGCTTTTCCCAAAGTGGTTGTGTCAATTTATACTCCCAGCATTAATGGACATTAATTCCATTTGTTCCTCATCCTTGTTGATATCTAGTGTTAGTCTTTTAAACTGTAGCTCCTGTAGTGCGCACAGAGTGGATCGCAGTAGGTTTAGTTTGCATTTGCTTGGTTGATGTGCCAGTCTCTTTTCTTGTGTTTACATGTCGTTTGTGTGTCTTCCTTAGTGAACTGCCTAGATTTTTTTCTTCATTTTTATATAGGATTGTCTTTTTGTCATTGAGTTGAAGGCACCCTTTATGTATTCTGGATACATACTTTTGCCATATATATATTTCGAATATGTCCTCTACGATGGTAGCTTGTCTATTGTTTTCTAAATAGTATTTTTTTTCCCCACATAAGGGAGTTTATTAAGCAAACACAGCATCTCCCTGCAGGGTAAGAGAGAAAAATGAGAGGAAAAGAAAGGGAAAGAGAAAGGGCATGTGCTAGAGAGAGTAGAAAACGAGGAGGAGAAAGAAAGCAAGTCAAGGGGAGAGAAAAGCAAGAGAGAAAAGATGGCGGTGAAGCTATCTTTAGGAATCCCACCGGGCTAACAGGGGACAATAATGGAGAAAGATACTTGCAAGCTGACTGATGAACCAATATCTAGCTAGGATGTTCACAGACTGACAGTAGTTGGGAGACAGGGAAAATGGCTGCACCGGAAAGGGCGGGGGGAGCAGCTTTGTATTACATTCCCCCGTTTCTGTTTTTATAAGAAAATCTTTTGTTCTCCGTTCTTTCTTGCCTTATCTCTCCTTCCTACCTAAGTGACTAGGGCCTGTTTTGCAGGTGAGATGTAAAAAGTCCATTCTCCCAGGGGCAGTGTTCATCTTCCAGACTTCCAGAGGCAGATGGCTTTCAGGGACTTCATTTCCTCAATTTAACTGATTCCTGATTTCTATACTAACTGCCTGTCCCCAATTCTGGCTTAACTCCTTTATTGCTTTAGGGAAAGGGGGCGATGACCGATCTGGCTTCTTCAAGCTGGAAGGGGGTAGCATGGGGCAAGCAGTTTGGAGTTCCCTTTTTAGAAATCGGGTCAATTGAGGGGTCCATGGTAGAAGTCCAGTTGGGAAGAGCAGGTTGTAAAGGCATCTGGGGATGGGTGCTTCTATGAGAGAAGAACAAAAAGACATGGGTTCTAAAATGAGATTAATACAATATAAATGTTGCAGAATCTGGAACATGCCAATGCATATCATAAAGATGACAGAAGTCAATAATTCCTCACCAGGGGGTGGAAGAACTGAGTTGTTCCCATAACAAGGCCTAGCAAAGGTTGGAGAGGACAAGGCCTTTATTTGGGAACTTTAACATTGTCTAGGTTATCAGGAATGTAAACACAACATTTAGTAGAGATACTAGCAAACATAGATTAAGCCTACCTGTGTCTGTAGGCCTTAAACTGACTAACACTTCTGGTTCTGGCAGTTTCTCTTGATAGTTATCAGGCACATTTGCCTAAGAATCTCTCTTTTGTAGCTCTAAATAGTATCTTGATAAACAGAAATATCCCTTGATAAGTCTTGGTAGGGGGATTTAAATTTTATTAATCTTTCCAAAGAAATAAGTTTGGATTTAATTTTTATATTATTTGCCTGTTTTTTAAAATTGATTTAAGCCTCTTATTCCCGTCTTCATAATTCTTGGATGAGCAAATTAAACCTAAAGTATTTTGTGCCATTTTACTTTTTTTGAATTCTAATTTAATTCTGTTGTATTTAGAGTAAGCATTACATGAGAAAATCTTTTGAAACTTACTCAAATTTACTCCATGGCACAACATATGGTCCATCTTGGTAATATCTCTTAGGTACTTTTATCTATCTATCTATCTACAATTCAGTTGCTGTATTTAATGTTCAATAAATATGAATTAGGTCAAGTTGGTTATAGCATTTAAATCTTATTTCTTCTTACTGTCTGATTTTGTGTAATTCTATCAATTGTTGAGAAGGAGTATTGATATCAAAGTATCTTTGTGGATTTCTCTATCTTTAGTTATATTTATTTATTTATGTATTTTGAAGTTCAGTTATTAGGCCTAAGCACATTTATAATTATTATTTCTGTTGAGTTGACCATTTTATCATTATGAAATAACTTTGGGGAAATATTCTTTATCTTCAAATCAGTATACCCCACCTGCTAGTAATATAGCTGCTCTAGACTTCTGTTGTCTCTCTTCATGGTACATTGTTTTCTACCTCTTTATTTCCAATTCAAGGTCTTTATTTTGAAAATATTTTACTATGTTTCTTATATACAGATGTAGTTGAGCCTCTCTTTTTCACTCTATCTCATTATGTTTTTAGTCAGAAAGTTTAGACCATCACATGTAATTATAATGACTGATACCATTGGATTTGGTACTATTTTATATTTTTAAAAAATTTTGGATACAAGTTTTTTAAAAATATTTAATCTTCTCTTTTCTTGATTTATTTTAGATAAATCTGTGTGTGTGGCTGTGTGTTCCAAATTAACTCTTTTGGCTGTTTAGCTATGCCTTTTTGTATTCTTTTAGTGGTTGAATCCAAAAGTTTCAGCATGCTTCCTTAGCTTATCAAAGTCCACTTCAAGGTGACATTTAAGGCCTCTACATATGAAATTTTTAATATTCTATTTACCATGTCCATTTTACTATTGTTACTATATGTTTTACATATATACATTAAAAACCCCACAGTATAAACTCATGTTTGCTTTAAAGACTCATCTTTTAACAAAATTAAGAGAAGAAAATATGATATTTATTTACACACATGCTTAGTTCTTTTGGCACTCTATTTTTCCTGCAGATTCGAGTTTGTATTCAATGTAAATGCCATACATCAAGAAGAATTTCCTTTAGGATTTCTTGTTTTCCTATGTTACTATTATATATCTGTATAGATAATTATTAAATAGGATTGATGTAATACATTAATATATGATATGAATATTTGTATATCCCCAAAATACATTGGAATTCTAACCTTGAGGTGATGATATTAGGAGGTAAGGACTTTGAGAGGCGATTGGGACTCTTCCCTATGAATGGGATTAGTGGCCTATAAAAGAGGGATCTAGTGAGACTCTCATCTCTTCTACCATGTGAGGGCATATCAAGGAGGCTTTGTGTATGAATCAGGAAAAAGACCCTTATCAGACCCTGAATCTGCCAGTATTTTGAGCTTGGACTTCCTAGCCTCTGGAGCTGTAAGAAATAAATTTTTGTTCCTTATAAATTGCACAGCCACAGATATTCTATTATACCAACACGAAACATAACTCTGACAGAAAATTGGTACCTAGAAGAGGGCTGTTGCTAAAACAAATACTTGCAAATGTAGAAACAGTTTTGTAACTGAGCAATGGGTAGAATTTGGAGTAACAGAACAATTTGGCAGAGCAGGCTAGAAAAAGCCTAGATGGCCATAAATGGAACATTATGAACAATTTTAGCAAGGGCTCAGAAGAGTTTCAGAGAAAGTCTGAAACTTCTCAGGGATTAATTATGTGATCATGATCAGAATGGTAGCAGAAATAAGGACATTAAAGACCATCCTGCTGAAGTCTGAGAGGGAAAGGAGGAACAAGGTTTTGGAAACTGGAGTCACGGTTATCCTTGTTATAAAATTGCAAAGACCTTGGCTGAATTCTGTACCCACTCTGAGAATTTATAGAAGGTGGAATTTAAGAATCATGAGCTAAACTATCTGGCTGAAGACATTTCTAAGCAAAATATTGAAAGAGCTATATGACTGCTTTAACCATATACAGTAAGCTGTGACTGGAGGGTAATTATTTAAAGACAATTTATAAAAGGAAATCACAATAGAAAGATTTAGAAAATTCACAGCCTAACCACGTTAAGAGTATAAAGGCGTATTCAGTAGAGCAAATCAATACTGTGGCCAAGTGACTGCAAAATAGATTAGTATGGCTAGAAGGCAGCCAAGTGCTACTCATCAAGATGATGAGAGAAAGACATTTCAGAGATCTTCCAGGCCCAAAGCAAGGCCTTGAGGGCAAGGTTTTCAAGGAGAGAGTCGTTTTCAAGAAGGTGGTGAGACCTGCTGAAGGCTGCCCCAGGATTCTGCTCTCTGTAGTCCAGTTCAGTGCTCCTCAGATGGTGCAAAGGTGGCTCCAGCGGCTTAGGTGTGACTCATGCCACTGCTCCAGAAGGTTCAGACTGTTAACTTTGGTGGTGTCCATGTAGTGCTGACTCATGCATTATCCCAGATTTGTGGAGACATGGCAATCTTCATCAAGATTTCTAAGAATGTCACGGACAGCTGTCAGGGATTTATCACAAGGGTGAGGCCACTGCAAAGAGCATCCCCTAGGGCAATGCCTACTGGGACTGTGGGAGCAGACAGCCCCTGAGATTACAGAACCTGTGGAACCACCAGCATGCAACTGTAACCTGCAGGAGTTGATTGCAACCTGTAAGAGCTGCTGGGTGGACACAGCCCAGTCAAGCCATAGGGGTGGGGTTGCCTGAGGCCTTGCAGGCCCAAACTCCTGCCCATGGAGTCAAAGGAGATATTCTCCAGCTTTAAGAAGTAATGCTTTCCCTGTGGGGTTTGGACATAATTAAGAAGAGTCAACCCTTTCTTCTTGACCATTTCTCCCTTTTGGAGTGGGAATGCCTCTCCTGTGCTTCTCATACTACTGTATTTTGGGACCACATAACAGACTCACAGTTGGAGAGAAATTTGCCTCAGGATGAATCATGTCTCGAGTCTTCTCTGATTCAGATGAGACTCTGAATTTGGAACTTTTGAGTGTATGCTGTGAAGTCTTTGGAGTTCGGGAGATGGAAAGAATATATTTTGCATGTGAGAAAGACATAAATTTGGGGGTGGGGAAGTAGGGGATGGATGCTGAGGTTTGAATGTCACCCCCTACCCTGCCCTAAACCGTGTTTGTTTGGAAAACTAATCCCTAATGTAACACTGTTGGCAGGTGGGACTTTAAAGAGATGCTTCATTAAGAATGAATTAAGCTGGGTCAAATGGTGGTTCCATTCCAAGCTTTCTGAGGAATCTCCACACTGCTTTCCAGAGTGGCTGCACTAATTTGCAACCCCACCAGCAATGTATGAGTGTACCTTTTTCCCCACATCCTCGCCAACACCTGTTGTTGTTTGTGTTCTTGACATGTATCCCATTTGTTTACAATAAAAAAAAAATGAATTAAGACTGTTAAGTTGGGAGCAGGTTAGTAATGGCAGGAGTGGTTTCCTGGTAAAAGAGCAAGTTAAGCCTCTAATGGTTTGTGTTTTTTTTCCCATGTGCTCTCCTCCTTGGTCTTAAGCCATGGGACGCTCCACACCAAAGCCCTGACCAGAGGTGGGCTCCTCAACTGTGGGCTTCCAGTCACATATCCTTTCTAGTCTCAGTTTCTTTACTTACTAATGAAGGATATTAAAGCAGATCATGCATAATTCTTTCTGGTATTTAATATAATAACTATAGGAAATAAATCTCTATTCTTTATAAATTACCCAGACTATGGCATTCTATTATACAACACAAAACAGACTAAGGAGTCCTTACTTGTGCTTCATATGATAGAAAGCACATTCAAATAAGGACTGTGTGGAGAAGATTCTATGGTCTATTTCTGGCACTAAACTAAATTACTATGAGGAAGTTACAGAGCCTTTTAACTTCAGTTTCATTAACTGTAAGATGAACATGATGTTCTGTGTCCCTCCTATACAAAGACTGCTTACTGTCAGTTTTTTGGGCAGCTCTACTCTCTTCTGATTTTTTCTTCTTTACTAAAATACTACTGTGAGCTAACAGATTGTTCAATAGATCTGATTACTTTTCTTCTCTCTTTTAACCCCATATTCCCCCCTCATTCAAAAAAATAGACAACTTTTCCTTTAAAAATTCTACTCTACCAAGCAGTCTGCTGAAACTTACTTAAATGAGGAGGGGGGTGGGGGAGTCTTTGAATCTGTAGCCTAAATCTTATGAATTGTAAAGTAGCTCTAAGTAGTAGCACTTAGTATTCCTCTACTAACCTCAAACCTGCCTTCTATCATATGTCCATGAAAATTTATTGAGAAGCCTTTGTTTTATACATATTTTTATATAAACTTGCTTCTAATATCAGCAGATTCAAATATGTAGCTTGAGATTGTTATTTGAAAATTTTATACTTTTTAATTTATTACCTGCCCTTTTATCACTTTGAAAAATTAAAGAGTATGCAATATTTTCTTAGTCAGCTCTGGTTGATGGAACAAAAATACCACAGACTGACTGACTTAACAACAAACACTAGTCCTCTCAGTTTTGGAAACTGAAAAAAATAATCTCAAGCTTCCAACAGATCTGGTATCTGATAGCAGCCTGTTTTCTGGGTTGTAGATTAATTTGTCCTCATGTCAGAAAAAGAGAGTTTGAGTCTCTTATCAAGATTTAAATCCCATTGTGGAGGCCCCTTTCTAATGACTTCATTTAAACCTAATTATCTCCCAAAGTTCCCACCTCTTAATACCATCCTATTGGGAGTTAGATTTCAACATATAAATTTTGGGGAGATTAAAAACATGTAGTCCATAAATAATATTTAATCAAATGTTCTTTATTGCTATAAAAATTCTAAGTATCATTTTATTAACAGCAAATATTGCAAATATTAACAACAAATGCTTGTTTATGCCTCAATTTTCTCATCTGTGATAGTCAGCCTGTCTGAATAAAATGAGGGCTTTTGCTTTCTCAGGCAAATCTGTTTTTGGTAAAGTCACAGAGAAATCAGTTACCATGACTACTAGATTATTTGCCCATTCATTCTCTTATTAAATTACTGTCTAACAATAGTCATTCCTACTTCCTGGCCCAGGGACATGATCTGACCTTTCATTTTGAATTGCTAAGTAAAATTATAAATTCATGAATTCATTTTCCTATTTGAGAAAACTGGTTTTAATGTATTTGGTTATCAAGATTAATTTTTTGGATTGGTTTGACTCAATCTTATTAAATGAACTTGTAGGGTGGACTCATAGGTTTTTATTGGTATCACAAGGACTCATAAAAAGATAATTGCCTACAATGAAAAATGAAATTTTTTCTTTCTGCAAAAATTATACTCATGCTGATGAGTATCTGATACTGGTATTACTAATGCTTACATATGAGATTTTATATGTTTCTTGAAATGCATTCAATCAAATAACCCAGTCATAACCAGAAACATTCTACATATTGCTTAAAGGAATTTTCTCAAATTAAGTTTGAGTAGAATCATATTAGTTATTTTTGCTCTGATGTTTAAAAAGCTTTATTTTATAAACAATGCTTTTAGGCATAAGAGCTGTTTATTTTTTACATAATTTCATTACTTAATACTTCCACTCTCCTGGATGGAGTCCTGTGAGCTATACATAAAAAGGCTTTGGAAATTTTTGAGCCTCTGGGGAAGCTAAGACATTAATTCTCTAAAATGTATTGTAATGTTGTCTAACCCTTGGAATGGAGTTGATTTAGGAGATTGGCATCAGGAGAAGTTAACAGTTGGTATGGTTGCCTTCATATAAATTAGGAGCTTTCCCTCTCAGTGTGTGTTAATCTTCTTTTGCAAAATGCCTGTAAAGGCATAGGACCTTCCTGAAGAAGTGAGAAGGGAAAGATGAATGCAAAAATGCCATGCTAAGCATTACTCTTCACTACCAATATTTGTAATCACTGCTAGTCTAGAATGTGCATGCTACAGCACACTGACTTGAAGAATCATCCTGTTATGTCTCTGCCACTGCAACTTAAGAAAAATCACATATCCTTTCTGCCCTCAGTATTATTAGAAATAAACCAAAGATCTTGAAGTAGATGACCTATGATCCTTTCTGGCATTTAATATCATGTTCTGGGTTTCACCGATAAGCTGTGTATTGCCTTTCTGGTGATAGCTGTAATCATTTGAATGTGTATAGGTCTTCATGAGTGTTGGCTTCAGAAACTCCAAGGATTTTTGAATAAATATGCTAAACTATGTTAGACTTCAAATCTTTCCTATTACCTTCATAATTTTGTTTTCAAACTAGAAAGGCAACAGTTATTAATTCCAAAAGTGGTTTTGTCGTTTTTGTATTAGACAGTTTATTATGGCTATGAAAAGAACTCAGAGCACAATTCTGCCTGGATCTGGTAAATATTTTAGTGAAACTTACAGAGAAGTTAAAGTTATTTTAACCCCCAACATTGATGTCTCCTTCATGCCAAAAATGAACTACCCAAGAGTAGAATTCTATTTTTCTTTCTTAAATAGAAGTACTTGATCATCTTTAAGCATAAAATTTTTTCATTGTCCCTCTATTATTTATCTATTCTGGTGTGTTAACTCTTTTACTTGACTAATGAGACAGATGAGATTGAAATAGGAATGTGAGGGGACTGGTGTTTAAGTCATCATGAATAAAAATGACTGGTAGGTTTCTTATTACTTCAAGCAGTGTTTATCTTCTCCAAATGTTTAGGAACAAAACAACTTTTGAATTAATACAAATGTACACACAGGATCCAAATACAAATGACACATAGAGTAGTGTGGACCACAGGAAGAGTCTGTGTTAGTGACACACAGTGCTGTTCGTAACCAAACCAAAGCAGAACTACGTTAGCACTCAGGAAGACCCCAGGCGGAATTGGTATCCCATAGGCTCCCAACAGGTACCACCCTCATGCCTGTCAGGAGATAACAGTGATGAGTACTTCCTCGCATAAACCTATAATCTTCAATATTAGTATTTAATTTGCCATGGTAAGTCTGACACTTAGAATTCTATTACTTTATGAAGAGGTGTAATTATGTATAAATAGATGAGAGGAGCATTTACCATGATTTAAGGACAAAAATTTAGTCACAGTCTTTTGAAAGAAGATACATTGGAGCAAATTTCCAAAGCATTTGGAAGTTTTATTAATCTTAAAGTATTATGCTATAATCATATTATGCTAGACATGTGATTTTGTTAACCAGTGTAGATATGAATACGTATCATTTCATGAATAGCAGTTTACATTTAACAGTAACAAAATACAAAACCGAGCCAGCATTGCTTATCTGTACCCATTCTTTGTTCCCAACTCACACAATTTGATAGGTGAACTGCCTTTCTTTCTCTCTCTCTCCCTTTCTTTCTTTCTTTCTCTCTCTCTCCCTTTCTTTCTTTCTTTCTCTCTCTCTCCCTTTCTTTCTTTCTTTCTCTCTCTCTCCCTTTCTTTCTTTCTTTCTTTTTTCTTTCTTCCTTCCTCTCTTCCTCTCTTCCTTTCTTCCTTCCTTCCTTCCTTCCTTCCTTCCTTCCTCTCTTCCTCTCTTCCTTTCTTCCTTTCCTCCCTCCCTCTTTCTTTGTTTCTTTCTTTTCTTCCTTCCTTCCTTCCATACACTCAAATGGAACTAGCTCTAGTTTAGCCTTCCAGATGCAGTTCTGCCATTCACTCTCTGCCAAGGCTCTGAGGCCCTCCTCACCCATTCTTCTTTCTGGATCAGGTGTTTTATCTATAATTACCTCTATGAGAACACAGTATAATGGTGTAGCTAGTCTATATTCTCCAGTAGACTCTGAACTCTGAGGTCAGATCTTGGTCCTACTCATTTTTGGGACTTGTATAGCACTGAGGTCAACAAAACATAGAAGGTCTGTGAATAAAATATCTGAAATGTCAAAGTGATTTTTTCCCCTTTTTTTATTGTAAACAAATGGGATACATGTTGTTTCTCTGTACATGGAGTAAAGGCATACCATTTGTGTAATCATCAAAGTGATATTAAATATCTGAAATACCACTTCTGCCTGAACAGAACATCAGAAATGTGAAATTATTTGCTGTCTGGGTGACACTAGCTTCATAGAATGAGTTTGGAAGGGTTCCCTCCTTTTATATTTCATGGAATAATTTGAGGAGTATTGGTTTAAGTTCTCTAAAGTTATGATAGAACTCAGCTGAGAGCCTCTCTGGTCCTGGGATTTTCATTGTTGGTAGACTTTTGATGGCATCCTCAATTTCATTACTTGAAATGGATCTATTTAAATTTTTTCTGTGCTTCTGATTCAATTTAGATTGGTCAGATGTCTCTAGAAATTGGTTAATGTCTTCATGATTTTCAATTTTATTAGAGTATAGATTTTCAAAATAGTTTCTGATTACCAAAGAAAGAAAACTTCAGACCAATATCCCTAATTAACATAGATTTAAAAATTCTTAATAAAAAACTGGCAAATCACATACAAAAACATATTAAAAAGATAGTGCACCATGATCAAGTGGGGTTCATCCCAGGGTGCAAGGTTGGTTCAACATATGGAAATTAATAAACATAATTTATTACCTGAATAGACTTAAAAAAAATAATCACATGATTATCTCAATAGATGCAGGAAAAGCTTTTGGCAAAATTTAGCATCCACTTAATCTCAAAACACTAGAAAAACTAGGGATAATAGGAATATACCTAAACATTGTAAAAGCCATATACTCTAAACCCAAAGCCAACAGCATTCTAAATGGAGAAAAATTGAAAACATTCTTTCTAAAAATTGGAACAAGACAGACATGCCCTCTTTCACCATTTCTATTCAACATAGTCTTTGAAATCTAGCGAGAGCAATCAGACAGACAAAAGAAAGTAAAGGGATGTGAATAGGAAAAGAAGAGCTCAAACTATCTTTATTTGCCAATGATATGATTCTATATTTAGAAGACCCCAAAAACTCTACCAGGAAGCTTCTAGAGCTCATAAACAAATTCAGCAAAGTAGCAGGATATAAAATTAACATCAATAAATCAACTGCATTCCTATATACCAATGATGAATCAACTGAAAGAGAAATTAGGAAAACTACCCCATTCACGATAGCCTTGAAAAAAATAAAATATACTTGGGACTTAATCTAATAAAAGAAGTGAAAGACCTCTGTAGTGAACACTACAGAACACTAAAGAAAGAAACTGAAGAACTTCGAAGATGGAAAGATCTCCCATGTTCTTGGATAGGCAGAATTAACAAATTTAACGCAATTCCTATTAAATTTCTAATTCATAGAAATAGGAAAGACAGTCATGGAATTTATTTGGAAAAAACAAGAGCCCCAGAATAGCCAAAGTAATCCTTAGCGAGAAAAGTGAACAAGGAAGCATCACAATACCAAAACTGTATACTACAGAACTTATAATACAGAACCATAGTAACAAAAATGGCATGGTAGTGGCACCAAAACAGACATGAAGACCCCAGTGTGACAGAATAGAAGATACAGAGACAGACCCACATATATACATTTATCTCATATTAGACAAAGGCACCAAAAACATACATTGAAGATGAGATAAACCTCTTTAACAAATGGTGCTGGGAAAACTGGAAATCCATGTGTAGTAGAATGAAATTGGACTCCTATGTCTCACCCTGTACAAAACACAACTCCAAGTTGATCAAGGACTTAGGCATTAGATGAGGGACCCTGTGCCTACTAGAAGAAAATATAGGCCCAAATTTACATCATGTCAGCTTAGGAATCAACTTCTTCAACAAGCACAAGAATTAAAATCAAGAATCAATAAATGGGATGGTATCAAACTAAAAAGCTTCTTCACAGCAAAGGAAACAATCAAGAAAGTGAAGAGACAGCCTACAGTATAGGACAGAAATATCTGCCACCTGCACCTCAGATAGAAAGCATAATCTCCAGGATATATAAAGAACTCAAGAAAAACACCAACTTGCCCCCCCCCCCCAATAACCCAATTAATAAATGGGCAAAGGAACTGAACAGGTACTTACTTCACAGAAGAAGTACAAATGGTTGACAAAATATGAAAAAATGTTCAACATCCCTAGCAATTAGAAAAATGCAAATTAAAACCACACTGAGATTCTATCTTACTCCAATCAGAATGGCAATCATCAAGAATAGAAGTAACAATAAATGTTAGAAAGAATATGGGGAAAAATTTCACTCATACATTGCTGGTGGGACTACAAATTGGTACAATCACTATGGAAAGCAGAATTGAGATTCCTTACAAAACTCGGAATGGAGCCACCATTTGACCCAGTTATCCCACTCCTAGGTTTATACCCAAAGGACTTAAAATCAGCATTCTACAGTGATGTAGACACATCAATGTTTATAGCAGTTCAATTCACAATAGCTAAACTACGGAATCAACCTAGGTGCCCTTCAACAGAGGAATGAATAAAGAAACTTTGATATATATACACAATGGAATATTACTCAACCTTAAAAAATAATGAAGTTATGGCATTTGCTGATAAATGGATGGAACTAGAGCCTATCATGCTAAGTGAAATAAGCCAATTCCATAAAACTAAAGGCTGAATGCTCTCTTTGATATGTGAATACTAACACATTATAAGAAGGGCTAAGAATGGAAGTTCATTGAATTAGACAAAGGGGAATGAAGGGAAAGGAAAGGGAATAAGAAAAACAGTAGAATGAATCGGACATAACTTTCCAATGTTCAATATGAATATATAACCAATGAAACTCCATATCATGTACAACACAAGAATGGGATCCTAATTAGAGTAAGTTATACTCCATGTATGTATAATATGTTAAAAGACACCCTACTGTCATGTATGTCTAAAAATAACAAATAAAAAGAATTCTTTAAAAAAATTCTTTAAAAAAAATATTCTTTAAAAAGAATCATGAAAATATGGAAAATGTCAAACTTCGATACCATTTGTTATATGGTTCAGGTACTACGGACACAAATGATTTAAACAGACACATATGATTTAGATCAATCCCTTAGGATTGCCAGAGAAGCAATAGAGTTTTATGTCAACAACAGACTGATAATATCAATTTTCAATTTTTAAAATTTCATTGTACTACTTAGGAGAGGCAAGGAATACTACATTACCTTTATAATAAAAAGGGATTTTAGACTCATGTCTACAAAATTATGCTATAGCTAAAGCTGGGTCGCTTTCCCATGTTTGGATCAGTGTACTTTATTTAGCAGCCTGAGAGTTTGTGTTTGTAACTGGGGTTACTCTATTTCAGAGAAGACCCTGTGACTACTGGTCAGACGATTGCCACTACATACTACTGTACTTTTGCCTATTCCTCTTCAGTATTCATGCCATTTATGTTCAACTATTTCAAGATTGTCATTTCAAATTACATTTTCTGGTGATGTCTTCTCAATCTCTACTGTTTGAGGGCAACATCAAAGAGATTATACTACTGTGAGTAGTACAGAGATTCTACTGTGGGTAGAATTTCAATTCAAAATTACACTGACTCCCCCCACACATACTCTTTTTAAGAAAACAAAAACAAACAAACAAACAAAAAAAAAACACCTCGACTGTGCCTTGCCATATAATTCGACTTACTGTGTGAAATAAAATTTTAAATGTATGGAAAGATACCTAGAAAGTAATTTTCCTTTCTTAAAATTTGATTGTCCAGAAGGATAAATCATAAAAACATACTTTAGAAAAAGAGATTTATTATAAGCTTTGTAGGTACCCAAAGAAAAATAAGACAAACTTCCATAAAGTCACATAGTTTATTAGGAATCTTGAGTTCTTGCTCAAATAAGTCTTTCTGAATTAACTTCTATTTAGTTTAATAATATACTCCTGATTTACAATAGAGTTTTTTTTTTCATTTTTGTCAATTAGATTAACTTCAAATTTTATCAGTTTATGCATAATTCATAATTTGATTGAACTCCTACTCACACTGCCTTAGGCACTGGATAAACTGTGATGGACGAAGCATCTTGGACATGATGTTTGCCTCTGTGGTGCTTACAGCAATCTTGACAGCAATCACCGCCCAGGACAAATGCATGGTCCTTTATTAGAGCTGTCACACTATTGACCTATGCTGGTCTACTCTTAATTATTATCCAATGAATTGACATCAGACATATTTCAGATACTGAAAGTTGAAGTTCTAGAATGTCCACTGAATTTCTTTTTTTTTTTTTATTGAGATGACTTATTAACTTTTATTTTTTTTAAATAATGTATTTTTTTATTGTAAACAAATGGGATACATATTGTTTCTCTGTTTGTATATGGCGTAAAGGCATACCATTTCTGTAATCATAAATTTACATACAGTAATGTTGTCTGATTCATTCTGTTATTTTTTCCCTTCCCCCCACCCCTCCCACCCCCTTTTCCCTCTATACAGTCCTTCCTTCCTCCATACTTGCCCCCCTCCCTAACCCTAACTCTAACCCTAACACTAACCCTACCCTCCCCCCATTATATGTCAACATCCACTTATTAGCGATATCATTCGTCCTTTGGCTTTTTGAGATTGGCTTATCTCACTTAGCATGATATTCTCCAATTTCATCCATTTGCCTGCAAATGCCATAATTTTATCATTCTTTATGGCTGAGTAATATTCCATTGTATATATATATATACCACAGTTTCTTTATCCATTCATCAATTGAAGGACATCTAGGTTGGTTCCACAGTCTGGCTATTGTGAATTGAGCAGCTATGAACATTGATGTGGCTGTATCTCTATAGTATACTGATTTTAAGTCCTTTGTGTATAGGCCAAGGAGTGGGATAGCTGGGTCAAATGGTGGTTCCATTCCAAGTTTTTGAAGGAATCTCTACACTGCTTTCCAGAGTGGCTGCAATAATTTGCAGCCCCACCAGCAATGTATGAGTGTACCTTTCTACCCACATCCTCACCGACACCTCTTGTTGCTTGTATTCTTGATAATCGCCATTCTAATTGGGGTGAGATGGAATCTTAGGGTGGTTTTGATTTGCATTTCTCTTATTACTAGAGATGTTGAACATTTTTCCATATGTTTGTTGGTTGCTTGTAGATCTTCTTCTGTGAAGTGTCTATTCATTTCCTTAGCCCATTTGTCGACTGGATTATTTGTATTCTTAGAGTAGAGTTTTTTGAGTTCTTTATAGATTCTGGAGATTAGTGCTCTATCTGAAGTATGATTGGCAAAGATATTCTCCCACTCTGTAGGCTCTTTCTTCGCATTGCTGATAGTTTCCTTTGCTGAGAGAAAGCTTTTTAGTTTGAATCTATCCCAGTTATTGATTCTTGCTTTTATTTCTTGTGCTATGGAAGTCCTGTTAAGGAAGTCTGGTCCTAAGCCGACATGTTGAAGATCTGGACCTACTTTTTCTTCTATAATCTGCAGGGTCTCTGGTCTGATTCCAAGGTCCTTAATCCATTTTGAGTTTAGTTTCGTGCATGGTGAGAGATATGGGTTTAGTTTCATTCTATTGCATATGGATTTCCAATTCTCCCAGCACCCTTTGTTGAAGAGGCTATCTTTTCTCCATTGCATATTTTTGGCCCCTTTGTCTAGTATGAGAAAATTGTATTTATTTGGGTTTGTGTCCGTGTCCCCTATTCTGTACCATTGATCTACCTTTCTATTTTGGTACCAATACCATGCCGTTTTTGTTACTATTGCTTTGTAGTAGAGTTGAAGATCTGGTATTGCAATACCCCCTGTTTCACTCTTCCTGCTAAGGATTGCTTTAGCTATTCTGGGTTTCTTATTCTTCCAGATGAATTTCATAATTGCTTGCTCTATTTCTGTAAGGTACGTCATTGGGATTTTAATTGGAATTGCATTGAATTTGTATAGCACTTTAGGTAGTATGGCCATTTTGACAATATTAATTCTTCCTATCCAAGAACATGGAAGATCTTTCCATCTTCTAAGGTGTTCTTTAATTTCTTTCTTTAGTGTTCTGTAATTCTCATTGTAGAGGTCTTTCACCTCTTTTGTGAGATTGATTCCCAAGTATTTTATTTTTTTTGAGGCTATTGTGAATGGGATAGTTTTCCTAATTTCTCTTTCTGAAGATTCATCATTTATGTATAAAAATGCATTGGATTTATGAGCATTGATCTTGTAACTTGCTACTTTACTGAATTCACTTATGAGTTCTAAGAGTTTTCTGGTGGAATTTCCAGGTGCCTCTAAATATATAATCATGTCATCAGCGAACAGGGATAGTTTGAGTTTTTCTTTTCCAATTCGTATCCCTTTAATTTCTTTGGTTTGTCTCATTGCTCTGGCTAGAGTCTCAAGAACGATGTTGAATAGAAGTGGTGAAAGAGGGCATCCCTGCCTTGTTCCAGTTTTTAGGGGGAATGCTTTCAGTTTTTCACCATTTAGAATGATATTAGCCATGGGCTTAGCATAAATGGCCTTTACAATGTTAAGGAATGTTCCCACTATCCCTATTTTCTCTAGTGTTTTGAACATGAAGGGGTGCTGTATTTTATCCAATGCTTTTTCTGCATCTATTGAAATAATCATGTGATTCTTGACTTTAAGTCTATTAATATGGTGAATTACGTTTATTGATTTCCTGATGTTGAACCAACCTTGCATCCCTGGGATAAACCCCATTTGATCATGGTGCACTATTTTTTTAATATGTTTTTGTATGCGATTTGCTAAAATTTTGTTGAGAATTTTTGCGTCGATGTTCATTAAGGATATTGGTCTGAAATTTTCTTTCCTTGATGAGTCTCTGTCTGGTTTAGGTATCAGTGTGATATTGGCTTCATAGAATGAGTTTGGGAGGGTTCCCTCCTCTTCTATTTTATGGAATACTTTGAGAAGTATTGGAATGAGCTCTTCTTTAAAGGTTTTGTAGAACTCAGCTGAGAACCCATCTGGTCCCGGACTTTTCTTTGTTGGTAGGCTTTTGATGACTTCTTCTATTTTAGTACTTGAAATTGGTCTATTTAAATTGTTTATGTCCTCCTCATTCAGTTTAGGCAATTCGTATGTCTCTAGAAACCTTTTGATGTCTTCGAAATTTTCTATTTTGTTGGAGTATAGATTTTCAAAATAGCTTCTAATTATGTTTTGTATTTCAATCCTGTCTGTTGTGATATTTCCTTGTTCATTACGAATTTTAGTGATTTGGGTTTTCTCTCGTCTTCTCTTTGTTAGTGTGGCTAAAGGTTTATCAATTTTGTTTATTTTTTCGAAGAACCAACTATTTATTTTGTTAATTTTTTGTATTGTTTCTTTTGTTTCAATTCCATTGATTTCAGCTCTGAGTTTAACTATTTCCTGTCTTCTACTACTTTTGGTGCTGGTCTGTTCTTCTTTTTCTAGGGCTTTGAGTTGTAGTGTTAGGTCGTTTATTTGTTGAGTTTTACTTCTTTTATTAAATGTGCTCCATGAAATAAATTTCCCTCTAAGTACTGCTTTCACAGTGTCCCAGAGATTTTGATATGATGTTTGTTTGTTCTCATTTACCTCTAAGAATTTTTTAATTTCCTCCCTAACATCTTCTGTTATCCATTCATCATATAATAGCATATTGTTTAATCTCCAGATGTTGGAATAGTTTCTGTGTTTTACTCTTTCATTTATTTCTAACTTCAATCCATTATGATCTGATAGAATACAAGGCAGTGTCTCTATCTTCTTGTGTTTGCTAACATTAGCTTTGTGGCATAATATATGGTCTATTTTAGAGAAGGATCCATGTGCTGCTGAGAAGAAAGTGTATTCGCTCTTGGTTGGATGGTATTCTCTAAATGTCCGTTAAGTCTAAATTATTGATTGTGTTATTGAGATCTATGGTTTCTTTGTTCAATTTTTGTCTGGAAGATCTGTCCAGTGGTGAGAGAGGCGTGTTAAAATCACCTAGTATTATTGTGTTATGGTCTATTTGGTTTCTGAAATTGAGAAGGATTTGTTTGACATACATGGATGAGCCACTGTTTGGGGCATAGATGTTTATGATTGTTATATCTTGCTGGTTTATGCTTCCCTTAAGCAGTATGAAATGACCTTCTTTATCCCTTCTGACTAACTTTGGCTTGAAGTCCACATTATCTGAAATGAGGATGGATACTCCAGCTTTTTAGCTGAGGCCATGTGCATGGTATGTTCTTCCCCATCCTTTCACCTTTAGTCTATGGGTATCTTTTTCTATGAGGTGAGTCTCTTGTAGGCAACATATTGTTGGATCCTTCTTTTTAATTCAATCTGCCAGTCTATGTCTTTTGATTGATGAATTCAGGCCATTAACATTCAAGGTTAT
Source organism: Sciurus vulgaris (assembly GCF_902686455.1). Taxonomy (NCBI): domain Eukaryota; kingdom Metazoa; phylum Chordata; class Mammalia; order Rodentia; family Sciuridae; genus Sciurus; species Sciurus vulgaris. The sequence continues at coordinate 83,908,771 of NC_136465.1, forward strand.
TATAGAGATATGATTTGGTTTCCCGGTCATATGGTTCATTTTTAAACTTTATTTATTTATTTATTTGACACAACTTGTTTCCTCCTTTATTTGACAATTCCTTTAGGGTAATTCCTCTCTTTGCTGATTTGCTTCTTTGTTTTTCATCTCTTCCTCATGGAATCTTTTGCTGAGAATGTTCTGTAATGCTGGCTTTCTTTTTGTAAATTCTTTTAGCTTTTGTTTATCATGGAAGGATTTTATTTCATCATCAAATTTGAAGGTAAGTTTTGCTGGGTATAAGATTCTTGGTTGGCATCCATTTTCTTTCAGGGCTTGAAAAATGTTGTTCCAGGCCCTTCTAGCTTTTAGGGTCTGGATTGAAAAATCTGCTGATATCCGTATTGGTTTCCCCCTGAATGTAATTTGGTTCTTTTCTCTCACAGCCTTTAAAATTCTGTCTTTATTTTGTATGTTCGGTATTTTCATTATAATGTGCCTTGGTGTGGGTCTGTTGTAATTTTGTATATTTGGAGTCCTATAAGCCTCTTGAACTTGATTTTCCATTTCATTCTTGAGATTTGGAGAATTTTCAGATATTATTTCATTGAATAGATTGTTCATTCCTTTGGTTTGTTTCTCTGGGACTTCTTCAATCCCAATAATTCTTAAATTTGGCCTTTTCATGATATCCTATAGTTCTTGTAGATTCTGTTCATGATTTCTTACCATCTTCTCTGTTTGTTCAACTTTGTTTTCAAGGTTAAATATTTTGTCTTCAATGTCTGAGGTTCTGTCTTCCAGGTGTTCTATCCTACTGGATATGCTTTCTATGGAGTTCTTAATTTGGTTTATTGTTTCCTTCATTTGAAGGATTTCTGTTTGGTTTTTTTTTCAATATCTCTAACTCTTTGTTGAAATGATCTTTTGCTTCCTGTATTTGCTCTTTTAACTGTCGATTGGTGCCATCATTCAATGCCTGCATTTGCTCTTTCATCTCATCATTCAGTGCGTGCATTTGCTCTTTCATCTCATCGTTTGCTTCTCTGATCATTTTAATTATGTACATTCTGAACTCCTTTTCTGTCATTTCTTCTGCCATGCTGTCATTGGGTTTTATTGATGTGACATCTACATTTGTTTGCGGCATTTTCTTTCCTTGTTTTCTCATATTATTCAGGTATCAGTGGACCGCTGAGATATTGCAGATTTCCTCTACTGACTTACAATGTCCTTGAAGATTTCTATATATATCCCCTCTTAGCCTTCAGTAGGCTGAAGTCTTGGAGGAAGTTGATAATGTGGTGCGCCACAAAGAAGCTGTCTCTCTAGGAGTGGTGGCCTTCAGGTGGGGTATAATCCCTGCTAGTGGGCAGAGGTGCCTCCACTTGTTGACCAATGGTCATCCAAAGGGGAACTAGGCTGCGGGCTGAGGCAAGGCCTGTTTGGGCCTGTGTCTCTGGTTTTACCATCCTTGTGGGGAAACCTCACCTGGCAGGGAAGACTCACCCAGTGTGGAGGTCTCGCTGGTCAGTTCCCTCCTAGAGGTTCCCCTCAATTTACAGCTACCGCCTGGACTGGGCTGCCTTCCTCTGCAAAGTTCCCAGGGGCCTGGCCCTACCTCCTGGGCCTGGGAGCCTCACCCTTCGCAGATGAATCTCCTTAGGCTGCCCCTCCTCAGAGAATCTGCCCGCAGACCTGGAACCTTTGCTCCGCCCTAAGCCTGTCTCTGTGCGGCTCTTCCACCAAGAAGCCTCCTAGATCCTGGGACCCTGCTCTGCACCTAATCGCCTGGCTATGCGGCCCCTCCTCTGAGCAGCCACCTGGGGCCCCGTACAATCGCTCTGAGTCCCAGAGACCCGCCACACACCTCTTCCTCCAGACAGCCGCCCAGTATTCCGGTGCGGTCACTAGGAGTCCAAGAAACTCACTGTGTGCCTCCACCTCCCACCAACCACTCGTAGCCCTGGGCAATCAATCACTCCGAGTCAAAGTGATCCTCCCTGTTCCTCCTCTTCCTCCAGGTAACCCCCAGGGTGTTCAGGAGCGGTCGCTCTGAGTGGCTCTGAATCCACGTGACCCTGTGCATGCCTCCTCTGGGCAGCCGCCCGGACCTCTGGTGCGGCCACTCGAGACCAAGTGATCCACCACGCTCCTCCTCCAGGCAGCCCCCTGTGTTCAGGAGCGGTCGCTTTAAGTCCAAACAACTCACCACTCGCCTTCTCCTCTGAGCAGCTGCCTGGAGCTCTAATGCAGTCACTGTGAGTCCAAATGACCTGCCGCGCTCCTCCTCCTCCTCCTCCTCCTCCTCCTACTCCTCCGGGCAGGTCCCGGTATTCAGAAGTGGTCTGAGTCCAAACAGCTCGCCACGCCGCTTCTCCTCTGGCAACCGCCTGTAGCTCCGGTGTAGTCACTCCGAATCCAAGCGGCCACACTCCTCCTCCTCCTCCTCAGGGCAGGAGTGTTCAGAAGTGGTCGCTCTTGAGTCCAAACAGCTCTCCTCGCCGCTCCTTCCCTGGGCAGCCGCCGGAGCCCCAGTGGTTGCTCTGAGTCCCAGGGCTGTGCTGAGCGGCCTCCTCTCCGATGCTCCCAGTTGTCCGAGTTCACTGCTCCAGCGGGGGGAGGGGCGTCTCGCCGGCAGCTCTACTTCACAAAGTTCCCTGCATTCAACTACCACTCCATCTGGGACGCCTCCCCAACGGGAGAGACTCACCCGGCTGCTTTGATTTGGTCCCAAGTCTCTCAATATCTCCTCTTTTGAATCCTGAGTCCTGGAGCAACATGAAATGCAGCCACCCTCTAGGCCGCCATCTTGAAACCTTAACTTTTATGATTTAACTTATATACATAGTATGATATTTATAAGGGGTTTTCTGTAGAATGAATAAAGGCAAATTTTTACTTACTCTACATACTTAGCTGGTAATTTTTAGCTATTAAAATTATCCCCTTTCTGCTGCTATGTTCAGAATGAATACAAAGAGTAATTGTTTCCCTGAATTTCTTTTTAGATCCATTTTTACATTTGAATATTACTTTCCAATTTGCCATCTTTTCCCTTTATGTTATATCATATAATTAATCATTTCAGTGTGTTTCTTTGGTCTTTTCATTTTTCTCCCTATCCTCGTTTTGACAAAATATTTAACACATGGTCTGTAGCGGGCCAAACATTATCAGAGAGCTTTGCCCTTGAAAGGAGTGGGGATCACCAGCCTGACCAGTGCATGAGACAGGAGGGAAAGAGCACAAGAGAGGTAAGTTGGTCTCGAAATTCCTTTAAAGTACTATGCCTCTCTTCCTATGGTTGTTTTCAAAATTTTCTCTTTGAGATTGATTTTCAGCAATCAATTTTAAAGTGATTAGGTATGGTTTTCTTGGTATTTGTCCTGTGTTAGAGCTCAGTGTAAGTTGCTAACGTTCATTAGATTTGAAAATTTCTCTGCCATTATTTCTCAAATATTCCTTCAGTCTCATCCTCTTCCCTCTTCTTTTGGAATGCCAATGAAAAGCATTAGATTTTTACAGAATGTCTTACCTGCTCTATTCTCTCCATTCTTTTTCTCTCTCTGATTCAGTTTTGATAATCCCTTCTGAATTAGTAAATTACATTTACTAATCCTGTCTTTTGTGCTAAAATCCATATGAGTTCATTTCAGATACATTTCAGATATTGAAAGTTGCAGTTCTAAAAAGTCCACTTAATTTCTTTTTAGATTTCATTTCTACATTTAAATTTTTCCCAATTTGCCCATTTTTTCCCTTTATTTGCATTATCATATGAATTAATCATTTTTGTCTGATGCTTTTGTTGCTATAACTGAATACCACAGATTGGGTAATTTATAAAGAATGCAAGGTTTATCCAGCTCTTGATTCTGGAGACTGGGAGGCCTAAAGCCAAGGGACCACATCTGGTGAGGCTCATGGAACTGTCTGCAGGAGGTAAAAGACACCACATGGCATGTTTTAGTCAGATTTTTCTTTGCTGTGACTAAAAGGTCTAACAAGAACAATTTTAGAGTAGGAAAAGTTTATTTGGGGGCTTATGGTTTCAGAGGTCTCAGTTCACAGGTAACTGTTTCCATTCCTCAGGGCTCAAGTTCAGGCTTAACATCATGACAGAAGAGTGTGGTGGAGGGAAGCAGCTCACATGATGATCAGTAAGCAGAGAGAGAGACTCCACTCACTAGATACAAAATATATACTCCCGAAAGCATGCCCCCAATGCCCGTCTCCTCTAGCCAGCCATGTCACATCCACCTTCAGCTACCACTCAGTAAATCGCTTCAGGAGATAAAGTCGCTGAATGGGTTAAGGCTTTCATAACCCAATCATTTTTCCTCTAAACCTTATTGTATTGTCTCATACATGAGCTTTTGGGGGACACCTCACATCCAAATCATAACATGGTAATATACAATAAACATGCTTTGGTGGTCTCTCTCTTCTTACAAAGCCAGAGGTTCTGCCTCACGGCCTCATGTAATACTAATTACCTCTCTTATGTTCAAGACCAATGAAACTGACTTTGATAATTAAATTTCCTATATATAAAATTTGGGGGATACATTCAAATCATAACATTCTCTTCATGCCTCTTCAAATTCATGTCTTTCTTGCATGTGAATTGCATTCATTCCATTCCAATAGCCCCAGGACCTTAACTTACTCTAGCATCATCACAAAAGTCCAAAGTCAAGTGTCCCACCTGAATCAGACATGGGGAAAACTCAAAACATGCCTGAGGTAAACTACTCCAACTGTGAATGTGTAAACTCCAAAACAAGCTATCAACTTCCAAGATAAAATGGTTGACGCTGTCCAGCGGAGTCAATTTGGCACGGGAAAAAAGAGTAGCGAGGCTCTTGAATTTGGAGCGGTTTATTGATGAATCAGGAAACCTGGGAACTGGAACCTCGAACCTCGGCGCTGGAGGAGAGCCGGCTTATATCCCCTCCAGGAGGTGAAGGGTAGGGCTGATGCCAATTATGCGAAGATTAGGCGAGGAGCTAGCTGCCCAATCATGGCAAGGTCAAACGAGCAGGCATGATCAGGAGCACTCGGGAACACCTGTGCACGCGTTGTGTGCGTGGACTTAATTGGATATGGCCAATGACAAATCACCTGGGTGTGCTTATGTTAATCAACCTCCTCACCGCGGATGTGATCAAAGCAATCTCTGGCTGGCTGCCAGGCGCCATCCCGGCGCAGTACCCACCGGCATAGCCCCCAACAATGGTGAGATAGGCATAGGGTAAACATTCCCATTTAAAAAGGGAGCGATTGGCCCAAAGAAAGGAGAAGCATACCCCAAGGAAGTCTAAAATCCAACAGGGTGAACAATATTATTTTAAGGCTCCAAAATAATCTTCCTTGACTCCATGTCTTAGTTCCCAGGCACATGGTACAGAAGTTGGGCCCTAAGATCCTCATGAAGCACCCCTCCTAGGGACCTTCATGGGCTCAGCCAGCACTTCAATTCTCACAGACTGGAGTTGTGTCTGTAGCTCTCCCAGGCTGGTATTGCATGCTGGTAGCTCTTCAGTTTTGGGATCTTGGTGGTGGCTCCACCTCTGCAGCTCTACTAGACATTGGCTTGGTGGGCACTCTGCAACAGTTCCAACCCCACGTTTCCACTAGGAGTTGTCCTGTGGGAGGGTCTTTGCAGAGTATTCTCCCTGGTAACAAGTCTTTATCTGGGCCCTCAGGTTGTTTCAGACATCTTTTGAAAATGTAGATTCAGCAACAGACAGAGTCTTACCTGGAATGGTTCAGCATGCTGCTTGGAATGTGGGAAGCCAAGTCCCAAGGTAAGCCTTAGGAGAGCTCCCGAGGCTCACCCACTGCAATTGTTCTGCCCTTCGGGAGTTTTGGACCTAGGATGGACTGACAGCCTTGAAGATGTCTAAAATGCTTTCGAGGTCCTTTTCCCATTGTCTTGATGAGTCCTTTTATCAGTAATAATCTCCTTAGCAGTTTCCTTTACTGAAAATGCTCTTTCATTTTCTACCATATAGTCAGGCTGTGAGTTTTCCAAATATTTCCACTTTGCTTTCCTTTTGATTATAAGTTTTCTCATTAAGTCATTGTTTTCCCTTTCACGGATTAATATAAGCAGTTAAGAGTAGCTACGCAGCAGCCTGAATGTTTTGCTGTTCAGATGTTTCTTCTGCCAGATATCCTAATTCATTGTTCCTAAATTCTGTTTTCCAAAAAATCCCAGGGCATAAAGTTCAGCCAAGTTCTTTGTCAGTTTACAACAAGGTTGGTCTTTACACCAGTTATGCCTGAAACTTCAGTAGAATGTTCTTTGCTGTCCACACTTCTATCATCTTTCTGGACATAATCGCTTAATAATTTTTCAGAAGTCTCAGCCTTTACCTAGTCTTCTTTTCTTTTGAGCTGTTATCAGATTCACCCTTAATGCTCCATTTGTGGCAATACAAGCTTTTCCTAGCCTACTTCTCCAGATTCTTTCAGCCTCTGCCAATTACCTAGTTCCAAAGCTACTTTCATACTTCCAGAGAGCAACAGTTCCACTTCTTAGTTCCATTTTCTGTCTGAGTCAGTTTTCTGTTGCTGCAATTGAATACCACAGACTACAAAAGAATAAAAGTTGGTTTGCTTCATTGTTCTGAAGGCTGGGAAGGGGTGGCCACATCTGGCAATGTCCCTCAGGTTAGTAGAAACTCTGCAGAGCCCCAAGGCAGTACCAGTAATCACATGGTGAGACAGAACGTCTTAACTCAGGTCTCTTTTCCTTTTCTTGTAAATCTACAGTCTCATTTTAAAAGGTTCACCCTTACAGAGTCATTTAACCTTAATTACCTCCCACTGGTCCCACCTTCAAATACCATAGTTGTGTTTAGTTTCCACCCACTTAATACGTTATAATAGGGATCAAATTTCAACATGAGTTTTGGTGGGGACATTCAAACCACCGCATTAATGTTACATATTAACTCTATAGGTGAATCATCCCTAGGTCGAATTACTTAATCTCTTATCACTTTTTCTTGCTGATCACATTTTGGATAATATACATTGTCATTGTCATATTCCACATATTTTCTTCCTCTAACAAGTGTTGAATGTTATTCTGATGGTTAAATTATTAGACCACTTTAGTCATGAGGAGATCAGATTTTAGACTTTGTAACAGCAGGTCAGTTTTGTTTTGCTTCCATTTCTGCTGTGCAAAATGTGTGGGTTTAGGATTCAAAAACTAAAATATTCACCAATGTCTCATTCAGGCCAAATTCTAACCATCCTAGAATTGTGCAGTATTCCCTCCTAGTCTCTTGGAATTTTGCCTCACAAATACACAGCTTAGGCTTAGCTACAAACTCAAAGGAAATGTTTAACACAAATTGTGAAGTTCCTCTTCTGTAGTCCTTGTCTCCAGGACCTTGTCCTCCAATCCTATCTGACTTGGCAGCCCCATACAGTGACTATGTCTTCCTGCTGGAAAGACCATTGCTCTTTTCCTGGACTCTATATCCTTAGGGTTTGGAATATGCTCTTAATGAGAGCAAAGGAGAATCTAAGACTCATTTTTCTTCTCTTAAGAACTGTAGTGATTCTCCAGTTGCTGTTCAGTGCCTGATGTCAGGGTCTTTAGCCCCCTTGCTCTTCTCGACCAGCGACAAGGGAAGGGAGCACTCCCCAACAAGGCCAGACCGGGAAAGGGAGAGCCACTGACCACCCGCACCCAGCCCTCCAGACTGTCAGGGAGACCAGTCACAGCAGGAACTCATTTATTGAGGAAGTCCCACAGCTTTTATGTAGGGTGGAGGCTAGGCGGGAACCAATCAGCTTAAAGGTCAGCAAGGCAGGTGGGTTGGGGGGGGGGTTCACGCAGGTGAGAGTCCCATAGGACTATATGGCAAGCAGGAGCTGATCACGTTTGCCGAACTGCTGTTAACCAATCCCTGATGGTGGTCCGATTTATCGTCATTAACCTTTGAAACCGCCTTTGAGGCCTTGATCTTGCTTACCTGCCAGGGAGTAAGGAGTCAGCCTGAGTTAGTTAACATGTCATTAGTCCCAACACCTACAAAGACTTGTTTGTATGTCTTCCATAGTGTTTAACTATTTATAACAAAAGGCTAAATATAATACTAGTTAATCCAATCCCAATTTGCCTTTGATAGCATGAATTTTTTTCAAATTTTTATCAAAAGAGTTCTCTTCATGTGAAATCTATTGTCTTCATGCTACTGGTCAATAAAATCATCACTTCTTTCAAGAAAGCTAAAGTGAGGAGTAGGGAGAATAGTTTAAACTTACTGACTTTTGAGTTTTTATTTCCAACCCTGCCAAAATGATTTTTGACATCTTTTTCTGTGGAATTTTTTTTTTTTTTTCTTTTAAACTAGGTATTGAACCCAGGGACACTTAACCACTGAACCACATCCCAGACCTTATTTTTTATTTTGAGACAGTGTCTTGCTAAGTTGCTTCGGGCCTGACTAAATTAATTGCTAAGGCTGACTTTGGACTTGTGATCCTCCTGCTTCAGCCTCCCAAGCTGATTTTGATTTTTTATCTCCCTGACCTCTGTAGTATTTGTCATTAGTAAAAATTATGACATTCTTCATATTTTCTTCCTTATTTTATATTTATGTCTCTGACTTCAATAAACTAAATATTGATGTCCCTCCAATTTCCTGTTAAAATCCTAACTCCCAAGGTGATGGTATTGGGAAGTAGGGCCTTTGGGATGCTTTGTCCTCATGAATGGTATGAGTGCCCTTATAAAACAGACCCCAGATAACCTCCCTTGTCCTGTTTGTAGTGTAAAATTATAAAGAGAGGCTTACTGTCTATGAGGAATGGGGCCCTCACCAGACACTGGACTTTCTGAAATCTTGACCTGTATGCTATAGTTTGGACCTTAAGTGTTCCCCCAAACGACCATGTGTTAAAGGATTGGTCCCTAGCATGATGCTAGTGGGAAGAGGGGGAACCCTTAAGAGGTGGGGCTGAGTAGGAGTTCTGTAGGTCTCTGGGGGCATGGCCTTGAAGGGGATAATGGAACCCCGATTTTCTCCTAAGCCATGCAGTTTATCGCATTTTTTTTTTTTTTTGGCATTTTGTTTTAACATCCCAGACACGCTACAATATTGACAATATTTCATTAGCATCTCTATTTCACATTCCCTGTATGTGTTTGTCTCCTGAAAACATATTCTTTTTATTCTCCTTAGCCATTCTCATTTATTCCTTGGCTTCAACCATCACCATTAAGCACATGACTTCTTTGGTTTAGGATTGCAGTTCTAAACTTTCTCTCAGGGATGTGACTTCAATATCTATTCTTTTTAAGGTATGGAATTATTGAAATGGCATTGGTCTGAGCATCTCTGCTATTATTTTTTATATAAAATTGAAGACAATTTATCTAACATTTGTGGAAATACCTTTTCTCATCCCAAATTCTTCCCCGATATCTTCTAGTTAATAACATCTGAAAAGACAAAGACAGAATTGTATTCATCTGTGTTGATTTCCTCAGTGCTTTGGAAATAGTCGGTAAACATTTTGTTGAGTAAACATTGATCATTCATGTCCACTTGAAGGTCCTGTTAATATTTTCATCATAATTGTTCTACTAGTCCCAACTAGTCTTTGAGTGTGTCGTTTGTAAGGTAATTTGAGGTAAATATTTTATTATAAACATCTGACACAAATAAATATATCTTAGAGAAGATGTATTTGTCTATGAGAAAGATAATCAGATTTAGGATTTGGGAAAGCTGGTCATGATGGGAGGCAGGAAGATAAGCAGCAAATGAGATCTAAACTGTCCTGTAGAAGGAGGTAAAGGGTACGGGGAGAGGAGTGAGGAGACTGAAAGTCTGTGTGCTGGGGAAAGAAAAAGTCAGAGGGAAACCATAAAGGCATTTTAGGTATAGGAAAATCTAATCCATGATTGGAATCTGGCTTCAGTATAGAAAACTTTTCATCACCCTCAAATCTCTAGTGAAACTAACTACATTCATGAATAGTTTGGGCAAATGTTTTGTGTTTTACTTTGATCCTTAGAATTTGGAGAAGACTGTTTCACATCCAGACCAAAAGATCAAGGACCAGCAAGATCAGGTATCAGAAGACAGATGTGGCCACAAGAATAATTTGTAGATATCTTTAGAATAGCTTACATAATCTATGGGGGTTCTAAAATATTTACCTAGATCTTGATGGTCAGGGAGGGACTCATTTAATTCCTAGCTAATAATAGCATTAAGTGTCATTTAAAAAAAAAAAAAACTTCAAATATACTTTTTAATTTTTCTTGGTATAGTTGAGTTTCCTGTTTTAATCAGCTTTTTCATCCCTGTGATGAAAAGACATGACAAGAACAATTTAGAGGAAGCAAAGTTTATTTGGGCTTATGGTTTCCAAGATTCAGTTTTTGATTGACAGACTCCATAGCTCTGGGACCCAGGTGAGGCAGAACATCAGGACAGAAGGGCATGGTGGAGGAAATCAGCTCAGTCATGACAGTCAGGAAGCAGAGAGAAAACTACTCCACTGACTAGGAACAAATTATAGACCTCAGAGGCATTTCCCCAGTGACCTACTTCCTCCAGTCACACTTCACCTGCCTACATTACTACCCAGTTAATTCTCATCAATTGATTAATCCACTGATTAAGTTAAGGATATCATAATATAATAATTTCACCTTTGAAAACTCTTGCATTGTCTCACACATGAGTTTTTGGTGTATACCTCATATCTAAACCGTGATAATCCTCAAGGACAGACTCAGGCATCCCTCATTTCTTTGTTTCTTTTCTTCTCATCCCTAAAACACAAACCATTGACTTATGTGATAAAGTATACAATTGACAAGTTTGAATGAGTGCAGTAAATAAATTAATTAATTTAAACTATTTTCTCATTGTTTAGATTCAACAAATGATCAGATTTCCTTGATTTCAAAGCACCTAAAAAATAAAACTGGGTGGGACAGGGAAATTTCTTCTATATTTTAACCAATCAGAGATTTGAGGATGCAAGGAGATCAGTAGTTCTCAGATTTTGACATACCTCAGATTGAGCAGTAGAATTTATTAAAATGGACTTTAGAAGCTCCACACAGAGTTTCTGATTCAGTAGATCTGGGTGGGACCAAGACTGTATTTTCAAAAAGTTCCCAGGTGAAGTGGTTGCTGTTGACCTGAAGATCATGCTTTGCAAACTACTGGTTAAGGTGACATCATTAAATCCACAGAGTTCTCTTCACAGAGAACATTGCAGGAGTACTTTGTTCTTGGAATATTTAAAATATCCTTCACTGCTCTGTGGCATAACAAGGCAAGAGCTACTCACATTGTGCACCCTTAGCTCTGCTACCCATTCAGGGTGACTGGAGATAAACCAAATCATTTCTACTTACTTTGGCATCTTCTTATAAAAGGGTCCATGCTAACCTTCTTATTCTTCAAGCTCTTTCCAGTGTTTATGAAATGCAAACTCTTACTATGGAACTAAAAATACATAAACCTTTTATGAAAAATATTATGTAAGCTCTAGTAATTCAGTTACATTTTTTTCTGCAGAAGCTTTTGTTGTGTTATTCTTATCATTACTCAGACCTAGAAAAGTGGCATATTGATATCAAGCCTAATTAAAACCAGAAAGTGATCTTAGTCAATATTTTGTACTTTCTCTGGTTATGAAGATATCGAATGTACCTGATTTGAATTTGGGTCTACTCTTTGTCCTTCCACATCATATGAGACCAGGCTGCACAGGAAGAGAGAGCAGTTGCCTTCTTTGTGTCCCAGGAGTACTTGAGCTATTGAGTACATGCATAATAATTAGAATAAGACAGTCATCCAAAATGAACAAGACTGTAATAACTTCCCCTTTCCATATTCTTTAGAATCAGAATGGCTTCTTTGGTTTCTGTACATGTGGGTTTGACTTTATGGATTCATGGTTGTCACATAATTTGAGGGCATAGGCAAGGCCTAACATTCATGGTGGGCTTTTAGGTATTGTAATGGGTACCCAGCTTAATTGTGAGCACTTCAAATTAACTGGTTATTAGTCACTGTGCTTGTTCTTTTTTTCCATGTTTGGTATTGACTGATACTGTTTAGATGAAACAATTTATTATATTTCTCATTCTTCTCCAAGAGAAGACTTGTGCAGCATCAGGGAGTTACTGGATGCTAATGCGTTAGGGTTTTCTGCTCTACATCCCTGCAAATTCTATGTACTGGACCAACATTTGGATTCTGGTAGAAAGGAGAAAAGTGATATAGACAGTAACAGACTGACTGCTTTTATTGAAGATCATGGTACTCTTAGAACAATAATATATTTAGACTTCAATTGCCATTTATTAATACTACAGTGTTTTAGTCAGCATTTTTATGACCAAAAGATCTGACAAGAACAATTAGAGGAGGAAAAGTATATTTGACTCGCAGTTTCAGAGGCCTTAGACAGATGGTCCTCTGGGCTCAACATGAGGCAGAATATCATTGCTCAAGGGTGTAGCAGAGGAAAGAAGCTCAGGACAGAGCAGCAGGAATCAGATAGCTGTGCTCACCAGGGTCAAAACATAAACCCCAAATATAAACCCATAGTGTCATACCTCCTTCAGCTACACCCTACCTATCTAAACTTACCACCCAGTTAATCAATATCAGTGGATTAAACCATTGATTAGAATACACCTCTCAAAACCTAATCATTTTGCCTTGGAAAATTCTTGTATCTTCTCACACATGAGCTTTTGGGGAACACCACATATCCAAACCATAACATACAGCAAAAGTATTTATTAGTAGGATGGCCATAGATGCCATGTTACTTGGAAAAGTCTTGCTTTCTATCTCTTTTCTTGGTAAACCTACTAATATTTCTCTCTTTTGTTCCCACATGCATCAGTCTGTATGATAAACAGTCACATTATTTATTAGGAAGGATAAACCACACTAAAAATACAATGTTTATATATTTGTTAAAGAGGTAAACATTTTCTGATTCCTCGTACACATACTGTTTCTAAAACATTGGAATGAAAACAGGCATTTACTTCAAATAATTAGCCTTTGATCTGGAGGGTCCCCAAAAGACACATGGATGTGTAATGTGAAAAAATACAAAATGAGGGCTCTGGGTGACACAGTATTTTCATCAGTGGTGCCTCAAAATTTGTAGCCAATTATTCGCATATCTGAAAAAAATGGCTAGACATCATGCTAAATGTGTTTTGAATTATTATGATTGGTCTCTATAGTGCCAATAGATCTACCAACTATTTTTTAATTTTTCGAGAAATAGTAAAGAATTGTAACAGGTGATATTTACAGATGGGAGGGTCCATGATATATGGAAAAATGGAAAGTTTCCTAGTGAGGGGAATTTTCCCTGTGCTAATCATTACCAAATTATGATAAATTATAGATTCTATTTCATAGTATCAATAAACATCATAAGTTTATTATAAAACTTGTGTTCTGATAAGTGTTTTTTTTTTTTTTGGATTAAAGTAAATGAAATATTTAGCACTAACTTTGTTCTTAGTACTGTATTTTGTCCTAGAGAACATAAAGACATAATTTAAGGTTTAGTCAAGAACCACAAGATAATTACACAAATATAATCATAACAAATAGGGTGCAAAGTCATGATACAAAATGTCTGACTTATGAGGCTAGGGTTGTAGCTCGGTGGTGGAGTGCTTACCTAGCATGCGTGAGGCACTGATGGTTCAATTCTCAGCATTACATATAAATAAATAAAATGAAGGTCCATCAACAACTAAAAAGAAATTTTAAAAAATGTCTGACATAAAATTTTAAAGGTATTTTAGAGGTGACAACTAGAATTTCCTTGTTATTTGGGACTTCAGATAATGTATGAAATGCCTGTGCTTGTAACACACACCTAACGTTGACCCTTTACCAGCAACCCATGCCAAGTACATGAACATATCACTGCCAAATTTGCAGTGCAATTAAAGAAATTCACAATAAAGAACTTTCTTTGTATCTATGAGTCTGTTATTCAGATTTAGGAGCCATTTTTCTCATGGAATAAAGTTGCTCTTTGGAAATTTGGGCGTGGGGACAAAAGGGGAAAAAGATTGAATTATCTGATGTTCTGAGAACATTAGGTGGAATGGTGATTGATATGATTGGCATTAAATAACACCACTTTAAAAAAGCCAAGTAGTTATAAATTTTACAGTTTTCTTTATTAGGGCTAAATATTCACTTGGAGAGCATGTAAGCACATGCTGGCATATTTTAAAATACTATTTTTTCCTTGGGAAGGTATTAAAATGAAGAAGGGCTTAGAACTATTGAAATCTTTGTCTGAATCTCTGTTCCTGGCAGAATGAAGGTAGTTAGTTTTGACCAAGCAAAAAACTTGGCATTGCAGAGAGGTGCCCTCTTGCTTCCTTACCCTCTCCTCCTGAAAGTAGTAGTTTTTCCATTTTCCACTTACCTAGTCTAAAGAGGCAAGTAGCACTTTTTATAATACAGGGATTCCTAGTTGTACAATTTTAGACAAGAAAGAGAAAGATAAAAATTGTCATTTCCTCAACCAAGGAAGCAAACTTTCCTTGAGAAATTCAAGATGAGAAATTTTGAGTTTTTTTAAAAAAGACAAAATGTGGTCATGACCGTGGTTCCTAACCTAACAGCTCTGATGTCCTTCTAAGAAGAGAAGGTAAGGACACCGACATCACAGAGGCAGGGGCCATCAATGAAGACAGCCACAGAAACTTATTACTAAACCTCTTTCCATCTGAACTCTCAAGAAAAGATAGGGGTATAAATTTCTGAAGATGGAGAGCAGGGAAAATGGTCTCAACGAAAGCCCACCCCAATGGGAGAAAGTCATAAGACTCAACCTGAACTCTCACCTCATAAGCTGCACACTTCCCTGTGTCCCCACTTTCCATAGCTGAGATACAGAGCCATGTTCAGTAGAAATTCTTGCAGGGAAAATAGGTAAAGCTAGTTTCCCAATATTTCAAAAACTACTGTTCCCCCCACATAAAATTCAAAAGAGCATTTGTGAATATCTCCGAAGTCTTGGAGATCATTCTTCTCCATTTGTTAAAATCTTACTCATCTTTTAAGAAACAGTGTGTATTCTCCACAAACAGAACTGAATTAAATTAAAACATAGATAAAAATCCAATATACAAATCTCACCCAGACCAATTAAAGCCGACTCTGGAGAAGGAGGATTGGCCTTGTTACAGGGAAGGCATTAGTTTGGTAGGGGTGCCACATTAAAGTACACAGACTAGGTGGCTGAAACAACACATGCATTTCTCACAGCTCTAAAGGCTAGATCAAGGTGCCAGCAGGTTTGGCTCCTTCTGAGGCTTCTCTCCATGGCTTACAGATGGTGGCATTCTCACTGTGTCCTCACATGATTGTTCCTTGGCTGTGTCTTATGCATCCTAACCTCTTCTTATAAAGGCACTAGTTCTATTGGACCAGGTTCAACCAACGTAACTTCATTTTATCTTAATTACCTCTTTAAGGGGCCCATTTCCAAATACATTTCTCATTCTCAGGTACTTGGTATTAAAGGCTTCACCATGTAAGTTTTGATGGAAACAGTCAAGCCCATAACATCATACCTAGATTTGAAGTCCTACTTTAGGGTCTCTGGACTGCTTTAAAAGCATTGCACACCTGAGAATGTTTAGTAAAAACTTCATATGCTTTATAATTTTCCTAATAACAGACAGTCTTGAAGGCAGTCTCTGAAATCAAGGACTTGACTTCTGGTTGACTTTATGGGAGGCTGGAAATGTACTGAATTTGTCAATAGTCAAAGTGACTTTTGGACTGGTAGCTACAAGAATTTAGCTGAGTAATTTAACCAAACGAAGCTTTACTTTTCTTATGTGAGCAATAATATTGCATAGGTTATTTTATAGGCTGTGATAACATTTGAAGTGATTCATACAGTGACTGACAGATAGCAGTACTCAAATATTAATGAAAACAGGATTCTGGTTCTTTCTCTGCCACTTATCAACTGTGCATCTGTATCATTTTCCTATTGCCACATAACACATCACCATAAATCTAGTGGCCTAATATTGCAGTAATTTATTATGTTGTAGTTCTGGAGGCCAGAGTCTGATGCAGGTCTCAGTGAGATAATATTAATGTTGGCAGAGCTGTGTTCCTTTTGGGGGGAAATCTAGGAGCTGTTTCCTTGTCCTTTGCAGCTTCTAGGGGCCACTTGCCATTTCTTGGTTCATGGTCCCCTTCCTCTACCTTCAAAGTCAACAACCATGGGTCTAGTTCTTATTTCTCTGATCCTTCCTTGATCATTGTCCCATCTCTTTCTTCGACTCTAGCCAAGAAACATTCTCTGATTTTAAGGATCCATGTGGTTAGATTGAACTCAGTTCAATGATCCAGGTTCATGTTCTCATCTTGAGGTCCTCAGCATAATTACATCTACAAAGTCCTCTTTGCCAAGGAAGGTGACAAAGCCACAGGCTCACAGAAATGGGGCCATTACTCTGCCTACCACAGTCTCCTTGGACACATTTTTTTCTGAGCCAGTTCTTTAACAATGAAATGGACATCTTACCATCACCTCCCTTGAGAGACTTATTGTGAAAATGTGTTTCCTGTTTGAGAATAATACTACTTTAATGCTTAAAATATCTTTATAGAGAAAAGAAGACTGATTATTGAAGCCATTAATAGAAATTCTATCAATTCTCCTTACACAGTGCTGAATTTCTTAGCTTTCCTTTTCCTTTTCTCCCTCCTGTGCCTGACCCTAGCCCTATTGATGCCCTTTTACTTTGGCGATAGTTCTCTCTTACCTTCCAAGTTCAAGTCCCTGTTCTTATTTTGGTGTTGTACCACAATGGCTACCACATCATTTACATGATTAGAATGCCTCCTTTTCCAACTATTCTACAAAGAAAAACCTGAAATTTGGACAGGGTCCATTGATATTGATCTTAATGTTGCAGCCCAAGATTCCTGAAAGCCTTAATTTATTGAGCTGATTCTAAGATAAACCGATGATGTAGTCAGGAGAACACATGACTTTTTCCTTGTTATGTTATTCCTCTCCAATCAGTATATAGAGGCCGGTCCTGCTAGGTACATGGGAAATAAAGGAATAAAAAGCACTTGTTCTACTTTAATCTGTTGTATCCATGCAATATAAAACAGTACTTTAGAATTTGGATTTTACAATAAAATATATTCAGCATTAGCTCTTTGTCTGTTATTTACTGAGTGACCTGAGGAAATTTTTACTTTATTTAAACATTTATTTCCTCACATATTGAACATAGTAATATCAAACTTACAGGCTTCATTTGTGTATTAAATTAAATAATGCAAGAAATAAATTAATCACAGTGCTTAATACTTTTGTAAGTATTCAATATTTTATCAATTTTTGTTATTATATTGTATCTTCAGTTTTCCAAATGACTGCTATGTAGGAAATTGAAAAAAAAAGAAATTTTAATTTATAATGATTAATGAAAATAAATTTTTCCTTTCTTATATGAAGATCCAAAGGCATTTATCGGAAGCAAATATGCTAAGCCAATTCAAGTTGTCAACAGTTTCCAGGTGAAAGCTTTCCCTCCCCAACAAAGATGATCTTAGCTTTTCCCTATCAGTTTCTTCTTTACTGTTCGCTAAAAGAAAGCTCTGTCACTTTTAGACTTTGAACTTTTAGAATGTAGAATATGGAAAAAAAATAGTTGAATGGGAGAAAAGGAAAAAGTGGACAAATATTTTCTGGATTATTGGAGCAAAAAATGTTCATTTTATTAACCACAAATTTAGAGAAAGATTTAACTGGCTTTAATTTGTGATTCTACATCAAGAAAAACCTCATTGTATAAATAGAATGAGTTGGAGCAAGATAGAACAGTTAATTTTTGTAAGGTGGGAATAAGAAAACTGAACAAGAAAAAAAAAGCACATTGGTAAACATCAGGTTACTGCAGGAGACTTTTCTTATAAAAGTTAAAGTGGAGAGTTGGGGGAGGACTTCTTACTATGCTGACTTAGGTAGAATGGGCTTTTTCTCATTGGCTGCTGTGAATCCTCTGTTTTCAAGTAAAATTGCTTTAAATTTTGAGTTTTATTAAATGGCATTTAGCATAAATGACTCCATTTTGATTTGTTCAGTTCTAACAGGGCCTAGTGTAAGAGGCATCCACAACAATACACTCTCATAAACATTTGTAACAGAGTGAAAAAGAGAAAAGGGAAATGTTAGTCAGTTTTACAACTCTGTTACGAATATACCAGGCAAAAACAACTTAGAGGAGGAAAAGTTTATTTTGGCTCACAGTTTCAGAGGTTAAGTCAGCTGACTCCATTGCTCTAGATCCAATGTGAGGCAGAACATCATGGCAAAAGGGCATGGCAACAGAGCGCTGATCTGCTCTTTTTTTTTTTTTAAATTTATTTTTATTGTAAACAAATGGGGTACATCTTGTTTCTCTGTACATGAAGTAGAGGCAGACCATTTGTGTAATCATACATTTACATAGGGTAATGGTGTTTGATTCATTCTGTTGTTTTTCCTTCCCCCCCACCCCTCCCACCCTTCTTTTCCCTCTATACAGTCCCTCCTTCCTCCATTCTTGCCCCCCTCCCACCCCCCATTATGTGTCATCATCCACTTATCAGTGAGATCATTCGTCCTTTGGATTTTTGAGATTGGCTTATCTCACTTAACATGATATTCTCCAATTTCATCCATTTGCCTGCAAATGCCATAATTTTATTATTCTTTATGGCTGAGTAATATTCCATTATATATATATATGTGTATATATATATATATATATATATATATATATATATATATAAACACACTACAGTTTAAGTCCTTTGGGTGTAGGCCAAGGAGTGGGATAGCTGGGTCAAATGGTGGGTCCATTCCAAGCTTTCTGAGGAATCTCCACACTAGTTTCTAGAGTGGCTGCACTAATTTGCAACCCCACCAGCAATGTATGAGTGTACCTTTTCCCCCACATCCTCACCAAAACCTATTGTTGCTTGTATTCTTGATAATCACCATTCTAATTGGGGTGAGATGGAAACTTAGTGTAGTTTTGATTTGCATTTCTCTTATTACTAAAGATGTTGAACATTTTTTCATATATCTGTGATTGCTTGTAGATCTTCTTCTGTGAAATGTCTGTTCATTTCCTAAGCCCATTTGTTGATTGGGTTATTTGTATCCTTGGTGTAGAGTTTTTTGAGTTCTTTATATATTCTGGAAATTAGTGCTCTATCTGAAGTATGAGTGGCAAAGATTTTCTCCCACTCTGTAGGCTCTCTCTTCACATTGCCAATACTTTCCTTTGCTGAGAGAAAGCTTTTTAGTTTGAATCTATCCCAGTTACTGATTCTTGCTTTTATTTCTTGTGCTATGGGAGTCCTGTTAAAGAAGTCCAATCCTAAGCCGAAATGTTGAAGATTTGGACCTACTTTTTCTTCTATAAGATGTAGAGTCTCAGGTCTGATTCCAAGGTCCTTGATTCATTTCCAGTTGAATTTTGTGCAGGGTGAGAGATAGGGGTTTAATTTCATTCAGCTGCATATGGATTCCCAGTTTTCCCAGCACCATTTGTTGAAGAGGCTATCTTTTCTCCATTGCATGTTTTTGGCACCTTTGTCTAGTATGAGAAAATTGTATTTATTTGGGTTTGTGTTCATGTCCTTTATTCTGTACCATTGATCTACCTGTCTATTTTGGTGCCAATACCATGCAAATTTTGTTACTATTGCTTTGTAGTAGAGTTGAAGATCTGGTATTGCAATACTCTCTGTTTCATTCTTCCTGCTAAGGATTTCTTTAGCTATTCTGGGTTTCTTATTCTTCCAGATGAATTTCATGATTGCTTGCTCTATTTCTGTAAGGTATGTCATTGGGATTTTAATTGGAATTGCATTGAATCTGTATATCACTTTTGGTAGTATGGCCATTTTGACAATATTAGTTCTGCCTATTCAAGAACATGGGAAATCTTTCCATCTTCTAAGGTTTTCTTTAATCTGTTTCTTTAGTGTTCTGTAGTTCTCATTGTAGTGGTCTTTCACCTCTTTTGTTAGATTGATTCCCAAGTATTTTATTTTTTTCAAGTCTATTGTGAATGGCCTCTCTTTCTGAGGATTCATCACTTATGTATAAAAATGCATTAGATTTATGAGCTTTGCTCTTATATCCTGCTACTTTACTGAATTCACTTACGAGTTCTAAAAGTTTTTTAGTGGAGTTTCCCGGTTCCTCTAAATATACAATCATGTCATCATCAAATAGGGATAGTTTGAGTTCTTCTTTTCCTATTTATATCCCTTTAATTTCATTGGTCTGTCTTAATGCTCTGGCTAGAGTTTCAAGGATGATGTTGAAAAGAAGTGGTGAGAGAGGGCATCCCTGCCTTGTTCCAGTTTTTAGGGGGAATGCTTTCAGTTTTTCACCATTTAGAATGATATTAGCCATGGGCTTAGCATAGGCCTTTACAATGTTAAGGAATGTTCCCACTACCCCAATTTTTTCTAGTGTTTTGAGCGTGAAGGGGTGCTATATTTTATCAAATGCTTTTTCTGCATCTATCAAAATAATCATGTGATTTTTGACTTTAAGTCTGTTGATAGGTAAATTACTGTTATTGATTTCCAGATGTTGAACCAACCTTGCATCCCTGGGATAAAACCCACTTGATTGTGGTGCACTATCTTTTTAATATATTTTTGTATGCGATTGCTAAGATTTTGTTGAGAATTTTTGCATCAATGTTCATTAAGGATATTGGTCTGAAATTTTCTTTCCTTGATGTGTCTCTGTCTGGTTTAGGTATCAGGGTGATATTGGCTTCATAGAATGAGTTTGGGAGGGTTCCCTCCTCTTCTATTTTATGGAATACTTTGAGAAGTATTGGAATGAGCTCTTCTTTAAAGGTTTTGTAGAACTCGGTTGAGAACCCATCTGGTCCCAGACTTTTCTTTGTTGGTAGGTTTTTGATGACTTCTTCTATTTCATTACTTGAAATTGACCTATTTAAATTGTGTGTGTCCTTCTGGTTCAGTTTAGATAATTCATATGTATCTAGAAACCTGTTGATGTCTTCGAGATTTTCTATTTTGTTGGAGTATAGATTTTCAAAATCGCTTCCAATTATGTTTTGTATTTCAATCGTGTCTGTTGTGATATTTCCTTGTTCATTCCAAATTTTATTAATTCGCGTTTTCTCTCTCCTTCTCTTTGTTAGTGTGGCTAAGGGTTTGTCAATTTTGTTTATTTTTTCAAACAACCAACTTTTTATTTTGTCAATTTTTTTGGGTTGTTTCTTTTTTTTCAATTTCATTGATTTCAGCTCTGATTTTAACTATTTACTGTCTTCTAATACTTTTGGTGTTGCTCTGTTCTTCTTTTTCTATTTGTTGATTTTTTTTCTTCTTTTATTGAACACGCTCCATGAAATAAATTTTCCTTTAAGAACTGATTTCACAGTGTCCCAGAGAATTTGATATGATGTATCTTTGTTATTGTTTACCGCTAAGAATTTTTATATTTTTCCCCTGATATCTTCTGTTCCCATTCATCATTCAATAGTGTATTATTTAGTCTTCAGGAGTTGTAGTATTTTCTGTTTTTTATTCTGTCAATTATTTCTAATTTCAATTCATTATGATCTGATAGAATACAAGGTAGTATCTCTATCTTTTTGTAGTTGCTAACAGTAGCTTTGTGGCATAAAATATGGTCTATTTTAGAGAAGGTTCCATGTGCTACTGAGAAGAAAGTGTATTCACTCTTTGTTGGATAGTATATTCTATAAATGTCTGTTAAGTCTAAATTGTTCATTGTGTTATTGTGATCTATGGTTTCTTTGTTCAATTTTTGTTTGGAAGATCTGTCCAGTGGTGAGAGAGGTGTGTTAAAGTCACCTCGTATTGTTGTGTTGTGGTATATTTGATTTCTGGAATTGAGAAGGATTTGTTTGATGTACATGAGTGAGGCACTGTTTGGGGCATGGATATTTATGATTGTTGTTTTGCGGATTTATGCTTCCCTTAAGCAGTATGAAATGTCCTTCTTTATCCCTTCTGACTAACTTTGGCTTGAAGAACACATTATCTGATATAAGGATGGATACTCCAGCTTTTTTGCTGTGTCCATGTGCATGGTATGTTTTTTCCCATCCTTTCACCTTTAGTCTGTGGGTATCTCTTTCTATGAGGTAAGTCTCTTGCAGGCAGCATATTGTTGGATTTTTCTTTTTAATCCTATCTGCCAGTCTATGTCTTTTGATTGATGAGTTTAGGCCATTAACATTCAGGGTAATTATTGAGATATGATTTGTATTCCTGGTCATTTGTTTTTTGGCATGACTTGGTTTCTCCTTTATTTGGCTATTCCTTTAGGATAGTTCCTCCCTTTGCTGATTTGCATCATTGTTTTTCATCTCTTCCTCATGGAATATTTTGCTGAGAATGTTCTGTAATGCCTGTTGGGAGCTATGCCATGCAGACAGCGCCAGGATGGCGCCTGGCAGCCAGCCAGAGGTTGCTTTGATCACATTGGCAGTGAGGAGGTTGATTAACATAAGCACACCCAGGTGATTTGTCATTGGCCATATCCAATTAAGTCCACGCACACAACGCGTGCACAGGTGTTCCCGAGTGCTCCTGATCGTGCCTGCTCATTTTGACCTTTACCATGATTGGGCAGCTAGCTCCTCGCCTAATCTTTGCATAATTAGCGTCAGCCCTACCCTTCACCTCCTGGAAGGGATATAAGCCGGCTCTCCTCGAGCGCCGGGGTTCGAAGTTCCAGGCCCCAGGTTCCACGTTCAAGGCCCCAGGTTGGAGGTTGGAGGTTCCAGTTCGAGGTTCTAGTCCCTGGGTTTCCTGAATCTACAATAAACCATTCTGAATTATGAAGCCTCCCTCACTATTCATTTGTCTCCCACGCCAAATTGTCTCCGCTGGATGGTGTCAATGCCGGCTTTCTTTTTGTAAATTCTTTTAGCTTTTGTTTATCATGGAAGAATTTTATTTTGTCATCAAATCTGAAGGTAAGTTTTGCTGGGTATAAGATTATTGGTTGGCATCTGTTTTCTTTCAGTGCTTGAAAAATGTTGTTCCAGGTCCTAGCTTTTAGGGTCTGGGTTGAAAAATATGCTGATATCTATATTGGTTACTCCCTGAATGTAATTCGATTCTTTTCTCTTGCAGCCTTTAAAATTCTGTCTTTATTTTGTATGTTAGGTATTTTCATTATAATGTGCCTTGGTGTGAGTCTGTTGTAATTTTTTGTATTTGGAGTCCTAAAAGCCTCTTGAACTTGAACTTGATTTTCCATTTCATTCTTCAGATTTGGGAAATTTTCTGACATTATTTCATTGAATAGATCGTTCATTCTTTTGGTTTGTTTCTCTGTGCCTTTCTCAATCCCAATAATTCTTAAATTTGTCCTTTTCATAATATCCCATAATTCTTGTAGATTCTGTTCATGATTTCTTATCATCTTCTCTGTTTTGTCGACTTTGTTTTCAAGATTAAATATTTTGTCTTCAATGTCTGAGGTTCTGTCTTCCAGGTTTTCTATCCTATTGGTTATGCTTTCTATGGAGTTTTTAATTTGGTTTATTATTTCCTTCATTTCAAGGATTTCTGTTTTTTTTTTTTTTCAGTATTTCTGACTATTGAAATGATCTTTTGCTTCCTGTATTTGCTCTTTTAACTGTTGATTGGTGCAATCATTCAAAGCCTGCACTTGCTCTTTCATCTCATCATTTGCCTCTCTGATCATTTTAATTATGTACATTCTGAACTCCCTTTCTGACATTTCTTCTGCTGTGCTGTCATTGGGTTTTGTTGATATAGCATCTAGGTTTGTTTGGGACATTTTATTCCCTTGTTTTCTCATATTGGTCAGGTATCTACCCCTCTAGTAGTGAAACACTAAGATATTGCAGAGTTCTTCTATTGACTTATAGTGTCCCTGTAGATTTCTAATATCTTACCTCCTAGCCTTCAGTAGCCTGAAGGAACTTGATAATTCAGTGCTCCACAAGAAAGCTGCCCCTCTAGGGGTGGTGGCCTTCAGGTGGAGTATATTTCCTGCTAGTGGGCAGAGGTGCCTACACTTGTTGACTGATGGTCAGCCAAAGAGGAACTAGACTATGGGCTGGGGCATAGTTGGTCTGGGCCTGTGTCTCTGGTTCTTCCGCCCTGGTGGGAAAACCTCGCCCGGCAGGGAAGACTCACCTGGTGGGGAAGTTTCGCTGGGAAGCTCCCCTCTGACAAGTTCCCTTTGGTCCAGAACTACCGCCTGGGTTGGGCAGCCCTCCTCTGCGACATTCCCTGGGGTCCAGAGCTACCTCCTGGACCAAGAAGCCTCCCTCTGCACTAAAGCGTCTCACTGGGCAGCCCCTCCTCTGAGAAACTGCCTGCAGTCCTGGGGACCCTTGCTCTGCTCCTAAGCCTCTCCATGAGTGGCCCTCCTCTACAATGCTCCCGATTGTCCTGGTTCATTGCTCCAGTGGGATGAATCTCACTACGCAACTCTACTTCACAAAGTTCCCTGTATTCCAGGACTACCTCCCAGTCCGGGGAGCCTCACCCTATGGGAGAGACTCACCCAGCAGCTCTGAGTTGGACCTGAGTCTCTCAATACCTCCTCTTCTTAAATCCTGAGTCCTGGAGCAACATGAGATGCAGTCACCCTCTTGTCTGCCATCTTGAGAACCCTCGCTGCTCTGTTCTTACAGCCAGGAATCCAAGAGAGCTTGAGTGCAAGGGGTCGGGGACAACATAATCCCAAGGACACTCCTCTAGTCACCTACTTCCTCCAGCCATGCCCCATCTGCCTATAGTTACCACACATATCCATACAAATTATTAATTATCCATATGAATTATCCATTATCCATACAAATTATTAATCCCTTGAATTGATTAATCCATTGATTAGGTTATAGCTCTCATGTTCTAGTTATTTCACCTCTGAACACTCCTGCATTATCTCACACATAAGTTTTTTAGGGGACACCTCACATCTAAACCATAACAGGGGACTTAAAAATTATTGGTGTGGACTATGTGTTCACTTCAACTTGTTAAGAAATACAGTAAAGGAGATATTATATTGAACATAGATCTTGCTTATGAAAGTATTTATTTTCTAAATAGCTCTGAAATTGGACCACATGAATCATATCCTTAATAGCATTATGCCAAGACAGGCTAGGATCATTAAACAACAGTGCTAAGGTCTGGATGTAGTTTGAGTGTGTCCTCCCAAGGTTCACATGCTGGGAGTTTGGTCCTCAGTATAGTAACGTTGAAGCCATGGAACGTTTAAAAGGTGGGGCCTAATTCTAGTCTCGTGGAGTGAGTAGTTCCTAAAAGAGTGAGTGGTTTTAAATAGAGTAAACCTGTCCCTAAATCTCTGGGGCTCCCTGTTTCATGTTATCTTTCCCTTTCTCATATAATCCCATCATGATGCCATCACCATATTGTGATGTAGTTTGAAGGGCTGGTGCCATGTTCTTGCATCTCCAGAACTGTGAATTAAATAATTCTTTTTCTTTATAAAATATCCAGCCTCAGATATTGTATGATAGTAAGAGAAAATGACTAAGACAAGCAGATATTGAAAGAGAGAGAGACATACAGACACAGAGAGACACACAGAGAGAAACAAAAGTAGAAAGAGAGAGAATGGAGATAAATAAAGAGAGGGAGACTGCAGGCACAGTGCTTATTTAAAAATTCTGACTGAGATAGAGTCCTGCAATATGGGTTTTTTTGTATCCAAATTCAACTAATCAGAGTTCACATTTAAAAAGTCACACTTAAGGCAAGGCAATACCACAGATCAATTTGCTAACCTCGGATATTAAAAGTCTTAAGGAGAAGCTTATTTTAGATTCCATGGATACAAATAACTGGCTTTACTAACTGGACATTTTTAAGCTGGTGGTTTTGGCTCTGTATAGTCACAGCTAGAATCAGGGATCAAAACCAAGTCTTGATTGTGACCGAGTAGATGCTGAGATATTGAATAACTAGCAACATTTTTATCTTGGACAAAGATCACAGATTATGTGCTCCTGAATTTTAAAGTCTGGCTCTGCCATTGGGCTATAATTCTAGTGCTGGTATGGCATACCATTTTGTTCTCACTCCTTTCTGGAAAAAAGAGCAATTTTCATCCAGAAATGTATCTTGTGTCCAGGTACTGATGTCTTATATTTATGGGCAGATGCTGGTTTTATTTATTTATTTTTATTTTTTAGTTTCTAGTCACATCCTCTGAAGCTTATTTATATGGAAGATAGGACTTATAGTAACTGAACATCAGAATCATAACTCTTACACTTGCATAGTAATAGAGCAAAGTGTGGCTGAGTGCCAAGTGTCAGGGCTACAGAAACCAAAGTCAAAACAAGGCATAACTTTTCCAATTAAGTGAATGACAATCTGGTTCAAGAGAACAACAAAGGCAAATCATCATAATCCAAGTCAGAAGTCATCAGAAACTAATCTATGAGTGCAAAGGAGGAAAATAAAGGTCATGAGAAGGGTCATTTAAAAAGTGATGTTTAAGCTGAATCTTCAAGTTAGGTAGCATGCATTTTAAAAAATGTTTTTATCAGTGCATTATAGTTCTACATAATAGTGAGGTTCATTTTGACATAATCACATATAGCTTGCATTTTAATACCATCTATAGCTATTTTCTTATCCTAAAATTATGCATGTGCAAGTTATTGGGCAAACACCAAAACTAGTCTTCTATAATCTATTGCTAAACTGGCATTTTACTCTTTCAGCATTTTTTTCTTTTTATGTATGACTTTTACTTAAGATTTATCTCATAATTTGTATCCTATTATGTTTCTTAAAGAATCTCATAAGCACCGTCCAATATTTAAAATTTTTAAGTTAATATTGCAATGTTTATATAAAATGTATTTTTTTCTTTTTTAGGTGCTGGGGATTGAACCCATGGCCTTAGGCATGCAAGGTAAGCTCTCTACCAAATGAGCTACATCCCCAGACCCCTTTTCATGCTTTTTTAGTTAAACAGGTATGTGAGTATGAAATTGCAGGTGAGAAGCTTTGTTTTAAACCTAATTTCATTCCATCTCTAGGAGCTGTACAGATTACCCAGGTACTTTCATCAAATCTCCTATAACTTTAAGAACCTTGGAGCAATACTGGCTCTGGTGTGGGACTGTGAAGGTCTGTTGAGTGGCCAAAAAAATGTCACAATTTAGAGATGAGTCCACTTCTCTTAAGATTCATGTTTTTCAGAGAATAGATTTGGTATCGGTTTCTCTTTCTGTCCCTTTGGTCCTATTGCAGAAGTGGTCACAGTTTGATATCCATAATCATCACCTAGCTTCTTGCAGTACTGGTTGCCAGGTTTCACACCTGACTATTCTGAATCAGTAGTTCTGGAGTGAGACTGGGATTCAAATGTTATACAAACTTCCCAGATGACTCTTTTGAAAATGTTCCATGGACCAGATTTTGAGACACATTGCCACAGGAAATAGAGCGGCCAGTTGTGACAGAACCAAGAGGCACTCTTATGGTCCCCCAGTCCTAATCTTGGAGAAGAGAGGAAAAGATGCTTTACCTTTTAGTGTCTTCCCCAAAGGTTCTATCCAACATGGTCTCAAGAGAAAGGACTACTTATTTTATGGATTCAGTTTCTCCCCCAAGTTTTATCCTTCACTCTTTGGTAAGGACATGATCTGCCACATGCAGGAAACACCTGGCAGGTTTGCAGTGTAGTGTGTGACCTAGTTTTGTGCTAAGCAGGATTCAGAGACAGCAGTATGGTTTGTGGTTTATGGTTGGTGTCCAGTAATTACAGTTGGTGAGAAGAGTTTCATTTTGTTTTAATTGTTCATTGTGTTTTACAATCACGATCAGATCATTTAACAGCATCATATATTTCTCTAGTATAATTTATGTTCTCCACTTTAACTGTGATTTTAATGGGTTGTTTATAGCCAAAGTGGTAGCTAAGGACAGGCTGTTGATTCACTGTTAATTTATGTCAACTGGGAAGATTACCAAACAAGCATATTTCTTGTTTGTTTTTATGTCACTGTCTGTGAGAAATAGTGCTTCCCCTGCCTTGTTCTCACCTATCCATTGATTGTGTGACTCTTCTAACTAAAATAGCTTTCATTTGGTATACTGGTGACTTGGATACATAATATTTATTACTGCTATAAGTTAAAGTAATAGGACTAAGATAGCAAACTAGAGACCCACTTTTTGCAAAAAGTCAAAACAGATGTGAAATGTCCCAATCTTCTATGTAAGACATAGTTTAATAAATGTTGTGTAGCTAATTAAATCTTAATTAACTTTTTTACCTATTAAGCATCTTAATATTTTTATATTTATATTTTCCCCAAGGTCCTAATGGATTAAATGGAAAAATTAAAAAGGTGTTTACAATTCAAGTTGTAAGTAGTATCGTGGGACTTTGGGATGAAAACTAAGCAGATAAATGGAACCTGGATCCCCTTTCTCTTGAGAGAAATGAAGAAGTAGTACATGACTAATTTTGTTGTAGAATCTGAATTTATTATATGGTTGTGCTGCTAAGTACTTCATACAATGCAAATGTAGCAGTAGACAAGAATTGCTCTTAGCTGTGTATGGTGGTGCACACCTGTAATTCTAGAGACTTGGGAGGCCTGAGGCAGGAGGATGACAAGTTCAAAGCCAGCCTAAGCAATTTGGCAAAGCCCTGAACTATTTAGCTAGACCCTGTCTCAAAACAAGAAATAACAATAGGTTGTGGATGTAGCTTAGTGGTTAAGCACCCCTGGGTTCAATCCCTGGTACACTCCCCCACAAAAAAGAATTGCTCTTTAATCTACAAAATATGCCCTGGTTTTATGTTGGCACTAAAACCAAGCATGTGGCATCACTTTCTGCAGGGGATATAGTCTGGAAAATGCATTTGCAAGTTGAATTTTTGTAAAAGAAGATCATATGTTTAGTTTTCTGGAGGTATTCAATTTTTAAGGGTAATTCTCTAGTAATCTTTTTAAAAGTAAAGTTAGAAATTCTTTCTATAAATTCAAATTTTAATGGAAATAAATATTTTAAAAGAGTATTGTATATCAGGGTCAGGAGATGTAACCTAACCATTGAGAGAACTGCATCTCAATCCTGTCTTTGTTTCATTATTGTGTTGTAGAATTGAGAGAATTATATTATATGATTTCTAAGAACACTGTGACTTCTAAAATTCCAGGATTCAAATGTAAAATTTTTAGTGGCTGGATTTGTTTGAAGTAAAGGATAAAGTCTCAGTAATGGTATAATAGTCTAAAGCAGCACCAGCCAGTGCAGTAGCCACTAGTCATGCATAGCAATTGAGCACTTGAAATATGCATGACTGAAATTGAGATGTGTTGTAAGAGTGAAGTACATACTAGATTTCAAAGATTTGATGCAAACCACTGTGAAATAGCTTATGAATTAATAATTTTTGTATTTCTTATATGTTATAATGATAATATCTTGAGATAGTAGGTTAAATAAAATATACTAAAATTAATTCCTGTGTTTCTTTTATTTTCAATGCAGACATTTTAAATTTAAGTAATTTATATCTAATAATTAGTAGTCATTTAATTGTCTAATAACAGGAAATTTTAATTTCCGTCTATGGCTTATGTTATTTTGGGGGAAGCAGCACACTAAAGGGACAACACATGGAACAAAAGAAACTTCTGGAGGACCAGAGAATTCTCCATATCTGGTGTTTTTCAAGAAAAGCCTTGATGACGTAGAAGAGATTCTCTTCATTTTCTGTTGCTATACCAGAATACCTGAAACTGGGTAACTTGTAAAGCAAAGAGATTTGTTTAGCTCATAGTTTTGAGAACTGAAAACCCAAGATCAGGTGGCCCTATCTTTTCAGCCTCTAGTGAAGGCCTTCTGGCCACATCCCAATATGGCAGATGGCATCATGGTGGGTGGGAATGTGTACAAGAAATTTCATGGTTAGTCAGGGAGCAAGAGATTCAGGGAACAGATTCTACTTTTCTCTCTTTGCAATAATCACCTTTTTCAGAAACTAAACTGGGTCTCCTGAGGACAATATTAATCCCTTCTGAGGGTGTTTCCCCAAATGACCTAATTATCTTTCATTAGTTCTAACCTCTTAAAGGTTCCACCACCTCTCTACATTGCCACACAGAGGACCTAGCCTCCAGCACATGAACCTTTGATGGGAGATATACTAAAACCATATCCAAATCATAACAGAGATTCTTTGAAGATAAGATGAAAATATTATTCCCCAAAGTGTAGTTCACAGTCCTATGAGAGGCACTGTCATAGTCAAGCAAGTTTAGGTAATATGGTACTAAGCCCCTCTTACCAACTCACAACATTCATTAGCCTAGTGAAAACTCAAAGAAGTTTGAAACTTGTTTCACTTGAGTTAATCCAATCCTTTCCAAATTTATTTGAGAAAGAATCCAGTCCTCTCCCATCCTCATCTCACCACCTTTTATTTTTTAATTGTAAAAAAAAAAAAATAGTAGAAGTCTATAGACTAAAGAAAGTCACTTTGACAAATGCTGGTGAATTAGATAATCACTGATGCCCCACTTTTCTATAGGGGCAGTATAGGAACGTATCTGAGGGGTTAGATTTGCTTGCTTTGTGTATGTATGCTTCTATGTTAAAAATTCTCCTATTCTGCATAAAACGTTTTCCTTGATGTTGCTAGGCTATTTGAAATATCACCAGTTAGATGTGTTTATCTTATCATCATCCTCTGTTTTAAATCTCTAACTTGACTTATACTGCTAAGAAGGTTTATAGTTAGGGGTTCAAGAAGGGGCTACCTGAATAGATACAGAAAGACAGGTGGGGGAATGTTGAAAGGATATTTGCCCTTTCTGAAGTATTATGTTTAGTGTATTCCCCAAAGAAACATACAGTTATGTATGGACTCAATAGGCTGGCATGGACTGGCAGGGAAGCTCGGAAATGATTTACAACTTTGTTTTCCAGGGAAACTGCATTCAACATTCCAAAAAACCAATTTAGCAGTGAATGTTAGGAGCATAAATTTTAAGTTGGACACTACTGGTACAAAGAGTGACTCCAAACCTCAGGAAATAGATGCAATCAGCATTCTTTGTTTCAATGAACTATCTTGCTTTGGGTAGTAAGCACTTTACTTCCCCAAACGCAGAGAAGATGGAGAGAATGATAGAACAAAATTTCTATGATAATGTTTATAGGATCTCATAAAGCATACAGGAATATTAAGAAGCCCTCATCAAGAATTTCCCTAGGTTACAGTGAAGTTTTTAACCTTAAATATACTCCTTCACAGATTAAACCAAGTTATTATTATTTTTTTTCCAGTGCTGGGGATTGAACCCAGGGTCTTGTGCTTGTGAGGCAAGCACTCTACCGACTGAGCTATCTCCCCAGCCCCCAAGTTATTTTCTTTTCTCGTAAAACATATATAGAATAAATAGATACATAGACTTGCAAACAGCCCCAATTCAAAAAACTTCCCACACTCATCTGTAGTTTCCTAAGGAAAAAATATAATATTTTTCTTTGATTCATGGGGAATAAAATGACACATTTCATTTGTAATAGGTCTCTATTGACTGGATGTACTTCAACCTGAAGTGAAATAAAAGCAAAGAGAATTTAAATAAAACTGCTATTTTAAAGTAGAATATTGACACTTCATTAGACCAGAAAGATGCAAAATTAAAACCTATGCTTAAGCATTGAACATTTGTTTTAAGTAATTTTCAGGAGGCTTACTCATCCAAATAGTAGGTGTCCTACCAAGAGCCCTCTTCACATTGGAGCTGCCCAGCTCTGTTCAGGGACGGCTACTACCTTTCCAGTTCTACTCATTTTGTGTGTAGATTTACATTTCCACATGCCTAAAAAATCCTTTAACCTTTCTAAGAATACAAATCTGTTGGATTGATAGATCATTTTATCATAAGAAATAGTCATTATTTTGCATTTATTATTGAAAGATAGTTTCATTTGTAATAGCATTCCAAGACTTTTCCCCTATAACTGAAATAAGTTATTACAATGCCTTCTGGTTTGCATAATTTTGGGAGATAAGTCAGCCATAATTCTTATGCTTGTACCACTGAAAGTGATGTGCATGTTTTCCCTCAGGTTGTTTTTAAAACTTTCTGTTTATCACTATCTTTCAGCAATTTGATTTTGATGTACCATATTGTTTTCTTTGATTTTTTTTTTTTTTTTTTTTACTCCCTAGTGATCTTTTGAGTTTCTTGGATTTGAGGGCTTATGATTTGGAATGATTTTCAGTAATTACCTTTCAAAAAAAATTTTTGGTCCTACCATCATACTACTTCTTTTAGTTCAATTATGCATGCATTAGACTGCTTGCTTTTATCCCAGAGATGTCTAATGCTGTGTTCATTTTTGTCTTTTTAAATGTTTTCTGTTTGCTGTTTCATTTGAATAATTTCTATTGCTGTTTCTTCAAGTTGACTCATTATTTTTTCAGGGTATAATCTGATGTTCATCACACTCTGTGTATTATCATTTCAGATAGAAACAATATTTGGAACATATTTTTATCATTCATTATGTCTTTACTATGTTCATGTCTTTCCTTACTTTCTTGAACATACGGAATATATTTGTAATAGCTGTTTTATTTTCCTTCTTTGGTAATGACATCATCTGTCATTCTTAATCTGTTTCTATTGATTGACTTTTATCATACTTACGGGATATATTTTTCTGTTTCTTTGTGTGCATAGTAATTTTTGACTGGATGCCAGCCATCATAATTTTTAATCTTGTTGGGTACAGGATTTATTTTGTATACTTTTATAAATCGTGTTGGATTTTTTTTTCTAGCTTATAATCAAGTTACCTGAATTCAGTTTCATCAATTTCAGGCTTTTAAAAGCTCTGTTAATACTCAACATCTTGATTTAGACTCAAATATTAGTCTAATATTTAGACTTCTACTGTCATGTGTACTACTTGTCCATTACAAGGTCTTTTCGGTGTGGCTGGTGAACTACTCCCAGTCCCATGTATGCTTTCCCTGAAAGTTGACCTATTACTTTTCTGTGTTTCTTATTTCAACCTTGAGTAGTTTCCTCTCATCATGCATTCCTCCATATTCAAAGATTAAAGGAATACTTTTGTAAATCTCTGTGTTGAAATTCCTTCCTTCAGACATTCTATACCACAGATTTTATGACATTGGCCTCCTGAAGTTCTAATCTTTGTCTTTTTAACTCAATGAGACCACCAGGCTCTTTATGAGTATTTCCTCACAGTACTACTTTCTAGAATATGCTGCTTGGCAACTGGTGAAATCATAGGTGTTTTTCTCAGCTCTTTCCCTTCTGTCTGAGAACACAGTACTTTATTGCTTATTATTCAATGTTGGAGAACCATTGTTACATATATTTCATCTGTTTTTTTTTTCTAGTTGTTTGACAGGTAAATCTGGCCCCTATTATACCATTATAATTAGTATGATATACTTTTAACACTGAAAATAAAACCCTATCCCTATTCTTTACTATCAAATCTTGCATCACTGGCATCCATGAAAATGAGGCTCAGTTTCCAAACTACAAGTAGTGTTAAACTCTTTGTGACCTTTCTCTGTGGAGAAGCCTGGGCATGAGAGGGATAGCTAATTTATATTTGTATAATCTCATGTTCTTCTAAAATTACCAGTTGGAACTTATGCCAGTGGTTCTAGGATTTTTAACAGGTCTGGATTTGTATTCATATGTCTAGGGTAGTTGCTGGTTTTAGTGACTGTGTATTTAACTTCCTTAGTTTTTTTTACTTGAAGATGACACATAAGTATTTTACTGTCTCCCTAGGAGCTTGCTTTTAATAGGAGCTGAGTGAGCTATATTTCCAGCACACATATGAGAGAATGGAAGAGATTATGAACACAGAAGGTGACAAATTTCCAAAATAATTTTCAGTTTCCTTTCCCTTTGCATTGTCTAAATGGACATTATTAAAAATGAATCACAGTCGAGTTTTCTAATTTGGTCCTTTAATAGGTCATTGCTTACAAGAATATGAATTTTTGATATTTTATTCTTATTTCCTATTCTTTTACTCCTTTTCTTTCTCTTCTCCCCTTCTGATATCCTCTCCTTCCCCCCCTAAAAATTAAATATGTGGCCATCTAAATTCCTCTAAATTCCCACATTCACCATCACCTTTCATGTCTCCATTTCATACCCACAATATTTTTTTGCCTACAAAATTTTCACCATTTTCTTTCTTAAATTGTTCACTTATGTTCTTTAAAGTTCAGGTCTGACACCATCTAATGGACTAACTAACTTGTATTGAGTCATGTATGTGACATATATATTCCTATAACCTCATCCCTAGAACTCAAGGGTAAGAACTGGATAGTGGATAGTACTGTGGGCTATAGAGTCTGAGTCTTTGATCCTTTAAGTTCAAATCCTGGTTCTAACCACCAAATGCTGTGTACATTACTTTTTTCTCTTAAGACTATCATTAACTCTACAATTGTAATATTGTAGTACTCTCTCATAGAGTTATTGTGATGATTTGGAGAGATAATATAAAACATGCCTAAAATAACACTTACGCACTCTAAAAGTAGGAGTTATAATTATCAACAGGAATTAATTTTAAAAGTAAGGTTCACTGATTTTTCAACTCTGTAATTCAATTACTCTCTCAAGTGTCTCTGAAAGTTAAAACGTATTTCATGTTATTATTATAAGAAAAACTACCCAAATTTGAAAATTATGCTTTTTATTGTAGTCACATAAAATAAAGTCAGTTATACCAAGTTGTCCAAATACATGGTGAACTAAAGCTTCCAACACTTACAAATTTTATACATATATCTATGCATTTACAAATACATACATATGTAAAAGATATATATTTTCTTCTAAAATAAAGTGCCCAAATCTTAATATATGGGGGCATAAGAGGGAGAAAAGAGTTATAAAGCCTTGTTAATTATAGACTGTACTTTTACAATATAAGAATCTGTTTTATGCACATTTATTCAGGTATAATGGACTTAAATCATTCATTCTTTTCTGAATCTAAGTGAATTAATTTACCCAAAATGTTAAAGGAGTCATGCAGCCATCTTAATGAAACAGAGGCTTCTTTTTCTGATGTGCCTGGCTAGCACAGAGCCTTGGTTTCCCTACAGAGGGGTGGTTAATCTCTATTCCTAATTACCCTGTTGTTTGTATTGTCTTTCTGCTAAGGTGATAAACAGAGTGAGAAACAAATCAGGCATCTTTAAGTTTATCTCCTCTACATGCATGCCATGAAGTTAGAGTTTGGTGAAAAGATTGCTAATGTTTTACATCACCTTGGGCCTGGAGGAAAAGCCCTCGCAAGATGTGAATTGTGGGTCCTGCTGCCTCTGTTATTACAGATGTGTGTAAGCCAAGCAAGAAGAATCAAGGCATAATGGTCAATATGTCATTGAGAGAATCAACTCATGAATCAATCAAATTGAAATGAACTCTCTATTGCAGTGAAAAACCTTAGTGAATTCATGTTCAAGATAAGAACAAAATGAAGGGTTAAATAAAACTCGATGATTTAAGATAATTCAGAAAATCCTCACTTCAAAAAGGAACTGGAGTTCTAATCCTTGCTGCGACAGCTCAGTCATCCTTTTGGTGTTTTTACTGTGTTTTCTGCTATCTTAGACATTTATGATGATCTTTTGTAGTTTTTGACAATAAATGGAATTTAAGAATGACTCTAAAAAGACTTTAACTTATTTAAGTAATGTGGAGAAGCCTAAAAATAGCTGAATATGAGTCCAGCCATTTCTGAATTTCTGGTAGCTATATTTTCAAGCTATAGTGGAGTGGATCCTATGCAAGCTGGAAAGGGAAAAATTGTCAGCATCTAAACTGCACAAGACACTCTAAAACTCCTAACATATGGAAGGTGGAGAACAAAGAAGCCCAGACAATTCCCATAGTCAAAACAAGGAGTGGAATATTTTGTTTCATTTTCGGAAGGAAAAAAGAAGGGCAAAAGAGTGTTTCCAATTACCTGACCCACCTCTGCAGGGCCTCTGCAAGACCAGAGTGGCCTAACTACTGATTTTGGTGAGCATCTTGTTGATGGCCTGCTTGACATGTGTGGTGGAGCTGCGTCTTCTCGTCTTGCCCTGCACCATCCTCCGGCGACGCACCTCTCGACATAACTCGTAGAAGATCTCTGTGATGTTCCCTTCTCCAGTGCAGGCAGAACACTCATAGAAAGCACATGCCAATTCTGTGGCCAGCTTCTCCCCTTCTTCTGTACTCACTTGTCGGGAATGGTCCAAATCAGCTTTGTTTCCAACCAAGATTAATGTCACGTTCTTGGGCTTTTTGATCTCATCTAGAATGTTCTTCAGTGGCAGCACTTCCTCAAAACTTCCTCGGTCAGTAATGTCATAGACCAGCACAAAGCCTTCTCCCCACCGCATGTGCCCTTCCCTCTGAATGGTGTCTTCCTATAGGTAAAGAAGAACAGCAGCTGGGAAACCTGGAGGTAATCACAATGTATAGACACTGCTAATGCTGGTAATAACCCTCAATTAGTATTCTTCATATCCACTTTTGTTAAATGTCCTGGCTGTCTGCCTTTGCAAGTTTACTTTCTCAATCAGTTGGGAATAGGAACATTACTTCCTCATATCAAGATACTTCAGGAACTGAAAAGTTTCGTAGACTAAATGTCTACTTTTAATGTTTCTTGCTATATCATTACTTTTGAAATCACAACTATTAATAAATTACAGCCTGGTTGAGCATATCACTGTTGAGATTTTTCATCATGATTGAAAATTAATGAATTAATAAGTGGTTCTTATCCCAATATTTAGGTAGCAGAATTAGAGTCAAAATTTAGCAAGATGTCCCTTCCCCATTTCTTGTTTTCTTTGTGTATTTTAATCTCCTTTCTCACTGGAGACAATTAGCCTCTAGGGAAAAAAAAAAAAAGAAGGGACAGGCTTTTTGGGGTCCAACTGCAAGGTGGGCTTTTCTTTTTTTTCCCCCTATGCTAATACACCAAAGATGTCATCTTGTACCAATAATGATGGAAAGTTATTTGATGTGATTTCTTTTTTTTTTTTTTTTTTTCTTTTGTGAGGTACTGGGGATTGAACCCAGGGCCTTGTGTTTGGGAGGCAGTCACTCTGCCAACTGAGCTATATCCCCAGCCCTGATGTGATTCTTAAAGAGAGTGACCACTCCTTCATGGGATGATTGAGAAAGCATTGCCTTTAGAGGTTCAAGTGGCTTCTGGAGGCTGCACCCTTCCTCAGTTGGCTCTGGGTGTGAAGGTCAGAGCATAAGAAGGTGGTGATGAGAAGCGAATATGTAAAATTCATTTCAAGAACATTTCAAGGATTAAACTCTTTAATTCAAGTCTTGATGGTGCCATAGATTATTGACAAAGGACCATGGAAAACTTCAGTTTCTCAACTCATCCCACTAGTCACTTCTATATTTAAAACTAAACCTATCTATGAATCCTTTCATAATTTTAGATTTGACTAACCTCAAAGCAGATTTATAAAGAATATGTTACAGGAGAGAATCCCAAAATAAAGCATTTTGAAACAAACAAATTTATGTATGGCCACAGAAGTCAATATGTACTATGTCTTTCTCTTAAAGGGTTACCTTGCACATTAACATATTAAAGCCTCTGCAAGCTATCAGAAAAGGCACTTACTTAAGTTTATTTAAGCATTTCAAAACACATTTGACCATGAAAACTTACGAATACCTTGCTAAGCCACAAAACAGGTGGGAGATTCCAATCTGGACAATATATAAATATTATAGTATTTTCAAAACTTCCTCGAAGCACAAGGAAGTAAAATAAACATTATACACAGGCTGTTACAAATGTGTTACTGTATAAAATTGAAGAACGAAGATTTTAGATATGCAAAAATTAGTTGAATGAAAGTGCCTCAATTTTTGCACATATTATGCTTGTCTCTTTTTTATTTGATGCAGAAAATATTTTAGTTGAATTTCTATTCACCTGACCAGCAGTATCAAGAATCTCCATGGAAACAACTTCGTCATCAATGGTTGCTTGGTGTCGGTAGGTTGATTCTGAGGGAATGAGCAAATAAAGAAGACAAACAGTTAAATGAATGTAAGATTTAATTTGATCCTTAAAATGAGAAATCAGGCATGGAGCAGCACAGGAGACTATGCAGTCTAGGAAAGCAAAGATGAATGTGCAAGAATGTAACATCTTTGTACTCCCAGAGCTCCAGGCAGAAGTTCTAATAAGGAGCCATCACCTTTCATGGCAGAGAGTGGGGTAGCTCTCTTTGTTTCCTTGATACTCTGTCTGTTCCTCTTAAGGTTCCATTTTATTCCCCTTTGAGGTCAGTTCTCTCATGCTCTTTTCTATCTCAATAAAATGAGACCTCTACCTTCTACAATGACAGGGAGGTTTTCCACAAAATGGGTAATGATACCCCTAAATGTCCAGTTTCTGTAAAGCTCTGTTAATTTATTTTCCTAACAAGGTTACATACAAATAGAAACTAATATTTTCTTTCTAAACCTCAACCCAATAGACATTAGAGGGAGGTGGATAGATCTTACCAAATGATGTAAAACTGTGGGAAATACTTGGGACAGTAATAGGTAGTTGGGATCCAATGTTTGATGGTTGGCAAGAAACAACAACGCAAATTAGAAGAGGGCTGGGAAGCATGGAAGGGAGAAGGAATAATGCAGATTTCTCTCATTTGTGTTCCCTCTTCAAAGCAGAATACAGTAGCTGCTCAGTACCAGCTGGAGGTTGGTGAGACAAGAGTTGAGGGGTCTCCAAGCTGTGAGGGGGTGAGAGAGGTTAGCAGATGCAAGAAGACTAAGTAACGTTGAATGTGGTCCTCATCGTCACATAAGTGGAAACCAGAGGTAAAAACCAAGTTCTCTATATGAAAACTAGAACAACTGAAATAAATGATTCAATAAATGATTGGCAGCTGATGAAGATCAGGTCTAGGAATTCTCCCAGAAGGCCTCAGGAAGTGATAATAAGAAAACTGGAAGCTAAAAACTTAGTAAGTATGGACAATAGAATTAGAAGTGTCATTCTTTATAAGAACCTCAAAGAGAGAACAAAATACATAGAGATGTGGAAATATTCAAAGTTGTAATGACTAAGAATTTCCCTGGATGAGAGTCATTGAAACACTTTAGATCAAAATGACTAACAACAGAATATGTGAGAAAAAAGTTTCCAATCTAAATCCATTTCCGTGAAATGTAAAGTTAGAAATGGAAAAGAAAAATCTAAAGCAATTTAGGGAATAAAAGCTCATCACCTACAAAAGGATATGACTCAAATTTGACATTGGACATTTTAGCAGTGACACTGGATTCATGACATTTGTGACATAAAAGAAAATGACAAAACTGTACCAAAGGCAGTCCACAGTTACAAGTCTACATGATTCTAATATATCATATCAGGATGGAGGTGAAGAGACCTGAGAGGCAGGTTTGAGTAAACTAACATACTTATTTCAGAAGATAATAAAATAAAGGATAGAAAAAGTGAACTGAATACTCAACTCAATAAAGTAAAAGAGGAAAAAGAGAATAAATTTTAAAATATACAAGGAAAGAAATAAAAGACAAAATATCATGAGAGAAAAAGTATAACTATCCAATACCTTTTATGAGAAATTATTCTGACCCCGCTAGCTAATAGTACAAAAGTAACAAGAAAAAAACAAAAGAATAAGAAAATAGTAGACTCATTCTATATATGAACATAGATTCAAAAATTACAAATATTATCCAATTGAGTTCAACAGATTAAGTATATTATGATAAGATAGTATTTATTTCAGGAATGCAAATAGTGTTTAAATATTATCAATATAATTAAATAAATTAAGAAACTAAAGGAAACCAATCACATGATTGACTCTCTCAAGAAGAAAATACTTTTCCCCCTTTATCCCATTATCTATTTAGCATTTTAAAAAATATTCAGAAAACTAAGAATAAAAGGAATTCCTTGACATGAAAAATGTATATAAAAGCCCACAGCATACATAAAATAAATGGACTAAGTATACAGATTGTTTTCAAACTCTTAACCAGAAAAAGCATGTGCTATACAAAAATATAATCCAACATGAATTATTAACACTGGATAAATACAACAAGATAGGAAAAAATAAGTAAGAGACATAAGTGTAATGGGGGTGCTCACTTTACGCTTTGAGTACAAACCTTGCTCCTTGACAATGACTGTCTTATTTTAAACCTGACATGATTATTTCTTCTTTTCTTCCTCCTCTCTTTATCCCGCCCTAGCAGTGGAGGGAAAAGACTAACACTTTTCCTGTCCCAGACTAAGCTGGCATGTCCTTCACTGCCTG
Source organism: Sciurus vulgaris (assembly GCF_902686455.1). NCBI lineage: Eukaryota > Metazoa > Chordata > Mammalia > Rodentia > Sciuridae > Sciurus > Sciurus vulgaris. The sequence goes on from NC_136465.1 coordinate 83,949,271, forward strand.
GAAGAATGTCACTGCCCACAAGAATAAACAAACTCCAAACCTGGGAACTGGAGCAATGGCTCTCTCAAGGACAGCTGGCTGATTCATTTTACCTACTCATAATATTTAGATCCCAGCCCTTTTATTCCTCTGTTAAAATCCCTGTGGTCCTTCTGGCAGGGAGAATCACAGCCTCTGGGACAGGAGTCCTCTGCTTCTCCTTTGCTAGCAAATCAACAAAACTTTCTCCTTTATATCAAAACTTGTCCTCATTTTTGGATTGGCAGTGGAGACAAGGACTGAGCTTTCAGTATCCTAAGGATGGGAAAAGAATTTAAAGATTATCAAGATTACAAATTTGAGGACAGTAAAGAATGAATCACTAAAATTCTTCCATATCAGCAAAAGTCACATAGGAAATATAAAGAACAACAAGCAACCATTCCCAAGAGCAATAAAATAAAAAATAATATCTAAGAAATAATAAAGAATGAACACAATTAGAAAAACTCAGAATTTTATGAAAAGACCCAAAAGATACTGGAATAAACAGGAAAATTGCCAAGAAAAATGGATGAACAACAATTTTTAAAAGATGTTAAATTTTCCCCAAAGTAACCTCAAATTTAACGCAATTCAAACTGAAAGTCCAGTCAGACTTTTTGAGAAACTAAATAAAAGCTTATCTAAAGGACATAATACAAAGTAAATAACACTACCCAAAACAGTGTGGTACTGTCAGATGTGCAAACTCACAAGGCCTTAAATAGATGCTTGTTTACATAGGAATTTAGTATGTGACTGAGGTGGCACCACAAACCACATGGGGAGAAGAATAGATTGTACCATAGATGACAACGGGAACAACCAATGAAGAATAGGTCACTCCACGGACCGCCCTGGAGAATACACTAAAAGTAAATCCAGATGGAGTAAAGATTTAAATCAACTGGATTTGAAAAGTAAACTTAAAACAATGACAAGTTAAAAGTATAAAAGCTCATACACACAAAATGATCTAAAAATAAATGAGTTGACTATATTAAATTTTTTATGTCATATGAAATAAAGTAAAAGCTGGAGAAAGTATTTGCAACATCAAAACCCAAAATTGACAAATATCTAAACTATAGAGGAGCTTTTAGGAATTAAAAATAAAAAAGATGGATGAGCAGAAAATCAATATAGGCAAAATATATGAAGAGGAAGTTTGCAGAGGAGAAAGACCAAATACATAAATGTATATAAAATGATGCTTTACGTGGTTATGTACCAGAGGGAAGCTTATAAAATTATTTTACAACCATAAGATTGGCCAAATTAGAAAGTTAGATAACGAAATGGTTGATTGAATTCTAGAGAGTTTCCATGTATCAGCAATGGGAGTATAGACTGGGGTAGCATTTTGGAGGGTAACTTTTAACAGTGTTAAACGCCCTAAGATCCAGCAACTTGCTCTTAGGCATGTGCCCCAGGGAAGTTAAAAAAATAAAACAAAACGAAACAAAAACCTGGTCCAGGTTCTTACAGCAGTGTTTCTCAAAGTGTACTGTCTGGACCAGCAAAATCAGCATCACTTAGGAATGTGTTAGAAATGCAAATTCTCAGGTTCCACAACCATACCAGTTGGGAATGGAATCCAGCAATTTGTGTTCTAACATGCCCTCCAGGTGCCTACGATACAAGCTAAAGACTGAGAACCACTGATTTAAGGCAATATTTCCCTAGAGATAGCAGGAGATCACCTTGGAGCCAACTAGGGTGTTTACCATGGACCTTAAAAATTCCACATTCTTGCTTTTATTTCTTGTGCTATGGGAGTCCTGTTAAGGAAGTCTGATCCTAAGCCAACAAGTTGAAGGTTTGGACCTACTTTTTCTTCTATAAGATGCAGGGTCTCTGGTCTGATTCCGAGGTCCTTGATCCATTGTGAGTTGAGTTTTGTGCAGGGTGAGAGATAGGGGTTTAATTTCATTCTGTTGCATATGGTTTTCCAGTTTTCCCAGCACCATTTGTTGAAGAGGCTATCTTTTCTCCATTGCATATTTTTGGCCCCTTTGTCTAGTATGATAAAATTGTATTTATTTGGGTTTGTGTCCATGTCCTCTATTCTGTACCATTGATCTACCTTTCTATTTTGGTGCCAATACCATGCTGTTTTTGTTACTATTGCTTTGTAGTAGAGTTGAAGATCTGGTATTGCGATACCCCCTGCTTCGCTCTTTCTACTGAGGATTGCTTTAGCTATTCTGGGTTTTTTATTCTTCCAGATGAATTTCATAATTGCTTGCTCTATTTCTGTAAGGTACATCATTGGGATTTTAATTGGAATTGCATTGAATCTGTATAGCACTTTAGGTAACAACTGGGATCGATTCAAACTAAAAAGCTTTCTCTCAGCAAAGGAAACTATCAGTAATGTGAAGAGAGAGCCTACAGAGTGGGAGAATATCTTTGCCACTCATACTTCAGATAGAGCGCTAATTTCCAGAATCTCTAAAGAACTCAAAAAAACTCTACACCAAGAATACAAATAATCCAATGAACAAATGGGCTAAGGAAATGAACAGACACTTCACAGAAGAAGATGTACAAGCAATCAACAAACATATGGAAAAATGCTCAACATCTCTAGTAATAAGAGAAATGCAAATCAAAACTACCCTAAGATTTCATCTCACCCCAATTAGAATGGCAATTATCAAGAACACAAGCAACAATAGGTGTTGGTGAGGATGTGGGGAAAAAGGTACACTCATACATTGCTGGTGGGGTTGCAAATTAGTGCAGCCACTCTAGAAAGCAGTATGGAGATTCCTCAGAAAGCTTGGAATGGAACCACCATTTGACCCAGCTATCCCACTCCTTGGCCTATACCCAAAGGACTTAAAATCAGCATAGTACAGAGATACAGCCATGTCAATGTTCATAGCTGCTCAATTCACCATAGCCAGATTGTGGAACAAACCTAGATGCCCTTCAGTTGATGAATGGATAAAGAAACTGTGGCATATATATACAATGGAATATTACTCTGCCATGAAGAATGATAAAATTATGGCATTTGCAGGCAAATGGATGAAATTGGAGGATATCATGCTAAGTGAAATAAGCCAATCTCAAAAAACTAAAGGACGAATGATCTCGCTGATAAGCAGATAAGGACATATCATGGGGGATAGGAGGGGTTAGTGTTAGGGTTAGGGTTAGGTTTAGGGTTAGGGATAAGGAGGGTGGTAAGAATCGAGGAAGGAAGGACTGTATAGAGGGAAAAGAGGGGTGGGAGGGGTGGGAGGGGTGGGGGGGAAGGGAAAAAAATAACAGAATGAATCAAACAACGTTGTCCTATGTAAATTTATGATTACACAAATGGTATGCCTTTACTCCATGTACAAATAGAGAAACAACATGTATCCCATTTGTTTAAATAATAAAAAAAATTCCACATTCTGTTATAAAGATTAGAAATAGAGATATACACAATAAAATTTATATAAATTTAAATCAATGGACAAAAATATATTTTTCATATGTATAATAGCACAAATTGGATATTATTTGAACAAATATTGTTCTAAATGATTTATTTATATCAATTTATTTACTTCACAAATATCTCATGAAGTATTACTATTAGCTCCATTTTAGAAGAAACCAAGTCATAACAGTAATAATTTGCTGAAGGTCACAAAGGTGGTAAGTGGTAGCAGGAAGACTGACTTTGGAGCGGCTTTGGAGTGTAATGGAAAAAATACAATTAGTATCAAACACATTAGAATGTACCTATTGAAAAGAAGAGCACATGGGTGTCAGAATAAGGTAAGCAGAGAAAAATAAAACAATCATATAAAGGCTTCACGTATACAATAATTGCAAGGTGCCATGAAAAGAGCAATTTAACTAACATAATTACTTACTTGAATAAACTACCTAAATTACCAGCCAACCACACAGAAGTTTCTGCTTCCATGGGAATAGGCTGTGAACCATTATTATTATTAATTACTATTATTGTTGTTGTTATTTTGGACTTCCATTTCATCCACTATTTTGCAGCCTTTCTTTGCGGTGCTGGGGATTAGAACCCAGGGCCTTGTGCTTGCAAGGCAAGCACTCTACCAACTGAGCTATATCCCCAGCCCTTTTGCAGCCTTTTTTGACTATAATTTTGTTATTTTACCATAAATATAAATTCCTACCCAAAATGCAAACTGCAGAAAGGAAGCTGAGTGAAGTAGTGTTAACTTAGCCTCAACCATAATGTACATGCCATCCATAGTGTGCAGTCATGGTTCAGGCATGTGCCTTGCCAAGGTATTTTCCAAAAGTAGAATTTTAAAATATGATTAAATAGGTACATTTTGCACTATTTTCATTCTCCTAGAACTTGCATTCTGTGCACGGTATGAATGCTGATTCTCGGTTCTAGAACATTCTATCCCTCTATCATGAGAGATTATAGTTTTGTATAATTGAATGCTCTAAAATTCCATTTACAGTAGCTACTTGTCTCTAACTGTTCTCTCAATTTTTCCTTCTTTCATCCTCAGTGCCCCACCTCGGGCCACATCACATATGCCTTTTGGGTTTCTGCTTCTACTGTTTTTTATACTGACTTCCCTTTTCAAAAGACTGGCATCAGCCCTGGAGCCTGGAAAACAGAATTCTGGGCTCTAGTCCATCTTGTTTTATACCAAAAGCTGTCTGAAAGACAGGGCGATTTTTCTCTGTTGCTTCCATGATAAATAGGATATGTATTTCAACCACAGAAGGCTGTGGCAGGGGGGAAATAGGATAGAATGAAAATTGTATGAAGTCGTGTGATTCTTTGGCTGTTACTGAAACGAAAAGGATGAAGTGCAGGAAATGAGGGAATGTCTGACACAAGCTTAGCAGTGGGTGGCAGTGGTGATTTCATCTAGTTTCACACCATTTTAACATATTTTCTTTAAGTGTCTCTCATTAGGAAACCCATTTTTTCTACATGTGAAACTTTGGAAGTATTGCCTACAGAGTCAAAACATTGTACATGTATGTACTAGCTTTTCTGGGATAGTTTTGAAAAAATACATTAAGTTCTTTTTGTAATAAACTCTGATATTCATTTTAAAACACATGAGAAAATGTGTCTGTGTTTGGATGGTGGACAGACTTTAAATTTTCTTCATACTAACGAAAATGATAATTTGAGTCTCTGTTTTTATTTTTATTTTTATTTTTGAAGAGTAAGAGATATTATTGGATAGGAGGCACTTCCAAAATGCATCAAAATGTTGTGGACTATAAAGCAGATATTAGCTTCAAAATAGAATTAGGCATATTAAAAATATATCAATTTCACAGTGTATGTGAGATTTAAAACCTGCATTCAGTCACATTTTTTATAAATAGAGGTATATTTTGTATACTTTGAGAGGAGTTCATGTTCAAAGAGATTTTGAATGTGGTCAATTCTTGTAGTAACTCTTTTTTTTCCTTTGGCAAATTTCAACACATTAGTATAGATACTAAGCAGCACAGTAACAACAGCAGTTAGTGATATTGATTTACGCTGGAATGAAAATTACATTGACTTGAGTTCTACTGCTGGTCTCGCCACAAACTAGCCAAGTAATCTCGGATAAAAATTTACTTCTTTGGACCTGCTTCTTTATTTGTCACATATCTATCTCCAAGTTCCCTGCAGTGCTATATTAAATAGCTCTACGAGTTTGCTGGGCACTTCTGCTTTGGTATCCAGTTGAGAGAATTTGGTTCTGAGAGCATATCTCTCTTTGTATGAATCTTTCCAAGCAGAAGGAACTGTAAGGCAGGAAGAAGAACCACACAGGGAATCCAAGAACCAGTGGGTCTAATCTGTCTGAGTCCCACCCTTACTCCTATCTGAGCTTTTACTATGCAGATACAGACAGCCACCATCCATTCAAACACAACGCTATGTGCCACCATAGATGTGTTTGTACTGAAATGTAGTCTCTCTCCTCTCCAGTGCCTCCCATACACACACACTTGCACACACTCTCACTTGCTCACAGGCACACACACAACTAAACACAATCTAAGCCTCTGTCTGTATCCTCTTCTATGACTAACATTCTTAGAGGGCAACGTGGCTCTGGGAGGTAGGGATTCAGTTCTTAGTTGAGATTATATAATATGGATTCTGTTTGTCTATACCCCGAGTATTGTAGCCACATTAGGGGGTTTTCTTGGTTAGATGGTCCAAGTCCCAAATGTTATGAACTTGAGTGGTGGTTTTTAAATGCTGTTCATAAACGAGGACTGGCCTCTGACAAATATTTTACTGATTTGCTGTGAAATGCAAAAAGAAAAAAAAAAATTAGGAGAAACTAAAATCACTCAATGAAAAGGATCAACTTTTTTTCTTAGACTTTATCCTTCAAAACACTAGTATGTTTAAAAAAGTCCCCCATTTTTATGAAATGGACATTTAATGTGTAGAAATTTAGTTCCCTTCACCCTCTGCCCCTTACATCTCTAGTTGAAATTCTTATTTTAGACCCACTACATAAAAAAATCAAAACGAAAGAAAACAAAACAAACAAAAAACAGTGAACTTGACATTCTAGAATTATTTTGGAACAGTAAATATTTCAGTATTGTTAATATGTAGAAGCGTTCATGACTTCCAACTTCTCATGGAGCAATAATTCTGTTGCAAGTTTTGACGCCTGTCCCATGTTTCTGAAGAAGACACTGATTTCCCAACTATTTTTTCCCAACTATGTTAATTTGCTTTGTAATATATATAAATTCGCTGTTGGTGGTTGTCTTGGACTTTTAAAATAACCATGTATTCAACAAAGGATCTGGTCTTTCCTATAGTAGTGTGAAGTTAAGCCCAGGAAATGCTAATTTCTCTTGAATCAAATGAATTGGAGCCTCCTCTATGCCAGAACATTAGTGGCTTCTAGTGCAAATGCATGCACACCCACACAGATTCAGTCTCCAGAGTGAAAACTAAAGGAAACCATCACCTGGGAGCGAGTCATGAACCCTTTACTCCTGAAGTCGGGGGACAGAGAGCTCTTGTTGCCTAGCAGCCATGTCCTCTCCCAGCAGAGCAGAGCAAGGGCACTCAGAGAAGTCTCGCCATTCTCAGTGATGGAGGCCTGCTCTGCCAGCAACGGATGCAGGCTGGTTCTATTAATAGCAGTTGTTTTTCAGAATGAATAAAACAAAAGGAAAATGGTTCACCTAAGACTAATTAAAAATAATAGCATTAGTTACTGGGACACATTCAAAAAGAGAGAGAGCAAAAAATTATGAGAACATTTTTAGCAAGATTCATCTTTCATTGAGATGTGTGAAATATAACAAATAATTAGTATTTTTCTATTGAACTGTAGATCATTGAGATTCTCAGATAGTCTCTGTAAATTTATATAAATAATGAAAATATAAAAGGACGACAGGTATCTACTTAAGTGAGAGAAACAATAAAAACGGAATAATTTTTTTAAACCAGGTGCACTTTTAGATCCAAATAGATCATATTAAATTTAGTGTGTCTATATTCAAAAATATGTTGAAAAATTTTGATGAACAAAATGTTTAAAAGAAAAATCCTAGGAGAAGAATAAATGCAGAGATATGCTAGTTTAAAAACTTGAATAGCATAAAAATATGAATCTTTCCAAAACAATTTATAGTTTTAGTGCAATTCCAATCAAAATCACATCATATTATGACAATTTTGAAAATTAACCTGAAAAAAATACATTGGAGAGAGTAGCCAAGATAATTTTGTAAAACACAGTAATGAAAGAAGACTTCTTATACTGACTATTAAAATGTTGCATAGAGCATACAATTATCAAGTGTGTGGTATTGGATGTGGTATGAAAAGCTAATCTAAATTTTGTCCTATGGGAAATAATTTAATATACAAAGAGAATACTGAAAGTAACGTGGGGAATTAGGAGTTATTTAACTATAAGAAAATTGCTCAAATATTTGGAAAAAATGTTTGGTCTTCACCCTGTACTTCTCACTCAAATAAGTTCTGAATAGATGTAAAAATTAAATATTAAAGAAATAAACTGCAGAAGCATTCACTATCTCCTGTTCAGTCCTCCTTTATAGCACCATCTGATATATATCTATTTACTTACTGATTCTTTACTAGACTGTTAGCAGAAAAAAAGCAGAGGTTTTTCTCTTGAGTTTTGTTTTTTGGTTTTTAGTTTTTGGTTCTTTTCTTGTCATGAATCTGCAGCATCTGAACATGACTGACACAAAATAGGGAGTTCCTAAATATTTGTCAAATGAATGAATGAAAATAAATAATAAGATACAAGAGAGAAAGAAAGCTCCCCTTTAAACTGAACATATGTAACCTTGGAGTGATAATAAAAACCAAACCAAAACAAGAGCCCAGAAATAGTCTGCCCACACTTCATGCATAAACATTATGGTGACTTTTAAGATCCACAGACCACACATTTTGCATCTTTATTTAAACACATTTTAGTCTGATTCATAGGAGAGGAGAATTGGTGGGGGAGCATAATTTATTCTTACCCTTTCCCCAAATCGGTATTCAGAAATTTGGGGTTAGTTTTTAAGCTGCCTTCAGTGTGCCATTACACCCCACACCAAACTTGCTGTGTCTGTTTTTTCTTTCTCCCATTGGAATGATGCTGTTTTTTGATGGGCCAGCATCATATTGCCACTTACTTGTGTCTTAGGTTTGACCTAGTTTCTTCATTTCCACATTAAAATACTGCAGGGTTCTAAGCACAAACAGCATGAAACACAGCTTGCCTCTTAGAGGGAATCTTTGCATGATATGATATGCACTTCCAAAGCAGCTGCAAGGGGCTTTAAAATGTTGTAATGGAACATGATGAAAGAAAATAAAATTCGACCTACCGAGGGTGGGATCATATTCCCAGATGAACCGTTTGGTCAGAAATCTCACTACAAGAGCTGTGGGAAAAAAAGAGCAGCATGTCAATCAAATATGTGGGTTTGATGGAGTTCTCAGTATTCTAAAGAAAGAGAAAAGATTCATACAACTTTATATGCATTTAATATTTCTGTGGTGTATATAAACCCAATAAATCTATTTATGTTTATTCAAATACTTTTTCAATTTCATATTGAGGCCTGAAACCTGAAGTAACAATGTAATGGGTTTATTATACATTAATCAACAACTTGGATGTCAGTCGTAGGGTTAAAAACAAACAAAAACATCACAATGTGACAATGCTCACATACAAAATTTTCAGCAATACAATGATTTCAGATAAAAAGCATCAGAATCTAGGTGTCCAAAGTTTAAATATTGATAATGCTATCAAAATTATGTCATTTGCAAGAAAATGGATGGAACTGGAGATCATCATGTTAAGGGAAATAAGCCAGACTCAGAAGATAGTGTCATGTGTTTTCTCCCTTATGTGAAAGCTAGAGGAAAAATTAGATAGATAGATAGACAGACAGATAGCTTGATAGACAGACAGACAGATAGTTTGATAGAGATAAAAATAGATCTCTCCAGGCATGGTGGCACATGCGTAGTCCCAGCAGTTTAAGAGACTGAGACAGGAGGATCTGAAGTTCAAGGTCAGCCCCAGCAACATAGTGAGGTCCAAAGCAACTAAGTGAGACCCTGTCTCAAAATAAAAACCAAAAAGACCTCGGGATGCAGCCCAGTGATTAAGTGCCCCTGGGTTCAATCTCCAGTACCGATAAATAAATAAATAAGTGCATAAATAAATTTTATGGACGCAGACAGGAGACCATGAGGGTAGGGGGAAGGTGATGGGGGGAGTATTGGAGAGTGAAGTTGATAAAATTTTATTATATGCATATATAATATGCCAGAATAAAATTTACTCTTCTGTATAGTTAATATGTACCAATAAAAGAAAGATTGACAATCATGAGTTAGAAACATAAGTTTTATTGTAACGGAAAGATCACCAGCTGGTATTGTATATTGTAAGAACATAGATATTCAAAATTAAGAATTTTATTGAAGGTTCATTAAAGCTCCTCCAAAATAACACTGATGAACTGCAGAGCCAGGTCTGGAACTATCCTAAACACTTCACATAAAGGAATGCCTCAATCCTCATTCTACCCCTGAGGCAGGTACTATGCTCCCATTTTTTCAAATAAGGAAACTGAGGCCCTGAGAGGTTAATTCAATTGTACTCATCTAACTAGTTAGTGTCTGAGTCAGGATTTGAATTCAGGAAGTCAGTTTATAATACTTTTAATGTATTCATTGTATTCAACTGATTTTAAATCCTAGGCCATCTGGATCATATTTTGCTGAAATGCGGGTTGGAGAAAAACAAATCTGAGTATATGGACTCTATTGTCCTTAAAAGTTGATGGGACATGCTGGATATTTTCTTGTACTTGTATTATAGTTGATAACACTGGTTGTTAACAGTAAGAAAAATTTCAAAGGGGGTCACCATGGACACTTTGTGAAAATGCACTGAAAACATTGGATTCTTTTTCTGGAAAAGTGTACACACAAAGTTTGGCATGAAATTGCAGCGACTCTCAAGCCCTCTGAAGACCCTAATGGCCTCCCTGAGATTCCACTGACCTCCAAAATAACACTGATGAACTGCAGAGCCAGGTCTGGAACTGTCCTAATTGATTCTAAAGAATCAATGTCTATCATTTTCTAACTTAAAAATATTGGTTATGAGTGCATTTTTATTACTGAAATGCCTTGAATGTAGTAGTCAAAAGATACTCTTGAAGAAATAAAACTAGTTAATTGAAGATTATTGCCATTCTTTGTCTGTTGTCACTTTTAGGAAAAACAGGGATTTTTGCCTGCTACCCTATTGTCTCATGTGGGAGATGACAGTAAAAACTGCAATGAGAACCTTGTCAAACAGACCACAGCCACTAGAGACTGAAAGTAGCAGTGTCCTTTCTAATTACAGAGTGTGAGGCTGGATTTGTGTGAATCTCTGCAGAGACTAAAGTAGCAAGGTCACTGACCTTATAATCCTTCCCACAGTGAGCATATCTGTGGTTTGATCTGCAGTCTTCACAGTCTGTCACTGTCCACTCTCTTGAGACTGGGATTTTAATTTTTTAAAAATTTTTTGCATGTATGAAGTAATAAGTACAGACATATTTTTTCTGTTTTTAGAATTAGTAATGTTAGTAAACATAACTGCCCATGGAATTCAAAGAGTTTCATCTTTTGCTAGAATATGTGATTTTAACTCTGAAGGCTGCAACCTAGAGAAAATAATTGTCATCTTTAAGAAAGGAGATATTGAAATAAACTAATTTTTATATAACTGAAATTGGAAGTTCTCCCATTCCAAAATCATTGAAACTTTAATAATTTCTCAGTCTTTCCAAAATGTATTAGGCACTTGTTTTTCAAAATAAAATATACCGAACATAATTGCATCATTTTTAAATGTCTGGATCTGGTTAAGAATCTTGATTAGTGGCCTGTGTAGTTATACAGCAATACTTTTCTGAAGTGGATGAAGCAAAATAAATCTAGAGTGCTAGGGTTTTCAAGTTTTTAAAACCTTTGAATATGTATATATAAATTTATTCTTCCCTCACTACTACATTTGTCTTCTTTGGCTGCAGTCACTGAAACCACCTCTAATAAATTACCTGTTCCTCTATGTTGTTAGTTTATTGTGTAATAAATTGATAAACCACATTTAACAACTTGTTACAATTTTGTATAACATGGAAGGAAATTAGCTCTGGGGTTAGGTCGGAAAGAACATGACTTCTATGCACCTCAGAGTCGTCATGTTGCTGATAAGTTGTCCCTACTGACTTCTCAGTTGTTGGCTCAGTTTTTGGCTCAGTTTTTATACAATAACCAAATTCCAGAAAGGCAGTTCTGCTGGGCTTAATCCAGGTAGTTCACATAAATATTTTCAAATATTCTTTTTAAGAGAGACACATGTGCATGGTTATTTTAATAACAGAATCATGCATTCAAAAAATCAATCTATTTCAAATGTGTTTTAAAGAGACTGAAAAATTGACATGTTAGCTATGCATTCCTTGAAGATATGTTTTCATTTCTTTCTCATAGATAACTCATGAAAAAGAAAAATGCATTTATTTTTAAATTCTCAATAATATTTCAATTTAAAACTATTAATCTAAAGAATAAAAACAATAATTTTACATCTGTGGACATGATGTCATCTAAAGGTTTTATTATTATTTAAATTGTGTCTGAGGTGCTTAGACATCATTCACCATTTACTGATGTGACTCTCAAACATCACCAGTATTGTTTAGTCCCAAGTTTTATTTTAATTTTATTACAGAACATGGTTTTTATGTGCAATGTATCCTTCTGTGCCTCACTTTCCCTACTACAGTGGCTCTCATTCTGTGGTCTCACGCATTAGCACTCAGTTACTTCTTCAGTGGCTCTGCTTCTCCTGAACCTCACACCCCCTTGGACTACTATTCACAAAGCAGCCAAAGAATCTGTCAAAACATAAATAATCTCATGTCACATCTTCACTCCCAATTCTCCCTCATCGTGTGTCTTTAACCAAATACTGAGTGCCTCCTCCGTGCTGGGTTCTGCTCTGTTTGGAATAATCCAAAGATCCCTGACCTCATGGAGTTTACCTACTACCAGAGAGCTACTGCTACTACTACAGCCATCACCACTGATAATGGCAATAAAACAACTAAGATGCTTATTATTGCTATAATTATGCTTTTTTCTTTTTTATTTCATTTGTTCATATTAGTCATACATAACATTAGGATTCATTTCAACATAAACACATGGAATATAATTTGCGCTAATTCAGTGCTATTTCCCCATATTTTCACCTTCTCCCCCTGTTTCCTTGACTTTACTGATCTTTCTGCTATTTACTTACAGTTTTTTCAAAAATTAGTGTCTTGTGGATATACCTAATGGTAAGGTTCTTTGTAGAATGTTCATATGTGTATATAGAAAACTTAGGTCAGATTCATTGCACTCTTTTTTCCTTATGTCACCCCTCCTCCCTCTCCCTCAACCTGCTTCTGCTACTTTAGTGATCTTTCTCCTATTTTGATGAAATCCCCCATCATTTACTTTTTCTCTCTCTTTTCTCTTTATTTTAGACTAGCCTTCTCATAACAGAGAAAACAATCGACTTTTGATTTTCTGGGTCGGGCTTATTTCACTTAACATGATAGTCTCCAATTCCATTTGAATGATATGGCATAGTTTCTTCTTCTTTATGGCTTGGTAATACTCCATTGAATATATATAATACATTTTCTTTATCCATTCATCTGTTGGAAGGGCATTTATGTTGATTCCATAGCTTGGCAATTGTGAATTACGCTGCTATAAACATTAAGGTGACTGTATCCCTATAGCATGCTGATTTTAGATCTTTTGGATATATACTAAAGAGTGGGATATCTGGGTCATATGGTGGTCACATTCCTAGTTTTTTGAGGAATCTCCACACTGCTTTTCAGAGTGGTTGCACCAATTTGTAGTCCCAACAACAGTGTATGAGTGCACCTTTCTTCCCACATCCTTGCTAACACTTATTATTATTTGAATTCTGATAATTTCCATTCTGACTGGAGTGAGATGAAATTTCAGTGTGGTTTTGATTTGCATTTCCCTGATTGCTAGAGATGTTAAATATTTTTTTTCATACATTTGTAGGTCATTTGTATTTTTTCTTTGTAGGGGTGACGTTTAGTTCTTTTACCCATGTATTAATTAGGTTATTTTCTTGGTGTTAAGTTTTTTGAGTTCTTAATATATTCTGAATATTGGTGCCATATCTGAGGAGCAGGTGGCAATGAATTTCTCCCTTGATTTCTTTAGATTGCACATTCAATCAAGGCATGGACTTTATTGTATTCATCAGTCTTTTAGTGTTTAGAACAGAGTGTGGCACATGGTAGACTAAAAAATACTTATTGAATAGATGAAAAAGATGTATCAGTGCATGTAACAGATTACTCACCTTTAACAGTTAAATAAAGAAGCAGAAGAAAACTTAACACAAAAGAGTTCACATTAGAACCATGACATCTTTCCATCTTTCCATAACTACTTTTTGAAAGGTTTTAAGAATTTATAATTGAAATCCTTTATAGTAGCTATTTAATGACTCTTACACAAATTATATTTAAATTTTTAATTAAAATTATTACTACAAAAATTGGTCTAATTTTCTTTTGAATTTACACCCTCTCTCTCCTGACTGATGAAGTTTTTCTTTTGAGTTAAATGATGATATTGATCATCTTAACTTCCACCACAAGTCTGATAGAAGGTTTTTCTCTCCTGAGTTTTAAGGGACCTGTTTGGTTAGTTACAGTTAATTTCCTATATTCTAAAATTATTTATTTTCTCCCCACTACCTTGAAAACCCATACCTTTCTAGTAAATAAGTTAACATGTCTAATGGCAAGCTTAAGGAAGAATATTTTCCTCCTTTTGTCTAACTTAAGGAAGAATATTTTCCACCTTTTGCCTAATTTATAACCTACTTGGATAACTCTTCATCATGTGTGACTCATTTTTAGAATTACTGGACTATAAATTTCATGATTATTAATGAAAGTTGGTTTCTAGCATAATGGAAAATTCAGCAAATAGAATTTAATCCAAGGAAATATTTTAAAAAGTCAATATAATAAGTCAGGGGGATGATATTGTATTCATAAGTAGAGCTAAAGGGCAAAATAAAATACCCATGCTATTTCGAAAGATTAACAAATTTGCACTGGTTACTCAGAATAATTCCTGATGTGATTATAATGATGAGAGAATCATCACAAGTGCCAACTTTAAAGACCAAAATAATATATTTACATGAAAATTGATTAGATATGCTGTGTAAAATAAATATTTTAGATTAGAAAGAAATGAACTTTTCACAATAAATTTAAACTGACATTGATATTCTTACATTCTAAAAAAAAGTTAAAAGCCATACTCTAGAGAGAGATAGACAGAATTTTCAGATGGTAACTTTTAGGATCCTACTCTAAAAATAATTTTGTTGTGTCATTAGTTTTCACTTATACAGTTCATGAAATAATGTGATTAACAATGTATACATGGCATTTATAAGACACTTAAGGAAACATTTCTGATTAACTATTGCCATATAACAAATCTATCCCCAAACAGTAGAACTCAACAGTAAGTATTCCTTTTAAGGCAGAGAAAAAAATAGTATGCTCTAATGGAACTATGGTCAATGGTTGGTGATATTATCCAGCTTGAAGTGTTTTTAATAGACAGGTCAGATTTTTTAAAAGAGGAAAAGAATTTATGCTTAAATGAGGAGCATTTCAAGAAACATAACTCTTAATCTGGCCATCATTAAGACTTTCTGAATTTTGCCTATAATTCTTACAACACACCCAGTAAAAACCTTTGATTTAATTTAAACTCCAAGACAGTGCTTATCATTTCTTGACTCATATAATAATGAAAAGTTATTATGGACCTATGTTAAGTAATTTATATTCTTTGCATTCTGTAAACTGAGAGACCTTCATTAAAATTAAAAAAAAAAAAAAGTAGTTTTAAGTTGGAAGACCAGGTAGCCTTTTAAAATACTTTTTTAATGGACTTCCACAAAGTTTCCTATGTTTAGGATAATTCTGTCATAGATTTAAATGTTCCATGAAAAATAAGTAAAAAATTTTTGCTATATAAAAAGAAAGCAAACATGGATAATACTAATACAACCATAATCTGTCAGGATTTGGGATAAGTACATTTATCATTTATTTTCTCAATTACTTTTCTCATTTTAATTTGCAACCAAATTTTTCAATGTTTAATAACTAGAAATGCTAAAGCTTTAAAACTGCATGAAGATATTATAAAAAACTTAAACAGTATCCTAAGCGTGAAACTTTTCAGAATCAGGATGAACCCAGGAAAGAGTGTGTTTCCTTCCTTGCCTCTACTTTTTCATTTTATTATAGTACTTACAGTGTAATTGCTTGACTTAAAATACCAACAAAAAAACCCCATAAGGCAATGGTATGTACTACCAAGCCCACACAGGTTGCAAAATCAACACTTACTTGCTTTCAGTTTGAATTTTATGACCTATAGTTAAAATGCCATAATAAATAAAGCAAGCATTAAAAATAATGAAAAAGAGAAAGATGAGAAGGTTTACTATAACTTGGGAATTGTTCACTCACATCACTAAGCACAATATTGTAAAATTTATAATGGGAAAAAGTTTTAAAATAATGCAGTGATGTTACTATCATCCACCTTCATGGACTGTGTGCTCTTAGGTCAGACACTGTGCTAGATATCTGTATATATTTCATTACTCTTCACCCCCTTATAGTAAAGAATATATGAATATGGACCTGGATGACTACCACTGTAGAAACTAAACCTCGAATTATTTACATTTTTTCCTAAAATACAAGCCTACTCTTTCTGGCCTCAAGATCCACAGTCTTTCAGTGCATCCTCTGACTCAGTGCAATCCCCTCTTCTCACAGATGAGGAATTTACTACCAGAGAACTTAGGGGTCTTATTGGTGCTCTATTATCATTAAATCCTTAATGTGAAAAAGTTCACAGTGAATACTACATATGGCTTATTTATAGGTACATTTTTACACACATACATACACATTGTTACATTTTGAAAATAAGACAAATTGTCTTACTCAGCTCTCCTTTTGTGACAAAGAACGAAATCCCTGCTAAAAATAAAGTCCAAATTGTCTTTCAAACAAAAGTGATTTTCCAACATGTGAAAATCAATAGCTTTCCTATATACCAGCAATGAATCTGCTGAGAAAGAGATCAGGAAAACAATTTCATTCAAAATAGCCTCAAAAATAAAATAAAATACCTAGGAATAAATCTTAACCAAGGAGGTGAAAGACCTCTACAATGAAAATTACTGAACACTGAAGAAAGAAATTTCTTCAGAAGATGGAAAAACCTACCCTGGTCATGGATGGGTAGAATTAGTATTGTTAAAATGACCACACTACCAAAAAAAAATACAGATTTGGTGCAATTTCCATCAAAATACTAACGACATTCTTCACAAAACTAGAACTAGACATGCTTCACAGAACTAGAAAAAAAAGTCCTAAAATTTATTTGGAAGAAGAAAAGACTCAGAATAGCCAAAGCAATTCTAAGCCAAAAAAGTCATCCAGGAGGCAACACAATACCTGGCTTCAAATTATACCAAAAAACTATAGTAACATGGTACTGGTATAAAAACAGACACATGGACCAATGGTACAGATAGAAGACACAGAGACAAACTTACACATCTACAATCTTCTGATCCTCTACAGAGGTGCCAAAAACCTTGGAGAAAAGATAATCTTTTTAACAAATGGTGCTGGGAAAACTGGTTATCCTTATGTAGAAGAATGAAATTAGACCCTTATCTCTCACCATGCACAAAAAGAAACTCAAAATGGGTCAAAGACCTCGGAATTAGACCAGAAACTATGCAACTCCTAGAAGAAAATGTAGGGTCAACACTCTAGTACAAGTAATGACTTTCTCATAGGACCCCTAAAGCTCAGGAAATAATGTTAAGAGTTAATAAATGGGATGGCTTCAAATTTAAAAGTTTCTGCACAGCAAAGGAAACAATTAGGAATGTGATGAGAGTACCTACAGAACAGGAGAAAATCTTTGCTAGCTACTCTTCCGATAGAGGATTAATATCTAGAATATAAAAAAACTCAAAAAACTTGATACCAAAAAACCAAACCCAATTAATAGATGGGGAAACAAAATAAATAGTCACTTCTTAAAAGAAGAAATACAAATGGTCAACAGATACATAAAAAAATGTTCAACATTATTAGCAAGTAGGGAAATGCAAATCAAAACTATACCAAGATTTCACATCACACCAGTCAGAATGACAATGATCCAAGAGTACAAATAATAATAAATGCTGGAAAGGATGTGGAGAAAAAGGAATACCTTTACATGTTGGTGGGATTGTAAATTAATACAACCACTCTAGAAATCAGTATGGAGTTTCCTCGAAAGACTAGACAAGGAAGCATTGTATGACCCAGCTACCACTCCTTGGTGTTTATCCTGAAGAAATAAAGTCAGCATGCTATAGCGATATATGCATATCCATATCTACCATATAACCCAACTATCCCACTTCCTGGCATTTATCCTAAAGAATTAAAATCATGCTATGGAGACTCATGCATACCATGTCTATAATAGCATAATTCACAATAGCCAAGTTATGGAACCAGCCTAGGTATCCCCATTGATGGATGAATAGACAAAGAAAATGTGGTCTGTATCCACAATGGAGTTTTAGTCAGTCATAAAGAAAAATGAAATTATGTCATTTTCAGGAAAATGGATGGAACTTGAGAACATTTTGTTAAACAAAATAAGTCAAACTCAGAAGGTTAATGAACATATGTTTTCTCTCATATGTGGAAGCTAGAGAGGGAAAAGAAAAAGAAAGAAGGGAGTGGATCTCATGAAAATCAGAGGGAAATCAGTAGAAGAAAGGGACCAAAAGGTGGGAGGGAGGGAGGCAGGGAGGGGAAAGAGCCAGGGAGTGGTATTGGTGAAATTACATTGTTAAATCATGTATAGTGTGCATGTATAAGTTCCATCAAAGTGTACAATCATAAAAAATGGCAAATCAGGGAAGAAATAACCACTGAACATTGAATTTTATGGGATCTACATAAGTAAAATAATGATAAAAATAAATGTATAGTATAAAAAATGTGATTTTCTAGAGATAAACTTCTGAATATTTACTATTCTCTTTTGCTCACTATTGAGGCAAATTTATGATTTCTAATTTACCATTATTATTATTGATAATAAATTATTAGTAAAATTTAATAAAAAATGTTATTTGAAATACAGTACAGAATCATTATATATTTGGGGTGCACCATAAATCCCTTTGGGCTGATTTTGTTTAACTTGTCTCCAAATAAGCTAATAATTAGTTAGCACATTGGTAGGTAATACAGATGGAACTAAGTCAAGTAAAGGGGAAAATATACTAGAATACAAACAGATTCATAAATGATGTTACTCCTCATCAGATAGTACATCTATCCATAAGCCATGAGGTATCTCCTCCTCTTTAAAGTTTTCCATGGCCTTACCAAGTGATTAATTGCTCCTCTGTGACATGGAATTGTTATTCATTTCATCTCTGTTACAGAAGGCATATATCTATTTTGTAAATATTTTTTTTTATTTTCCTGTACATCTGACCAATTTTGAATGATCTGAGGTCTGAGATTAAATCTAATTTTTATCTCCATCACTGGCATGAGTGCCTGATAAATCATAAAAGCCCAATATATATTTGCAAAATTAATAAGGAAACAATTAAAATGTGAATAAATTATTTGGTTCCAATATTGCTGTTATACTTGGGTCTGTATTCTGGAGTATTTATATTGTTTGAAAACCATGGTCTTTAAAGTGGAACTTCTATTTCTTGAAAATGTTGAAGTGGAACATCAACCATTTCTCAGGTTCGGGGTCTGGTTGAGATACTCATCTGGTCTGCCTGCCTTGTAAACCTGATTGATTAAGAAACTGAGGACCTGCTAGGCCTCTTCTTGCAGGCCAGAGAGGACTCATTACCCTGACCTCACACCACAATCAGTTCTCAATTTCATTCCAAGCCCTTAGGTAGACAAAAGTTTTCAGAGAATTAAAAATGAATATTAGTCACAAAAAATGAAGACCCCTACACTAGATTTGTGAAGACAGTTTCTTGGGGAATGAATGAATTTTATGAAGCAAAGTATCTATTTATTAACCATATTAGCTATTGGATTAAAATATATATACTCGGTAAATTTCACTAGGTAGGTTTTAGTTTTGAAATAAAAACACTAATGGAATGTTAAATATCCAAAGGGGAGTTACGTTCATACTGGATAATGACTGCAAGCTTATTTATTTCTCATGTGAACTCTTAAAAAGTAGAAATTAATGTTCCTACTTTACACATAAGAAATCTGAGTTAAAAAATGGATATGTTTGTCTATGCTTAGAGAACAGTTAAATGACAGAAACGAGATTGGACCAGCTTTGTTTATCCTAAAACACATACTTTTTCCAATATACAATACTTACCACTATATAGTAATATTTCCATGAATATGATTTAATTCTGCATGGTTGAACTTGTTTTTCCATATGAGCACATATCCCATGGAGAAGCATGCTTTGTGAAGAGAATTTTTAGTTCGTGACTGGAGTTCTTTAATGGAGAAAATATCCATGACCAGAACCCATAGCAACAAAGAGAGTAGGAATTTCAAGAAGCAAAAGGGAAACTTTAAGACAAATAAGACTTTTTTTCCTCTTCAAAAGGTCTCTACGAACTGAGCACGTGAGGAAAATAAGAAGTATATAACGATGTAGACATAAAGTAGTATGTGATAAGCAACTGTCTACTTACTAGTTTCCTCAGTCATTAAAAAATTCATTCTTTCAACAATAACAAAAAACTAGAATTTTAGGAACCATTCTGACAATAAGAAAGACAGCAAAGAAAATCAGATACACTTCCTATTTTTGAGGAATTTTGTCCCTTTTCATGTCCCAGGAAAAATAAAAAGATATGTGAGTAATTTGGAGTACAATCTAAGTCCTGCCACAAGGCCCAGCATTCTTGCAAGGACAGATGCTGGGTTGAGGGGAGGCACTCATTCTAATGCCTCCAAGGGAGAAAAATTTGTGTTTTCCAGAGGAGAAAATACACTAGATAAAATTGTAATAGCACTTTCTGAAGTGTCAACCCTATATTCCAATTTAGAGACAGCAAACTTGTATTCTTTCATACTTTATGCCTGTGTCTTTCCTCAACCAACCCCTAAGTACAAATTTTTCCTTTCAATAGTCTTTCCTCTATTTTCTGTAACTGTTCTGGCCTCCTCCAGGAAACTTGGGCCATTGTGCCCCAGGGAAAGAATGAACCACAAAGATCCCAGCACTGAGCTCTCAGCTAGTCAGCCATGCGGGGGCCAGAACAGCTCTTTGAAGCTTTGGCTTAGCTTTGGCTTGTTGGAGAGGCTGAGAGCAAGAAAATGTCAGTTTGAAAACCTCAGAATCCTTAGTCAAAGGGAAATGAAAGCCATTTCGAACGAAGGAACTATGATAGAAGGAAATGGAAATGAACTGGATTAGAAATGGGATGTCAAAAATACCAAACTAAACCAAACCAAACCAGAACAACAACAGTAAAAAAATAAAAATAAAAATAAAACCCAAGAACCAAAACCAAAACAATAATAACAAAAAAATCAGATTTTAGATATATTTATGGATAACTAAATCTAATACTTTTAAAGATGCTTTTCTATTTAGATTTTCTATTATTTCTCTCTTCTCCACATATGTGAATTTCACAAGAATCCATTTAATTAATAAATAGTTACTGAGCGCTGTGCAAAATGCCAAAGAAAACAAGACTTAGAAGATTCCACAAGCAAGATATTAGAAATGACTTCATATTAGAGCTAAATGGTGAGCTCAGCTTGGATGAATTGAAGCTCGGTAATTTAGAAAGAGCAGTTCATTCAGAGAACAATCATGTTCAAAGGCCTAGACACAGGAGAGCATTCTTCAGCTAGGAGTCACATGTGGTTTGGGGTAGGTAGAGTAGTGTGTGGTGCAGCTATGTCTGGGGCAGGTTGTAAGGTTCTTTGAGCCCAGAATATGTAGGAACATGTCACATTGGGGAGCGTGGATTTTACTCCGAAGTTTATGGGCAGATAGAGGTTCTGAGTAGGAGGACAACTGGGTTTGATCTGGTCCAGAAATTTTAATTGATTCGATATGGAGAGTGAGGGGAAGGGATTAAAGTTAGCATTCCATATGGAATAAATCTAGAGGTAGCAGTGTTATTTGAGGGGGAATGTAATGAGGAAATGAGTTAAAAGCAAGTGACATTGAATTTGAATGTGTTGAGCCTAAGATAGTAATGAAAACATTAGGACATAATTGCCATCAATCTATCCATCCATTCTTTATCATTTCATTCATCCATACATCTATCATACATTTAACACGTATTTATTGCCTGTCTATGATGTCCCAGGCACTTGCAGGTACTGTTATAGGCAGCAGACATTACACCTTGAAGCTGAAAAGAGTGATCCTTAGCAGAGTGCCGGCTTCTAGTGCGTTTTAAATGTAATGGGTATGGCTGAGATGTCCCAAGTAGACATTGTAAAGTGAGAGAAGAGTAATTAGTCCAGCACTCTCAAGGTGGCTTTCCTTGCTTCCTATGTTTCCTTCCACCTAAACTCCTCAAAATTTCTAGCTGAACATGAAAAGTTAACAAATCAAGTCAGGGCACCCAAGAATGTTTATATAGGTGTACTCTCTGAAGAAACCCCATCCTCCACCCCTTATCTCACCTTCGCCCTTGTGTTATTCCCTGTGAAGGTCAAATAAGCTGACATTAAAAGCCCTTAAGCTATATAAAAAATCGAAATTGAGCAATTGAATGGAAATGCAAAATGAATGCAATATAAAAATGCATGCTTTAAGTTGCCAGAAGTTAAAATGAGAAGTAAATTAGTTCCAGATGGGGTCTAAGGATTGCTTTTAAATTACTGTGTTTGTTTAAGCATGAAAATTTTGACTTATTCTGCATTCTGACAAAAATGCCACTCTGAGGAAGAGTTAGAATAAATGTAGGCTCTATGTGCAAGACACTTGTTAGGAATACATGATACAATCTCCCAAGAATTATTAGGAAACACTTTTGTTTCTCAAAATCTAGCCGGGGTGTTTACCTTCAGTACATCTCAAATCTTGAAAACTGAGTTATTTGCTATGGAAATAGTAAGTCAAGTGTTAATTTGCTGCTGGCAATTGGCTCTTAAGATGACAAGTTAAAGATTGAAAAAATGGCAGAACCTTGGCTTACACTCCTGAAAGGTTCGGCAATGCTTATAAAGAATGTAAAATCAAGAAAAAATTTTAATATTCAATAGAAAAATCAACTTGTATGGTTAAATGATAGTATTTTCTTACAGAATTTTTGTGGAAAAATTTGGAATGTGGTAATCAGCTGATTTGGTTTTATCTTTGTATCTTAAAGTGTAATAAATCAAAAGCCATGCATTCTGTGTCTAAGATTTCAAACTAGTTTCATATAAATTTAAACTTATTTACCTTATTTTAAGTGATGATTAAAAATTAAATTATTGAATTCCCCAAGCCAGCACTTATATTTTACAATTTATAGTTTATTTTATATGTCTCTTAAAAATAATATTTCATTTGAAGACATCATGTCTTTACAGAATTGTCTATAAAGTAATATTTTTTTAAGTTTTCAAGGGATTTAGTTATAAAATTTGGATTTTTAATTTTTGCTTTTTATGAAAGAGAAAATACATATGGTGTTAATGTCTAAAATTTTTTTCTATGCTTTTATTACTAGAGCATATAAGAAATTGACAGATGGAAACATTCAGGTTTTATTGTGGACATGAAAGTGATTCAGAATGACTAAGTATCCCCAGGGAAGCAGAGGAAGATCTGGTGTAATTCTCACTGAGTCGCCTCTTCTATTCAGGTCTTTGGATCTTACAAACTACCCTGCTTGTGCATGTCCTTTTCGCCAGCCTGATCTTGTTTCCTTCCAATGTGGGCACATACAGTTTAATAGGCTGTGCCTACAGAGGCCATAACTTCTGGCAATAGGGACTCTCTATTTGTAACTCCATCATCACACATAGCTATCTGTGTAACCCCATAAAAAGACATGAACCCTTAAAAAGTCACAGTGTGTATGGAAAACTAGAACCTGGAAAACAAGGTTGTAGGTGAGAGGAAGTGCAGGTGAGTGGGCTGGAAAAGTACACACACGATATAAGGAGCTTATAAGCCAGGCTAAAATTTCCAATTGTCTTGAAATGAGGGGAAGCCATTATAAGCAGAAAGACATAGTCATTGTTTTGGTTTATAAAGGTCACTGCTATTTTACTGCCAAGATGAACTGGGCAGATGCAGATAAGACTGGAGACAGAAGGACTGGGTAAGAAGCTCTTCCAGTACTACAGAAGAAAAAGTGCTAAAACTGAACAGTTTCCCCTTCACTTCTGCCATTAGTAAATGTGCTGAATTATAACTAGAAATACTATGCGGGCTTTTCAGACTAGCTTCCTTCACTTTGCAACATACACTTAAGACTCATCCATGTCATTTCCTGACTGGATGGTTTCTTTTTTTCTATTTCTGAATATTCCACTGTATGGGTGCACCACACTCTTTTAACCAGTAATTACTTGAAGAATGCCTTGCTCTTAGTTTGGGACCAAGATATTTTGGTGATAAAATTCATGTAGGTATTTCTGTAGACATCAGTCATCAGATTGGGTAAATACTTAGTAGCACAAGTGCTAGCTAAGATAAAACTATCTTTAGATTTATAAGAAATTGTGAAAGTGTTTTACAATGAGACTGCACCTTTTTACATTTCCACTGGTAATGAACAAGACATCCTTGTCAGCATTAGAATATAATAACATTGTCAGGTTGGTTTATTTTTAGCTATTCTAATACATTTTTTACTTTGACTTGCAATTATCTAATGAAAATTGATGTTGGTAATCTTATTATTTTTCATTTGTATATCTTCTTTGATAAGGTGTCTACTAGATCTTTTGCTCATTTAAAAAAAAAAAAAAAAAGCTGTGTTTTCAGTGCAGTTTTAAGCTCACAGCAAAACTGAGCCGAAAGTATGTAGAATTTCCATACACTTCCTGACCCAACACCCGCCCAGTCTCCCCCACTATTCACATACCACACCAGAGTGGTGCTTTTGTTATGACTGATGAGCCTACATTGATACATAAGTATTCAATGTTCATAGTTTGTATTAAAATTCATTTTTTTGTGGTACCAGAGAGTGAACCTAGGGACTCTCTATGGGTGAACTACCTCTCCAGCCCTTTTTATTTTTATTTAAAAAATTTTTATTAGTGCATTATAGTTATACATAATATTGGAGTTCATTTTGACATAATTATACAAGCATGGAATATAATTTGCTCCAATTCAGTACCTAGTACTTCCCCTTTCCCTTCCCTTTTCTTGTCCTCCATTCCCTTTCCTCTATTCTCTTGGCCTTTCAGATAGATAGATAGATAGATAGATAGATAGATAGATAGATAGATAGATAGATAGATAGATAGATAGATTTTTAAAAATTAAGTTATTTTAGATATACATAAATGTGAAATTCGCTGTGGCATATTCATATATGTATTTGGATAGTTCCCTTTTTATTTTTTGAGATGGGGGTCTGGCTAATTTGCCAAGGCTGGCTTTAAACATGTGATTCTCCTGTCTGAGCTTTCCAAGTTGCTGGAATTACAGATATGAGCCACCATGCCCAGCGTAAGGTTCATTCTTGAGGTTGTATATGCTATGGATTTTGACACATTTAATGACATGTAACCACAATTGTGTCATGCAGGATATGTTAAAAACCTTCCCTGCCCTGCCTTTTGTTCTCCCCTCCCACTAAATCCTGGCAATCTGTGGATCTTTTATCACCTTCATAGTTTTACCTTTTCCAGAATGATGAATAGTTGGAATCATATATTTGGCTTTTCAGATTAGCTTCTTTCACTTAGTATTATGCATATAGGGTTCCTCCATGTCTTTTCATGGTTTAATAGTGCATTTCTTTTTCATGATTAATAATATCCCATTGTCTGACATACCACAGTTTATTAATCCATTCACTTACTGAAGGGTATCTTAGTTGTTTCCAAGTTTTGTCAGTTATGTGAATAAACAACTTTTTACAAACACCCCTCTGTAGGGTTTTGAATGGAAAGTAGTTTTCAACTTATTTGGGTAAATCTCAGGAGTTAATTGCAAGAGCCTGTTTAGTTTTGTAAGCACCATATAAAAATAAATAAAAAAATAAAGGTATAATCATCTACAAACAAAAAAATATTTAAAAAGAGTTTTTTGCATGTTTTGGATGAGTCCTTTATCAAATATGTCTTTTGCAAATATTTTCACCCAATCTGTGACTTGTCTTCTCGTTCTTTTTAGTGTTTTTCATAGAGAAGTTATTAATTTTAATGAAGTCCAATTTACCATTTTTTAAAATTTTTATGGATCTTTTCCTGTTGTTGCTTCCAGAAAGCCATTACCAAGATCAAGGTCACCTATATTTTCTCCAATATTGTTATCTAAAAGTTTTACAGTTTTGCATTTAGGTATGATCCATTTTCAATTAATTTTTGTAGAAAATGTGTTTCTCTTTTCTTTGCTTTGCTTCTTTCTCTTCTCTTTCCCTTCCCTCCCCTTCATTTCCCTTTTCCCTTTCTTTCCCTCCTTCCTTCCTTCCTTCCTTCCTCCCTTCCTCCCTCTCTCCCCCCACTTCCTTCCTTCCTTCCTTCCTTCCTTCCTTCCTTCCTTCCTCCCTCCCTCCCTCCCTCCCTCCCTCCCTCTCTCTTTTGGACAGTCCCTTGTTCTATAATCAAATTGTTGACTACAAATTTCTTTTTTTTACTAGGTGTGGTGGCACACACTTGTAATCCCAATTATTCTGGAGACAGAGGCAGGAGAATCAAAAGTCTGAGGCTAGCCTCAGCAACTTAGCGAGAACCTGTAAATAAAAAATAAAAAGAACTGGGGGTGTGGTTCAGTGGTAAAGTGCCCTTGGGTTCCTTCCATCCCTAGTACCAAAACATAAAAAATAAAAAAAAAAAAAACTTTTCCCATGTCAAGTAGCCTTTGCTCCTTGGTTAAATTTCAGTTGACATTATTTGTGTAGGTCTATTTCTGAGCTCCTTGTCCTGTTCACTGAGCTACATGTCTCTTTTTTCATCAGAATCATGTTGTCTTATTGCTATAAGTAGGCCTTGAAGTCTGGTAGTCTTTGTGACAGACAGAACTCACTCTTCTTTAATATTGTTTTGGTTATCACAGGTCTTTTGATTTTCCATATAAACTATAGAAACAATTATTATTATCTACAAATTAACTTGCTGGGATTTTGCTTGAATTGCATTGAATCTATGTATCAAACTGCACAGAAGTAACATCTTAACAATACTGAGTCTTCCAAACCATAGACGTGGAATATCATTCCACTTATTTAGATATTTAATTTCTTCTGTCAGAGTTTTACAATTTGTTTCACAAAAATCTGCTATATATTTTACTGTATTTATACATAAGCATTTCATTTTCCTTCTATTATCTTAAATGGTATTATTTTAAATTTCAAATTTCATTTTTTCATTGCCAATATAGAAAAAGCAATGCACTTTTATATATTAACCTTTAATTTTATTATGCTTCAATAATTGCTTATTAGTTCAAGAGGTTGTGTGTTAATTTGGGGAGGATTTTTAAATAGAAAATCAGATAATCTGTGAATAAGAAGTTATATTTCTTCCTTCTGACCGGCATACATTTATTTCCTTTTCTTGTCTTAATGCACAAACAAGATAGGTCCTCTGGTGCAATGCTGAATAGGGTGGAATGAGGAATGTACTTTCCTTGTTCCTAATCTTATCAGAAAAATATTTATTTTCTTATTCACTAAGTATGATATTAGTTTTATATTTTTTGTAGCTATTCTATATCAAGTTTACAAAGGACCTCTTTATTTCTAATTTTGAGTGAACAGTGTTGGATTTTTGTAGTCTTTTCTATATGAACTGATATATGATTTTTCTCCTTTAGACTCTTGATGTGGTAAATTACAATAATTGATTTTTAAGGTTTGTTTTTGTATTTAATTGACAAAATAGTTTTATTATAATAATATATGCTATAATTATGCATTATTGTACATAATTATGGGTTATGGTGTGATGTTTTGATATATGTCTGCATTATATAATAATCAAATCAAAATATTTGCCATGTTCATTATATCAAACATTTATCTTTTTTGTGGTGAGAACATTTGATATCCTCTCTTCTATTATTTTGAATGGTGAACTGACCTTGCATATTGGAATTAAACCCACCTGGGCATGATGCATAATTTTCTTTATAGATTGTTTGATTAAATTTACTAATATTTTGTGGAGGATTTTGCATCCACAAAAAAAACCTATGTCTTTATGAAAGACATAGCTTTACAGTTTTCTGTTCTGTAGCATCTTTTGTCTTATTTTGGAATTATGTTAATGCTGACCATATAGCATGAGCTAAGAGGTATTTCCTCTGCTTCTATTTTCTGAAAAAGATTGCAGGGAATTGTAGAAAATGGTATCATTTCTTCTTGAGATGTTTAGCAGGATTCACCAGGGGAACTATCTGCTTTCTTCTTGGAAAGTTGTTATAGAATAAATGTTTGTGTTCCCCAAAATCAGCATGTGAAGAAACTCATTCCCAAATGATGGTATTAGGAAGTAAGTCCCCAGGAAGAGAATAGGTCATAACGGTGAAGCTCTTCTGAAAGTGTATAGAGACTTCTTCCACTTCTTTCCCCTGATGTGAGGGTAAAGGAAGAAAATAGTTCTTTGGAAGGAGGCCCTCACCACACACTGAGTCTGCCAGCCCCTTGATCTTGACTCACCAGCATTAAAATTTGTGAGAAATAAATGTGTGCTTTTTAAGCTATCATTCTATAGTACTGTGTTAACTAATTAGGACAGGGAGTTTGTAATTGATTCACTTTCAAATTCTTTGATAGATATAGGCTTATTTAGTTATCTATTACCTACTATGTGAGTTTTTATTTATATCTTCAAGAAACTGGATCATTTCATTTAAATTATCAAATTTGTGAGCATAGAGTTGCTATAGCACTCTTTTATTACACTTTTAATGTAATAAAATGTAATAATTTCTTTTTTGTTTCATAATATTAATATGTTTCTTTTCTTCTTTGTTAGCCTCATAAGAATTTGTCAATTTTGTTGATCTTTAAAAAGAATCAGCTTTCAATACTGCCAGCTTAATTGATTTCTGCCCTGATTATTATTATTTTTTTTTTCTTGCTTGTTTTTGATGTAACTGTTCTCCTTTTTCTAGTTTCTTAAATTAGAAGCTCAGATTATTCATTGTTGTTATTTTCTCATATAACCCTGTAAACATTGCTTGTACTGGATGACATAAATTTTGATAAAATACATTTTTACTCCTATTTGCATCAAAATATTTTTAAAATTTCTTTTGAGACTTCTTTGTCAAACTGTGTGTTATTTAGAAGTACTTCGTTTAATCTCCAAGTATTCAGGGAGATTTTCCAAATATTTCTGCTATTGATTTCTAGTTTAATTTCACTGTGGTCTAAGAACATACCATGTATGATTTGTATTCTTTTAAATTTGTTTAGGTGTGTCTTATGGCCCACAGTATGGTCTATCTTGGTGAATATTTTATGTGAACTTGAAAAGAATGTGGGTTCTGCTGCTGTTGCTGAAGTTCTATAAATGTCAATTAGGTCAAGTTGATTGATGGTGCTGGTCTGGTCAACAATATCCTTCCTGCTTTTCTCATACCTCCCTGGTCTGTCAGTTACAGACAGCAGAGTGATGTCTTCTGTTACAAGAGTGGGTTTGATCATTTCTCCTTGCAGTTTGCCTTTTCTGTTTGGGTGTGTGTTGCTGGGTACACTTTAAGAATGTTAAGTCTTCTTGAAGAATTAATTCTTTTATCATTATGTGACTCCCTCCCTTTTTAGTCCATTCAGGTTGTTGTAACAAACACCATAATCTTGATGCCTTATAAACAAGAAACTCCCATTTCTCACAGTCCTGAAGGATAAGGAGTCCACCATCAAAGTGACACCAGATTCACCTTCCTGGTTAATAGATGGTGCTTACCACTGTGTCCCCACATGGTGGAAGGGAGTGGCTAGCTCTCCGAGGACTGTTTTGTTGCCCTTATGACCTAATTACCTCCTAAAACTCCCCTTGCCTAACACCATCACCTGGAGAGTTAGGATTTCCATATACTAATTTTTGGGTGCAAAAAACACTCATGCTGTAATGCCCTGTTTATCCCTGATAATTTTCCCTGTTCCCAAGTTGACTTTGTCTGAAATTAATAATTTTGATTGGTATTAGCATGGAATGTCTTTCTCTCTTCATTTACTTTTAATCTGTGCCTTTATATTTAAAGTAGATAGGCTTTTCCTGTTTGTTTAATCCAATCTGATAATCTTTTTTAATTGGTGTGCAGACCATTCATATATGAAGTGATTATTGATGCAGTTGTATTAATATTTGCCATGTTTCTAATTGTTTTCTCTTTGTTGCAAATTATTATACTAGAGTTTGCAATATATAATTACTATTGATCTAAATCTACTTTTGAATAATACTATACTACTTTAAAACAGAGTATTTCTTACTCCCCTCTCCTAGTTCTTATCACATTACTGTCATTCATTTTGTTTATCCATATTACTGTATGTCATTTTATTTATCCATATGCTGTATTACCCAATATGTTGTTACTATTATTGTTTGAACAACAATGATCTATGAGATCATTTAAAGAATAAGAAACAAAAAAGGTGTTATTTTACCTTCATTTATTCCTATTCCGTTTTTCCTTATGTCAATTTGAGTTTCTGATCCATATAATTTTTCTTCTCCATGAAGTTGTTTTTTTCTCTCTTATAGGGAAAGTCTGCTAGTAGTGAATTCTCTTTTTCTTTGAGACAAATCTGTATTTTTTTCCTTCATTTTTGAAGGATAATTTCAGTGTGTGTGTGTGTGTGTGTGTGTGTGTGTGTGTGTGTGTTTAACTTCATTTTCTTTTTGATTGGTTTTTAATAAGAAGCCTCTTATGTAATTCTCATACCTGCACCTCTGTAGGGAAGAGCTCCCATTCCAGCTTTCTTCAAGGTATCTTTTTTGTCTTTCTTTCTTTCTTCCTTCCTTCCTTCCTTTCTTCCTTCTTATTTAATATGGTATGTCTGTGTGTAGATGTTTGTTGATAATTACCTTCCTTGAAGTTCTCTGAGCTTCTTACGTCTGCAGCTGGGTGTCTATCATTAGTTTTGGAATATTCTCAGTTATTCAGATATTTTCTTCTGAACCATTTTTCCCCTTTATGATATTCTCACCATATGTGCATTATACATACTTTTGATATTATCTTATGCTTCTTGGATACTCTGGAAGATGTGCTTTATTCATTCTCTTTTTACTTCACATTTTGTTTTGGCAAGATTCTATCAATATATCTTAAAGCTCATAGATTCTTTCCTCTGCTGTGTCCAAGTTACTGATGATCTGTGCAAAAGCATTTGTGTCACAGTGTTTTTTCTTTATTTATAGCATGTCCTTTTGAGTTTTTCATAAAACTTCTTTCTGCTTATATTATTAGTGCTTTTAAATGTTGCCTTCTTTTGAAAGTAGAAAACAGTTCATAGTACCATCAGCTTCTACCCAGGAAAACTAAACTTGGACATGATTATCTGTATTTTCCTGTTTCTTTCCAGATTTCAAGGTCTGATGGATTGTCCAGAAACTTCAATTTCCTGATTGATTTAAGAAAAGTAACTGATTTTCAGTTTATTTAGACTTTTTTCTTGTTCTAAAGGTGGTAGTGATGACTTACCAGGTCTTTATTTCAGGACAGAAATTTTGTTTGTTTGTTTGTGTGATTGTTTTGCAGAATAAGAAAGACTCCAGAGTTCCCTTGCCTGTTGATTTTTTTTCTGCCTTTTAAATATTCTCTCACTTTTATTTCAGCTCAACCATGCATCATATATATATATATATATATATATATGGATATGGATATTCCAGCATTTTAAAAGTGTCAAACATAAGGTGGGATTTTTCTGACCATCACTGATTCTGTAGAGTTAGAAACAGAACTCAACTGATATTTCACCATTAATTTTATTTAGTTTATTCCTTTTCCATGCTACTCATATTTAGTTTATAAACTGTGTGAAAACATATTTGGCTATATTTAATCACAAATATATGATTATTTTCTACTAGTATGCATTATAATCATATTACAGATTCATAAACTGACATGTATCATCTTTTAGTGTTTAAAATCCCAGCACCATTGCCTTATTCGAATTAGAAGATTCATTTCAGACTCTATTGATCTTTTGGTTTCAACATGAACTACACAGGATATCCTCTTGCAACTAACTCTAAGGACAAATTTCTTTGAGTAAATTGCCAGACAAAGCCCAAATATAACAACTAGAAATCCATTGACATAGAACAATGGGTCCATCTAGTTCCCTGGAGTATTTTATAAGATTTCACTTTATACTTCATGTGTCTTGCTCCTGTTTTCGGAAATAAGTTAATTTTAAATGATCATCAAATCATTGTCATGTTTATTTACTTATTATAATCATGATCCCAATATGGATATATAATTGATAAAGATCATGTGGTGTGACTTGAACATCAATTATGTTTTATTTGGTGGTGATTTATCAGTTAATCTTTTAGCTATTACAAATGCATTTACCTTGTACACATACCAGGATTTTGTTTAAGCACACTAAAGAAAAATTTAACAGTAATTAATGTTTCCTTTCCATGGAAACTATCAGAAAAAATATAAAAACTACAAGATAAGCTAAGGATTATATATATTATATATATTTGAATTTCTGTGAGTTTAAGAGTTCAAGAAACTGCTCATAGGTTTAACCCATTTTATTCATCACGCAACAAATCTTTACTAATAACCATTGTGTATATGGTGCTAAGCTGGTTGCTAAGTGACTGTGTGTTGTACCTGGGTTTATTTGTTCACTTATCCTTTCAGTATCCATTGAGTAGCTATATTCTTTGAGCTCTCTTAGGTCCTTGAGATGGAAACAGACTAAAGTCTTTTCTCTCAGATTTCAGGAAAACATACTGAATCAAATAAAAAAAAAAAAACTAGCATGTTTTATGGAGATAACTGCTATGGAAATAAAGAAAGCAAGGGAAAGAAGGAGGAGCTGGAGGATCTAGAATGGTGTACTATTTTAAGGAGGGTGGTCAAGGAAGGCATCTTGAAGCAGGGTGGGCCACCTGTATGTCTGGGGAAAGAAGATTCTAAGCAGAAGGAAGAGCAAGTACAAAGGCCGTGGGTCAGAAGCATGCTTGAGCCAGGTGCAGAGGCACATGCCTATAATTTCAGTAGCTCAGGAGGCTGAGGCAGGAGGATTGAGAGTTCAAAGCTGGCTTCAGCAACTTGGTGAGACCCTAAGTAACTTGACGAGAACTTGTCTCTAAATAAAATATTTTTAAAAAGGCTGGAGAGGTGGTTCACTGGTTAAGCACCCCTGGGTTCAATCCCTGGTACCAAAAATAAAAGAAACATGCTTGGCATGTTTAAGGAACAGTATGGTTGGAATACAGAGAACAAAGAGAAGAGTAGAAGGAGAGGAAGGCAAGGGAGAAGGTGGGAGGAGATCATGCAGAGAATATAGTTGATTCGAGTTATCTGATTAGAAGCAGAGAAATATCTGACCATTATGAGGAAGAAAGTGATGTGATCTGATTTTTCTGTGGATAGTAGACTACCAGGGGTAGAGCAAGGGAGAAAGCAGTTAGAAGTTACTGTAGCCGTGAGATCATGGCAGCCTGAAGAGAAGTGACTGAGAAATAGATTTGGCTGTGGACTGGTTGTACAGTCTGAGAAGAAGGGGTGACTTCAAAGTTGATGAAACAAGAATCTGGAAAGATGAAGTACCATTTTCCTGGAAATACTTGGAAGAATATTGTAGGTAGAGTGAATTTTAGAGAAAAGATTGCAAGCCAGTTTTGAACAACCTAAGTTGGTGATATCTTTTAGACATGCAATGGAGACGCTAGGACACAACAGGATGGAGTTGGGAGTGGAGATCAGGCCAGAGATACAAATTTGCAAATATGTCAGAAGAAAGGTGGTATTTAAAGCTGAAAGTCTGAATGAGGTCACTTGGAGACAGCTTAGATCTAGAAGCACCCTGCCCTGTGAATCACATCTAACTTTGAAAATTGAGTTGATGTGGTAAAAACCAGTGGGGATGACTGGAAAGTGAAGTAGGAGAACCACTAAGAGAGTTTAGAATCCTGGAAGCTGAACAAGAACGTTTTCTCTGGAGAAGGGATCAATCACTTCTTTGAAATGCTGCACATAAGATGAGGACCAAGAACTGGACTTAGTGTGTAAAATCATTGGTGATGGATTAGTATAGATGACAGTTTAACTGGGGTGGGCTTAAGGGAATATGGAAGAGAGGAAACAGCGAGAGTGAAGGCAGGCTTTCAAGCTTTTAGCAAATGGTTCTGAATCACAGTCAATTCACTACATACCCATTTTAAGCATCAGTCATCATTATAAAAAAAAGATAAAATTGTGAATCATACAAATCTGATGATACATCCAGTTATATTCAGTAGTATACCAAATATAGTTTAATTTTGCACAGTGCTATAGAAACAGGACTAACACAAAATGATCTAAAGTTGTAAAATGTGAGTGAGAGATAACACAGCCAAGCATTTTCTTAAATATTTTTTAGCTGATTTTTGTTGTTTCCTTCATTCTCCTTTCCTCTTTACATTGTACCTTTATCACCATGTCCCCCAGGGAAGGTAAACCAAAGATTTATTTATGTCTGAATTTCAGTATACCACAAGATCTTGTCATTAACAATTAGATTCTAGGCAGAGAACTCTGCCTCCCTTACCCTCAAAAGATTCCCATCCTCAGATGCCTGACATAGCACTTGATCTGGGTTAGGAAGATAGGACTGTAGGAAAAGCAAGCAAGAGAAATTTTGATGCCTCCCTCTTAGGTTGAGCCAGTGACGTGGAGTTGAAGAAGAAAGAGGCAAAGGAAGCCCTAGTTAGGTTTGGTGGGATTAGAATAAGACTGTCTGAGTCCTCTGAGCCCTCACCAAACCCCTACAAGTAAGGAGAAACAGGAGAGGTCAGCTCATGCGAGCGCTGGGCAGATGAACCTCAAACAGACCCACAGAGTCACTGTTCAAAAGTAGCCAAGGTGAATCCAAATACTTGCTCCCTGGCTCACAAAGTGCCACAGATGTTCACATGTGTGCCAACAGGAGCCATTCCTGTGTACAACAGCCTGCCAATGGGACTTTGACAGCAGTTGTGTTCAGAATCCTCAGTGGATGTAGCACAGAGTAGTGACTGTCTCTGACTGAATGATGAAGACTTTCTAATGCCTAGGCTAAGTTCCTTCACCTTAGATTTCACATCAGGAGTGAGGAGGCAGTGGCAGAACTAGAGTTGGCTGAATTTACCACAAGTCTAGCAAGAGAAATCTGAATTACCAGGCTGAAGTCACAGAACAGTAACTATTTTAAGTTTCATGCTAGAAGACAGAATAAAATTTAGGATTGTGAATGAGTTGTTTTAGAGAAAAACAGAGGTACAGTTACTTTCCATGCCCATTGTTTGAGAAATTTTCAAGCCATGGACTGATAAATTTATACTGGTCACACAAACCCACAGCAGCATAGAAAATATGTGTATAAGAGCTCTTTAGGAGAAACTTGTGGGGTGGGGGGAGAACAAAGTACTCCACCTAGAATATCAAGCACTGATTGAGACCTACCTCTATTACTTTCCCTACAATCCCAACAAGGTAGCAATGTTGAGTTCTAGAACTTTTATTTACAAAATGAAAACTAGTAAATACATCTTAAAAGAATGCTGTGATTATCAAATGTCATACGATATGAAAAAACATTTAATAAGCTCTAAATATTCCAAAATAAAGGATGAAGGAATCAATACCATGTACAGCAACATTCTAAGTTCCTCATTTTATTATAAATCTGCATTTACACATATTTTATTTGATATATAATGTATAGCTATTACATTATTATATTATATTCCTGTTTACCTGGGGCTGATTTATTTTATTGCATTTTCCTGGCATAATTTTTAATAATACCCATTTCATTTAAAAAATCTTTTGGTTTGAATGATGAATTGCATGGTCACCCTATATATTCTTTCTATACAATATCTTTGCAAGGTGACTGATGCTTATGTGGTTTGAGAAATTAATCTATGCTATAATACCTAGATATGTTGCTTTATTAGAAGTCAAATCTGGTCCATTGTCTTAGAACATCAGACAGTTCTATATATAAAGCCATCATGCAAGATACACTATTATTCTTCCCATGTGCAGTAGAACCTTATATATGTAAAGTTAACGACTTTCTATGAGGCAAAGGGCATGGGACCCATCTACCTTGACCTCAGCAGGCTAAGAGTAGAGGGAAGGCTAGTCTTGGATTCCTGAGCAGGCAGCCACCCAGCCCTCTTCACTGGAAGCTATTTTGCCTTTGTATGTATTGGCAAGCAGCACAAACATGTAGATTAGCCCTAAGCAAATTAACTTAGAAATATTATAGCAAAGCCCTCTCTTCATTTTTATTTTTATTTGGGTTTTATTCAATATTCTTAAATGGAAAACTTATATCTCTCTTAAATCTGTACTTTCTTTGGCAGTCTAAAGCTTTTAATTGTGTTCTACTTCTAGACTTAATTTAATTAAGTGTATGTGTATATATACATACATATCTATGTATATATATTTAAGCTATGCTTGTTTCAGTGTAGCCTGAAGTTTCATGCCAGATCTTGTTTAAATAAAACAAATTCACTATACCTAGTAAACATGGTATGAAACTTAATAATTATACTGTTGACTAGAATGACTTGTTGGCTTTGGTTTACAGATTTATTTGACATTAAGCTAGTATTATAAGCCAAAAGTGATTGCAGTGTAGGTCTATCGATGAGCACAATTTCAATTGTAAAATTTTCTTTCTGTAAAAAGGCATTTTATTACATTCTTCACTAACACTAACACTCTTTACAAGCCAAATGAGATGGGTAAATGAGGGACAATCTTCAGTTAATTGAGGCTGAGACAATCCAAATAGAGGTGGAGAAAAAGGGGCGTCATGTTATAACTGCTTCTGCAGACATGTTTACTTTCAAAAATAGTGAGGGCATACATTAATGTTCTTTTGCACTAATAAAATATGGGGGAAACTGAAACTTTGCTTTAAGACACACATATACCTATAACCTGTATCTGTTATTATGCCCACTGACCTGGAACACTTCCATCAAATTATGATAAGCTGTCCAGCAACATTTACCATCAAGCAAAATATTGCTACACAATTATCACTAAGGACAAAGTCTGAATGCACTAGAAGGTAGACTGTGAGAAATTCATGGATTAATATGTTGAACAAAGAGAAAGCACTCAATTGTTTTCTACTTGGGAAAGTATATGTTTGTTTTAACTTGGAGCTTATCTTTCTACAATTTCTGAAGGTTAAAAAATGAGTCTCTGTAAAGAATGCCATCGCATCCTAGTGAAGCGAACAATTCAACAAGAAGATACAACCATGGTAAACATTTATGCCCCAAATGTCAATGCACCCAATTATATAGAAAAAATATGTTATTGCATTTCACATAGACCCCCAACACAGTAATATGGGGGGATTTCAATACATTCTGATCACCATTAGACAGGTCATCAAAACAAAAATCAACAAAGATATCTCCAACCTAATCAACACTATAAACGAATGGACCGAATGGATTTCTACAGAATATTCCACACTAAAAAAATTGAATTTGCCTTCTTCTCAGCTGCACATGGAACTTTTTCCAGAATAAATCATATTCTAGACAACCAAACAAATCTTAGAAAATATAAAAAAATTGATATAATCCTATGTATTCTATCAGATCATAATGGAATGAATCTGGAAATCAACAGCAAGCAAAATAATAGAAATCACATAAACACATGGAGATTGAACAATACTCTTAAATGAAGAATGGATCAAGAAGAAATGAAAACAAAAATTAAGAAACTCTTAGAAATGACTGAGAACAAAGACACAACATACCAAAATATCTGGGACAGTATGAAAGCAGTTCTAAGAGGCAAATTTATAACACTGGGTGCCTTGTTAAAAATATTAGAGAGTTCCCAAATAAATAAGTTTATGTTCCATCTCAAGGCCTTATATAAAAAAGAACTAACCTCCAAATCAGTAGAAGACAGGAAATAATTTAGATCAGATCTGAAATCAATGAAACTGAAAATAAGAAAACAACACACAGGATCAATGTAATGAAGAGTTAGTTCCTTGAAAACATGAATGAAATTGACAAACCCTTAGCCAAACTAATCAAAAAAAAAAAAAAGTGGAAATAAGAAGCAAATCAATAAGATCAGGGATGGAAAAGGAGATATCACCACAGACACCTCTGAAATTCAGAGGATTATCAAATCCTATTTTGAAAAGTTATACTCCAATAAAATGGAAAATCTGGAAGACATAGATAAATTTCTAGATACATATGACCTGCCCAAATCAGGAAGAAATAGAAATCCTAAACAGATCAATATTAAATAGTGAAATTGAAACAGCAATTAAAAGCCTTCCAAAAGAGAAAAGCCCTGGACCAGATGAATTCTGAGCTGAGTTCTACCAGAACTTTACAGAAGACATATCACCAGTCTTTCTCAAATTATTCCATGAAATTGAAGGAGAGGGAATATTCACAAATACTTTTTATGAAGCTAGTAAAACCGTGATACCAAAACTGGATTCACAATAGCTAAATTATGGAATCAACCCAATGTCTAGATGAAACAACTAAGAAATAGTGGTAATAAACAATGGAGTTCTACTCAACCATTAAAAAGAATAAAATTATGGCATTTGCTGGTAAGATGGAACTGGAGAATATCATGCTAAGTGAAATTAACCAAACTCAGAAACGCAAAGGCAGAGTGTTTTCTCTCATGTGAGGAAACAGAATAAAATAAAGGAAAGGGGAAGGGAAGCATAAGATTACATAAGGAACTAATCAAATAAAAATTATTAGACAAGAGAAAGGAGGTCTAGTAGACTACAGGATGGAGAAGGGGAGAGGGCCAGGAGAGGATAGGAGGGAAAAGGGGAGGGGAAAAGTGGGATCATAAACTGAAATTGATTTCCATGCATTTGTGAGTTTATCGGGATGAACCCAACTGTTACATATAACCATAAAGTCCTAAAAAAAAATGAGTCTCTGGACTTGCATAGCATTATCTATGAGGGTTGGGGGTAATCATAATCAGAGCACATGAAACATGTAAGACACAGAGGTAAAGTACATCCAATTCCTTCAATAGAGCATGGAGGAGTATCCAGAAGCTGAGTTCTCCACTTAAACCCCATGGTCAGACCCATGAAAACACTGAAAATGTGGAAAGAAGACTAACAGCCCAGGAATTGAATTGGATATACACTCAGATCATGTGAACTAGGAGAGAGAAAAGCCAGAGGGAGAAATTTTCCTGAAGGCAAGGCTTTAGATGTATTCAAAAGAAATAAATAGAAGGGAATTATAGGTTTAAAAAAAAATCAAAAGAGGCCCAGAAGGCTAGACAGACTGGCCATTGTGGAGACTTGGAGGATTTGTCAAAAGGACCTCATTGGACTAAAACAAGAAGAGTAAACAAATAAGGTAGAGATAGGAAAGACATAGAACCTAAAAAAACAAACAGGAAATGAAGGCGAATGCCAGCACTTGTCTGCCACAGGGAACCTCTTCCTCTGAAAGAACATGGAGCTGAGTGCTACAAGAATCAAACTCAAAGACACTGGAAAAATATTCCTATCCATGTCAGCTCAGGAGGCTTTCAAGGAGATTATCTGATCCTAACCCTACTCTAATTATTAAGGAATGAATATTATGTGCAATGCAACCAGTGATTCCAAAGGCAAAGACACACTGAGGTGACATGAAATGAATCATAAAAGGTCACTTTTGCTAAAACTACCTATTTCATTAACATTTAGAGGCTTTTAAAATATTCATATTCTCTAACTCTAATATTAATGTGTCTAAAATTTTGGCCTCCACATGAACATCAATCATTTGGACAAAAGTTCCATGCAATTTGTTAGTAATCCTTCAATTTTTGATGTTTAGTACTTAATAATGACAGAAAAACAGGCCTGGGCTTGTTTACTTTTTCATTCTTTCTTTAAAATCATGAATGTTTTCAACTATTTTTTTAAATCATTTTCCTCAATGCTTTTTCCATGATCTTAGAATCTCTCCTTCTTGACACATTGTTCCCAAGAGTTGCTACCATTTGGTTGAGGTGACACAAAGATGGATGCATTTCACTATCCAAGATATAGATAGTGGTTCTCATTCTATGTTCCTTTAGTGGTTACCCTTGGATGCAGGTATAAGGGAGCTTTTAGGGGGCTCTAATAAAGTTACAGTGATAAAAACTCAGGTTAGCTTTCATTTTTAAAAATTCAGAGAGCTTTTAATTCATGATGTGCATTTTATGTCTTATATTTCTTTTCTAGAAAATTTCCCCTATTTTTGTTGGTGCACTAGAATTATACATGAAGTTGGGATCTGTTGTTGCATATTTGTTCATGCATATAACACAGCAATATAATTCAAATAATATCATTCCCTGGTATTTCCCTTTTCCATCCTACCATCCTTCCCCTGATCTCCTTCCTCTCTTCTACTGATCTCCCTTGGATTTTCATGAGATTCCTCCAACACACCTTTCTTTTCCTTTTTCCTTTTTGGCTTCCACATTTGAGAGAAAACAGCACTCCTGACTTTCCGAATTTGGTTCATTTTGCTTAACTTAATGTTCTAAAGTTCCATCTACTTTCCTGCAAGTGACATCATTTTTTCTTCTTTATGACTAAATAAAACTCCATTATGTATATATACCACATTTTCTTTATCCGTTCATTGATGAGCACCTAGGCTGGTTCCATAGTTTGGCTACTATGAATTGTGCTGCTATAAATGCAGATATGCATGTATAATTATAGTATGATGACTTTAATTCTTTAGGATGATACCAAGGAGTGGTATATCTGGCTCATATGTTGGTTCTGTGTCTAGTCTTTTGAGGAAACTCCACACTGATTTCCATAATGATTGTAGTAATTTATAAACCTACCCACAGTGCAAAAGTGTTCCTTTTTCTCCACATCCTCTCTAGCATTCATTATTGTCTGTATTCTTGTTGGCTGCCATTCTAACTGGCAAATCTCTGTGTAATTTTGATTTGCATTTTCCTGTTTCTAAAGATGTTGAACATTTTTTTCATACATTTGTTGGCTATTTACATCTCTTCTTTTGAGAAGTATCTGTTTAGTTCATTTACCCTTTTATTGAGTTATTGTTGAACAAACAAAACATAACTAACCTACCACATCCAAAATAAGACAGCAAGTCCAAACTTTATAGACTGTTGAATTTAAGTTTGTATTTAGTCTCAACAGGGTAACTTGCCATGTGACTTGGCAAGTCATTGGGAATCTCTGTTTCATTGTCTTTCTCTGAAATGGGAATAAAGAATATCTAATTTATAGAATTGTTATAAGGGCATATAGCCAGTGAAAAATAAAGAGCTTAGTATAATGTCTAATATGTCATCAAAATATATTAACAATAACTAACATTTATAGAGTCCTTCCCCCTCCCCAGCTTTGTTATAGGGACTTAATGTCCTGAAAGTCCTGTGGGGACAGGCTCTTTATCTTATAAAAAGGAGGTACCTGAATCAGAGACTTTAAAACACATATACAAGATATCAGAGCTACTAGGTGGAAAAGCCAGAAATGAAATCCAGTCAGGTTACATACTTAACCACTGCATTATTTTATGTAATAAGAACCCAATAAACT
Organism: Sciurus vulgaris; assembly: GCF_902686455.1. Taxonomy (NCBI): domain Eukaryota; kingdom Metazoa; phylum Chordata; class Mammalia; order Rodentia; family Sciuridae; genus Sciurus; species Sciurus vulgaris. The sequence goes on from NC_136465.1 coordinate 83,990,976, forward strand.
GTGGTTATTACTATTATAAGAACAAATCCTGACAGAGCAGTGGGAGATTATAGGGAAGAATTGAGCATAGATGGAATCACTGTTCTCCAGGAAGCAAATGGCAACTCTAGGGTCAGACTTTGAAATTCTGTACTAAATTAATGGCTGCTCTTATTATTATGCAATTACCACACCTAATTTGAGAGAGAAAATGAAAGTACATAAATGCAATATTACCACTGCACTTTATAAACAGAGGAAACAGCTGTGTGGAAAGGTTAATGACATGCTCACCCTCAGTCCATTAGCGCCTGGTCCCTTAGGACGCACTGCAGAAAAGCAGTCTGCCCTGGTAAGCTATATTCTAAATCAGTCTTGGCTTTGGGATGACTATGGGTAAATTTTCCTCTGTATTTTCAACGTTTTCTATAACAAGCCTACTTTATTTCACAGTGGAAAACTAACTTCAAAAATAAAATGAAGTGAAAACAAAAACCAATCTCAGTAAGGCAATATGAACCACATGTCTTTTAAATGGAAAACATGCTTATTTCTCCTTTGTTTCTTGGAAGCAGACTGCCAGACACTCAGTCCACAGCTTTGAACCATTTACATAAACACACCCAAGCCAAGTGTTTGCACGCAACAGCAAAATTGCACCCACATTGGCAATTTAATGACTTTGAAGGCAATGGTAAAAGCTGATAGGTGCTTTGGTTGAATTCACCTTAGACATTTCTTACAAACCACAAGCCGTGACATTTGATGTAGATTGTAGCATCGCAAGTCACTTTGAAAGTTAACCCTATTCATCATGAGATGAGGAAAAAGTGGTAGGTGGTAGTAAAAGGTACAACCCTTCAGGTGAAATAGGATGCCAGGAATTGAGGGGTACCAGATAATTGCTACTATCCACCAGAGGGCACTACCAGTATGTAGAAAGCCTCCTAAGGAAGCCTTGAAAACCCCTCTCAACCCCCTCTACCCCCAATTGTAAGCAGAGAAAGCTAAAGTGATTAGGTCACCAGAATTCCACTTTTATTACGCTTGCTTTTCCTGTATAAATTAGGTAAGACTTTTCCACCTTATGAAGGGATTGATGAATTGCATGCTACTCGTACTGTTACAATTCTCTTAAATTGCTGGAGCCATTTGATTGTAAAAATGTTCTTCTACGGTAAATTCTGAGTGTATCCTGTGTGCAAAGTTCTGAGCTTGTCACCAGAATGGCATAAATTAACTAGAAGACCACCTTCTTGCCTGCAGATAGTAGATAGATAAAGGGCTGCTGAGATCATTACAAAGCACATGAAATAATTCCAGAATTATAAAATACAGAAGGTGATGCCGTTTTGTTTTGCACTGTTAAATACCATTGCCAATGGGAATATTGGTCATAAGTCATTATGGAGAGCCATCTGATCAAGGCACAGAAGGTTGTACAAATAGATCAGGCAGAAGGAGAAGCAGAAAACAGTATTAGCAAAGTCACAGAAGGAGACATTTCAATGTTAAGGAAATTTAATGCCTTTCATTTATTATTTCTGGTTGTCCTACACTAATGTGCAATGCTTCTAAATGCATCAATTCACCTGCTTTAGATTCTGGACATCTGCCCCTTCTACTGTAGCAGGTGAGCTTTTCATATTTTCTGAAGATATTACCCATAGTGTTTTCCTTTCATTTTTGAAAGCCTAGAGAAAAACAAAACAGAACAATTCTTGTTTTGTACGCTGTAGGCCCTGAAGCAAGCCACCTCTTAGAGAGATATTCCCTTTGTCCTCCCTAAGCCAGGTAGCACATAGTAGGGGCTGCTGTAAGAATAGAGAGTGTGTGACATCATCTCTTTTGTCACTGAAAATTCAAGTTTTCATATAACAGTGATGTAGGAACATTAATACTGATAACTTGAGAGGAGGAAACCAGTCCAGTTGGAATATCTCTTTGTGGTTTCCCATGTATTAGGAATAAAAATGTGCTATGAACAAATTTATTTTTAAACGTTGATGTTCACATAGTATTTAAAGTTTAGTAGAACTTTTCTTTTTTTTTTTTTTCCTTTTTTTGGAACCAAATCTAGCACACATGTCAAAGATATTAAAGCTTGATACAATTACATTATCATTTGGAAAAAAATTACTGATTCTTCTGTCATAAAAATGTTTCTTAAAAAACAATATTGCTTTTTACTTATTTTGAATTTACTACTGTTTCTTGTGTAATGCCACTTAGGAAAAATCCTACTTTCTTGTTGAATTAATATGTGCAGACAAGCATTTACTCACCACGCGTGAACATGACCTCTTTTAAGTCATCACTCCTAATATTTATGGCCTAAGAATGAGGTAGTTCAAGTGAGTCATATATTTACACTTAGCAAAGAGATTAATAAAAAAATTAACACCACAATTTCTCTTAAGTAATGGAAAAATGTGACTTGTTACACATTTGTTTTCTGGGTCAGTGCTTTTCCAGCCATTCTACAGAGACTTAGGGTCACCCAAGGTTACCTTAGGTCTTCTTGAAAGAAAACGTGAAGGAGTTATGATCATGCTTGATTTTATATTAAAAATTATCTGCTACTTTTAGATAATACAAGTAAACACAGTGAATTTTACTGTTCTGGCTATTGAAAAACATGAACTAGAGATAAAAGTATTGAAGGTTTGAAATGAATGATTTTGAATTAAACTTCCTACATAACAGGGTCTCAGATATGCACTATGTTTACAAAAGAGAACTTTTACTCCAATCTTCAGACATTTGTTTAAGGAGAAAGAGTGTCTAGTGTTTACAACAAAAGAGAAATGATAAGATTCAGAAAAATGCCGATCAGCTGTACAAGGAAATAAGAGAGAACCACAGTCCATGGGAAATGCAGAAATAGTTGAGGAGCATTCATATTTACAGAAAAAGAACATTTGTGGTCTGTTACTTCTGGCATCCTATCATGTAGATAAGGCATATAGAATAAATACACTCATTAAAGGCAAATTATATGAGTCACATAAGTTCTACCAACAGCTATGAATTACCTTCTCTGGAGATTTTCCAAGGTAGGTAGTATATGGGTTGAATTGTGTCCTCCCTAAAGATGTTGAAATTGTTTTCCCTAGTACCTATGAACGTGAGCTTATTTGGAAGTAGGGTCTGTGTAGATGATCAAAGATGACTTGATGGACCCTTATGGATTATGACTGAGTTCTTACAAAAAGGGGGAATGTGGACACAGAGACAGATGTATACAGAGGATGTATACAGAAGATGATGTGAAGACATGGGATGATGTGAACACATGGGCAGGACACCATTACAAGCCAATTGCATCTGAAGTTTCTCGAAGTTGGGAGAAAGATGGAACAGATTCTTGCTTACAGTCTTTAGAAAAAAACAACAGTTGACGCCTTAATTTTGAACATCCAACCTCCAGAACTACAAAGCAATAGGTTTCTGGTTTTTTAATTCATTTTAATTGTAAACAAATAGGATACATCTTGTTTCTCTGTTTGTACATGAAGTAGAGGCATACCATTTGTATAATCATGCATTTACCTAGGGTAATAGTTTTTGATTCATTCTGTTATTTTTGGTTTCTGTTTTTTGATCTACCTAGCTCATGGACCTTTGTTAAAGAAGTGCTAGAAATGTAATATAGACTGTATTTGTCTAATACCTGCCTTTTGGCCTGCTGTTTAGTCACTGAGTCTCCCTGGCAATCAAGAGAATACAAAAGTTTTGTCCAGATTGCCCTCGGATTCAACCACCTGGTTCTATTCTGGACTGCCTCACACTGACATCTACATAAGGCAAGTTCCTTTCAAAATCTGCCAGACCAAGACAATTAGGAGGGTAAATCTATTGTTAAAAACTCACATATTTAGTTATGAAACCATATATAAATTCTACTTTATCACTCAAAGAAGAATGAAGGGTAACTATGTTGCCAACAATCTGAAGAATCAGGGTTTGATTGTATTTCATTTTAAGGAAAATTTGGCTGAACAGCTATATAGCCTGATTAGTGAGAATTTGGCAATTATAAGCAGCAACCATGGACATCCACCAATGGTCCAAAACCACAGAAAGTGGTTCATCTGCTGCTTCTAACATGTGTCAGCTCATTGGTCCCCTGCCAAGCAGTGCAATCAACATAGGTTAAAACTCGCCTCAGTAATCCTCAGCAATCAGATTTAAAAACATTATCTCTGTGCATTACTTAGGCAAGACAATGACTTAAAAGCAGAATGTTTACAATTAGAATTTTAAAAAATATGTTGAAGTTCAGAATGGGCCTGTTCTGGTAGAGGATGAAAGCGCTTCAAAGAAGTTAAATTAAATTGTAGCACCATATATTTTCAGTTTTTGAAATGTAAATTACAAGTGCTTAGGCATTTAGACACCAGCACTAGACCATCTTGATCCTTGCTCTACAAAGAGACTTGTAAAAAAAAAAAAACCTATTGTCTGTATAAAATAATTAATTGATATAAAAACTCAGATAAAAGATATTTAGACTGAAAAAGCTTAATAAAGAATAGAAAGCAAGCAATTAAAAATAAAATGTATACATATTATTAGAGTATATAAAGTAATATAACACCACCAAGTTTTTTCATCTTTCGCTTTCCAGTAAGCATCTATGATGTATTGTAACTATCAGAAAAATATGCACACACCTGGGGCCACCTGTGTAGGTGTGACCAGATTCTGTCTGTTGGAAAATAAAGGATTAAAAAAATGAAATTAGAGAAAATGACACATAAAAGGACGACTTGAATTTCCAGCAAAGCAAACATATGACCAGTTTTATCAACCCTCCAGCATAGCCCTTCTGAACTGTGTTTCCACAGGAAAATGAGGGTGGAGGGAATCACAAAAGTTTTGGCTCCAGTCCACCCCCCGCTGGCCTGCTAACACAGGCCCAGCTCCCTGGAGCACATAGGTCTCACTAGAGTCACTGCCAGAAGGGCTATTTTTGTTAAATTGGGTAGAAAGGAGAACAGGCAACAGGGTTGGGTAGAAACTGAAACCTTAAAGCAGCTAGGGGTTGGGGGGGGGGTGTTTTCCCTCTTCTGATTAGGAAATGCTAGGTAGGATGCACTTGGGAGCATCTAACAATCATCTTCTATATTTTAGAAACCTTTTCCATACTTGGGGTCACTGCAATGCTCCAGAGAACTCCGACAGCCTCCAGTTAAGTCAGGAGATTCAACCAAAGCACTAACGGGTTTTACATTTTTGTATCATGGACCATTTTTGCATTGTCTGAAAATCACTTCTCATAATAATGTTTCTAAATGTACATAATTGGAAATAAAACAAACTGCTGAAATACTACTGTTATAATATTAAAAAGTATTAACATACTCTTTTAAAAATATATATTTTTAATTGTGAAATAGTAATTGTATGCTTCTTGGTTAACATATTTAATATGATCTAATAATTATCATACTTCGATCTTGATGAGTATAAATGACATTTTGAGATATCAGCAACTGATATGATCGGAAATGCCTGTGATTTCTTTTGGTGACAAAGTCACAGATATTATTAACAACACCATGATTTGTTTCTAAACTCATAGTGAATGCATTCTAAACCTCATTAAAGGTTAGTGAAAATTAAGGTGGAATATTTTCCCATAAGCTTTACGGTGCCTCTGAAATCTATCAGTGAACTCAGTGAATCTGGACCTTGTCTTAAGAATCCTCCTATAGGGATTTATCCTTCTTCATAGAGAAGTTGACCACAAATACTGCATCAGTTTTCATGAAATTGTATTACAAATTACCAACTTTTCAATGAATGTTAATTAAATCTCTGTCTGATGATTTAGAAGTCTCACTTCAACATCTTCACAAGAAATAACACTGTGTGTATCAAGCACTGTTGCCTTGTAGACTTGAGGTGTGTTGTCAATGAAATTACTGGGTTCAGAATGAAATTGTAACAGTTGCTGGTATGTTCTTTCTAAACCAGGCTATGCAAAAAAAAATTACACTTGAGTGGAATGGTATTATCATTGCATCATGAGACCTCAGGAGAAAGAAGCAGAGTTGAGTGAGCAGTCCACTCAATAAAACAGGGCAATTCAAACTTAGACTCTGAAGTCGGGCAGAGTTTCATCCAAATTTCAATCCTACCACTCTCATTTGGTCACTCATTAACTTCTCTAACTAAGCTTCAGTTATCTGAGCTATAAAATGGAGATAAAAATAGTGTCTATCTCATGGAGAAATTATTAAGGGGATTAAATGAGATAATGCATGACAAAGGGCTAAACCAGCACCTGTTGCAAAGTATCTGTTGCCTGTTGTCAGATGAGAGAATGAAGGCTAGCTATAGTTCTGTCAAGCATCTCAGCCTGTCTTCTCTTTTGGCTTCTTTTCTTGGATCTGCTCTCAAATCTCTGCTTTAGTGGGTAGACTCTGTTTCTCATTCTGCATTCTAGCTCTTCAATTTAAAAAAACAGGAAAAAACAGAGTAGAAGAAGCCACTTAGATTGCACATAGGGCAGATGCACAGGGCCTTCCAGAATAGCTTATGACTATTTGTAATCAGCAGATAAGACTCTAGGTCTGGTTCAGCTTTAAACTATTTTGTAACTTGGGGAAATATTTTACAATCCAGCCACCCCCATTTTTTCTATGCCAAAATGGCAAGTGGAACGTGCAAGAAGCTTGAGAACTAGCAAGTAATTTTTCAAATGAATTCCCACTAGTTGGGACTGACATGAAGGATGTAATTTATGACCATTTTGGGGAAATAACCATATTACTGTTTTATGAAAATGGGGTGCTCAAGCTTGTCAACTGCTTCCGGTTCCTAAAGTGGTGAAACTGAACTTAGATGGAGCATGCCATTTTTACTTTTTGCTTCCCACCATATACTTAAAGAAGAAAAAAGATGGAAATAGAATTTTAGCTCCCAAACACAGAAAGATGACTGAGAAGGACTAGATGAGTGCTCTGGCTACTTATTTCAAGAAGTTGAGCTTTCTTTCGGATTTCAGTGAAACATAAATGACGGTCTCCACAGATGGGGAAATTTTGCTTCACAATATTTTTTTGTCACTTTTTGGCTGTATTTTCAAACAGAAAGAAGCTATGAGAATAGAAACGGAACTTTCATAGTGTTTATCTAGATCCACCCATTGCTTACAGGTTGTCCCACTTATTTTATCATTCACTCCTTCCTCCATCTCCTTCTCTCTCATTTATCTACATTTGCACATTTTTCTTTTGAAAGTAAGTGGGAGATATTATTCCTCTTTACCTCTAAATGCTTCAATATATATACTTAATAAAGATGTTATAAGAACAGTATAATTAACAATTTCAGAAAATTTAGCATTGATACCATAATAGTATCTCATTATAGTCCATAACCATATTTCTTCAATTGTCCCAATTAAACTCTGTAGAGCTACATTTTTTTTCTGCTTGGTAAAGGATCTAATTCAAGGCTAAACATTGCACTTAAGTGTTATGTATTTTTTCTGTCTTTTAAATTGAAATAGTTTCACAGTCTTTTACATACACATGCACACACACACACACACACACACACACACGCACACAAATTTTCAGGTCTTTGACATTTTTGCAGAGTACCGGGAATCCTAAGGAGTACAGTTTTAAAGAGAGACAGGCAATTGTCTAACATTTCTTCATGATTAGATTCAGATTATACAGTTGGGAACAGAAACATGACAGAAGTGAGGCCGTGGGCTTCTCAGTGCATGTGTCAGAGGGCACAGGTTGCTAGCCTGTACCATTATTTGTGGTGTCAACTTCATTCACTTGATTAAGGTGGTGTTGTGGGGGGTGGTTCTCCACTGTGAAGTTACTATTTTTTCTATGGCTAATTAAGACGCTATCTGCAAGGGATACTATGAGACTTTGTAAATGTCCTGATCCTCATCAAATTTTCACCCACCGGTTTCAGCATCCACTGATGACACTTGTCTGAATCAATTATTATTTGGATGGTTTCTACATGGTAGTTTTTTTGACTCTCATTCCTTCTGCAATTATTAGTTGATAATCTATAAAGAACAGCTAGTCTTTCTCCCCATTGACTTATCTATTCACTTATCATTATATCACAACAAGGACACATGCATTCTTATTTTGCTTAGTGGGTTGCAATTTATTATTATCATTATTTGCTTTGTTTCAGAATCAATGACAACCATTTCGAGGTGGGTCTTGTGTCCTTGACAGGTCCTCATTAATCATTTCTTGAACAAAAACAGGATAATATTTTACTCTTTTGCACAGTTTTCTGCCTTGCTAATACAGAAATAAAATTTTAATTCTTACATATAGAAGACTCAGTTTCCTTTTACTGTGGAAGAAAAAAATGCACATATATATTTACATATATAAAATATGTATATTTAATATGTAAATATATAACGTGTATAAACATGTGTTTATATATGTAAATATATGAGTTTATATTTGGCTTATCAGGATTTTTAGTTCCTTATTCAAGTGTTGATTTTGGATGCTTATTTATACTTACTGATGCCAAAATACATCAGATCCAGGATAAAAGAAAGAACAAAAATTTCCCTGAAATTTATATTCAGGAAAAGGGGAGATTTAGTGAATCTTGGCCTAAGACAATGGGAGAGAATCTTGATATTCCTTAGTTCATATAAGAAGGAAGAGAGAATTAAGAGATTACCATAAATTTTGGAAAATGGAAGAGGCAAAAGACGAGCACAACTACTAAATATTTATGACAAACTTCTCTTAGTATAAAGCTACAAATATGTTTCACTAAAATGACTGATGTAGTTCTTTATAACTAAGAAGTTTTTATTTGTGGAGTGTCTCTCTCTCTTTCTTTACACAAGTGCACGTGTGCACCTGTGTGTGCACACGCGCGCACACACACACACACACTCAACACATTTTGGTCATTTTTGTTTAAAAAATCTTTCTGGATGCTGTACTAAAATAAGTAGTTTAAGATTATGTTTAGCTCACTGATTTTAAGATCCAATACTGTGCACCTTGTTGTGCTTAGCAACCCTGTCTGGGTGCTAGCCGGTGGACAGGTTTGGATGATGCACACAGGGATTGAAGCAGATGCTCAGCATGTGCAGATGCCACTGAAACAGAGCTTTTCAAAGCCCACATTTCTGGAAACTTTATAAGTGTTCTGTCCCTAAAAGAAACAAAAAGGAATCATACAACAGAAGGCATGCAGAATTTGGAGTTCAACCTTAGATATGTTAACTTTTTAAGCTCACTTTTATTACCACTAAATTAATGATGACCACAGCACCTTACCTGCAGGGTTACTGAAATGATTAAAAGAGGTGCTGCAAAATAAAATGCTCTGCATTTGAAGGAGTCATATTAATTATAATCACACTTTGTCCAAAACCATTTGACGATATTAAATTGAGTGTTGGAAATTAAGAATTCAGTTTTAGACATTTTTCAAAAGAAGAAATACAAATGGCCAGCAAACACATGAAAAAATATTCAACATCCCAGCAATAAGGAAAATACAAATCAAAACTACGCTCAGATTTCATCTCACTCCAGTAAGAATGTATCCATTAGGAATACAAATAATAATTAATGCTGGCCATGATATGGGGGAAAAGGTGCACTCATATATTGTTAGTGATTACTCAAAAAACTAGGAATGGAATCACCCTATTACCCAGCTATCCCACTCCTTGGTGTTCATCCAAAAGAACTAAAATCAGCATACTAAAATGGTACAAGCACATCAATGTTTGTAGCAGCACAATTCACAATAGACAAGTTATGGAACCAGTCCAGGTGCCCATCAACAGATGAGTAGATATACACAGAGGAGTTTTACTCTCTCATGAGGAAGAATGGAATTATGGCATTTGCAGGTAAGTGGAGGGGACATTATGCAAAGTGAAAAAGGCAGACTCAGAAAGTCAAGGGGTCAAATGTGTTCTTTCATATGTGGAAGCTAGAGCCAATTAAGGAAAGAAAAGTGGGGTGGATCCCATGAAAATAGAAGGGAGATCAGTGAAATAGAGGAAGGAGATGGGCAGGCAGAAGAAGGAGAGATGGAAAAAGAGAGGAACAGTGGAATGAAATTGGTCAAATTATGCTATGTACATATGTGAATTACATATATATGCAAATACACATATACACATATACTTGTAGGAACACATATATGCCTACAAGTATATGTGTGTATATGTGTATATGTATATGTGTGTGTGTGTGTGTGTGTGTGTGTGTATGTATAGTACCAATTAAAAAAACAAAAAACAAATGAAAGGAAGACCAGTCAAGTAGAGGAAGGCAAATGGGGAGTGTGGAGGGAAAGGAAAGAGGAAGTACTGGAGATTGATATGGAGCAAATTATATTCTATGCATCTATGATTGTCAAAATGAATCTCAAATATATAACTATAATACACTAATAAAACATTTCAAAGTAAATAAACAAATAATTTAAAAAATAAAAAAATAAATTAAATAGAAATGATCTATTTTCCCCCATTGCATGAATGGCAGAATATTTAAGGTGGAAATTTAAGAACTGAGTTAGCAAAATACATCTTGGAATGCTCAAAAGCATTAAAACGTTAAGGAATAATGCCTCTAACAAGCAGAGACTTCACTGAATGCATGGATTTATGAGCTACATTCCCAGTCCCTGGTATAAAGTATATCACACATAAAAGTCTCCGTGTATGGGTCATGTTAAGGAAAATCTTAGAGTTAATGAAAATTTATTCTTTGAAGTACATTCATCTTCTCTTTAAGTACTCTTGGTCTCAGGGATAACAGGCTAGTTACTAAAAGCCCCTTGCGCAGTGAACAGATCTGTTCTCCATTTAGACTGGACCTCCCACCTTTTCCCATTTACATTTTCCTTGTTCAGAGTGCAGCCAGATCCACTCCCTTCAGTATTAATGACTGATGTACTAAATCAATTCTCTTGGAAGTACATTCACTTTAGGAAGAGATTGATCTATCTATTTATTTATTTATTTACTGAGCACCTATTCTGTATTACTCCCTGCATTAGGAGTTTGGACTCTGGTGATGCACAAGATACATACAGTCTCTGCCCTTATGTAGGTTCCCATCTGGAGGTGAACTCACCAGACTAAAGAATCAAAAATGTCAATAATAATCATAATAATAACAATAAATCATATTTTTGCACACTTATCATGTGCCAAATACTATTCTAAATGTTCTACATGAAAAATTCTCCAAATAAGCATTTAAAATATACATGATTATTATTCCCATTTGAGAATTTTAAACATTAAGTCTTATGAAGCTTAAGTAACTTTCACACAGTTACTACGTGGCAGAGACAGAATTCAAACACAGTCTGAAACCAGTCTTTACACCCCTTGGTAAAGAAAGTAAAAAGTATTGTGGAAACATAATCTAACCTAGATATGCAGCAGGAATGAAAAGCTTTCCTGAGGAAGTATTGTTGAATTGGAGGCTTGGAAAATGGGACTAATTCCTTAACAAGATGAATAAAGCTTTCAGGGCACTTACACAGGATGATAGCAGAGTGAGGGCAGAAGGACCCACATATATCTGTTGAAAAGACAACTGACTCTGGTTAGACATCAAGTAGACCAAGGTCTGTTTCCAACTCTGGTTGAGAAATGGCCCCAGAACCAAAAACCCTGTAGTCTTTGTCTCCTATTCTTAGAGTTAACTGCTAGAGCACAGTTCTTAAGAGGAAGGTGCAATTAAGTAATGCAACCTATAGCCACTGACCAAAACATAAAGGGTCACATAGATGAGAATGCTGGCGTAGGAAAAGGGAGCAGAAAAACACTTGTTTATTTTTCTAAGCTTATGAGAATCTCTTTTGTTCTCAAGGAAGGAAAATGAAGCATGAAGAATTTTCTTTTAAAAGACCACAATCAAATTTACTGCACAGTTATAATTTTATGTTTCTGGGCTCTTAGAGATTATCTAGTCCAAATATGAGATTATCTAGTGCAAATGTGAAAGTTCCAAAAAGATGGGTCGTGTATTATCTCATGGCTAATCAAGGTTACAGTGAAGAATGGGACCTAGACCTCCTTAGAGCATTGCACCAGACCTTAGAATCTCCTACTGTGAAAGGTTTTCATTCTTTCCATTAACAATAGCTTTACGGTCATGGTAAGCCTAGATTTTTGCTAAAAATTTTGACAAACTTTGTTAAAGCAGTGCGAGTATCATTTTCTCTTGAGCCCCTGGTTGTATTAATGAGGATCCCTAGTTTCTACCTTTTGTTGAAATATCACAGAATGTAGATGGAGATTATGAGCAATTTCCTTTGCTGTAGCCAACAGCATCACTATACAAAACCTAAGCAGACAGATGTTAGCCTGCCAGGTGGCTTGATGCATCAAAAAGAGAAAGGATTATTATACTAGGAAAAGTGGATGACTCCAGCAACAGAGAAGAAGAAGGGATGAAAATTAAAATTTGTAATTTCATTTTGTGATACATAGAATCATTTTTCCTGCATTGTATCTCAAATGGTGCCTATTAATTTGAAGATGAATATACAGACTTGAGAGGAAAGAGAGGATGAACAAAACACCTAAGGTTCAATACGAATATGAAAAACTGGGTGAAAAAGGAGAAATACTTCCATACTTCCAGCGGGGGATAGACAAATGTGGGATAGGAGAAAAGAAGTCATTTATAGTCAGATGGTGTCTGCTGCCATTTCAAGTCTGCTCCGTGGATCTAGCCAGTGAGACAGAAACCACTCTAGGTCTTTCAAACAGAGGACATTTAAAAGAGGGCAGTCATAACCTAAAATGATGGAAAACCTAAGCCAGGGAATGGGAAGACAATGGCACAAAGCTATAACCACACTAGAGTTGAGAGGAAAACATGAGGAATTTGTCACCAGGGCCTAGCATATGGAAGGTTCCAGAAGAAGTTGGAAGATGATCAAGTGAAAGAGGGGATCATCGGTGAAAGAGGCTTTTTTCTGAGGTCACTAGGGTTCTAGAAAAGATGCAGTTACTCTAGCAGGCACCACAAGAAGCAGAGAAAGAGAGGAATAGTGTGATTTTCCCTCTTTCCCAATCTTCAGTCTTCTGCCACTGCCTCACATTGGCAATCATATTTCGAATGCAAAGGGTAAGGCAGGCTAGGAAATACAACTCCATTTAAAGAAGTGTAAACAGGGAAAGGGCAGGAAGGAATCAGAGATTGCTAAGGCCAGCCTGTGGCACAGTTGATCAAGACTGATCCCAAAAGATCTGTGAATCTCTGAGCCAATCCTGACTGGCTAATTAACTTTAACAGTTAATTAAAGCCTTGATCTGTTCTTCCTTCTCTCTCATGATTACGAAAGTCAGCTTCATTGTCTGCTCACCAAACTTTGGAGTTCCCCTAATCAAGGTAAAGTATTTCAGCCATCCATAAAGTCAAACCCATCTCACCACAGGAGACTACTACTGCATTTTTCTGAGACCCTGACACTCAATGAAGCTCATTACTTCCCTCTTCCAAGGGACATGAGCAGGGCCTGAATCCTCAACTTTGGCCTAGAACATGGATCCAACCTAGATTGATCATTTGGTGCTTCAGTGCAGCTGCCTATGAAAAGTCCTGGACCACCACTAATGAATGTCCCCAGGCTCTGTGTCCCTGCCTGCTAGATTGGACCTCCTTGATAGAGTCAGCAGCAGAATTTTCCAGCAGTTGTCCTGCCTTGCTTGAATTGTGGACTCACAGTCCCAGGGGCCAACAGAACTACTATATATTTTCCCTGGGATTGGGCCACATCTGGTCTACCATGCAGTCACATTGAATTTTCCTTCTCTGTCTTTCCCTCAGTAATTTGCCACCCACAGAAGGTGTTAATTAGCACAAAATAGTCAAAGATGTATGAGAATGAAATAAAACTAAAATCAAAACTCCTTTGGAAACTTGACCTTTAGCCCCTGGAAAGAATGCAAAAGGGTGTTCTTGAAATTTTCCAGGAGAGTGCTCTCTCTTCATTCAGGCAAAGTGCCACTCTGAAAATTTTAATGTAAGGACAAATTGCAAATAATCCTCTCAGCACAGAAGATTGGGCTCTCTCTTTGAGGCTTCAAACCTCTTGTCTTCAGGGCTAAATGAACAGGAGGAACAAACTGTACCAGATCCAAACTGATTCTGAGGACATGATCAGATTCTCAGTCATTTTGTTTCTCCCGATGGCACTTCAAAGTGAAGTCCAGGAGGAGGAGCGCTGCTCCTCCTGGCTGCATTAATCACAGCAGGGTGGCCAGCACTCCAAGTCTGCAAACTGACTTCTGCCTCTTCATGTAAACTGTCATAGTACAACTAAAGAAACTAGATTGGAAGCCCATATACCAGCCACTTCTTGTAGCCAGCAATATCTTTTAACTTCTGCCAAGACTGGGTTTTTTTTTTTTTTTTTTCCTAAAATAAAGTTGCTCAGGCTCCAAAAATAACATCTGTTGCTCAGAGTAACATTTTCAAACAACATCATAAACTGTACTTCCAGAAAACATACACTCTGTGCTTCCCTAAGGGAACTCACAGAATGGATGATGTGAGACTCTGGGCTCCCTCATTTCAAGCACTCCCTGCCCTTGGGCAAATTATTTAGTTGATATTGAAGGTGGTAAGACATGCCACATTCAATTTACCTTCATTTGCAGCATGCAGTGACTGAAGTAGCTTTAAATAAAAGTGCTACCCAGATATGTCTGGCAGGCTTTTACTAGCAAAATGTATTTTTAAACGGGGGTCATGGTGCCCTGGTGTAGGTACCAGGAAGATTCAAAGAGCATAAAAATTAATAATAGCTATGACACTCCAAGTACAGTGCAGTTTTAGATTTCCTGAAGCTTAACTGTGTTTCCAGGGATGACCTAACTTTCTAACTCTCACCTCCCAGTATTACTCTGCAACTTGTTAACCTTTATCCTCTCCATTTCTCCTGTCAGCATTTTAGAGAAATAAGAGAAACAAAGTATGGGGGGTCCTTGGATCAACGTCCTTTCCATGACTATAATGAGCTGCTCTGATCACTTTGCAGGTTGAGGTCACTCATTATAGGAGACTGGTGGTGGATATATAGGTGGAGTATAATCATTATTACTACCAGAGACATTAGAAACACTCATTTCTGTATGAACACGATGAAGAAGGACTAAATTCTATGACAATTCATCATTTCTAAATTGAGAAGGAATTCCAAAGACATTTTTATTGTTTTTCTATTCTTAAAAGCATGAGATGGGCCTGAGGCCTATCTGGACAAAGGAGGTATGTGTGGAGGCCATGGAGAGAGTAGTGGCTGAGGTCAGAAGATCAAGGAGTCATGGATTGCAATTCCAGGGTTCATGATAGGCTGAAAGATGTTGAAAATGAATAACTCTCTCTGGGCTTACAAGGAGAATTTTTAGAAACAAAAATATCATGTATCTAATTTATCCCATTGAATCTAATTCCTTGATCTTATGAAGGTGTGATGGGAAAATATGAATTTTGACCTTGATTCTCCATTTAACTTTAGGACTCTCACAAATCACTCAGTCTTCAGTTTCCTTATGATAATAATAATGATAATGATACCACTGCTGCCCCCTTCCTTGATAAATGTTATTTGAAAATCATGTTAAGTCACCATATACGAAATGACTTTGTAAAAGATACAGTGTTTTGAAAGTATTTTTACTGTTATTGTTATTCAGAATGTTGTAATCAAAACCACTACCCTGCCTGAGAAAGGGCTGGACTGGCTAGATTTTCAGAACTCTTCTGACCTACGATTCCAGTTGAACAAGTACCCATGTTCTCTTTCATCATCTAAGGTCAAAACAACAATGAAAATATAATTTCTTGCAAGTAAGGCAAATCTTATTAAGGAGATAATGCAAAGCAGCATTGGTGCAGTGAATTAATTCTCTTATCAAGTAAAGATTGCCTAGTTTGTTTAACTTGGCTGTCTCAACAGGGTCCATCTGGCGTACTGGACCTACCAGAATTTCTGACTATTAACGCAGCCTACGTTGAATGTAACTCTGCTGCATTGTCCTGAGAGGAATTCAGCCTTCCTATTCATTCTACAGAGGGGTTTTGGTTCTGTAGTTCTGTATCAGAAAAACTCTGCCCCATCCCTTACCCAATGCCTACCTATTCTGGAGCATTGGATCACAAAAGTTCAGCATCATTAGAATCCACTAGGGGAATTTATGAGACCCAAATTTCTGGACTTCCAACCCTCAGAGTTTCTGATTCAGTAGGTCTTGCATGAGGCCTGAGAACTTGCATTTCTAAGACACTGATGCTGTTGGTCTTGGAATCACATATTAAGAATCGCTGTCATGTTCTGTTATCTAAAATGATTCTTTAAATGTGTCACAAAACAAGCAGTCTTATGAGTTAGTTCTGATGGAAGATGGAATAGGGAATGATTTTTAAAATGTAGCAATGGCAGGTTTTAACTTTTAAAATAATCTATTTAAACCCAGGTAGGGCGGCACATGCCTGTAATCCCAGCAGATAGGAAGGCTGAGGCAGAAGGATTATAAGTCCAAAGCCAGCCTCAGCAATTTAGCTAGGCCCTAAGCAATTTAGAAGATGCTGTCTCAAAATAAAAAAGAAAGAAGGGTGGGGAGATGTGGCTCAGTGTTTAAGGACCCCTGGTCAATCCCTGGTGCCAAAATGAATAATAATAATAATAAATATATGATGATATTATTATTATTATAATCACCATCTATTTATATAAATCACATTCAAATAAAGCACGTTTTGTAGATTTATTTCTGGGTTTTTTTTTTTTTTTTTTTTTTTTGTACTAGGAATTGAACCTAGGGATGCTGAAACAGTCACATTCCCAGCCTTTTTTTTTAGTCTTTATTTTGAGACAGGATCTCGCTAAATTGCTGAGGCTGACTTTGAATTTACAGCCCTCCTGCCTCAGCCTCCTAAGTCGCTGGGATTACAGGCTTGCACCACTGCACCTAGCTTTTTGTAGACTTCTTAAGATTTTATAAAGATTCCAAATCATACCATTTATGGCTTTTCCCCTCTTTATTTTCCCTCCAGCTATTAAAAGTAAATAAAATTTTAAAGTTTTAATTGATTCTTGGTTCAAATCAAGGCAAAAGTCTTTCACATTGGTAACACAGATTAATGTTTGAAAGTTTAATAATAACTGGAAATTATACCCCAGAAAGAAGGTAAGGTCAACTTTACACCTCAGGTTTCCCTTCATTATACCTGAAAGTCTGGCTTATGCTTGTTTTTCATCTAATTAACCAATTAAGCTCTTTACCTTTTTGCTGTCACACTTAGTCTCCAAGGCTCCACTTTGATAGTATACTTCATAATAAAAGAAATGCATACAATTTCCAGCTTCCCTAAAACAATTACGTTTGCCATATTAGGAGCTATTTTTAAGTTCAGTATCAATGATTCAGCTGTAGTCCCTGAATCTTCAGTCACACGCCACAAACAAGAGACTTGTCTGTGCATCATTTAACTTCTGCCATAGATGCTCACCTTATTAGTAAGAGAGCAACACCATAGCAAGAGTGTACTGCTCTGAGTCTGAGGACTCAGGTTCCATCCTACTCTAATACCTGCTGGTTCCAGAGCCTTCCAGGAGCTACTTGACTCCCCAGAGCTTTTCAATTGAAAAATACAGCCAATCATCTGGGCCTGGACTATGTTAGTCAGAGGTTTGGTTATCTTAATGACCAATATAAAATAAGATAACATGAGTGAGTGTACTTTGGAAACTACTAAGCCTTAAAAAAGTCAAGGTCTCCTTCTTCTTGCTGTCATGTTATGGGTACAGTATATTCCCTGTGATGGATGCTTACTTTTCTTTGGTCCATGTTCCCAGACTGTACTTTCACTCCCAGGTAGTGTTTTCTCAAATATGTGCTTCTGAGTTCACACTTGATGACTGATGAGAAATGACTGATGAGAAATGATAACAGCTCCACACCACTTCATTACCACCAAAACACTAATATTTCTTCATTGTTGTATAAAAAAGTCATGTCCAAATGCACCATGTCTCTTAAACTCTCTAACTATGTACAGTTAATGTTTCTCCTAACTGAGGAACAAAAATGCAGGTTCCTATTGTCTTCCTAAGTTATAGTAAGGGACAGAACCCAGACCAGATGCAGGTCTTCTAAAAAGGTTTCTTTTTATCTTGTAGGAAATGAAAGTTAAATAAATGAGTAGGTAGGTGTAAAGGAAAGACAGACAGATAGCCAACCAAAATGTACATGCTTCTGATACATTAAAGATATTTTTTAGTATGAGAATAGTACTATTTTAATTACTTTTGAGAAAAAGTTGTAAACCAAAGGGATCCCAAGCAAGGGAAGTAAAACAAGAGAACGCTGCTTTTCTTTATGTTGTTTTACTTCATGATAGGTTCAATAAGAGCCAAACTATCAAGACACATCTGTAGGATTCCAGATTCCTTCTAGTTATACAGGGTATGATGGTTAATTTTATGTATTAACTAATTGGATCAAGGGATTTATAGATATTTGGCTAAATATTATCTCTAGTTGTGTCTGTGAGGACAGATCATCATTCGAATTGATAGACTGAGTCAAGGTGACCTCAATAATGCAGGTGGGAACCATCCAATCCTTTGAGGGTCTTATTAGCACAAAGAATGAAAGAAGGGAGAATCTTCTGCTTCTACCTATCTGCTAAAGCTGGATGTTGATCTTTTCCTGCTCTTGGTACTTCTGGTTCTCAGGTCTTCAGATTTGTACTAGAATCTACAATTATCTTTGGAACTTCCTGGGCTTCCACATTGTAGGTGGCCCATCATGGAACTACTCAGTCTTCATAATCAATTACTATAAATCTTACGTATCTTATTGGTTCTGTCTTTCTGGAGAACCCCAACACAAGAGGTACCTCTTTCAAATGTGTACAGCAATTTTTTTTTTAAAGGAGTTCCTGAACAGGCAATCCTATGACACTTATTCTTGGTCAGTACTAAACTGACCTTCATAATGATTAACCCACCCTCCTTACAGAGACTATTAGGAAAGGACATTAACAAAAGCCAAAACACCACGTAAACAATGAGACAAAGAAGGTACACATTATCCACTAAAGATATGTGTGTGTGCGCGTGTATGCACGCACACACAAAATCAGGGATCTATAATGCAGGGAATTCAGGGAGACCACATGCTAAGACCCAACTTACAAAGTGTTTTGAATTTTTAATAATTATAAAACCCCACCAATTTCAAAGTCAGTGAGAAATACATGTATGCAATTGGCACTGATAACTGAATTCAACTGATACAAGTGAGAATAACACTTCAGACCACTTTAACAAAAAAGGTGAAATTTTATTTAAATAAAATTAATGTTTTAAATTATCTAAAAATAAATATTAAAGGTAAAATTTTATTTAAATAAAATACTTTAAATTATCTGAAAATATTGAAAGAGTGAAACTTAAGCTATGAAATTGAGTGATACCAATATGTCACAAATTGTCTTTGTCATTGATTGTGACAAATGTCCTGCTGTGGAATAGGAAGCTGAAGATGGAAAAGGCTTGTGGGATGGGCATCAGGGGACAGGACCCAAATGCTAGATGGGAATTTTGAGCTTTTTTCTGAGTTTAACTGTGACCTCAATCTGCTCTAAAAAATAAAGTTTATTTTTTAAAAGGAAATATTATTTTTTTAAAAAAGCACACTTTTTTTTTTTTTAAAAAAAGTTGCAGTCTTCAAGACTGTTGCTATTATCTGCATTTTATAAACATGCAGAGGCCAATAGCTTTCAATTGCTGAGTCTAATTCATTGGTGTAGAGGCTAGCCTCTAGCTTAACTATTGCATACAGATTAGCCTCCTGAATGAACATACTTGGCAGAACACATGATTGGCAGCTAAGCTAAAGGAAGTCTGAGGAATTCTGCGGTGTGAAAGCACTTGACTGGAGATGGCACTTCCAGCTCTCACAAGAGATGCCCTGCTTTCCCATGCACTCTGCCTCCTTCCAACTCAAGCCCTCGAAATACAAAATTATCCTAAACAACCACTTTTAAAGATTAAAATCACCTCCCTAAAAACCACAGGAAGTAAAATTACAGTCCATGTAAACCAAATGTTAATACCTTCTCTTAACTCTACATGACTGTGGGCATAAATAAAGTTCTGCAGATAATTGAAGAAAGGTTTAGAAAATCCCAGCCTTCCTGCATAGTTTATTCATCTCAGTTTTATTTATTTAAGAATGTCTTAATTTCTTCTTCATTTTTGAAATATAGTTTTACTGGATGTTGGATTCTTGAATGACAGACTTTTTCTTCTAGCAGTTTGGATATGTCATTCCACTGCCTTCTGGACTCCATGGCTTCTGTGGAGAAGTCAGTTTCAATTTTATTAAGTATTCTTCATACATGACGGATAATTTCTCTCTTGCTGATTTCAAGTTCCCCTCTCTGTGTTTGTCTTTGAAAAGTTTGACTGTGACACTTATAGCTTGCTCAGGGCTTCAAGGTCAGTCAGAGGTTCAAGATTGGAGCCCTTTCATGTCATTCCTAAGAATGCATCCAACCTTGCACACAAGTGCAGCTTTCTAGCTCCCCAGGAAGAGGTCAGACCTTTTCAAAGCCTCTATGGTCATCTCCTTTCTTTATCTTCCTTTTAAATTTCTGACCCAACTCTTGTTTGTCTCTGATGTTAAACAATTACCACTGATTGTTTTTGACAAATGCCCTGGGGATAGGACTTTACCTCCAGAAGGTGTTCTGAATCAGATCAAATAACAGTATCCTTGAAAGGGCTTTTTCAGAGGCTGTGAGATAGGTCACAAAGTGACAGGACTCTACAGATGGGACTTTTGTGGAGTTTCAAACTCCTACTACCCCTTCAGAACCCGTAAGGCTGCAGCTTTTCCCAGCCACCATGGTTGGGAAGCTGCTAGTTTTCAAAACTAATGCAGAGCTGGGGAAAACAGTGATAATAGTGGATCAAATTAAAATGCCACAAACCCTGCATTTCTTCATAAGATTCAGCAGTTTTTACTTTTCAGATTATTATGAGACATTGGTTTATTTCCAGAGTTCTAAAAAAAATTGATTTGGGGAATTTTTGCCAGTGTTTTCATTGCTTTCTTGGTAGGGAAAATTCCTGCTCTTCCAGAAGTCCCCTACTACGATTATTTTTAAAGGGTAACTTGAAATTTAACTGAAACTTTTCATATATTATAAGCAATTCTTCATCTTTATTTTCATCTATTTAGGTGATTGAACATTCTATCTCAAAATTCATTAATTTATGGCATGTGGCAGAAATATGAATTTTCCTAATTTCTTTCAAAATCTTTTAATCACAGAGTTTCTGAAAAAAAAATTGATTGGCAAAGTCTCTGAAGAAGCTAGAGACAAATGAAACTAGAGACAAAATGAGAGACCAACATTGGAATCTTTCTGGTTCCATCTTTCTTTTCAACTTGTATGACCTATTAGATTATTTTCACTGCTTATATTTATGAAATTACATGTTTCTATTTATGGCATTAAGTACATATAGGGGAAACAGTTGTAAGTGCATATTTAGATTTTTCAATACTATAATCCTGCCTCTTTTACTTAGCTTCTTTCCCAAACAGGTTGAAATCCTTCCTTGGAAGACCAATATTTTATTCAGTTTTATTGTTGACTTGGAGCAGGAAAGGAGAAAGTAAGTTCTATAATGGAATACTCTGTGATTCTCCCATTTTCGCTACGCATTAAGGAGAACTTGATTCTACAATGAAATAATTTCAAGTGTAGCTCTAAGCGCTCTATAAGTGCTAACTACATTTTTCTTACTTATTTCAATAATTCTTCTAACTGAAAAAATGTTATCTCCCATTCCACTTAAAATGGTATCACCATTTCTTTGGGTGTCTAAAAATATGAATATTGAGGACTTGGCATTAATGAATAGATTTGGATAATACTAGGCAAAATAAAGTATTATAAATGATCAATGCACAATCCAGGAAGGAGCCCAAGACAATATTCATCTTTTTCCCCTTAATGTCATAGAAAAATTTTTGAATTTTAGTTTTATTTCTTACCAACTATGTGATGCAAGTTACATATTATATCTGGACCTATATTTCCTCATTTGCAAAATGTAGATAATAAAGTATATTGTGAGAATCAAGCAGTTGAATGACTACACAGAAAGTACAGCTTGACTTCTAGAAATCTCCAAGACATTCTTCCAAGATGGAGGCACCATTATCTCCTCTAATTCCTCAGTTTACATGAAGATTCAATAAGGGGTCATCCCATTAGCATTTTGAAAAATAATATGTTTTTCTGAACAGGTTTTTCTGGTCAGTATAGTAATTGTCTTTTCTTCTAGAGTTATAACTGTATTTTAAAAAATCAAGCTGATTACTTTTATCTCCGTTATAAGAGGTGAGTGTCTAGAATAAAGGTTTCTTAGTTACTAAGAGTTTGTGTTAGTCAGCTTTCCATCACTATAACAAATGCTCAAGGTAAAGAGAAAATGTTGATTTTGGTTCACAGTTTTAGAAGGTCTGTTCCATAATCAGGAAGAGCCATTGCTTTTTAGGTGAGGGTGCCAGATGGCAATGGTAGGGATCCTGTGGCAGAACAAAACTGCTCACCTCATGGTCAGGGAGTGGAAGAGAGAGGAAGGGAACAGGATTTCACGATCCAGTTTGAGGGCAATGATCCCAATGACTCAAACACCTCCCACCAGGCCCTGCCTCTTAAATTTTCCCCCACCTCCCAATAGCACCTCTCTGGGGACCAAGCCCCTACCACATGGACCTTTGAGGGACATGCCAGATCCAAACCACAGCAGAGTTTGTATTAACATTATAATATTATTTTCTCTAGCTGATGTGTTGCCTAGAACAAGAGTGTTTCCCTATACCCCAGTTAAATGAAGATTTTAACATTAGAAAGTAGATATAAAAGAAAGAAGAGAACAACAGAAAATGTATATTTATGCATTGGGGGGAATGGGTGGTATAAATAAGTGTATTTGCTTGTAGGGAACTGGTGGTGAAGGTAGCTCCTTCTTAGCTGAGACTAAACTAAACTCAGATTTTCTCCTTATGTAATCAGCTATGACTTTTTTACTATCTGAAAAGTGGTTCAGAACAAAAAAAGTGTCAAAAGCCAATAAAGTTGGCGTCCCAATACCAAAGAGTTTGCACTACTCATATTTATCTACATCAAAGTGCAAAAATGTATTAAGGTCTTTGTCATCAATCATTGTTGAAGTCCAGGATGAGAGTTCTCTACTTGATCGAAAGCAATCTTATCTCACAGAGGTGCAGTTAAATGTATAGATTTTGTGAATTTGCACCAAAACTTTTTAAAGTATCTGGCTTATTCCCCTGAATGCATTATCTTCCATATGTAGATTACATCTTTCTCCCAAAAAATTGTTAGGAAACATTTGCTGGCTGCCATGTAACATCCAAAAATATCAAGGCATTAAGAGACGTGTGAGAAAATGCCTGCGGGTTTTCTTATTTCAATTGCCATCCCTGAAAGCCACAACAGAGTGATTCACTGCTTTTCATGGAGAAAATTACCAATCAACAAAGAAAGCAAAATGAGACAGTGAGGAATATAGTGTGGGCAGCTCCAGTTATAGTCATATATTATCACAGCTTATCCACTGCACAACAGGAGCTTCAAAAGATCACAGCTAGACATTTCACAAAGCACATGAAACAGGACTTCACAGGCTTGAAGCCAGACCACCAGGGTTAGGGACCTGGCCAAGGTTGGAATGAAAGGCAGGTGGATTGAGTTTAGTAGTTTTGACAAAAAGGAGGAAGAAGAGTCATATCGAATTCACTCATATGAATCAATTTTGGGAAAACTTAATGGAGGAAGATGAAAGAAGAAAAGTGAGATAGCAATAATTCTTTGCTATAAATTTAACTTTTTCTAACCTTAGAAAGCCAGAGAAGATAATGTAATAGTGCCCTTTCAAACAGAGAAGAATATCAATTTCACAGGCAATTGAGGCCTTGGAATTTTACTACAAAGGACTAACATAATGAAGTGAACGAAGATTGGAATTATAGAACCAAAAATAAAGATGTAGGTCTACTTCTAGCATGAAATGAATCCACAAGGAACCTCCACTATGAGTCCCAGAGTCCCTGATCCTGTGCCATCCAGTTTCCTAGGAGCCTTCCCCAAACCACACCTTCTTTTCAAGAGTAAGTCTTGAAAACTTACTCTTACTGCCAATGGCTCTGGCATGCGGAGGAGCCTTGTCTCTGCACAGGACCAAGAGCAGAAAGCTTCCAGCCAGCAGTAGCTCTGAGAACTGTGACAAGAATGTTCAAATGCAGAACCACACCCATGAGACAAATTTGATAAATCATTTACAGGACCCTCAAACTTCAGGCACAGGCTGTGACACTGAAGTCACACTAGCTAAAGTCAACAAGGACAACGTAGAGCCCTTCTACCTGCTAGGAATGATATGATTCTGAGCCTTTTATACTCTTAAAAAAAAAATCTCTGTGGTGGATCTGTCAGTCTCACCCCTAATTCTGTGGGGATGTAGCTTCTTCCCCTTCTGATGTGGTAAGAGCTAGAAGGAGCAGCTCCCAGCTTTGTGAGTAGAAAGCAGAGTTTTCTAATGTTCTTTCTCCAAACTGGGGAGTAAGACCACACAGTCAGTTTGCTTCTAGTTGTAAAGATATTTCATATGCCCTCAATCTCAATTCCTTGAACATGTTCAGATGATTAATAGTGACCATTCTATTGCATCCAGACATTCATTTTTCCAATTGTTTTTCTTCCCCTGGGAATGAGGATGAAGAAACCAAACACAGACATCACATTGGTTTAAAAAATGTGTTTTTGGTTCACCTCTGTGACTGAGACTGTAGTTTCATTTAGATCTAGAATATAACATGACAGTCCAGCTAAAGCTCACAACCCACCCAGGACACAAGAGGCCCTAAGAGAGTCTGATAACGACTAAGTCATGTGGATTTAACCTAGAAACCCAAGGCCAGCAAACTTGTCTTTTCATCCTGAAATGGTACCAAAAAAAAAAAAAATTAATAATCCAAACAATATGTGAAATACTATGCTAGAGCATGTTTATGAAATTCCATACTCAATTTGAAAGTTGGTATGGGATTCATTTCCTTGTTTGTATTCACAGATATCCCATTTATTAAGATTGCTAAAGGCTGGACTTTGCAGACTAAATGAGTAAAGAATAAGTTATTGTAAGGAGATGGTGTAAAGCTTTGACAGTTGGGGCTACTAGATTTGAAATCCTGACCCTTATACTTACTGGTTGTGTAACCCTGGAGAAGATGCTTAAATTCCCTTTCCTCAATTTCTCCATCTCTAAGTGGAAAGAATGTTAGTACTTTTGTAGAACTGCTATGAAAATTAATTAATATATGTAAATCATTTTGAACAATTCAGGACATCATGAGAACTCAATAAATGTGAGATTTTATTACCTACTCTTCACCCAAAGAGGACAAAAGGAAATTACTAACCTTCTGGGAAGGCTGGGTAAGTTTGCAAAAATGAGAAGAAAGTGGAGAATGGAAAAGAGAAGATGAGAAGAGGTGTCACACATATAGCCAGAGAGCTTTGCTATTTATAGAATAAACCCTGGGAGAGTGGCATTATGATCACTGGTAGGAGCCATCATTTTCTTTCTGCTATATTTTGGAGAATTAAATAACAGTTCATGAGACAATTTTATCACAGCAAAAGAAAACAACTGGCAGATGAAGTTTTGCTATGGATTGAATGTCCTCTCTAAAACTCAGGTTGAAATTCCATTATGACAGTATCTGGAGGAGGGACTTTTGAAAAGACATTAGCTCATTAGAGCTCTGCTGTCCTGAGTGGATTAATGCAGTTGTTGGGGATGGGCTAGTTATCTCAGGAGGTCAACCCTATCTCTCCTTGTCTCTCCATGCCCACTTGCCCTTCCGCAGGCCCTTTCCAAGTGCCACCACCAATACTTCTCACTTACCAACCTCCAAAACCATGAGCCAAATAATTTCTACTGTCTATAATTTATCCAGTCTGTCATATTCTACCACAACAGCAGAAAATGGATTAAAACAAGTTTGAGAAGGATCTGTAAGTTTCTTGCTAAAAGAAACCCATCCTCACCAAGTAACTCCATGTATGTCTTAACCATAAAGGGATCAGGTACAACTGTTAGTGAAGAAGAGTTTCAGAGGTTAAAAATCATCAAATGTTGATGTACACATCTTATTTCTTCTCTCCTCATCCCAAACCATTACAGATATCTACAATTCTAGGAAAAAATGAGCCAATTGCTACTGTAGTTGCAACTGCTAAGTTACAAAACATGAGTTTTCTACCATTCATGTGGATTCCACAGTGACATCAATATCCAATGACATAAACTGTTCACCTTTGCATTCTGGTTTAACAAGAATGATCTTTCACTTCCTGATGGTCTCAAAACACTTAACAGGATACACAAGCGGCTTCTGGGACCAGGGCTGGGCAGCCAGAGACCTCTCCAGGCAGCATTGTCCCCCTCCAGCTGCAGGCTTTTTCCACAGGGCGATCCAAGATGGCGGACTAGAGGGTGACTGCATCTCCACTTGCCCCAGAACCCAGGATTCAAGAAGGGGAGGCATTGAGAGACTCAAACTAAGATAGAACCACGGGGTGAGTCTCCCCCACCCAGCGAAGCTCAGCTGGGTGGCAGGCCCGGATTCGAGTGGCTTATTAGAGTGGGACAAGGCAGATAGCGTCTCCCCCAGGCAGCTCTGTGCACTCTGGCGGTGGGCTCCACCCACAGGGACAGATTCTCCAGCTTCTCGGAACAGGCCCCCCAGTGAGAGCCCTTCTGCACAGAAGCAGTGCGGCCAGCTCCGGCCCGCCCTGAACAGCTCCGGCACGCCCCACTGCCAGCTCCAGCCCACCTGCAGGTTGCTTCAGTGACCAGCACAGGGCGCCAGGGACTTCCGCAAGCAGCCCAGCCCCCCTCCAGGGGGAAGTGCCTCTCTAGGCTAGCTTCTCGGGGCAAATCACCCAGTGACAGCCTGTCTACACAGAGCCAGCCCCAAGTCCCCAAGCCAGTGGAGACCTCCGACCTACAACCAGCCTCTGGAACCAGAGCTGTGCAACAAGAGACCTCTCCAGGTCTCTCTCCCTGGAACCAGTAGCGGGCTAGGGGCAGCGTTCTTCGGAAGCACTGCATTATCAAATTACTCCAAGACTTCTGGCTACTGAAGGCTGGTAGGTGATACACTGGAAATCTACAGGACACTATAAGCCAATAGAGGAAATCTACAATATCACAGAGTTCCATTGACATCTGACCAATATGAGAAAACAAGGGAAGAAAATGTCTGAAACAAACCTAGATACTATATCAATAAAACCCAAAGACAGCACAGCAGAAGAAATTCCGAAAGGGAGTTCAGAATGTACATAATTAAAACAATCAGGGAAGCAAACGAGGAGATGAAAGAACAAATGCAGGCATTAAATGAACACACTAATCAACAGTTAAAAGAGCAAATAACGGAAGCAAAAGAGCATTTCAATAAAGAGTTAGAGATACTGAAAAAAAACCAAACGGAAATCCTTGAAATGAAGGAAACAATAAGCCAAGTTAAAAACGCCATAGAAAGTATAAACAATAGGATAGATCACCTGGAAGACAGAACCTCAGATATTGAAGACAAAATATTTAATCTTGAAAACAAGGTTGACCAAACAGAGAAGATGGTAAGAAATCATGAACAGAATCTACAAGAATTATGGGATACCATGAAGAGGCCAAATTTAAGAATAATTGGGATTGAGGAAGGCTTAGAGAAACAAACCAAAGGAATGAACAATCTATTCAATGAAATAATATCAGAAAATTTCCCAAATCTCAAGAATGAAATGGAAAACCAAGTACAACAGACTTATAGGACTCCAAATATGCAAAATTACAACAGACCTACACCAAGGCACATTATTATGAAAATGCCTAACATTCAAAATAAAGACAGAATTTTAAAGGCTGCCAGAGAAAAGAATCAGATTACATTCAGGGGGAAACCAATAAGAATATCAGCAGATTTTTCAGTCCAGACCCTAAAAGCTAGAAGGGCCTAGAACAACATTTTTCAAGCCCTGAAAGAAAATGGATGCCAACCAAGAATTTTATACCCAGCAAAACTTACTTTCAGATTTGACGATGAGATAAAATCCTTCCACGATAAACAAAAGCTAAAGGAATTTACTAAAAGAAAGCCGGCATTACAGAACATTCTCAGCAAAATATTCCATGAGGAAGAAATGAAAAACAACGATGTAAATCAGCAACGGGAGGAACTACCCTAAAGGAATAGCAAAATAAAGGAGAAACCAAATCATGTCAAAAAACAAAAATGAGTCCAATGACTAGGAATACAAATCATATCACAATAATAACTGTGAATGTTAATGGCCTGAACTCATCAATCAAAAGACATAGACTGGCAGATTGGATTAAAAAGGAAAATCCAACAATATGCTGCCTGCAAGAGACCCATCTCATAGAAAGAGATACCCATAGACTAAAGGTGAAAGGATGGGAAAAAACATACCATGCACACGGACACAGCAAAAAAGCTGGAGTATCCATCCTCATTTCAGATAATGTGGACTTTAAGCCAAAACTAGTCAGAAGGGATAAAGAAGGACATTACATACTGCTTAAGGGAAGCATAAATCAGCAAGACATTACAATCATAAATATCTATGCCCCAAACAGTGGCTCATCCATGTACGTCAAACAAATCCTTCTCAATTCCAGAAATCAAATAGACCACAACACAATAGTACGAGGTGATTTTAACACACCTCTCTCACCACTGGATAGATTGTCCAAACAAAAATTGAATAAAGAAACCATAGATCTCAATAACACAATCAACAATTTAGACTTAACCGACTTATATAGAATATACCATCCAACAAAGAACGAATACACTTTCTTCTCAGCAGCACATGGATCCTTTTCTAAAATAGACCATGTTTTATGCCACAAAGCTACTGTTAGCAAATACAAGAAGATAGAGATACTACCTTGTACTCTATCAGATCATAATGGACTGAAATTAGAAATAAATGACAAAATAAAAAACAGAAACTTCTCCAATACTTGGAGATTAAATAATACACTATTATAAGATGAATGGATAACAGAAGACATCAGGAGGGAAATTAAAAAATTCGTAGAAGTAAATGAGAACAAAGACACATCGTATCAAAATCTCTGGGACACTATGAAAGCAGTACTGAGAGGAAGATTTATTTCATGGGGCGCATTCAACAAAAGAAGTAGAAATCAACAAATAAACGACTTAACACTACAGCTCAAAGCCCTAGAAAAAGAAGAGCAGAGCAACACCAAAAGTAGTAGAAGACAGGAAATAGAAACAATCAGAAAAATTAACAAAATAAATAGTTGGTTCTTTGAAAAAATAAACAAAATTGATAAACCCTTAGCCACGCTAACAAAGAGAAAGAGGGAGAAAACTCAAATTACTAAAATTCGGAATGAACAAGGAAATATCACAACAGACACGAGTGAAATACAAAACATAATTAGAAGCTATTTTGAAAATCTATACTCCAACAAAACAGAAAACCTCGAAGACATCAACAAGTTTCTAGAGACATA
Organism: Sciurus vulgaris; assembly: GCF_902686455.1. Taxonomy (NCBI): domain Eukaryota; kingdom Metazoa; phylum Chordata; class Mammalia; order Rodentia; family Sciuridae; genus Sciurus; species Sciurus vulgaris. The sequence goes on from NC_136465.1 coordinate 84,020,664, forward strand.
TGAATTACCTAAACTGAACGAGGAAGACATACACAACTTAAATAAATCAATTTCAAGAAATGAAATAGAAGAGGTCATCAAAAGCCTACCAACAAAGAAAAGTCCGGGGCCAGATGGGTTCTCAGCTGAGTTCTACAAAACCTTTAAAGAAGAGCTCATTCCAATACTTCTCAAAGTATTCCATAAAATAGAAGAGGAGGGAACCCTCCCAAACTCATTCTATGAAGCCAATATCACCCTGATACCTAAACCAGACAGAGATACATTGAGGAAAGAAAATTTCAGACCAATATCCTTAATGAACATCAATGCAAAAATTCTCAACAAAATTTTAGCAAATCGCATACAAAAATATATTAAAAAGATAGTGCATCACGATCAAGTGGGTTTTATCCCAGGGATGCAAGGTTGGTTCAACATCCGGAAATCAATAAATGTCATTCACCATATCAACAGACTAAAAGTTAAGAATTACATGATTATTTCAATAGATGCAGAAAAAGCATTCGATAAAATACAGCATCCCTTCATGCTCAAAACACTAGAAAAAATTGGGGTAGTGGGATCATTCCTTAACATTGTGAAGGCCATCTATGCTAAGCCCATGGCCAATATCATTCTAAATGGTCAAAAACTGAAAGCATTCCCCCTAAAAACTGGAACAAGGCAAGGATGCCCTCTTTCACCACTTCTATTCAACATTGTTCTTGAGACTCTAGCCAGAGCAATTAGACAAACCAAAGAAATTAAAGGGATACGAATTGGAAAAGAGGAACTCAAACTATCCCTGTTCGCTGATGTCATGATTATATATTTAGAGGCACCTGGAAATTCCACCATAAAACTCTTAGAACTCATAAGTGAATTCAGGAAAGTAGCAGGTTACAAGATCAATGCTCATAAATCCAATGCATTTTTATACATAAGTGATGAATCTTCAGAAAGAGAAATTAGGAAAACTACCCCATTCACAATAGCATCAAAAAAAATAAAATACTTGGGAATCAATCTCACAAAAGAGGTGAAAGACCTCTACAATGAGAACTACAGAACACTAAAGAAAGAAATTAAAGAAAACCTTAGCAGATGGAAAGATCTCCCATGTTCATGGATAGGAAGAATTAATATTGTCAAAATGGCCATACTACCAAAAGTGCTATACAGATTCAATGCAATTCCAACTAAAATCCCAATGATGTACCTTACAGAAATAGAGCAAGCAGTTATGAAATTCATCTGGAAGAATAAGAAACCCAGAATAGCTAAAGCAATCCTCAGTAGAAAGAGCGAAGCAGGGGGTATCGCAATACCAGATCTTCAACTCTATTACAAAGCAATAGTAACAAAAACGGCATGGTATTGGTACCAAAATAGATCAATGGTACAGAATAGAGGACACGGACACAAACCCAAATAAATACAATTTTCTCATACTAGACAAAGGGGCCAAAAATATGCAATGGAGAAAAGATAATCTCTTCAACAAATGGTGCTGGGAAAACTGGAAAACCATATGCAACAGAATGAAATTAAACCCCTATCTCTCACCCTGCACAAAACTCAACTCAAAATGGATCAAGGACCTCGGAATCAGACCAGAGACCCTGCATCTTATAGAAGAAAAAGTAGGTCCAAACCTTCAACTTGTTGGCTTAGGATCAGACTTCCTCAACAGGACTCCCATAGCACAAGAAATAAAAGCTAGAATCAACCACTGGGATAGATTCAAACTAAAAAGCTTTCTCTCAGCAAAGGAAACTATCAGCAATGCGAAGAAAGAGCCTACAGAGTGGGAGAATATCTTTGCCAACCATACTTCAGATAGAGCACTAATCTCCAGAATCTATAAAGAACTCAAAAAACTCTACTCCAAGAATTCAAATAATCCAGTCGACAAATGGGCTAAGGAAATGAATAGACACTTCACAGAAGAAGATCTACAAGCAACCAACAAACATATGGAAAAATGTTCAACATCTCTAGTAATAAGAGAAATGCAAATCAAAATTACCCTAAGATTTCATCTCACCCCAATTAGAATGGCGATTATCAAGAATACGAGCAACAACAGGTGTTGGCGAGGATGTGGGGAGAAAGGTACACTCATACATTGCTGGTGGGGTTGCAAACTAGTGCAGCCACTCTCGAAAGCAGTATGGAGATTCCTCAGAAAACTTGGAATGGACCCTCCATTTGACCCAGCTATCCCACTCCTTGGCCCATACCCAAAGGACTTAAAATCAGCATACTACAGAGATACAGCCACATCAATGTTCATAGCTGCTCTATTCACTATAGTCAGATTGTGGAACCAACCCAGATGCCCTTCAGTTGATGAGTGGATAAAGAAACTGTAGCATATATATACAATGGAATATTACTCCGCCATGAGGAATGACAAAATTATGGCATTCGCATGCAAATGGATGAAATTGGAGGATATCATGCTAAGTGAGATAAGCCAATCTCAAAAAACTAAAGGACGAATGATCTCGTTGATAAGCGGATGGGGACATACGGGATGGCGGGGTAGGAGGGGTTAGTGTTAGGGTTAGGGTTAGGTTTAGGGTTAGGGATAAGGAGGCTGGTAAGAATGAGGAAGAAAGGAATGTATAGAGGGAAAAGAGGGGTGGGAGGGGAGGGGGGAGGGAAAAAAATAACAAAATGAATCAAACAACATTGCCCTATGTAAATTTATGATTTTTAATTAAAATTTAAAAAAAAAACACTTAACAGATATTATCTCATTAAGAAGGTATTAATGAGAGATTCCTACTTTAAAAAGATGGGATGAAGAGATTGGGAAGTAAGGCCAAATTATGATGAAGCCTTGAAATGTAATAATAGCAACTCATTATCATATCATCTTTAATGGTTTAGAAAATAGTTTTTTTTTTTTTTTTGTACTTGGGATTGAACCCAGGAGTACTCTAGCACTGAGCCACATCCCCAACACGCTTCTTATTTTGAGGCAGATCCTCACTAATTTGCTTAGGGGCTTACTAAGTTGCTGAAGCTGGCTTTGAACTTGTGATCCTTCTGCCTCAGCTTCCAGTTTCTGGGATTACAGGTGTGAATCTTTGCTACTGCCAGAAAATATCCTTATGTATGCTATAGTTTAAATTTTAACACAAACCTGCTAGATAGGCAGCAAAAAATAAAAGCACCAGAGTATTAAAATTAATCAATTTAGTTTAGCACTTAAAAAAGTAAATGGCAAGTTAAAATAATTTTGAACATAAACTTAAAACTTTGTGTCATCTTCCTAAATATATATATTGATGAAAAACAGTCTTTATGTCTGGCAGGACAAAACATAGGCATTTATTTCAATTTTTAGTGAAATAAAATCAATGAAGCAATGAAATATGGTATTCAATTAAAACTTCTCATTCAGGAATACAATTTCTAATGCAGGAAGAATATTTCCCCAGATGTTACGTAAAGCTCTATGCCTACAGCATGTTTATTTTACAATCTGTCATTCTGAGATGTCAGAAAAAATAGGAAGCTATTAGTATATTTTCTCCTCTTTAAATTACCAGCCTTGGGCTAAGGATGTAACCTAGTGGTAAAGTGCTTGCCTAGCATGCACAAAACCTTGGGGTCAATTCCCAGCACTGCAAAAATAAATAGTCGGCCTTATATTATCTTAGAAAAATGATTGCAATATAGATCTCAACTCCAGAAAAATCACAGCTCTAACACAGGCCCATGAATAGTGTGGAATGCAAAGGGTCATCCTGATTCACCCTGACTCATTTGTTTCAGGGCTAATCATCTGCCATGAACCCAGATGGGAATAATGCCCAGGCTTATCAGAACTATCTACCTCTTCATCTTCCATGGAGAGTAGAATGAGGAACCTGTAAGCAAGTACTTGATATCTCTGTTCATGAAATTTTTTGTAGGAAGACAAGTAACCTTTCTAAAAGTAAAATACATGATGTGAATTCATGAAAACCCATTCTAAACCACAATTATTCTTCCAGGTCTGCAGCGAACATACACACACATCAAATCAGTGACACTCCTGAGTCAGAACGCCATGGTAAGCATGAATGGAAGAGATGAATCTCTTAAGTCCCTGAAAATCATTTTCTCATGCACTCCACTAGTCTCCGAAAGGGTTCAAGGAGATAGCCACACTTCTGCTTCCATTCATGTAAGTCTCACACTTTGAAATCCCTATACTCTTTATGGTTTATAATTTGAGTAATCCATTAGTACAGTTGTGACAAGATAAGAAATTAGTACAAGTAGTGACAATTCCAAATGCACCTAGTTCAAACAGGAAGGGAAGATGTTTCTTTGAATATGAGACTAATTTTGTAGGGAAGATCTATACTCCAATAGATGTCATTTGCTTCTCTAAATTAGCTTGCTTCTTGAAAAAAAGGAAAATGACAAGAAAAAATAGAGACTATGTAATAAACCACAATATCTGAAATTGTTTAATCCAGTAAACTCTTTTCATACATGCTACACAATCATGATGGGCCTCATTTATCAGGAATGTAGAGATCTCAATCATTTCAATCTGTAAACCTGGGAACACAGTGCGTTCGAACTGATGGATTTAATAGCATCTAATGAGAGCAAATCATAATGACAGAAGGTGTGTCATAGAAGCAGTGAGAGACACATTGTGAAAAATGCATATTGCCAAGTCAGCTTGTGGGCGACTGTGTGATTTTCCCTGTACTTCTTAAGAAGGCTAATCCTAGGGAGTTCTTTCAGAATCTGAACTGAAAGGAGGTCTCCTAGATCATGTAATTTAAAATACCACAAGAGTGGGTGCAGACATAGAGGACATTTTGTTTTATGGTAATTTTATTTTCCTTTAAACTATTACAACACTCTGATGGAAATGGACAGAAAAGTAGCTTCAGTAATTTGCCACACATAGACCAAGCACTGCACAAATTTGATTCCCCCAGTATTTAAGTGGGCAAGGTCTCAGGAAAGAGTACATGCCCACAATATTTTCCCCTGATGGCTATGTTTGTATAATGTTCATCCCCACCCCCAAACACTTACATAACTGCATAGTTGCCATAGTACCCATAAATTGAACCCAAATTCTGCCAAATTTAAACAACTAGAATATAGAGCATAAAGTATTTTTTTTTTTCATGAGATATGGTCTACATTCTTGAAATAGTGCTCTTGAACAACCCAAAACTCAAATACATTTCTTAAAAAGAGTCAGTGTGGGCCAGGATATGTAATTCTATGATCTTGATTTTGATTATCTATGGCCATTATCTCTCTGTGCGGAGAAATGTGTCTCCCTCACCTTTTTTATAGGGAGAGAAAAGGTTTACAGTTATTAAGGTAACTCTCTTTGGTCTGGTTAATTTTCCCTCTACATAATCTGGCCCTGGAGGATTTGGCTAACGGCTGACCCTGCCTGTAGAAGTTCATGGTTTCTGGAGAAAACAAGTTCTAATGTACTGTTTCTAGATAAGCTGCTAAAATTCCAGGAATTGAGTTAAATGAGGGAGGATTTAATATTGGTTATTTGATTATGAGTTTAAAGGTGCATAGACATAATAAAATTATTTCCGTTGATCTTTTTAGTAGAAAGTAAGATTTATGAAGTGACTTCTAAGAACTTTCAATTGCATTATAGTTGTGTGCTTACAAACTCTGCAATAGGTGTTAGTCGTTCTCATTTTACAGGAGATAAAACAGTCTCAGAGTAGCTAGTACAAGGTCATAGAGCTACACAGTTTGAGTACACTAATCCCATTTTTTTTCTTTTACTCCACACAAAGTGTCCTTCAATGCATTGTTTCTACTTAGCTAATGACTTTGGTAAAATGCCCATTTAAGATATTGTGTGGATCACTGCAGAGTCATAATGATTTACAATCAGGGGTTATGTGAACCATCCTCTCATGTCCCTGCTTGAGTGCAGAACCTGTTACTGGCTCGTGACCAATAGGACATAGCACAGGTGATGGATGCCACTCCCATGATTACGATATATTACATAAGCCTGAAATGAGGGAGTTTCCCTTGCTGGCTTTGAAGGAGTAAGCTGCCTCTTTGTGAGATGGCCCGTGGCAAGGAGCTGTGGCGCCTCTGGGAGTTGAGGGAGGACCCTGGCTGACAGTCAGGAAGAAAATGGGGACTTTGGAGATAAAGCTGAAAAAAAAAAGTCATCAAAACCCTAATCAAGCTTGGGCGCAGATATTTTCCCCTATTTAAGCTCCGAGAGGAGACTGCACCCCAGTCAACACTTCAAGACCCTCAACACAGAACCCACCTAAGATGAGTCCAGACCAGACTTTTGGTCCTGGAAAACTGCAAGATAATGAATGAGTATTGTGTCAAATTACAAAATTTGCACTAATTTATTATGCAATAATAGAAAAATCAATAAATAGCATCTATCTTTATAATGTATGGATCTTGGGCACATAGAGTACAAGGTACTATGCTAAACACCTGTGAAGAGAAAAGAGTTAAACTTCTTCCTTTGTGGTAATGCACTCCTGAGCCATGAGCAGTCATCTGCTTAATGATACTCATCAGTGCCAATCTATAGGGAACATCTTTTCCACCCCCTCAAGGAACGCTGCTGAAAGATGAGCTCTTGAAAGTTTCCCTATATGGTATGCAAATGTTCCCGAAGCAGTCAGCAGCATATTGGTCTTGCATGTTTCAACCTGAATCCATAGACTCTGAAGTTTGGTTAAAAGTCAGTATTCCTTCAGTTGTGGTAAGGCAGGATGGAGTTAAAAATGGTCCTTCACCTTATTTTCTCTACTTCTTCATGTCCCCATCTTCAAAAGCATCATAAGCACTGTGTCACTTCTAGGAAGGAAAGTTATCTTGATCTACATGGATTCTTCCCTTTATAATAGGAGTGCTGTGCTATTCTACACTGACATCAACAAGTAAGTTCAGAACAGCAGTTTGGGGGAACGCAGAACAGCCAGCATCTGCACAGGGAATCAGAATCACCTCTATGCTTTGAAAGGTCCAGAATGGTCAATTGGTAGAAACACAGGCCCCATCACTCTATTTTCCTCCCTGAAGCATCCTTTACTGCCACAGTAGTTTTGGAGTTGTCTTACCACTCTAAGAACATAATATATTCGTTTGACAGCAAAGATGAGCTTACAAGAAAAATAGTAATAACAAAGACTCATTCCCTGAAGCTACAAATTGCTCCTATCTGTTTTGAAAACTTGTAGGACTGATTAATTCAGTATTTGGGAAATAATATGATTTGCTCTCATTCTCAGCAATGGTGAGGGAATTGGGTAATGATTGAAAGGTTCAGTTAGGCAATTAAAGCAGACTTTTAGGTCCTACTGTGGCAAGGACCTAAGCTAGATGCTATCTGGACTATGGCTCTCCATCTTGGCTTCTTGCTCAAATCACTAGGGAAACTTCAGCAATGCTGATACCTGGTTTTAGGGTATGGCCTGCAATTCAGGAAGGCACAAATGGGTTGACAGTCAATGGCTAAGAAAGGTTCCCAGGAAACTTGCAACTCAATTCAGTTCAGTGAATTAAATTTTGCAGCCTTAATAAATAATCAAAACACTTTTCCTTTAGAAACTAATAGCATTTGACCATTCTTCCAAGCTTCACTCCTCTGACTACCAGGTAGTCTCTGTCATTGCAGGACTAGTTCTCAATGTGCTTCTTTCATTTCTGACTCCTGATAGTAACTCTGATATATATCGTACACACACACACATACATATATAAGTATATATATTTTACTTATTCTCACACACTATGTAATACATACGCATGCATATACACAATGTGTGTGCGAGAAAATAAAATGAAAAGAACTCATTAGTCCATTCATTAGAGAAATATTTATTGACTACTTGGTTCCATGTACTGTGCAAGATATTGGAATGCAAAACAGAAGGATTAAGGGTAGGAGCCCTTAATAACCAGATGGTAACAGATGGACTTTAACTCCAGCATACATTTTACCCTTTTCAAGGCAGGCACAGGTGTGGGAGGGACGTTATTAAAAGAGTGCTGAGGTTGAAGAACGCTCCTCAGGTAGAAACTGAGCTTATGAGGGGAGGGGAGGGGGCAGCAGGAAGGAAAGATGGTAGAATGAGACGAAAATCATTACCCGAGGCACATGTGTGATTGCACGAATGGTGTGACTCTACCATGTACACCCAGAGAAATGAAAAGCTATACTCCATTTGGGTACAATGAATCAAAATGCATTCTGCTGTCATGTATAACTAAATAGAACAAACAATAAAAAAAGGAAAATGAGATCACTTGGCAGGGGTCAACTAATAACTGGGAACCCTCAGATTTTTTCATCATCAGTTTCTGCTTTAGTATTACAAAACCAGGGTTCTGTCTCCACAACAATCATCCCTCACCGATACACATCAAGGTTTTTGAAAATTCTTGTAATTGTAATGTGCACTCAAAACTGAGAACCAGTGGATGGAGGTTGCAAAAATGGGTGGGGAGGTTCCTTAGGGAGCTTGCAGTTCAGTTCAGAGCAGAGTGACCATGTGCTCTCAGAATCCTTCCTCCCTAGACCAAGCAGAGATGCTACCAGATGCCATCAAATGGAGAAACCCCCTTTAGTGTCAAGGAACTTCTCCAACCTGTTCGGAAGTAATTGTGTCATCTTTGGACAACAATTGGTATCTGAAGGGAAATTTTTACTCTGGATAAAAATAATAATTTTGAACTACCTTCCCGTATTATCGGGTTATGGTCTTTGTTGATTAAGAAATGACTAGTGTAAGAACCCAGAAAACCACGTCAGACACGGGAATTCACATAAGAGGGTTTATTAAGCAAACACAGTGTCTCCCTGCAGGGTAAGAGAGAAAATGAGAGGAAAAGAGAGAGCACACGAGCAAGAGAGAGTGTGAAAAGCGAGGAGGAGAAAGAAAGAAAGTGAGTACGAGAGAGAAAGCATGAGAAAAGATGGCAGGGAAGCTATCCTTAAGCAGTTGAATTCCACTGGGCTAACAGGGGTCCAATATCAGAGAAGGATACTTGCAAGCTGACTGATGAACCAATAGCTAGCTAGGATGTTCACAGACTGACAAGTAGTTGGGAGGCAGGGAAATGACTGCAGCGTAAAGGGCGGGGGTAGCAGCTTTACATTATAACTAGCATGTTGACAACATCAAGAAATGAAACCGTCTGTTTTTCTTATTTAGCATTTTTAACAATTCATGTTATCTGGATGTTTTCTGGACCATGCACTCAAAACAAAGATTAAACTTAGTGAGGGGGAAAAAGAAAAGAGAAACACATATTCAATTCTAATGTTTTAAATTTTCCTTACTAAGAAGAGATTAGGAAGAAAAGAAAAATAGATGATAAATTATTATCTGATAAATCATTTGGAGATTGTGGATTTGAATTATAGAGATGAGGAAGAAGAAGATGAGAAGGAAAAAGAGAAAAGGAAGAAGGAAAACAGGAAGAGGAGAAGAAAACTCCATAATTCGGACGAAGAAATAAAAAAGAAGAAACATCGGAGGCAACTTCTTCACAGCCATATGGGATAAATGACAAAGAACAGGCCCTGCTATTAATGAAAATAAGCTGCCAAAGTACAGGACCATGCAGAAAATAACAAAGCATTTAATTATACAGTGACAGTTGTGGTGCTGGGGATTTCCCAGAGATTAATGGAGCAGCTGGGAAGAGTCAATGGCCCTGGGGACAGCCAAAATGATCCCAGTCAATGAATAATACTTAGGAAAAGCTTCTTGTTAACTTCACCATTAAGCAGAAAATGGAGGAGGACTTGGGTGCTTGGTGTGTCTTTCTCTTTTTCTTCCTATTAGAAAAAAATTAACACAGGGAATAGCTTGGTTTTGATTAAGAGTCCTACAGAGATGATTACAATTCTCAGTCTTGGATAAAACCTTTCTACTACCCTGGGAATTATGACCAAGATAATTTCTGAGGGGGTGGGAATGAAAGAGTAGATTATAAAAATTGACCTTTGAGGGTTGGTAGAACCAGCTTCCCAGTCAACAAGTAGGATTACAGTACAGTGATGAATACTGAGTAAAAGACTCCACCCCTGTTGACAAGCAGAGCTTACGATGTGCCTGAGAGTAACTGCAGCACCTCTTCGATCACAAGCTGACTGTCTCGCTGCAGACTTCACCCATGGCTGGACTGGAAGCCAGCATGACCTTTAGGACCAGGGTCCTAACATTAGTGCTAATTTGCTCCCCCTCCAAGGACCATCCACAACATTGTTAACTGAAGTTGGATATTGCTGGATACAAACGCAAATTAAGGTCATACATATTTATTGCTTTTTCTTGTTCATTTGGCTATTTTTAACAGCAAAGTCAAGTGCTCTGAGGCCTTTATTGAGTTGTATTAGATGAATTATATTGAAGAGAATCTTTATCATAATTTTATAAGACTACATGTTACTCTTTTCTGCATCATCAGGAAATAAATAAGTTTAAAATTAGAATGGGTCCAGAGGCAGGCAGTACTCTTATTTTCAGGATTACAAATAGATACACAGAGAGATGGCTTACCTATTTTCCCAAAGTCACAAAACTAATTAGTGGTAAAGTCAAGACCACAACTTCTACTCCCCACCCCCATCCAGCCCAAGGTCTATGTATTTCCACCCATCTTGTTTTTTTTTTTTTTTTTTTCCCCACATGGCTAACTTCAATGACTCTTTGGTGAAGAGATATTTATCTTTCATGCTCTAACAGAATCAGCTTATGACAAAGAATAAGAAAGCACATCCTGCCCAAAGACCCAAGCTTGGGTAACCACTGTTACTTAGAGAAGGTCACAATGTCTCTAAAGATATATCCAGGAAGTTACACAAACACACACAGATTTCTAATCTATTACCATTCTTCTTTGATCATCATGCATGAAGAAATGTCCAGAGAGGAAGCAGTAAAAAGTACAGAATGTAAAGGAATGATACTCAGAATCAGTTCTTGCTCTACTACTGACTCCGCATGTTGTTTATCTTCTCTGAACTTTGACCTTACATAGAAATGAAGGCATAGTATATTTTACATAATTAATGTGAACATAATTTGAATGAAAAAAAATTTAGTGTATTTAGCACATAGTATATGCTTAAATCAAAAGCATATTAAAATTGTCTTTAGCATATAATGGTGCTTAATAAAATGACTTCATTTGCTCTTCCTTAAAAAGGCTTTTGCAGACAAAGTTACAGCGCTTTGGAGAAGTTCTACTTGAAAAGAGGAGAATCTACTGTCCTTTCAGCAGCTTTCTGTTCTCCATTGGTAGTTAAGAGAATGACACAGACCCCATGTCCTCTCAGAGTAAGGAGAGAGATCCCTTGGTCTCTTTACACCAGTCTCCAAAAAAACAAGGAATCTCATGTTGTCCCCCCTCTGCATATGTTCAATAAAACCATCTGTGATGATGGAAAAGTTCTGTATCTGCACTGTTCTTCCTGGATTAGTACAATAACCTCCTAAACGATGAATCTATTTCTACTCTTGTTTTCAACTCTCTCCTATAAGCACATGCTGTATTGAATTTTTAGCATAAAAATTAGAGTTGATGGCAGTTAAAATGTGTGTCATAGCATGTCACTCCTTAAAATATTCCAATGGCTTTCCGGCTTATTACAGCAAGAGTCAAAGTATTTACAGTGATCTATATAGATCTATGTGATTTCAATACTCAAGAAGAAATTCTGACATTTTTCCATTCTGCTCCACTTCATTCTACTAAACTGGCCTCCCACCCAGACACAGGACCTTTGCACTTGCTACTTGCTTTGCGTAGAATACTCTTGGTCCATATATCCACACGACTGGCTCTCTTCAGACCTTTCCTTAAATTCAGTCTTCTCACTGAAAATTTTCTGACTATACCATTTAAAATCGCAACCCTTAATACCCTGTTTCTATTCCCATCTTCTTTTTTCTATTATAGCTATCCCGTCTGACACACTATGTATTCTAAGAAATAATGTTTTATTATTATGTCTTTACCTCTAACAACTATTTTGTTAATTACCATATTCCCAGAATTTCAAACAGAAACTGACATAGACTAAGTGGTAAGTGAACACTTGTTGAATAAACTGGAGGATTAGAAAGAAGAGTCTTCTGGAGAAAGAATTTATACAACCTTCAATAAAAGTGAGGACCAAGAAGTGGAGAGCTTGGTGAATCTGTCCTCAGAAAGTCATGAAAAAGCCAAAGGCCAGAGCCTCCTAATTATCACCTAAGTCTGAAAGTGGTCAAACCAAGTAGCTGGACATTTAAAAACCTGCATTAATTCTTAGACTCTATACGTGCCCAAATATGCTATTTTCATAATCTACCATTACCTAGTACTAATTAAAAGTATCACTTTTCTTAGTAACACTAAAATAGCAAAAAGTTGAGGGTCTCTATATAAAGACTGACTTAGGGATGGAATTAAACAGGGGTTCAATGAAACAGAATAATTAAAGTAGATGATGAGGCTGAAACAGAACCCTAAAGTACCTTAGGTCCCCAAGCTATGGTGAGGGGCACACAGGACAGTGTCAGAGCCAGCTGGGATCTACAATGGGTCCTCAGGCTTTAAACAGTGGCAAGACCTCTAAGGTGCTTCAACGTTTGAAAGCAAATGTTATTGGTCATAGGTTACATACACATCATAACTCTAGATTTATCCAAAGTTGGTAAGGATACTTCTTAATTTGAAAGTCAATCCACTTCTGAGAAATAGAGCCAAAGAGAGATTTCGGTATTGGGAAAATCCAGGCTAAGTGCTGAAAACATAAAAGAGAGGTAAAAAGAAGGAAGAACCCTGGTGTCAGATCATGATAATGATCAGAGGTAAAGATGGGAAACAGAAAAGAGCGAAGAACAGAGGCATATGGAGCAAGTGGATTCATTCTCTTGTCACAAACGGTGGCTCAAAACAGCACTTTTCATTATCTCACAGTTTTTGTGAGTGAGGAACTTAGCTCAGAGCAGTCCAGGTTTTGGATGGAACTATGGTCTCATCAGAGGCTTGACTTGGGAAGATCTATTTCCAAACTTCTTCAGGGTGTTCTACTCTTGGGCTGGCTGTCAGCTCTTAGAGTTTGCCCACCATTCCTTGCCACATAGCCCTCTCACAGCGTGGCAGTTTACTTCCTCAGGGAGGAAAGGAGGTCTCGATCACATATATCTGCTAGATAGCCTGTATAATGTGATTTAATTATAGAAGTGGCATCCCACCACCCTTGTTATTTTCTATTGGTTAGAAGAAAATTACAGATTCTGCCTGAACTCAAGGAGAGGGGACTGACTCCTCAGGGATCATTTTGGGTGTGTCTGTCCCACTCACAAGCATCAACACAGATCTTCAGACAATTATGTATCAGTCAGAAGCTACTGCCATCCCAGAGAGCACGGACACATGTGTAGACTAAAGTGACTTGATTCCAGTTGTGGATCTGAATTGTTATAAATGTTCTTCATCATTCTCATTTCGTCAAGCATTAACTTCTATGGATTATATCTTCCTGAGACTTCTCAAATCTGTCCCCTTTCTCTCTAAAACACTTCTCAGAGTGTCCAGGCTATGGCATCCCTTGCTGGCACTGCTGGAACAGTGAGTGTTCTCCCTGTCCACTGCCTCTGCCTCATTCCCCCATACAATCTATTTCTCATAAGGGAAGTCAGAGATTATTTTTCCAAAACATAAATCTGATATCATCAAATCCTGATTCAAGCCCTTTACTAGTTACCTATCACATTTATGTTCACAAACTTCTTAACATAATCTAGTCTCTGCTTATCACAGCATCATATCCCTCCATCTTCCCATTGAACTTCATGATCCAGCCAAGTGAACAATTTGTTCATTTTTTTAAAGGTCCATGTTTTTTCTAGCTTCTACTACTATGTTGTTCCTTCAGCCTGAAATAATCCCTACCCCAAATTTCCTCTCCATGAATCCCAGCTTTGCTAATTCATGCTCATTTTCAGCTCTGTGATCTCTGACTGCCCCCTAAAACCCCACAGCCTAAGTGAAGCGTTGTCTCTGTGTTTTCCCGTGGGTTCATGTCCTTCCCTTATCCTGGCCCTTATAGACCCGTCAGGACCTGCCTGATTTGTTAGCTGCTAAATTCATGAAGCGAACATATTGGTTGACCCAGTGACTGCTAAGTAGCTATTGAGTGAACAAATGCCAAGTTTTATTGAAAGCAGCTATCTCGACACTGACCTAGGTGCCTTATACTCATTTACTTTCTAGTGTTGAAAGAGAGATAACAAAATATCATCCATGTGATAACTTTTATTTTGAGACAATTTTAGACTTACAAAAGATCTTTAAAAATAGTTCTAAAAGTTCCATGTACCCTTCACCCCAGATTCACATAATGTTAACATCTCATGTAACCATAGTGCAAATTATCAAAACTAAGGAATTAATATTGATATAATACTATTAACTAAACTGCAGATTTTATTTGGATCTGCCCATTTTTCCAATAATGTCATTTTGCTATTGTTGTTATCCTTATTGTTTACTGTTTTGTTTGTTTTTCTTCAAGGATATGATCCAGAATTTCATGCTGCGTTTCATTGTCACGTTTCCTTGGTCTCAATCTCTTTCAGTCCTCTTTCCTTTTTTTTTTTTTTTTTATTAAAAATCATAAATTTACATTGGGCAATGTTGCTTGATTCATTCTGTTATTTTTAATGACCTTGACACTTTTAAAGAGTTCCGGGAGCCATTTTTCAGAATGTCCTTACTTTGGGTGTGTCTGATGGCAACTCGTGATTAGCTTGAAGTCATGCATGAGAAAGACTGCCACAAGGGTAGTGTTGCTCTTCTCACAGCAAAACACCCTCATGTCCATAAGCCTCTTTCCCAGGGGCACCAGCCTCTAGTGTTGCTTAACATGGTATCTTCCAGTTTTCTTCATTGCAAAGTTACTTTTCCTTTTGTAATTGATGAATGTTTATTTAAGGGGAGATATTTTGGGGCTATGCCAATATCTGTTTCTGCTAGAATTTTGTCTGCTAAATTCACTGATGGTTGACTGCAGCAGTTATGACTCTGATGTCCTAATATTACATTTACTGCATTCATTCTATATTTAGTAATTAGAATGATTTTCAAAGGAAGACATATTATTTCTTTCTCCTTTATTACTTTGTTCAGTTGTTTGTTTATTAGTATGGACTCGGGGATATTCATTTCCTTCTGTGGGGTGGGTTAAACTCAATATTCTTAACTTTGTATTGTTCTTTGTTTTGCCCAGATTATTCCAACACTGGCCATTGGGAGCTCTTATAGGTTGGTACACATGCCTCCATTCTCTTGTTCTCCCTTGTGTCACTTTCTGACATCACAAGATGCTCTATCTCCCGAAACAAACACTTCTCCAAGGAACCCTAGTTCCTTTTATTAGAGAATTTATACTTGCCTCCGTGAACATTATGGGGAAAATGTCCCAAACTCTACACCATTCCATGCTCCACAGTGGAGTTCTCTCTTCCATTTTCTTCAAAGAAAAACAAACCTAAAATGACAGTTTTAAGGATGTACATGGGTCATGACATGAGCATTTAATACAGCAGGAAGAATGCTGGACTTTGAGTTGAGAAATACTCCTGATCACATGGCATTTTGACTCTAGGTCTGATTTGGAATGAAAAGACATCATAAGTAAGATAACTTGTAAATAGAATTGCAATTGAGAGAAATCAGCCTAAAACCACTTTGGCTATCATTTCCTCTATGTTCTCATATTTCTGGATTTCAGTGGCAGCAAATGATTCTGGTTATTATTACCTTATGAAAAGAAGCAAATCTGTGAAAGGAAGTTTGGTTCTTTTTCTTCTCTACTTTCCCACCCCTCCGTACAAAAGGATTTGAACCTGAGGTTTTACTTTGCCAGCAAGGGGGCAGGGAAGTAAGTACCTTTATAAGAATAATCAAAACAATGACTCACAAACCCTGTGCAAGGATTTAGGATTATTTCTCTGTTTTGAGAACTTTAGGGGATTATGCTAAATCCTATGCTGAAGGGTGGAAAGGAGACTTTGTGCAGCTGGTCCATGTCTGCATGGCACACATTCACAGGATGCAGGCCGGACTGTAAACAACAAACACGGACTTCATCAACAACACATTCCAAGCCTTGCTGATAGGCCAAGGCAAAGACATTAAAGTATGATCATAAATGATCATTTGGAAGTCACTAAAAATTGATCTCTTGAAACATGTTTTTGCTATGATTTCACATATTTTCTGCTGCTCCCCACTTCTCAAAACATATATATTCTCCTCTTAGAATGTGTGCTTTTAAATATCAGTTTTATGAAGTTGAATGCTTTAGTTGAAACAGCAACAAAAGGTAGAAGCAATACAACTGCCCTAAAGCTTAGCATTTGGTGCAATCTCTACTGTGAATGCTCCTTTTTTACTAGCATTCCATTATCTCAGATTCATGCATTGTATATACAGCCTTGATGTTGTTTAAAATCCTGGAGTCCATCTCTTCCAAGAATGCTTAACATGATGTCCAGTTCTTAGTTGCCAAGGAAAGAGTTCTATTTTCTTTGTCGGTTAAGAGCGGTTTTGTTGACAGCAGCAGGATCTCATGCTGTGTCCATTTTATACCCTCTGGTTGCTGCAGGATGTTGAACTGATTGTGTCTGACCACTGAGAACTTGATGAAATCCACAGAGAAAATCTTCCTGGAGATGTTATGTTCTCCAGGTGCAATTTCCACAACTATCTCAATATCCCCTTTCTCCAAAATCAATTTGCAGTTTGCCAAATGATATGTGGTAGCTTATACCAAGGGATCACCCCTTTATATCCATCAGCAATTAAGAGTTTTGTTTTCTTAATATCTACATATGTTATCTTCCAACATACATCAGATGGGAAGGTTTAACTTACTACCCAGTAAGTTAGAGAACCTGTCAAATTAATGTTTGCAAAGTGGCTTGAGAAAATCCTTTGTGAACACCAGTAAAGTCATGGCTAATTAAATAACTGCTGACATGAGAAGATTCTGATTAGCCACTAGAGATGACAGTACAGTTGAGATTTCCACAATGCCTCCAGGAGTGTTGCTTTGGGTAAGATCCAACATGGCTAAGGTGCCAAAATGAAATGAAGAGCAAACTCTGGGATCACCCTACCTCTCCTCCCTCCTTATACACAGTGCAGTTGCTCAAAATGCGTAGGGTGCCTGATTAGGAAATGGAGAGTAGGAGCAACAGAGAGAGGCCATTGTTAATCTTTCTATTATGCCCACTCATTTTCTTCCTAAGTAGGTGGTCTTCACCCAACTCCATGAATGACTATATATCCTGGTTCTATAACCTCTTGGAAAATTTCCACTTACTTCTTAATACACAGCAAGGTTGGCTGTTTTTTTTTTTTTTTTTTTTTTTTTTTTTCCCTTGTTGGTTCCATTAATTACCCAAACCCACCAGCATATATTTGTCTCAAACTGAACACAGGTCAAAAGAAAATTAGTGCAGGAAGGCGGGAGGGAATCAGTACTGGCTGCCATATGGCACAAAGCGGAGGCTAGCAGACACTTAGAAGTTGCATCACTCAATATGTTCATTGCTAATATGTCATCCTGCTCCATGGAAGCCTCACAGATCAGTTCCCTTTCTATGCTTCTATTTCTGATTCATGGTTTAAATCAAATATGCCAACAACTTAAAGTGAAGAGCCACTCCACTGGATAGTTCTGTGTACCTTGGGATGATTTATAAGCTGCTGGACATACACGTGAAAAGAACAAAGCAACCCACCTAAAACAGTCTATGGGCTGCACACACGCTGCAGCCAACACAGCATCCACAAACAGATGACCATTGACCACCTAAAGAATATAATCCAAAGGCTTCCTTCCCTATCTTGGGCCATTTAAAAGCTGAGAACAGGATAGTATCCTTCCAAAGTTAGAGTGATTAAAGCATTCATTTTAAGTCCAATGAGAAAGCAGCCCAGTAATAGAGATATATAGGACCAAACACATTGCCTAGTCCCATGGAACAAAGTGGTTCCAACACTTTTATTTATATAAAAAGATGAAAGAACATTTCTTTCTGCCAAGGCACAGCTATTCTGACTGAAAAGATGATCCTGGTTTCCTAAACTGAGATAATTAACATTGTCAGCTTATTATAAGGCTGGCATAAACATGCTAGAAAATGACACCTTGTCTTAATCATTCTTTGCCCCTGAGGAAGTTTTTCTCAAACACATGCAACCTGGACTGGGGTTTCATACTAGGAACTGTGGTCAAGTTCAAAGTCTCTGGTGTGAAGGTCAGAGAGGTCCTCTGCTCCCAAGACTCTGAACTTCGTACAAAAATATGCTCAGTCAACTCAAATAAACACAAAAGCAAGAGGAAAACTGTTAGTAATTGGTGAGCATTTTAATTGGCATTAAAAATAGAATTCATGCCTCCTCTCTGGAATAAGAAGTCATTTTTAAAGACCTTTAGAAGTAGTGATGATTCTGGAATTATTGTCAGCAATTCATTCAGAACTAAATATTTTATACATAATTATACTGGAGTGAAAAAGCTATTCTCAAGCATTCATAGCACAGATTATATTTTATAAATACTGTCTAATCCTTCTTAATTGCCACCACTGAAACAAAACAGCCCTAGGCAGGAATAAGAGGAAAGAAAGGCCAGGAACAAGAGAAGGTCTGATTCTAAAAAAAAAAAAACCATACCTTCTGATGGTTGGCATCTCAAGGAACCACAGGTCTATTCGGTCATAGATGCAGGGACTTCTATCCTGTGCACAATAATAGCTAACACTGACTGAGCATTTATTAGGTGTGAGGCACTATTCTGAAGAATTCTCATGGATTATTCCACTTAATACTTATAATAACAATCTGAAGTAGTCTTTTACTCTTCAAATATTTATTGAGCACCTACAACATGTCAAACACTAATCTGGAGTTATTGCATAGATTAACATACACACACACACACACACACACACACAAATGTCTCCCTTCATAACTCATGTTCTTGTATAGCCAGGAAGCAGTGGAGCCAGGATTTGAATCCAAGAAGTCTGGCTACTGGACTATAAAATTATTATAATTATGGTATCATAAAAGGCAGCTTCTTTTGGAAACCAGTAAGAATATCATGAATCACAGTTCAATGTGCAACAATTGGGAGACATTTGTGTTCTGTGACTGATTTTACTGAGTTTGAGTTTTTCTCAACTGCAATAGTCTGAGCAGGGCCTGAAACAGGAAAGAACTGGCAATTGGAGTAAGCACACCCAGTTCTGGGTTCTGGATCTGCCACTTGCTAGATGAATGCTTTCGGCAAGTAGTAAAACTCTCTAAGCCTCAAATTCCTCATCTGAAAAAGAGGAATTATAATAGGAACTAATTCATCATGTTGTGGTTTGCTATTAAATGTGATATTATAAACAGAGTACTTTGCAAATGGTATATGAGGTGTTTTTATAATTTGTTCTTTATGGATTCTCACATCTAGACAATAGAATATAAGAAGGTAATTTAAATCATCTTAGAAATGTGAGTCCTGCTTAAAATTAGCATAGTACAGTAATGCAGTCACATCAATGTTTATAGCAGCTCAATTCACAATAGCTAGATTGTGGAACCAACCTCAATTCCCTTCAATAGATGAATGGATAAAGAAACTGTGGTATATATACACAATGGAATATTATCCAGTCATTAAGAAGAATGAAATTATGGCATTTGCAGGCAAATGGATGGAACTGGAGAATACCATGCTAAGTGAAATAAGCCAATACCAAAAAACCAAAGGCCAAATGTTTTCCCCGATAAGTGAATAATGATACATAATGGGGGTGGGAGCTAAGAGAAGAATAGAGGAACTTTAGATTACATAGAGGGAAATGAGGCAGAGGAGGGCGGGGGTATAAACGATGTTGGAATGAGACAGACGTTGTTACCCTATGTACATGTATGATTACATGAATGGTGTGGGTCTACATCATGTACAACCATGGAAACAAAAAGTTGTAACCCATTTGTGTACAGTGAATCAAAATGCAGTCTGTAAAAATAAAAATTTTTTAAAAAGATATGTGATTCCTACACTTGTAATTTCTACTATATGGAAAGGGGCAGAACAGAAGTTTATAGACCAGTTTTCTTCAGGATAGGTGAGTATGTCAGTGTTGTGCAGAGAGAGAAAAGGACAGACTGGGCCTACATTACCCAGGTGAATTGTTGGGCTCAACCTGACTTGGATGGTGAATCCCCTTTCCCCAGAAGGACAGGCTCTTTCATCCTGCATTAGGAGCTTTGCTCCCTGGAGCTCTCCACCCTCAGAATAGTCATGTCATCCAAGGTCCAGAAAAAGCAAAGATACCTAACCATCACCAATAGCTTTAACTCTGAGGACATTGCCTGGTCTTGTTTATGCTATAACTGATGTTTTGTTTTTTTTAATTCACAACCTCTGGCCCCATTTTCTTCAGTCTTCATTTTCCTGCTCTCCTGGTGCAGAGGCTTCCAGTGATAAATCCACATGATTTAAACCACCATCAGTGACCTCCTCTCCCATGTATACAGCTGTCAGGGCATCCTCCTTTTTTTAACCAAGAGATTAAAGTGCAGGGCTCAGCTCCAATCAAGCTGTGCCTCACTCTAGGGATATCTCAATGTGATTCCCTAAATTTTGGAAATTAACTAATTATGACTCTAGGATTTTGGTTCCATTTGATGACCCCTAAGTCTGATTGGGATTCCAAAGGCAAATTTGAACCTCAGGGTAAGAGGACAAGTGTGTTTCAGATCCAGATCCTTATTCTCCGTAGAATCAATTCATACTCAGTAGTCTCTTCCCATTCTAATTTAGACATAAATATGAAATCAAAGCTCTTGGGAGCCACACTTAGTTTTTGTGCATAAGAATCCAAGTTATCACAAACAATACAAAACACAATACAAATTCACCATCTTGCAGTTCTGTGGGTGAGAAATCTGAAACAGGTCTGGAGGGTCTCTCTGGTCACGCTAATTTAAGGAGACAGGGTTAATTTCCCTGTCTCCTTCAGCTTCCAGAACACATCTATGTTTCTTGGTTAATGGTCCCCTTTCTCTTCCTCAATCCAGTAATGTTACATGTTTATCCCCATTTCTCCTCAGTCACACCACCACGTCCCTCAGCCTCTGCCCTCAGCCTGGAAATGTTCTGTGCTTACAGGGAATCACATGATTAGGTTAGGTTCACCTGGTTAATCTAGGATAACATCCCCAGTTCACATCTTCTAAGTCCCTTTTTTTACCATGTAAGGTAACATTCACAGGTTCTGAAGATTACAGCATGGCCACCTTCAGGGCCATTATCATGCCTGTCACAATCCTTTCTGTGGCCCATAAAAATTTACATCTGTTACCACATGCAATTTATATTCATGCCATCCCAAGGTCCTCAATATTCTCCACTCATTATGGTATCTGCTCAAAGCCCCAAATCTCATCAGTTCAAAAGTCTCAAATCTCAACATTACCTCATATAAATGAGGCTGCAGGTGAGGCTCTGGGTGACAACATACTGTATGTAGTCTTTTTCCAATGTAGCTGTTTTGAAGTAATTCTGTTGCTGTTATTCCTAGAGTTTACACATTTTTTCAAATGTTTTTATTTGGTGATGGCATTCTTTTTTTTATTTATTTTTTATTGTAAACAAATGGGATACATGTTGTTTCTCTGTTTGTACATGGCGTAAAGGCATGGTGATGGCATTCTGAGACATTTTTATTGAGTAGACTACGTTTTTTGCTTTTTTGATTTCAAGGTGCAATTTCAATCCTTCCATTCTGGGTGTTACACTCTGGTGTGATGTGGTATCTAAGGTAAAGACAGTCCCATGTTTTTCCAACATTCCCATATTCTATACTAATGTTTGCCATGTGCAGAGGGAAAAGTTAAACATAAGACTAAGTAATAAACTCTTTATTCTCTCAAAACTTTCTACACATTTAAAGTCTCAAAAACATTATAATTCATAGATGGTTTAGGTTCTGATGTTCTGGAGTAGCAATTTAAGCCAACATTCCCCCCCCCCCCACATTATCACACAACAATAGAGATCTGAAAATTATATAATTTAAACTAGTAGCTAGTTCAGTATCATTAGGACCTGGGGAGTTTGATTTTATTTCCACCTGTATTAACGCACTTTTATAGAAAGAACATTCCAAATGAACTTGACATTTCTTGACAATCCCTTTCTTTTAGTATGTTTGCATTTGCTAAAATAAAACCCTTTAACTGTTAAAAAAAAGGTTTATATTGATTTTGGTTCATTCAAACTAAATTATGTTTATGTTAGGAAGAAACATACTAATAGTGGGAAAGATATTGTAACTCCAAACAAGGGACATGTCTATCTATTAATAATCTTGGCTGAGCTGAGAGACAAAGGTGTTTGGTAAACTATAATGAATATTCTGTAGATGACCAAATAAGATAGAAATGTTTACTTGTTGCAAACTATGGTAATGCTACATTGCATACAATTTTTAAAATCTTGTTTCACAATACTTTCAATAAAACACATTTCCAATAACTCATGTTGTCTCAGTGATGGTTAGTTCGAGGATGTTCTTAATTTGGGCTGAAGAAAATTTCTATTCTTCTGAACCTGAAAAAATGGTCCAAGAAAACAATGTAATAGAGTTTCCACTTTGCCATCAAAGCTGTGTGTGTCCAATATTCACTTAAAAAAAGACACCATACTGTAATTTTGAATAACCAATAGTGGAATCAAAAAATTATCAGCAACGATTAATGATAGTGGCCCCTTGGTTTTATAAGAAGCATCATAGTTTTAACAATATTTACTGACCTAGAAGTCTCTAGCAATAATTAATCATGAATTATTCATAGAAGATAAAAGATCTCCAGCCATCTGATGGGATCCAGTCCTAACCAATCTGCCTTCATAAAATGCTTGAACACTTCTGGCATTTTGCCCTGTGTAGGAGCTTGATTCTTCCATCTCTTTGGTTCACAAGAACATCTTGTATTTCAGTGAAAAGAAAAAAAAAAAAAAAAACCCTACTAATTGTGATGAATAATGAAGAAAATTTTTGCAATTCAATACTTTTAACACATATCATCATTTAAAAATGTTGACTTAACCATATATTTTCCTTAATGTTGAAATGTTGGGAGTTTTGTGCTTTACAAAGCTTCTGAGTTTTGCTTCTGGGGCTCTTCCAGGTCAATTTTTAACATATCCTCCCTTTCCAGTAAGGATACTTAACACACCACACATTTTTTTCTTATTAAAAGCTGTACTTTTTTGTCTTTCTTTACAATTTCTATCCTCCTCCCTTAACACCTCCTTCATATACTGCTGGGCCATGGGAAACAAAGAAGAGGTTTCAGCATGAAATCATAGACAGAAATTGGAATAGGAATCCTATTTTTAAAACTGAGTTGAATAAAAATATAGGACTATAAGATCTTTTGGTAGTTTAATTGCAGTTTCTTCCATTCTGGTTACTTATTTTTCTCTAGCAATGTTCAAGTGAAGTAAAGAATTTTCATAACTACCATTTAATCTAAATGAGTGTTCCTCAGTAACATGAAGAGAGGAAGGGAGCAGAGGGGAAGAACACGTTTGTTGACCTCCTACAGTTAGGCATTTTTAAAGAAATTTGTAGAATACCAGGGAAAAAGCAGACACTAAAGTCAAATTGCCTGAGTTTGAATTCTAACTCTGCCAAAATCCCATCACTACCTTCTGATCCTGGGTAAGTTCCTAACTCACTCAACCAGATCTCAATCTGCTAATTGGCAAAGACGGGTTAAGCATAGGCAAAGGCCTAGATTGTTTTAGAAGTTCACAGCTGTAAAGTCCTATTGCAAGCAATTCACTGATAGTAAATGACATCCAAAATTATCTCATTATTATGTCTGTTAATTAGTATTATATCCCAATATGGTTTGGGTTCACAACAGCCCTTACAAAAATGAGCTCACCAAAGTTAAATAAGCTGCCCAGTTAGTCATGGCCTGATCCCAAACCTCTGCTCCTGCTGCTGAGGGGAGTGGGGACTGAAGAGCTGGCCCCAAAGAGCTTTAAACTGACCTTTCCTGTGACTGAGTCAGCAAGCCCCTCAAAGTCCTCTCCCTCTCTAAACACCATTTAGTTCCTTTCCCTTTCTTTTATCACTTTTTGTCCCTTTGTCTTTTCTTATATAACTTTGTTATATAAGAAATATATAAGAAATATAATTTACATACAAAAAGTATATTTAATATTTACAACTAAATACACTTAATATTCATAATTAGATAAGTTTGGACATAGGCATATGCCAGTGATTCCATCACTATAATTAGGGTATCTATCCCCTCCAAAAGCTTCCTTGTGTCTCTTCTGTGTATGCGTGTGTGAATTTAAGATTAAAAGTCAT
Source organism: Sciurus vulgaris (assembly GCF_902686455.1). Classification (NCBI taxonomy): domain Eukaryota; kingdom Metazoa; phylum Chordata; class Mammalia; order Rodentia; family Sciuridae; genus Sciurus; species Sciurus vulgaris. The sequence continues at coordinate 84,045,104 of NC_136465.1, forward strand.
AAAAATTACTTATTCTGCTGAACATAAACTATCACTAGCTGGTTTTTAATTGTAAACCATACAGTCCCCCAAAACACTATGGTCTAAGAACAAGGATAATTTTTACATGTGCTCTGGATTTCCTCCATAAACATTAGCATTTTATTGAGCTTATAGTGGAGGTTATGGAGGAGAAGGCAGAAAACTTAGAAACATAATAGGATTTTCATAAATATTTATAAATTGATAAATGGGAGACATAAAAAAATATGAGTTATATCTTCGGTTCAAGAATTTAAATGTGCTGTGTTCCTGAATTCACCTCTTTTGGAACACTGATAAAAAATAGATTCAAAATATAAAATATTTGAATGGAAAAAAGTTCTAGGCACTGGAAGAGATAAGCATTATTCATATTACCATGTGTGGTTGAGTCTTCCTTTAAAACATCTAACAATATGTGTTGCCAAATGACTAGGAAGCTGGCTTAGCTCTTAGGTTCACTGTAATTTATGACATTCTAAATACAAAAAGAAGTCAGTTACTTTTCAGACAAATATTTGCAATTTTTACTCTTTATTATATTTTGGCTTTTCCTATTGTTACTGACCAATGGCACAAAACAAGAGAGAACTTTCTAAAATATTTTTAAACAACAGGAAATGCATCATTGAGAGAAGTCATTATCTTTCACCTAAAACAGCGGAAATCCCTGAACTTTTCTCAATACTGTAGTTCTTCCTACACTACTATTGCATAAGTTTTATAAATACCACTTATCAAAAGCAATATAAAATATTTATCCAAATATTGAGGAAAGAATCATTCTTTTACTTTAATTTAGTTCTACATAAGACTTAACTCTATGGAGTACACTCTTAATAAACTCTAGGTTATGGGTTCAGTTTCTATGTGGTCAACTTAACTTTCTCTCAGTACAAAGTTTGGTATATGTTGAGTATAACTTATCTGAAATTCTTGGGTCTAGAAGTGTTTCAGGTTTTTAAATTCTCGGATTTTATTTAAACTTTACCAGCTTAGCCTCCTTAATCTGAAAAATCTAAAAATCTGAAATGTTCCAAAATCTGAAACATTTTGATCATCATATCAGCACTTAAAAAGTTTTAAATTTCAGAGCATTTCAGATTTTGGAATTTCAGAGTAGGTGTGCTTACCCTGTATCCTAGTCAGACTACATGTTTAATTTCCAGCCCACTTACCACTGCAGATCAGCCCGATCTACCCCACTACTGCCAAACAGTTCAGAGAATCATCTTAAATTCAAAGTTCAGCATGTCACAGTTGTTGTGGTATACACTTAAAAAGAGAGTATTTACCCTACTGTGATGTTAATGAGAAGTTCTAATTTTAAGGAAACACAGAAAAGCCTCACATTTACTCTGCCCCACAGAGTATTTTTTGACTAAGTCTACTCCCACCATATAAAGTTAACACCATAGAGCACAGTGTGTGTCTGTTTTATTTATCACTTTATCACCTGTACCTTCAGCCCTACGAGGCACTTAGTGTCTATTACACACAACTCACAAACAACTACATATGGGATTTTTTTTTGAAGTTGAAAACATTTTTTGCAAATGGAAATTGAATACTTAGCAAACAATATAATGATTCCTGAAGTGTGGTCCCTAGACTAGTATCAGCATCACATGGAGAAACATTAGAAATGTGAATGCTCTTGCCTACTGACAGGCCTACTGACTCAGTACCCCTGGAAGTAGTTCTGAGACATATATCCAGCAAACCCTCCAGGGGATTGTGAGGCATGGTAAAGTGTCATTGTTTGCCATAACCCACTAAAGAAAACTCTAGCCCACACTCTGCTCTAATTTGTCATAGCAGTTCCAAATCCATGAATGCAGCCTTTTCAGTATGGAAGTATAAATACAGATCTTAGAATAAATATCTGGGAAATGAGACCCTGTATAGAAGAGATATTTGAGCCAATAATGTTTGAAAACTATAAAAAAATTATGTAGCAATGTACCTTGAATTATAAGAAAAACATATAAGAAACAAGAGATATAAAGAACAATAAAAAAATTATCACTGTGAGGCTTCCTCCCATATCATTGTTTTTATGGTATGTGTCCTAAACAGAAGTTATTTAATAATGTGGGAATAATGTGGCATGGTGTTAATGTCCCTACACCAAGACTCAAAGACCTATGCTTTTTTTTTTCATCTGTCTAAACTATAAGTTATCCAAAAAATGACATAATGTCACTGGGATTTCTCAATTTAATGAGCTAAGTAATATGAAAGTAGAAAATTCTGTGATTTAAGAGCATCAAAGGTCTATAATGTTCCAAAATGAACATACTTCCAGATGACAGAAAGTAGGGAGGGGCAAAACATGTGGATCCAAAAGGATCCTGACAGGCCAGAAGAACTGATTAAATCTAACAAAACAATATTTAAGAGGATGAAAATAAACTTCTACACCTGGGTTAGACATACACACCCGGCTTAGGTATAGGTTTGGGAATATTTGGCTCAGCAAAAGCATATATTAAAAAACCAAAAAAGCACATACCAAAACAAAACAGCAAACCCCAAAGCCCTCATTTGCAGTGAACTCTCCGTGGGCCAGCATCATGTCCCCTGTCACCCTGAAAGCAGCAGTGACCTTAGGATGCCTTAGCAGAAGAAAGTATTTAGAAGCCAAATCACAGCTGTGCTCTGCTAATCTGTTCTGGGTGAACCACCTCTGCAATAACTGTGTTCGATTCCTGGCCCACACTTTCTGGAGTGCATGGGTGGAGTGGATTAGGGAGAAGAATGCTGTTACTAGAAACCAGGATCTCTGTGAAGAAAATGAAGTAACTATTGTCACTGGACTAGGAAGAAAGAACTCAGCTCTGAGTGAAGGCAAGCTAGTTACCTTCAAGTATGTAAAGGGCTATATAGGAAGAGTGATTCCTGGGCTGGGGTTGTGGCTCAGTGGTAGAGTGCTTGCCTACCGTGCATGATGCACTGGGTTCGATTCTCAGCCCTAGATATAATAAAAATAAGGGAAGAGAGGTTCCTCATATCTCTGTGACTCTGAGGGGTGAAAGTTAAAGTCTATGAGGAGAAGCTAAGAAGCCTTTGGTTCCAAAGAAGGTAAAGCAACCAACAGGAAGAGCTGCTGTAATACTTTCATGTATTAATTTGGCTGGGCTGTAGTATCCATGCATTGAACCAAACCCTAATGTAGGGGTTAAGGTGAAGTAATTTGTAGATGCAGTTGTAGATAATACCACCCACATTATCCAGAGTAAAGTAGATTACTCTGGATAATGTGGGTGGGCCTAATTTAAATTTTTGGAAGGCCTTAAGTGCAGTCATCATTGACAACACATCTGGTACTTGCAGAGGCCTTTGCTATGCATTAGTTGTTCACTTATTACTGGATTTCTTATAAAACATAACATCAGGTTTTACAGGGTTCTTATTACAAAATTCTAGTGATCATCTCATTTCTAGCAGAAAACATTTGAAAGGATAAAGAAGAGAACTGCATGATACAAAATGAAAATATTTAGTATAAAAGTTGCAATAGCTTTGCACAGTCGTAAACTAGGATTCTGACCTTGGCTCTAGCACCGGCCATATGGGTGATCTATCCAAGGCTCTCTATAATAGGTATCTGTCATACATACGAATATCAGTTTTTCATGTCTGTTTACTTATGCAGAAATTACCTCTTTCAGACTGCTTTGCCTTTACAATATAACACTCTTATTTTTAATGGGGTGAAAGAAGCTATGGCTGTTTTTCTGAAACCACATCAATTTTCAAAGGCAGCTGTAGAAACAGAGATACGTTTACACTGGAATTTTGGCTTCAAGGCCAGTACCACCTTGAAATTTGGCTGATTTCCCCAAACCCATAAGTTGGAGAAATACCAGGAATATAAAAGGGAATTATAGGGATGATTTAAAATTTTCTTCACTTCCCTTAAAGTTAGTTCTTGTCAGTTGCCAAGAAAAAAGTCAAGATCAAAATGAAACCAATAGATGCCAGATATTTAACTACAGAAGAAATGTTTCAATGAATAAATTAGTCATCAGTTAAAAATAAATGATCAAATTTTAGTAATACATTAAAACTGAAAATAGCAGAGATAGAGATACATCCTTTTGACTTTGAGAAAGTATTCTTGGTTTTGTTTCATTTTGTTCTCCAGTATTACTTCCTCTCTCTATTTTTTTATTGTTTTTTATTTTTCCTTTTCTTATCAGCCTTCCCTCACCTCACCCCATCCTTTTTTCTTTTTTCTTGTTTTGCAGTGCTAGAGAGTGAACCCAGGGCCTTATGCATGCCTGGCAAGTGCTCTACCACTGAACCACATCACCAACCCCTATCATAACATTTTTAAAGATCTTTTCATTCTATTTTCAGTTGAGACAGTGATTTTTTTCCAGGACTGGGATTGAACCCAGGGCCTACTCACACATGCTAGGATAGTGCTCTGTCATCAAACTATACCCCCAGCCAGCTATGACAATTCTTAACAGAAAAGCTTTAACTCAGAATTGGTTATTCACAACCTAAAACCTATTTAACTTCTCACCCATGAACAACTGATTTTAGTTTCTTTTCTTTTCTTTTCTTTTCCCAAGTCCTCTTAAGATCAATTCCTTTTCTCTGCTTTTCTTGCTGGGCATTCAAGAAAAATCAGCAATGATGGATAAATTATTCAGAGATCTGACTTTTACACATATCCATAGGTATACATCTGCAATTTGAAGATGCCATTTTATTGCTCTTGGGGTGGACAAAACAAATGGCAATTGTCTCATCTAGGTCATTTGTTTCTTCTTGATTTTCCATTTGTGCAGGTAAAGAAAGATTTAAATTTTGGGAAACCACAGGTAACCATATCGCCTTATTTTATGACAACAGAAATACTATTTTTTTCTGGTCAAACCAAAACATCTGCTCACCAACAACTACACAAGGAACCTCATTTCTGGCAATCCTTCAGTTTTAAAAACGAACTAGGAAAAATTTCACACACACACACACACACACACACATACTAGAACGCTACTCAGCTTTACGAAAAGCAGAAAATTCTGTCATTTTCAACAACATGGATGAACTACCAGACTTATGCTAAGGAAATAAGTCAGGCACAGGGAAACAAATACCATATGATCCCACTTATATTTGGAACCTATAAGAGCCAACTTCAAAGAAGTAGAAAGTAGAATAGTGTTTACCAGAGGCTGGGGAAGGGAGTGGATGGGGAAAGAGAAGGCTTTGGTCAAAGAATAGGAAGTCTCAATAAGTTCTGATGAGCTATTTATTGCACAGCGTGGTGACCTTAATCAATTTATTGTTAAACTATTAATAATTTAATAATGTATTACACATCTTGAGATATATAAAGGAGGATTCCACATGCTCAAATCACAAAGAAATGACAAATATTTAAGATTATGGATATGTTAATTAGCCTGATTTGATCATTCAACAATGTATATATGTACTGAAATCACACAGTACCTCATAAATACACACAATGATTATTTGTCCAAAAAGAAAAAAATATTTCAAAAACCACGATTGATGGTAAAGAAAAAGAGATTATATAATCTTAGAAAATAATGTCCCCAAACTTGATGAGCTGATTGGGACCAGGAGAGGTCAAAACAGGTCTAGGGCACTCATCAGTGTTCTAGTCTCTGTCTTGTGCATGCCTGAAGAGTTCATTTTAGTCACTGGGCAGGGAGCAATTGCTTTTATATTCATACAAACACGAACATATTATGGATTAATATTAAATTTTGCATATATTTTATATAAATAATAAAAGTCACAAAATAATCACATGATTATGAGATGTTTTCATACCCCCAAGCTCACTGGATCTTTCTCTTCTTCTATTATGAGTACTTTGAAAGTACCATTCAAGAAGCATCATATTACACCATAAAGTCTAAAGGAGGGGAAAGACTGGGGTAGAACTACTTAAATAGAAAATAAATTTTAAAATACAAAAGGTTATTTCTATAGCATAAGAACCCTGACCTGCCCAAAATGCTATTGATATTGCTGGTTTTGATTTAATGTGTATGAGATCTCATAGATATATCTCAGCCATGAGGTACATATCTATTTTAACAGTTTTTTGGTACCTATTGGAAAATTCACATTTAAAATCAGAATTGGGACTGGCTTATTTGAAAATAAAATGAAAAAAACTGAAAAAAGAAAACTTGAGAGTGGGGGTAACAGCAGGTAAGAACAAGAAAAAGGATCAAAAAGTGGAGGAAAAATTAAATAACTTCTCTTCATGCCAAGAGAAAAATACATCACGTTTGTGTTTATTTGGCACACAATTTATAGTCCAGCAATCTTAGTGTATGAATTTGAGCTTTCATGGACGAGTGCATCAATTAGTTTTTGAATTAGAGGCTAACATTACTCAATTAACTTTCAGACTAGCCCTTTCAGGAAACATATTTTTGCAATGGCATGCAAAATTTCAATTCTAAAATGAGAATGTCAACTGTGAAACTAAATTTAAAATTTCAGTTGTTTTTCTATCAGCCCTTCCTACACTTACTACAGATTTGAATAATATGAATACAGGAAGCGCTTAAATAAAAATGTGTGCATTCCAGGTTTATTGGCAAGTCCTATCGCTTTAATTACTGGGAGCCTGTCAAAATATAGGCTGATGCACACAAGTAAGCCTGTGTGTCACATTATCAGAGCTTTGCCTTCAGCCAGTGAAGGTCAATGTATACTCTCTGGAGCAGAGGAAGAGGGAAAGGCTTGGGAAACCTGGCCTACACTATGCAGCACTCCCACCATGCTCACTACTCTGCCCTTCAGCCAGCAAGCTCACTTGAAGATGGAACTGCAAGGTGAAATTAGACAGAAGGAAGAGCATGCACATTTACAACAAACCATGTAAATACTGCCATGCCCATATTATACATACACACATCCCTCACATGTTTTATCAGTGCTCTTTAGTGGTTAGCACCTTAGTAAATTTTGCCTCTGCTGACACTTCTATGGCCAACCTGTCAACCAAAAAGCTCTGCTTAATGTTAAATTTTGTTTTAAACAGAGAGGGCCTATCTATCACGGGGCTTAGGAAGTCAGCTACTACATACCAGAAGCACTTTCAAACATAAGAGTGTTAATTTATTGACAACACTAACATATTTCTGGCTATTTTTCCAAGATTGAACATATGTCATAAAGAAGCATCATCATAATCATCAATGACCAAGCTGTAAATTGACATTAACCAGACTTTGAGTTCAAGAAAGAGAGAAAAATGTGTTGTGTGTGTGTGTGTGTGTGTGTGTGTGTGTGTGTAGAGTGTGTGTGTGTGTGTGTGTGTGTGTGTGTGTGTGTGTGTGTGTGAGCACACAAGCACGTTGATAGTATGCTGAATAAAGATACAGTTTTTTACCTTGGGAGATTTCTGACTTTTGTGAAAACCAAAATGCCCACCTGAATATATCTTTGTTCATCAGAGAACTTATAAATTAAAATACTTTGAAATATTATAATAATATGTTAGTACTTGAGTATTTGCTATGTGCCAAAACTGTTGCATATCATTCACTTGATCCTAATAATTGAAATAGGCATGACTGTATGTTTTTATGTAACTGAATAAATTGAGAAATAACTTGCCACAAATTGCCAAATTCATACAGTTAATAAAGGATAGAACTGGGAGTCAAATACAATGTTACTCCAGAGCTCATGATCTTGACTACAGTTATTCAACCACCTATTAATTTGCTAATGGACAATATGGTCTTATGAACCCTGAAATACCAATTTGGTACTTAGTGTGGGGGAAAAGTGGAGCGGTCAAGTAAGACTTGAAGCCTTGGAGACAGTTCACACAGATCCAAGTCAAATTAGAGAAGCTCAGTTTCTACCAGCCCAAGATCTCAAGCTGGCTCCCTTAGGGGTGTTTCCTACATGGTTTGGAGACAAATTAAATTGTGAGGGCCCAGGAAAAGATCATGACTAATCTTGGAAGGCATCTGAGTAAGCTAAGGAGCTGCAGTACATTGCAGCAGGAATAATTTCTCTCAGCTTAAAAATGCAAACATTACTTATGAGACTGATAAAGCCTCTACAGTAGAAAGGTAAAAGTGTGGGACAATCACTAGGCAGAGACAAGGTAGAGCCATATTACAAAAGAATGAAAATAAACATGAATTTAGTACTGCTACTATCTGTTTTCAAAGTTGATAGGTATGAAGCAGTCTGGGGTTTGCACTGAACTATAGGAAAAGTTGTCTCCCATGTATAAGTCAAACCAGTGGTACTTTTCAAATGTGAGGTGTGGTGACAGGTCTCAGGACAACAACCTGATGTTGAAATAGGAAAACAGCATGTGTCTATAGATGGCAGACAAAAAGGCAATTGTTAAAGGCATGAAGTCTATCATGGTCATGTTCATCCAAATGAAAATGGTGAATGTATACAAGGTGGACAGAGAAATCAGTCCAAGGAAGATTCATTTACTAAGATTAACAATTTTAGAGCTGGTAAAGGCCTTAGGGAGCAATTTCAACCTCTTCATTTTACATCAAATAAAACTAATCGGCAAAAGTTGTCTTCCAGGTGCAGGTGTTATTTTTGGCTCTGGCTAAGAGGGAGAGTGCATGGAGAGAGAAGACAGGAGGATGGCATGCAAAGACCCAATTTCCTAAAGGTTGGCAGATGAGGAGCAGCCCATGTTGGCAGCTATTAGGGGCAACGCAGAGGGAGAAGAAAGCCAAGGAGCAGGCTGCCTTGGATCTTGGGAAGGGAGAGAAGAGTGGTTGTGTTACAAGGTAGAAAGAGGTGTAAGAAGATCAGACTAGAAAATATTTATTAGTTTTGTTGAGTTGATCAGTGGTGACTTTTTCAAGATTGGTACACTTTAAGTAATGGAGATGGGGAATAGTTCAGAGAAAAAGTTCATTAAACTTGAGAAAAAAGACTAAGATGGCGTAGCAGATCAAGACATGCTCAGGGGAGACAGGTCAGGAAAGAATGACAGGAATAATTAAAACAATTTGGAGAAAGACAGGGAAGCTGGGTTCATAGCTCAGGCTGGATGAATCAGCCATGATAGAGGGAGGTGGCACTTGCTCCCAGATGGGAAAGATGGGAAAGGGATGGGTATACACAGAGCCAAGTGGTTCTTCCAGCTGAATTTAAATTCTTAAACCATGTGGAATTTACTTTACTAGGTGATATAAAGCTTTTAAAAAAATCCCTTTCCCTTATTGTTCATGGTACTTGAGGAATGAACAAATAATAGATGGCCAGCCCTGGGCCCAGCCCTTCATTCACAAGGACTTAGACAAGCCGTAGTTGGCAGCACAGGCCTGTGCCACACTCCTGTGGCTTTGCCTCCACTCCCAGCAATAATTTCCTCATTCTCCAGATCCTTCTGACAGCTACAGAAACCAGGTTCTCACGCCATTAGGAAACGCTGAGATTAATAGGGCGGGGTTTAGCTATCTTCAATCTTGTGAATGCCACAGTTTCTTAGCCTGGCCAACTATTTTCCTTGCTTGGATTCTGCCAGAGGGGAAAGCAAACAGCAAGTAGAAGAAAAGCATGGTGGAAGCAAAAGCATGTGAGAAAATTAAAAGAAAAATAGAGAATAAGAATTATAATAAGAAAGATTACTGCTGAAAATAACTAAAGAGTAGGTCAGGAAAAAGAAGTTGCTCACGGTATGGAAAAATGCTTATGTGTGTTTGTTTGAGATTATATGGATTATCTGTTGCATTGGATTACTAGTTTATTTCCAAATGGGTTTCCCTCTTCAAACATGCACCCACTAGATCCCTGTTTGAGTCCTTTCCTGAGATCCAAAAACTCTGCAAAATCAAATATGGCTCCTCCCTCCAATAAGAGACAAAGACAGTGTCTGAGAAGCCATGTTGTCCTGACATTTCAGCAACATCTCTGTTAGTATATTTTAATTATAAAATCTCAAATATTGTGTACAAATTGAGTATCAGGTACATTTCTTGGTTCTACCATTCCATCCTTACTCTTAAAGGTATATAAATCTTTTCTCCAGTGGGGAATAAAAAAGCCTTTGAATTATTAATGCTAGCCAGAATTTACTAATTTCAGTTCATCCCAGAGCACTGGCAATAGGTGTCTTACAGTCCTCCTCTAGCTTAAAAGTGTTGGACAATAATGTAATTTTGTGTCTCATAAATATATATTCATTCAACACCAGTTATTAAACTCCAAACACATCCTTGACATTGGACTTTTTTCTGAGAAAATCAAAATTAATGAGTTATAAAATGATCCCTCAGGCTCTCTTAGAGAGTAAAGAGCAAATACATTTTAAAATTTCCACAATCCGATTTTTTGGAGTTTGTTTAATATCCTCCCTTAGAATACCAAGACCTATGATATATCCATTTCCTGTGTATTATCAGCAAACTACATTATTATAAATAAGCAGAGTACAGTCAGTTATACAAAATAAGAGTGCCAGATAAAGAAAATTTCATCTAAAAGAACGAGTGAGAATATGAGAAATGCCTACCACTCACCCGCCCAATCACAAGAGGCAGTGGTAAACACACACAAACACCCCCAACACACACACACGCGCGCGCGCGCGCGCGCTCCACAGCAACCACAACAAAAGTCTTACCTGACTTGCCCACGCCTGCTCTCCCAAATACTGCCAGCTTGACCTCTGCACTTTTAGCCATGATGGGTGTTGGTAGAACTTACTGTTGTTAAAACTAAAAAGCTGAGCAGATGTTTTCGATCCCAGTCTTTGGGTTCACTGTATCATTGTAAATCTTGGAAGAGTCCACAGTCCTTAGACAAAAGAGATTTGAAGATTCATAAGTGACTGGAAAATGAATTAATATTTATTAAACATCTACTATATGCCAGTCACATTCACTTCACCAAAATTTTCTAAACTGATCTTCACCCCCATCCTGTGAGAGTGCTATAGTAATTGACTATGAGCTGTTTAATAATTAATGGTAGATTCAGGATTTGAATTTAAACCCATTTCATCTAACATGTGCATTTTTCATACACAATATCATTCTTAAAATATTTTAAGAAACTTTTTATAAAGGCATTGTTTCTTGGCAGTCATTGATAATAAACACTTGAAGTATTGAATATGTGTGTTTGCCGCCCATCTGTAAGCATCCAGCATATAAGGACATACAACAGAGAGTTGTTTCAGGGACTCTTTATTTCCCTTTGGTTTGAATAACATTTATTCTGTGAGTAAATGATCCACTCCATTGCCACACATTTCACTTTTTCATTTCAGGGTTAAATTTTATCTGTTTACACTAGAGCACATGGTCAACTTGTATAAGAAATATGTATGTTTATGAAGTCAATAAAAATGCCCTGGTACCAAAAAAAAAAAAAAAAAAAAAATACCGTGCTCCAAGTTCTGATTCCTTTTCTGTGACACCCTCATTAAAATGAATTTATAAGGCTGGGGATATGGCTCAGTTGGTAGAGTGCCTGCCTTGCAAGCACAAGGCCCTGGATTCAATCCCCAGCACCGCAAAAAATAATAATAAAATAAAATAAAATGAATTTATAATATTGTCCTAACACTTGGGATGTGACATTATGTAGAGTGTAAGTAGGTTGGTGCTTTAGGAATACATCTCGGTTCTTACTACCAAGGACATGTAAACTTGGAAAGAGCCTTGGGAGGACAACCGAAGGAATCTTCTAGTCATTACAAGAATCTTTATGTCCAGACAATCATCCTGTGCCTGATTTACTACTTCCAGATATAGAAAGTGGGTTCATTACATACAAAAACTGTTCCATTTCTAGTCAGTCTCTTCCAATAAGGAAAACTACCTTTCTTCTCCTGAGCTCCAATCTGCTTCGTATCACTTCTTCTCACATGTCCTGGCTTTTGTCTATGAAGCAGCTCAAAACAAGTCTATTTTTTCTTTCCCTCTGAACTCATCAAGTAGCCTAGCATCTGTTAGAATGCTTTGCCCCACTCTAGGCTTCCACTTTCCAGCCTGTTCTTTCACTCTTTGTGGGGTCTACATCATGGAATGTTTCTTGTTTATAATTTTTTGACCTTCATCTTCCCCTTCACCCTAGGTACTGCTCCTCTCTGGCACTGACTATTCAATCACTCTAAAAATGTGGCCTCCACTGCATTCACTACTTGACAGGTGACCCAAGAAACTGACCCAGCAAAACTTCCCTGAGAGGTTGGCTCTCCATTATTTGCGCACTATGGTTGTGCCACAGCACAGCCACTCACAGTAGGGCTCACATCTTTCACATGGACTGCAGACTCTCCCATTTGGAACTTCTGCAACCAGTGGTTTCCACACAATACTACACTTCACTTTGTCTGTGTTCAACTCAGTCACATCAGTCTTAACAGTGTACCCATTTTTCCAGTCTGTAAAGATACCCTTGAAACAAATACAAATGTGCTAACTTCTCCTTCCAGCATTTTTCATCTATAACTTTTAAACAGAACTCAAGAGAGAGGAAAAGTGAAAAAGCCTTCTGAAAAACTACTTCCACAAAGAAACAAGAAAATACTTTTTACATTATGCACTGAAGCCATCAAGTTGTACCTAACCATTTTTTTATTTGCTGATTTCTAAAGTGCCAGAGCTTTCTCTGAAGGCAGCTATTAACATTAGCTATTGTTGACTTCATTTCCAAATGAAAAATCATAGTAATCATTAATAGTACAAAAACCAAAAGCTTAAACATCTGCAATTTGTCCAGTCCCATACTTTTGGCTAAAGATAAAAGGATTTCTTTATTCATCATTTTTCATGTATTCATTAAGAAAAGGCCTCTGTGTTTAAGGTTCAATGCTTCATCACAGAAGCATAATGTATTAAGATATATTAACAATAAAAACTCTAGGTGAGAATAGTTGCTGGTTAGCATTTCTTTGAAACATACAAGTGTCAAGAACTTGCATAAAATAATTGACTATTTCACACAAAACTGTTTATTACCATGTATATAAAATCCACATAATTGTTTGATTAATGCTTCATAAAGTGCCATCAAACAAGTTTTTTTTAAATGTCACATATTTCAATAACTCCCAAATGGCCTCAAAGACATAAGACTTTCACATATGAAAGAAAAATTATGTGGGTTATTTTTTCCATTTATAAGCTAATAAAGCTACAGCTGGTTATTGTCAACCTTATGTGTGGTTAGAAAAAAATCACTTTAAAGGAAGACACAAATCTGACATAGATTTTATTTCTCTCATGAAAATGTGAAGTTACATTTGACAAGATAGAAAACAAAGATAAATGTATAAATTGTTGAACCTGCTGCTAAGTCTCTGATGTTCAAAATAGCTCATAATCTGAGCCCTTCCATAACATGGATATAAGAAAACTCATTATTTTTTCTAATGTTGTGCAGAAATATTCTGACTCTGGCTAGAAGTTGCCCTTCACTTTTTATGTGGGTAGTTCTTTAGCAGGGACAAAACTTTCAGTTCCTATCAGTTCTAAAGGTAAAAGCCTAAATATGTCAATTAAAAATGCAGTTTTTTACCCTAAACATAAAGTAATTAACAAAAAAATTTGAAAATATAAAGCAAAAATCTAGCTCCAAATTCTGTATTATTGATGCTTTCATTGACCCATTCCACCCTTACATTGAGCATATATAAAAAAAAGCAGCTACTTCGGAGGAGCTCAGATTCCATTAGACCTATGACATTAAGTCTCTAGAACCTTATTAATTTATTTATGAGAAGGTTTCATTCCTCATAAATGATTCCCAAGACTATACTTTCTACTTCCTTTTCAGGGGCGGGGTGGTGGGGAAGCATCTTTATAATCATTTTTCTAACTTCTGTTTTTATGGTCTCATCAAAATAAAGTGCAGCTGTTTAACCGGAGCAAAGAACCTAGTTCGGTCGTGGGAATGAGATTCTCCTCTCTTTGGGCCAACCCTTCTGTGGTTTCGAAATCAAGTTTCCCTGGTTCCATTACTAGGAATTTTCCCTTATCTTATCATAACGCAGCATCCACAGAAACAAGGATAATTGTGCAAGCCCCTTGGCTATGGCGTTACTCTGAAATCAACAGGTATCCTGCAACCACAGACAAGCTCTTTGTGGATTGAAGGTCACTGGCTTTCAAACTAGAGTAAATGCCGCTTATATCAAAAGGACATTCCCCGTCTTAGCGCGGAGAGTGCTGTCAAGCCTGGGTGCTGGCGTTCTCATTCGCACTCTTAGCAACTCCAAAGACACCCTAGAAGGACCCAGTGACTAGGAGAACTGACTCAGAGGCGGAGGGCTCAGGACTTAAAACGGGTCTGCAAGGAGTCGTCCCGAATGAACAACCTAGACACGTGCGTGACACTCACCTGTTTCCACTCTCCAGGCCGGGAGACCTGCGGTCCTCTGCAAGTTCGTAGTCGGTCCCCTAAGACCGCGAGGCCCTCCTGTGCTGACCCGCCCAGGCTGCAGGCTGAGTTTCGGACTTGCCAAGCTGCGATCGCGGGTGGGAGAAGCAACAGTAGCAACTGTGGGTGGCCAGGCAGGGGGATCTCCTGCCCAGCGCTTGCTGGAACTAGCGGCGGAGAGACTGCGGCAGGGCGCGAGCACTGCCCGGCTGAGGCCGCTGCGCTCCACGGCCAGGATGCTGCAGTGAGGCGCTTTGGCGCCCCCTACTGGGACCATGGGCGGGCTCCTCCCGCACTGCTGCCTCCCGAGCTTGATAGCCTGAGATTCCGCTTTTCAAGTACTGCACCCAAGACTGGCTCCTCTCCTTTGCTCAGTTCGAGGCCTCCAGGCTCTGGAAGACCGACTTTCCTGAATTAAAACCTTGCGTATGAAAGCGTCACTACGTATTGTTTTTTATTCCTTTCTTCAAATGATTCTCAAAATATTCCTTGGAAATATACTTAATTATCCCCATAATCTCAGAGTGGAAACTGAAGGAGAAGATTTTAAAAAGAAAGAAAGATAAGAAAAAGAAAAAATCTAGTCTAAGGTTAGTAAACAATGGGAAGAAAATCCAGGCTGGATTGGAAGCTGAGAGATGCTTGGAAAGACATAAATGCTGAATTCAACTGAATTTCATATTTCTATATCTGAGAAAGTTCCAAAAGCTTTCCATCCTCCATACAAGAGCAGTGTTAATAAGATTTGTCTTGGAGTCATATGCCATCATGCTGAAAACCTAACAAAGAATTAATATGCATGCTATCCTAGACTTGTTTTTCCGTCCTTCAACTCATTTAATATTTACAGCCTCCCTTGAGGTAAGCACTAGTAGATAGTTGCTAATCCTTCACAAGTGAGAAGGTGGGCTTCAGAGCTTCAGAGAGGTTAAGTAATTTCCCAAAGATGATGAAGTTTGTAAGCAAAAGAGCAATAAACACCTAAATTGCCGATTGTTTAAAAATTATCATTCCAAATGTGCGCATTCTCACCAAGGTACCAGGTGACTTCCAAAATACCGCCGCAATATTAGCAGACAGGGGCCCGAGGCTAAGTGAACAATCTAAAGAATATCAATGATGGAAGGGAGGTAACCACAGAGGAGTTTCCAGGACTAGTACTGACTGGGAAAAGTGCTGCAAACTCAAACTGGGAATCAGGCTGAACTAAGTGGCTGGATCTGTGATAGAAGTAGGGATTGCCTAATTGAGTGGGGGTTGCCCTGCTGGCTCCTGGAGGAAGTTCAAACATCATGTCCTCTATGAGTTTCCTGATCCCTCGCTTACCCCCAGCATCTAGTGCCTGGCACATAGTGGACATTTAAAAAAATAATTGTTTGATAAATGCAAAGAACACGTTTGTAACTAGATTCATGTGACCTTGCTTATAGGCTGAATTTGGGACAGACTATCCAGTAAGAATTGAACAGATGAGTCTGAAATTTGAGAGATAGATATTTTAAGTGTCTCAGGACACAAAAGATCTTTGAACCCTGGAGCAGAAAAACAATTGCAACATGTAGATTATATAGAATTTTATAGAATTTCAATTGCATGGAATTTTGTGGTGATAATGTGTTCAAGTTTCATCTTTATCTTCTTCTCACATTGAATCTTGTATTCAGGGCAGTATTTAATAAAAATATCTATGAATATATATACTATTTATAATATCTATGAATATATTATATATACTATATGCAATTCAATACTTTTAAATATTTAATATATTAAATATATATTTATATGCATAACATATATATAAATAAATATATATTTATTGCATACCATATATTATTTAAATATGTTATATAATATAATATAAATATATCTATATATACACACATATATATAACTTTACAATGACTTAAGTTGGAATTTCCATTTTTCCATTCTTATCTAATACATAGTTATTGAAAAAGGCCCAAGTCAGGTTCCGTTTGAACAGTTCTTAGAGAATCTCATTTATGGAAACTGTTTCTCTCCATTTTCATGCTTAACCCATATAAGCCAGGGCTCCTGCCTCCACCAGGAAGGCAGTGTCATGCATGCCTGAAGTTCTTGATGTGCTGTACTGGAGATCAAGTTGCTATATCGAAGCGTGACACACATTACATTATGTCTTCAGTATGTGTCCTCTATTGCATAGAACTGCTCCTTTATCTCAAAAGCAGCCAAAAGGAACCACCTCCTTGGCTCACCTACCTCATGGATCAGTAAAAAGGGCAATGTACACTTCACACTTATGATTCCATAATGTACACCTAGTGGGGAGAAAGCTTGTCAGTCTCTTGGCTTCAAGCTTATGCTAAAATTTCTAACACAAAAGTAACAGATGAAGAGGGAGTATAACCCAGAGCACATTAGAAACTGAAGTTGCGTGTGCCTGTATGTGTCTTTCTAGAAGTTAATCATATTCATTATTAACAATTCAAGCAGAAGGAAAAAAACACAAATTAGAAAATTATCCCCCACCCTGCCAAATCACTCTATGCAGAACCCATCATTACCATAAGGGGTAGCAAGGATGCCCATCATCATCTAGATAATGTGGGACATAGACATATTAACAGATAGTTAAATGTCATACAGATATGCTAAGTGCCATTATACTGCAAATGCCATTTTAATTCAAAAATACACTTAGCTAAGCAGGAGATAAAGAAATTAAAGCGAATCTTAAAAATGGCTGAACTTCAGCTGTTTACTCATCTCATCCTATTTCATCCTAAAGGATTTTGCAAGTCAAAATTATTCCATAAAACCAGATCTGAATTCATTATGCTTAAACATTTATTTGTTTTATTCAATATCAAATGACTTCTTGCTGTTTGAAAGAGGAAATGATCTTTCTTGTTATTCCTCTTACTTTTTCTTTCCTCCTCTGTATTTTCACTTAGGTATTATTTGCTCGTTGTCAAGATTTACAACATTTGCATTTCACTTACAACTCTCCTACCCAAAATAATTTAAAATTAGTCCTCTACTTAACTGGAAGAAGTTCATTTAATTAATTCTTCTGCCATGGTTTTTCTATTATTGGTTCTTTATTATGATTCATCCCTAGATTTCCTCATGAAATGCTGCTTTCAAGGAGGCCCTGCTGCATGATTGAGAATACCTGTCTCTTCCCTTCTTCTTGTTTTTAATTTATTTTGTAATTAACTTGCTTTTCTTACAATGATCCTCTCCTCCCTTTTTTTTTCTTCAGAGCATGCTTTTATATTTATTATGTGGTTTCTTTCTTGAAATCATGCTTACTATGATATATATTAGATGAATTTACCTCATCTGACACCAGTGTGTTTTCTCCATGAAGTGATAGTTTGAAGGTGGCGTTGCATTCTGACTTCTGTCTAGTGAGATGAAAAGATACAGGATGGAGCAGAGGTCACCTGAGTCTCTGTGGCCTCTGTTAGAAATTACATGCTCTGCTTTTCCTCTGAGGTTGTACCACAGAATTTGCCTGGGATTTAGTGCAGGCAGTCAGGGTCAGTTACTGTAAGGACAACAAAGGAAAGATTTCCTCAGGTCTGAGGTTGCTTCCCCTATTCATTCTTGGAACCTTCTACTTTCTCTCAGGCATTTCCTTTATAACTATTCACTCTCCCCTCTCCTCCAATTGGAAAATAATAACATAGATGTTTGGTTTGCGTTACTCCAGATTTAGAGGTATTCTCAATTGGTGAGGAAGAATATTCAAGATTCTATTAGACATCAGTACTGCTTCTGGAAACCAGGATTGTCTAAAGCATGGTCAATCATTTCCAAAGAAGATTAGTTTTAAAGTTTTATAGCAAAAAAATAGCGCTCCTTTCCTTATTTTGTTGCTCTTAGTTATTATTTGTTGCTGTTGGTGGGTATTTACTGCTGTTATTGCTGATTTAGTTACATAGTAGGCAAAGGCAAGTCTTACTTTAGCTATCATTGGACTTCTTGCTTATGTGGACTAACTATAAAAGATAATCAAACTACACAGAATATTTTTTGTAAGCATTAGAAAACCACCAAGGCAGGGCTGCAAACCCTGATAGAAGGAATGTACTGAAGTTAGCTCAACATGCATCCAAATTTTCTCCTTGGAGACATCATAAGGGTCTTCATTCATGAAGGTATAGTCAAATAATGGTAAGAGAGTACAACTAAGGGCTTCCAAGACAGATGGGTTCAGAAGGTAAAAATGCTAGAAAGGATAGCCACAGAGAGAAACCCCCAGATATTTGCATGAAAATGCACCTGGACTTAGCCAAATTTCCAGACAGCATATTGTTTAACAAGTCTATGGGACACCTAATAGAAGAGCAGCTGCCTGGATCTGAAAGTTAGGTGGTTCCAGAGATCTTGGAAGGCTAGAAAGACAGTGGAGTCTGAGCCTAACCAGTGCTCAGAAAAGTTTGTGAACATCCTGGGCATTTGACTCAAACTGCAAGAGGACCATATTCTAAGAGTGAGGACCATGCCTTCGGAATAAGGGTTATGCCCTAGAAACAAGGATAAATCCAAAATAGATTCTTCGCCCACAATAGAGACTAAAATGAGACCTTGAACACTCTAATCCACCAGCAAATTATCAGCTTATCAAAACAAAACTCAACACTCTTGAAAAAGATAACATGATCCAGAGTGCCTAAAACTATCATCTATGATGTCCAGTACAGTGTAATAGTCTGCTGGGGTTGCCATAACAAAATGCCACAGATGGATGATTGAAGAATGGAAATGTATTCCTTGCCCTTCTGGAAACTAAGAAGTCCAAAATTAAGGTGCTGACAAAGTCGGTTACATCCTGAGACATTTTCTCTTGTTTGTAGGTGGCTGTCATTTTACTTTGTGCTCACAGGACATTTCTTTTGTGAGAGTCCAGAGAGAAGGTGAACTTTCTGTTGGTCTGAGTACATCCTTATGAATTCATTCAACCTTAATTACTCTTGTAAAGCATTTTCCATTCTACTATCATGTATAACTAATAAGAACACATTTTTGAAAGAGAAATGCATTAGGAAATTCAAAAGTAATAGATTTTTACTATTTTAAAATTTTAAATTGGATTTTGAAAATATGTTATAACTTATTTTGTTTTAATTTTCAAAATTGGAAATATTAGGCATAATTTTTATATATTCATGGTTACTTTTGTTTACCACAAATAATTGCAAAGTACAAAACATATTGGAAGATTCAATAAATATATCAAAATATATGTTTACAAAATACTTTTAAAAAAGAAACGATCTCCAAATTCAGTCACTTGGAGGTTAAAGCAGCAACATACAAAAATTGGGAATACAGACATTCAGTCAAAAATACAATAAAAATTACTGGGTGGGAAATCAACAGAAAAAATACCAATAATGAAGAGATAAAAATCAATAGAAGTAGGTAAAAGATTATCTAGATACTGGATACAATAAATAAGGCCTCCAAAGTTGCTAGTGTTGTTTTATTATGCTAAAGCCAATAGAGGAAATAATGAATGCAAATAGATTAAAAAGTATAAACTATCATATGCTCATCTCTTTGGTATTTCAACAGAGAAATGGAAACTATAAAAATGATCAAATAAAAACCTTAGACTATGAATATGATACCTGAAATTAATTGATGAGTTTAACTGTGAACTATGGGATTAGAAGACAGAATTAGTAAATCCAATGATATTTCATTTTCAAATATCCAGAAGAAACCACAGAGAAAAATAAAGAGTAAAGGACCAAAATGGCATAGTAAATGCAGAATATCATCAACGGTATAACACATGCATTTGACATTCTAGAAAGAGAAGAAATAAAGAAGTAAAAGTAATGCTGATAAAATTATGGCTGAAAATTTCGCAAATCTGACAAAAGCTAGTAGTCCTCCAATTCAAGAAGCTCCATGAACTCAAAAGCAAGATAAATAAAGAGAAAACTACACTTAGAAATATCACTATCAACTTAAGATACTCATCAAGGTATAAAATATTACAAATAGCCTTGAAAACAAAAAGGATACATCATCTTTGAGGAAAAAAAATAAGAACAAATAATAATCTCACATAAACTATGGAAGACAGGAGACAATGGAATGACATTTTTAAAATTCAAAACTAGAATTCTCTGTTTATTGAAATAAATCCTTCTCAGACAAAATTTGAGAGAGTTCATTGATTGAGATCAGAACAAATTTTTTAAAATATTTTTAGTTGTGGATGGACACAATGCCTTTATTTTATTTATTTATTTTTATGTGGTGCTAAGGATCGAACCCAGTACCTCACATGTGCTAGGTGAGTACATTACCACTGAGCTACAATCCCCCAGAACATTTTTTTTAAAAAGGAAAATAATTCTAAATGGAAGCAAAAAAAAAAAAAAAATTAACAATTGTATCTTCACAAGTGTAAATATATAGGTTAAAATAAATAAATATTGACCATTGAAAGCCACAAGCATTAAAAAATCCTGTGGATATAAATAATACTTGGAAGTAAAACATACCATATTAGCAAACAAAGTAGGAGATACATTTAAATTTATGCTGTTATAAGTTTCTTACAAAGTTTGGGATGTGTCAAAATTACTAATTTAAGATGGACTATTAATTAAAGAAGGCATTTTTCAATTTCTAAGAAAATACTAAAAGAATCTAAAAGTCTAGAAAAGAAAGTAAATAAAGAAAACAAATGAAGTAGAAATATTTCATCTACTTCGTCAAAAAAGGCAAGAAAATCACCAATAAAGGACATTGACAAAAATAATAATAAAATAGAGATAAATCTAGTTATCTCAATAATGAAATTAGGTATAAATGTACTAAATATTCCAATTAACAGAATGTGTCAGACTGGATTAAAATTAATGTAACTATGTGCTTTCTACAAAAAACACTATAAATAATAAAACACAGATAAACTGAAAGTCAAAAAAAAAAAAAAAAAGAAGGAAAACAATGTGTCATACAAACTTACAAACTCTACTAACCAAAGCAGAGAGTCAGTTCTGCAGTTATGTGTCATTTAGTACCATAGGTACATGGAAGTCAGCACAAAAAAAAAATCTGTAAACATTGTACGCCACTACTTTTATATTGCAACTGAGTTCATCTCTCTCAGTAAGATTCTTTTTTGCTTGGCCTAAGTTGATTGTCTCCATTGTCCTTTTCCATTCTCAGTTTTCCCATTTGGTGCTGCTCTAAGCATGACAAGAACACCAGGGATAATTACATTTAGAGAAATGAAACCTGTGGTTAGTATTTCATGTCTCTTTTGTACAGATTCTCACCTATATTCTCTCCTCCTCACCCCTGAGTAAGCAGGGTTGTGGTAATTGTAGTCCCATTTATTAGGAAAGGGAGAAGAAAGTAAATGCCCCCATGTGGCTCCACCAGCAAGTTTCTGATGGAACAGATCTTTGAGCCATAATCCCTGAATCAAAGTTACTTCTCAGGAGTTCATCTCTGTCTAAACTACTTTTTCCAGACCATCAGAGATTAGATTTTCCTACTTGAATTGGATTTATTATTGAATTCTTATTGTTATTGCTTTTAATGATTTTTAAGTGGGCAGTAGAACAGTTTCCCGATTACAGTGTGTGTGTGTGTGTGTGTGTGTGTTAGTAGTATGCAAGGGAGAAAGAGAGAGAAACAGAAACAAGTAAATTCTTTGTGGTAACTACTAGAGTTATATAAACACTGTAGTTATATAATATGGAATACTGAAGAAGTTGATTCAAATGGAATAACATTTTATTGGCGGTTAACACTGCTCAGATAATATTGGGTGTTCTTTACGTAATAAATACTCAGGAAATTAGAAACACATTCCCGAAGTCTTGACAATTTGTAGACCTGAAATAACATTAAAAATAAAATTCAATCTACCACAGGGAGAATGTGAAAAGCTAAATTTATTTATATAGAAAAGTTCATGTGGTTTTCTACTTCCTAATTTACCTTAATGATACATGAAAGCAATTTCAAACTGGAACAATTTTTTTAAACCTTACAAAATCTGATTTATCACCTATGGTTAAAAAGTTTAAGAAATCATATGAACAGGGTAACTTTCCATCTTGGGATTGGATCCATCCTGGGATTTCAAGAAGAAACTATTCTTTTGCCAGTGAAATGGTGATTTAATGATTCCAGTTGATACGACTGTGGTCTGGAACGAGCCAATGGTGCAGTAGGAAAGTGACTGAGGAGGGTTGACAGCTTAAGAATATTTCACCCGCTGAAGAAATTCCAAAGTTTAACAATAGCCAGCAACTGATGCAGATCAGTGGCAAGCTCAGGCAAGATGGTAGAAGGTAGAAACCAGTACAGTTTTGCCCACCATTTACTCACATTTTATCATAGTGCCTGGCACAGAGATGGATCTTAACTCATTGTCAGTACTGTCGAATAATATAAACACAAAAAATGTGTAATCTGTGGATAATTACAGATAAATAAACACATAGTAACATCTGTTTTAATATTTCAACAGGTTAGCTGTCCCTGGATAAGTATCTCCAAAATGTACAAAAATCTACAAAATAAGACATTAATAAAACTCACACAAACACCAAAATCGAAAGACAACATTCAAGTAAAATCAATCCCTTTAAGAGTTTAGGGTATATTCTTCTATGTATTCACACATATACACACATGCTCACACACACATCCATAAGTATACTTCAAAAATGTGGGTATTGGATTATAAATTGTTCTTTTTCCCATTCACTGTTTAGAGATCTCATCACTACTTATAGGTGTACCTCATTGACTTCAACTGTGTCATGGTATTAGGGACTACGTACCAAGCACAACTTATTTAATTTTTAATGATCCAAAGAATGTATTTTTAATTTAGAAATATTATCCATCATTTTTAATAATACAGTAAATCTATACCAGTGTGAAAATATCTCCAACACATAAATAAGGTGCAGTATGTAAAATCTGATGCCACTTGTATAAGAAAACCTATGTGATTTCTATGTGAAGACACGCATGACTTCATAGTAAATGCTTGAAGATACAAAACAAAAAGATGAAAAAGCTTCCCAGGAGCTGTCGGACGTGGTGTTGGTAAATGGGGAGTGTTAGCCTCACTGGTAATGTTTCAGTCTGTTTCATTTAGTTTATCTTATGATGAAGATATACATGTTATGCTAGTTGGAAAATAAAAATCATATTAGCCTTTAGAAAATGAGCTTTAAAATTAGTACAAGTATTCTGGAGATGTCTGAGAAAGCTTGTCAAGGAAAATTGGTCCATCTGTAGCAAAATCATCAGTGCAAAATGTAAAATTGTTAGATTCTACAATTATATATCTTAAATGAACACTGCCAAAGTGCCTCATATGCTTTTCTCTGGTGACTGTGAATATTTTAGCCAGCTTGCTTATGAAGGGTGATGACGGGAAGGCATGAAAGTAAATTAAAAGATGTCATGTCACACTCAGGAATTGAGAATAAGAGCCATGCTGCTGTCAATCATGCTGGTCCATGGCATATTTGTGCTACCACAGGGTTAGCTACACAAAGGGCTTCTCCTGTAAAGGATTCAGTACGGTCAATGTTACTTGCTTTCGGTACCCATGTGTGCATTTCACTTATAGTTTCTTTCTATTTTCCCCTTTACATTAAGCTACATGATACTATAAGGAGATAACACTGCTGGAGCTCACTGAAAAGCAAATACAAAAATTTATAGTTAGGGCTGGGGTCCTGGCTCAGTGGTAGAACACATGACTTGCACGTGTGAGGCACTGGGTTCGATCCCCAGCACCACATAAAATGAATAAGTAAAATAAAGATATTGTATCCATCCTCAACTAAAAACAAATTTAAAAATTTGCAATTAAAGTTTAAAATATATCCAAGGCTCAGAATTTCAGAGATGGGCAAAATACATAAAGGGACATAAATCTATTTCTAGGTTTTTACCCAAAACATGGCAAGAACTCACTTTCCTTTATATTATAGTAATTTAACAACTTAATTGAAATGAGCTTTTAACTAATATAAGAATGGAGAAGTCTTCAATTCTAATGTACATACATGATTGTTACAACTGAGACTGGAACAAGAATAACCTTGGACCAGCAAAGAGGTGTCAATAGAATATGGATTGTATTAAAAAAACCGGGAACAAATGAGCAGAGAGCTTGTTCTCTTCACCAAACTGCCACTAAAGGCTTTTACTGGTTATCTAACTGGGTTGAATTGTACAGTAATGGCAAAAGACTACTGTGTGACATATGCAAATGTAGGCCATTATCCCTGAGTTCACAACATAATACAGTCATTCAGTTTACATATTTTTGTTTTTCATCAAAAAGTCTAAATGAAGTTAAAGAACCTCCTCAAAAGATGCAACTTAGGTAAAACCCACCTAAGATTGATTCTGCCAATCAAGTTAGTAGACTTCTTATCAAAACTATTTTTAAAAATTTGGAAGTATTTTAAAAATTTTGTGCTGTGCATCATATAACATGATTAATGCACAGCAAGAAAAGACCAGTTTGAGGCTTCCCAGTTTGCTGATTTCAGCTGACCAAAGAAAAGAGGCACTCATTCCTGATCTTCTCTTATAACACACTATAAAAATCTGTAGAAGTGTTTGCCTAATAATAGTTAACTGTTCACTCCAACCAGAGAACCCCTTGGAAAGGACTGGGGATACACAGACCTGCCAGACCAAGCCACACTGAAAATACACAGGCATTAAATCCTAGGAAGTTGTCAAGTGGCTGAAGGGAAGAAAGGTAGGTTTTATGAAAGTCAAAATAAAGAGTAAGAATCAGCAATCAGAAGACCAGCAGAAGCAGAAATCAAATGGAACAACTTTTGACTTCACAATAAACCGTGGCCTGGTTTTCAGGAATTAGTTCTCCAAATTGATCAAACTCACCTGATTTGCATTAGTCAAATTGACAAGAGATTCAAGTATATACTTGAAGATGACTATTTATTAAATTTTCATGCTGTACATCAATTTTCTGTGTCCAAAATATTTGTATTTTCCATTCAGGTCACTCTCTTGCATATCTGCAGGGTTAAAATAACATTTACTAGGACTCTAAATAATATAAAATTGGCATACAGGAATATTTCATCTGGAGTAGAACGTAGTTATATTTCATTCTTCATAATGTTTAGTAATGTTTTTACCTTTTTACTTATTAAATTGAGAAATGCGTATCATTTGCACACATGCAAAGGGAAGGATTTCTCTATATATCTGAAATCTATCAAATACCCAGAAAAGAGGACCCAGTTTCTCCTTTTATCTTCTCTTCTGCTACCTCTCTCTTCTGCTTTCTTTGCCTGGAGAATATACAATAAATTCATTAGACAGCTTTGCCCTAAATTATAATCAAACTCCTCATGCGCAGTTTGGAGTTAAAATACTTTTCAAAGTCTTTTCATCTATCCAATTACAGATAATCCTTTGGTTTCTTCTTATATTCATTATTGTACCAGTACTGATTTCACCAGTTTTAATCCTAAAAGGCACAATTATTTCCCTTATTGCCAAGCTTTTCATTGACACAAAAATGTTACACACATGCATGTAATGTGTAAGTGTGTGATTATTCTCAAATAGTCCCCCCTTTATGGCATACTTTAGTAAGTATAACTTTTTTAGGAGGAGGCACTATTAATAGAGGGTCATCAATTAATTCAAGAAAATACACCTGTAAGATCCTCATTAGACCTACAGACATTATGAGAGTTGTATGTCCTGCAGATAAGCTCAGTGGTTAGAGTGTCCAGTCTTCCACCCTGTGTTGGAGTCGGGGTTCTGATAACCCCTGTTCAGAGGCTTTGCTTCACATGCTGCCTCCAGCTTTCACGTAACTATGTGTGTTAGTCAACTTTTTGTCACTGTGACCAAATACCTGATAAAACAACTTAGAGGAGGAGAGATTTATTTTGACTCATGGTTTCAAAATTTTCAGTCCATGGTTGGCTGGCTTGAATCTGGGGCAAGATAGTACATCATGGCAGAAGGGCGAAGCAGAGCAAAGCTGCTCATGGTATGGCAGCAGGGAAGCAGGGTGAGGGGAATGACCAGGGACAAGATAGAGTCTCCAAAGGCAGGCCCAAGGACCACTCTAACCAGGCCCCATCTCCAACAGTTTTGACCACTTCAAAATAATGCCATCAAATTATTAATCCATTAATCAGAGCCTTCATGATCCAATCACTTCCCAAAAGCCCCACCTCTGACCTTTGTTGCATTGGGGACCAAACACTTAGGTCTTCAGGGAATGCTTCATCCAAATCATAATATGATGCTTCTGGATCACCAAATTTTAGGTATTAGTTATACTTTCCTAAATAAGGAAATTAGATTTTGCTTGGAAAATATGGAAGACATATTTGACCATTTAATATTTTGCTTCTAGGTTATTTATACAATTTATTCATTTAAAAATCATTGAGTCTCTAATATATCTAAGGTACTATGCTAGATTATAAGGATACTTCAGGGGGAAATT
This sequence comes from Sciurus vulgaris, assembly GCF_902686455.1. Taxonomy (NCBI): domain Eukaryota; kingdom Metazoa; phylum Chordata; class Mammalia; order Rodentia; family Sciuridae; genus Sciurus; species Sciurus vulgaris. The sequence continues at coordinate 84,072,030 of NC_136465.1, forward strand.
CAGGCACATTTCATCAACATTTACAGTACATTGGTGCAATCAGTTATTAAACAAGTGGTAACTGTTAAAGTTTCACATATTCTCCACACTTGCCCGGTGATCAGTCACAGACATGGTGTCTCTTATACTGCCTTTTGTGTTGTGCAGCATACTGGTAGAAATATGTTGGCCATTAGTTGAGTGGTAACCTCATAGAAAGAACCAAGCCTAATCAAATATACATAAAGGGTGCTGGTGGTTTCCAGGGGATAGAGATAGAAATAAAGTGTTTCAGAGGTTCGGTGAAGTGGGTAGGCTCTGCACTTGAATTTTAGTGAAGAGTCTTAGGTGATAATGAATGAGTAAACAAAAGCAACCCCCCCCCCCCAATAGCAGGAAAGGGAGAAGTAGTATGTTGGGACCAAATTCAGCATGTACAGGGGCAGAGTCCATAAACTACATTCTATGGAAAAGAGCTGAGGATGACCCAAACAGAAGCAGATGCCAGAGTGAGTCTCAAATGGGCAGTTGTGACATAAGAGGTGGGCGAGCTGGCAGATGCTGCCTTGAAAGGGGTACCTAAGGGCTTGCCTCAAGACTCTTCTCCAAGATACTGCTTCTAGTTAGAGAGGGGAGTCTGTCCTGAGTCCGCCTCCTCAATGCAACTAGGAGTCAGGTGAGAAGCCCCTTGATAATTCCAGTGAAATTAGTGGACAAGGGAGGGATTCATTTTTCTTAGTCAAAAATCCCCTTCTAGATCTAGACTCTTCTTTTGTTGAGTGAATATTTTGCTGAGATGGTCGAATAAGAACCCTCAGATGAGGTAAATCTCAATGGGGGTTGATAAATTTCACTTTAAGGAAGGAAAGTTCATCTGAGTAATTCTTCAGAAAAGATCACCTAAGTTGTGGATGAATCTGAATTAGTTGGAACAAATTTAGAAGAAATTCAAAGATTTCTGAGGAAAACATTAAGAAAGAAAAACACCCATTTATTAGTAGCTAAAGAATCACTCTTGGAGAAAAAAAGAATAGTAGAAATAATTACTAAATTATTTGCAGCAAAGTATGCAATATAAATTTACTCTTTTATCTCCCAATTAAAATATGCGTTGTTCCTTAATGCTTCTGTGACTTACATTTGACTTTATCCAAATTATGTAATTTATCATATAGTTAGTATTTTAATTGCTTTTACCTGGAATTGATGCATTACTACTATTTTTCTTCTTTTTTTTTTTTTTTTTTTTTTTTTTTGCAAAATTTGGTCAGATGGCAACATCCAATATAAAGGGAGATAGGAAATATAGTCCCTAGATGAACTGCCTCTTCCTAGAAATAAATCTGCTTTGAAAGAGAAAGCATGCAGTCAAAATACAGCCAACTATGTTGCCTATATCAGTCAGGATATAATGTATAATAGTATCTCCATCATACAGATAAGAAAACTGAAGCTTAGAGAAATTTATTTCCTCAATAACACACAAATAGTAAAAGAGCTAACTCTATGTCAGGTATTTTTTTAGATGCTTAACATATATAATCTAATTTAAATATAAGACAAAGATGCTTTAAGTGGCTCAAGTTAGATAGAGTTAAGTTGAGGGCTCCAATCATCAGAATGAAAATGCAACAGAAACCATTAAAAAGAATAAATAAGATCTTTCTGAACTCATAAGGAATGGACTAAAGTATGCATTGCTGAATGGAAATGAAGGGGTGAACCATATGATGCAGTGTGTCTATGTATGCTGACATATTTATGCATACACAGAACATCTCTGGAAGGAACATACTGCTGGTGCAGTGGTTTCTTCTGGGGAGAGAACTAAGGACTGAAGAAGGACTTCCCTTTCATCATATATCCATTTATAACTTCTGAATATTTTATTATGTGCATTGTAATTACTTATGCAAATTTAAAAATATAAGTAGAACTACAAAAAAGTGATTAAAAGATCTCTCAACTCCTTAAGAACTGCCAGTTTGGAGAATTTTTTTTGTTTTGTTTTTTTGCTGACCTTTCCACTTATACTGTTTTTTGGCTGTGTGGATCTTGCAAGGATATCTTTTTTGACTCTCTTTGGCTTGAAATTGTATTGACTCCTGGAAACTTTAGGGAACACTGACCCTTGGGCCCACTGTGAATAAGCAACTATTTGACCTGGTTCTGCCTCCTATTTCCTGGCAATTGAATCATCCAGGTTGGCTAAGTACTAACCAGCCCCACTTCAGATTTACCACTTGTGCTTGGATCTGTTCTCCCAAGACTGAAAGTCTAGCCAGGTTTTCTGGGTGACTGGTCCCAATGCAGCACACATGTAGAAAATCTGCAAATATAATCCAAGATGTATGATCTGCAAATGAGTGACTTGAGAACAAAGGATAATGAAGTTGCAAATGTGAATTCCTATGATTAAAGATTAAAAGAAAATAGGAATCATTTTTTTCCTGTTCATGTTTATTATAGCAAATCATTAGTGATTTTTATACCAACTAGTTAGGTCAGGCTTTACCATGGCCAGAACTGATTTGCACAAACAAGAAAGCAGGTGCAAACAACTTAAAAATAGTCTTAAATGGAAAAAAAATCACCACTTTATCTGATCAAGAAAACATATCTTTATGCCCCAAAGCCCTTTCCTATTATACAAAGTCCTAATTACCACTGTACACAAAAAGAGTTGGTGCACTGGTTGAAATTTCTAGTTTACAACATTTAAAGTAGTTACTACAGTTTAGAGATACTAGAAATTATCTTTTAGTGAAAAACAGCTTTGTAGACAATAATGGTATTCCACCGATGCCTGTTGTTCAATTTTTTTTCTTACTTTTGAGGCTTTTAAGGAATAGAATGCAACTAAACAGATGTAGAGATCTAATCCCTTAACAGGTAAGTCCCCCTTTAAAATTATGTATACAATTGTTGTCCCCACTAGAAGTTAAAATAACTTGAACAACTACAAAGTCAAAACAAAGTTAGTAATTAGAAACACAAATGTAGTGCACATGATGTTAAGCTAAGTTATACCACCTTCCTGGATGTCCTGTTTGGAATTCTGGTGGTAAAATATAAATCTGGCTTTCCATATATTCTTAAACTTAATTCATTTATATATTCACTCATGCCAAACATTTCTAGAATTATTCATCTTAAACTTATTTGGACAGTGAAAAATGTCAGTATACAATATGCTTATTCTACTAAAAATGGTTTCTTCAGCTCAAATGTCAATTTTTAAACCAAATAAAAGAGCCAGCAACATTCTGACATTTAGATGTGAGAGGGAAAATTGCCTGGTGGCTCTCTTAATAGTTTTCTGTTTTTGTTTTGTTTTTCATTTCAATTCTCCCCCTTGCCCAACAAAACTTTTAACTTGAATTATGTTTGTTTCCATTTGTAACACTTTGTTATTAATTAACTGCAATTAAAAACAACTTACTTGTATTTAAAAAGAGAAAAGAACAGTTCATTGTGTTTTGATTCACAAGCTGATGAGAGGAAGATCCCAAGTTCAAAGTCAGCCTCAGCAACTTAGCAAGGCCCTCGTCTCTAAATAAGAAATAAAAAGTGCTGGGAATGTGATTAAGTGCCCCTGGGTTCAATCCTTGGTACCAAAACAAGAAAATAAACAAACCAATGCTTTCAATCATTATTATAAAATTACAGTACATTTCAACACTAACAAATGGATTTACCTTTGTTGAGGAGTGACAGCAACAGAAGCAAACTTCTCTGATAGAGAAGAATCCGTCATGCTACTGCTTTGTTTTTTACTCTTAAAAATGCTGTGATCCCAACCATATATTTCTTTCCTCATCCCTGTGATCATCCATTCCTAAACTCTGCAAATTTTTTCCTGCATCTTACCTCTTGGAGTCCTTAAGTGAGATCTTCTTTTCTTTTCTCTTGTTTCTTCAATATTCTCAGGAAGCCCTGTAGTTACCCGAGCAGATACTCCTACATTCATATAACTATGATAACTGAACTTTCCTGGTTCTGGGGCAGAGGTCCTCAAGGCTAAGATGCAATATAATATTATGCTAGTGCTATGATTTGAAACTTAAAAGACTTCCAAAGGTCCATGTGTTAAAGGTCAGGTCACTGGCCTGTGGCACTATTGGGAGGTGGTGGAGACTTTAGAAGGAAGGGCCTAGTGGAAATAAGAAAGGTCTCTGCGGACGTGCCCTTCAAGGGAATATCAGGATCCTGGCCCCTTCTCTCTCTTGCTTCCCAGCCACCATGAGATGAAAAGGTCTCCTCTGCCATGTACTTCCACTGTGATATGCTGCCTTGCCAAAAGGCAGTGGGGCCAAGTGACCAGATTAAACGTAAATGTGTGTTCTATAGAATCTAAGTGTAGTCTCCAAGAGCTGTCTTAAAAGACGTCCTCAGGAATTCTTTCTTTCAAGGGTGGGTGACCTCTGCAATGAAGTAGGAATGAACTAGCTATTCACTTTTCCCTTACTCAGAGGGCACTGATGCCACATTGAAATCATATCTGTTACTTCTTCTCTGTCCCTCAAACCCCAAGGGAATTCTACTAAGACTCAGAATCATCATAAGCTACTGGAAGACTGAGAGCTGAGCTCTCTGTAGGCTCAGATTCCAAATGCAGGACATCGAAGGAGAAGAGACGTTTCAATTTGGACAAGCATTTAGAATTTTACTAGTTTGGAAACAATCATGGATATTTATTTGCCTGATACTGATCTGAAAAACCATGAGATTTTTCTATTCAGGGGGAGAGAAAGAATAACTGAGCAGAAAGAAGTTAGAGACAAGTTGGAGAAAGTTATCAAATTGCCTTCTAACTGCAACCTACTGGGTACAGGTCCTTCCAAATATTGGTCACAGTTGTATATTATACCTTGACTTCTCCTCTGAGCTCTAGAATTAAATATGTCACTGACCACTTGTCAACTATGTTTGGATACTTGGTAGGCATTTCTTTTTTTTTTTTAATCATTTTTATTGTAAACACATGGGATACATCTTGTTGCTCTGTTTGTACATGAAGTAGAGGCATACCATTTGTGTAATCATACATTTACCTAGGGTAATAGTTTTGGATTCAGTCTGTTATTCCCCCTCCACCCCTCCCACCCCTCTTATCCCTCTAAGAGTCCCTCCTTCCTCCATTCCTGCCCCTTTCCCACCCTCTATATGTGTCATCATCCGCTTATCAGTGAGATCATTCGTCCTTTGGTTTTTTGAGATTGGCTTATCTCACTTAGCATGATATTCTCCAACTGCATCCATTTGCCTGCAAATGTTGGTAGGCATTTCTAACTTAACACATCCACTTGACTCCAGCCTCCTCTCAACACTGATCTGATATTCCTCCAGGCTCTCCCATACCCTGACAAGGCCCTATCTTGTCCACCCACTCTCCAAAGCCAGAAAACAGGGTGATCCACACTCCAACATTTTAACAAGCCCTCTTGATTCTAACTGCAAAATATGTAGCATCCTCATCTGTCCATCATCGTTATCATAGCTCTTGTCCAGGGCACACTAATCTTTCACCCAAACCACACTACAATAATCCCCTAATTGGTTTCCTTTTTCAATCTTCAACATAGAATCCACTGCATTAATTACATAACCATTTTATCAAGGTGTTCCAGCTCACATAGTTTTGCCATAAATCATGTTTTCCTTTTTCCAATTGTTGCTAAAAATCCTCTTTACTGCTAGGTAGTGTCTCCCTGAGCAATATTTCAGCCTGACCCCCCTTGTCCTCAATCACTTCTGGGTAACTGGTCTCATTCAGCTTCTAAGACCAAGTCCCATTTATCTGAACACTTTAACCCTACATTCAGTCCAGCTCCTTTCCTGATCCCCTCAGCCCAAGTAACTCTTGCAGCTCACTTGGCTCTGAATGGAGGGCCATTGCTCTTGGCTTTTACCTTTCTAGGTCTATGGTAAGAAGAGGCTAGGGTGGTAGCATGATGTCATTTAGCACCACAGCATCTTTTGGCACTTCTTATTTTAACATGTGGCTTTCTGGGTTCTGTGGATTATTTTGCTTACTTCGTTTTCTTATATTTTTATCCATGTATGAATGTTGGAGTAAGAACCGTCCATGACAGAATAAATACAGAAGGTATGCACTGAGAGCAATTGGACACTGCCCTGATTTCCCACCATGAAATCAGTGAACTCACGTCCCTGATAAAGGAATGGACAGGTTGGCAGGTTTTTATTCATTTTGCTAGTAATTCATTCTTACTGTCTTTTCAGAAGATGCAGTCTGTGATTGAGTGGGACAGTAAGAAGAAAAGAAAGAATGAAAGAGAAAGGAAGGAAAGGGGGAAATGGCAGGAAAGGAAAGAAAAGGAGAAAGGAAAGAAAAGGAAAAAGTAAAACAGAAAGGAAAAGAAAAGAAAGGGAAAAAAAGCCAGGAGTTTATCACAAGTAGTTTTAAGAATCACTGCACTGGCATATGTTATATATTCTGTCTAAACTGCCTAAAATTTCTTGTAAAAAGTACATAAACACTCAACTCCACAATTTTAGTTCTCTTAGGTGATAATTTACCCTCCCTCCCACTGATGTTCTCTTTCCACCCAATCCAACTATATGCACCTACTCTTTCCCCACCTACCTGACCAATTTCCTCATCACCACACCGCCAACCACCATACCTTTTGTCAATTATGTTATTTGAATTGCTGTTCGAATTCAAATGCAATCTATATTATAGTGCCTAAATAATAATGCTTTTTTGGCCCACTCTGGATCATGAGTCTCAATAACAGTTTTAGGCCCTATTGATTTGTTCCTAAATTTCTTTACCATTTATAATGAAATTGCATGCCCTTCTTTACATATCACACATTTCAGAATTCATATAAGAACTCTTTCTTCAAAATAACTGTTCAGGAAGATTAACAAAGCCATTTGGATTAGGAAAAGCAAATATTACAAAGAACAGGAATAAAATATTTTTATTATGATAATGTTACACATTTTTCTGAGTGCAATCTATTAGAAACTCTCCTGCTAATCAAAAAAGGAAGATAAATTAAAATAGGTTAGATTTATCTCAGTTTGTTTTTTGTGGTTCAATATACACCAAAGAGAAAATGCTTTGTTAAGAATCAACTGAAGGGCTGCTTTTCCCTCAGTCACATTTGGCTTTTTGTCAATGTTAGGGTTATTTTTGTCTTCCACGTAGAGTAAATATGCCAATCTATCTGTCTAAAAAATAATAAAACAAAATTCAGAAATGTTGGGCCCTTGCATCTGTTCAATTTGATTGATATTGTTATAGCAAGAGCTTGGATTGTACAGAATATATTTAGAATTCTACAAGTTAAGAAAATATATTTTATTTAACAGTTCAGTGTTCAAAAATATATTTTAATAAAACTACAAACACATATCTAGTTGAAAGACTGTAGAAATCAGGGAATTTAAAGGCAGCTGACAGTGCAACAGGAAGGATAAAGGCAAAGGGAAATTGTGTGTGTGTGCCCGCAGGGGTGTGTGTGTGTGTATATGCCTGAGTGTAGGAGAAGGAGAACAAAGAGGAAGAGAAAAGAAGGAAGAAAAAGAGAAGAGTGAGGAGGAGAGGAAGTCTACAGACACAGCTCATATTTTTTACAAGATTTAGAGAGATTAAAACATTCTTTATCGGCCATCCTCTAATTTTATACATTTTTCTATTCTCTCCATCTCCCCCATGCTTCTTACCATTTATCTCCCAAAAAGAATTGCTAAAGAAGAAATGAAAGCAAACCTTCCAATCTCACTGCCACAGTAGCAGCATCCTGGGACCTGGGGAGCAGCAACTGGACACACAACCTCTCCGCGGCCTTTCAGTTCCTTGTCCCAAACTCACCTAGGATCTCTGTGGAATCCTTCCTTTCTCTTTCTTCTCTACCCTCAATCTTCAAAAACAAAACAAAAAAAGTAAAGAATATGCTAAAAAGGTAAGGGCTACCATGATGGTTATTATGAGGAAATTCATAAAAATACACAGACTTTGAGTCAAATATTATTATCATAGAGAGCCCAGATTAGCTGATGGCATGTCCCTTCCATTTCGCCCATTATCACCAAGCACTTCTGGACCCTCTGGTGTGTTGGACATGCAGTATTCTCCCTTTCTGTACCTACCCTGCAACCACAGCAAGTTGTACCACATACAAGCTGGTGGTTTGGGATTGAACTGGTAGATGGTAGGAACTGCATGAGGCTAATTGTGTTTGTTTTTTATAAAAACCTAAATTTACATAAAAGATTCTTACATGCTTCTAGGATGTGAAGGAGAGAAGCATCCTTGTGGGTAAAATGCAAGGTGGGCAGGAGACAGAAAGAGAGAGAAAGAAAAAGAGGAGACGATCCAGCATCTCCCCAGATGAGAACAGAGATGAGAACAGAGCTCAATAGGCAAGAGGAAGGAGACTTGCTCTGCTTTCTGGTAGCGCCCTGGAGAGGAAGACAAGGGGCTTTAGCACCTGAATTTCACCACAAAGACAGTCTACAAAGGAGCTTCAGAGCTTCAGAGCTCTGAAACTTCAACGGATTGTGAGAGCTCACAACAGGCATCTGAGCAGAGACCAATGTGGATCCCATACTGGAAGTGCCTTCTCCAATATTTGCTTTGCATAAAACCTCAGGACTTTTGCACAATTCTGGGGGAAAATTAAGGGTTTAGTGAGAGAGACTGGTATGATAGGAGCTTGGAATTGGATTTAAATTGATTTCAGGAAATGAGAAAATGTCACATTTCTTCATATGAAACTCACGACCATTCTATAAGTACTGTTAATATAAAGAGATACTCAAAGAAAAAAATCACAATATGTTTGTATACAATTGTATAATAATCATAAACATTACATCTGTGTACCACATGTGGAAATTTTCTTTTAAATAAAGATCTATGTCCCCTTTAAGTGTCATAAACATCACTATGGGCAGGGATCCTGTCCACTGGGGTTGCCCACTCAGAACCCCTCTTGTGTGTCTGTAAAACTCCAGTACACTTGATCCTGACTTATCAACTAATTAGCAACTAAAGAGAGTTCTTCACTTTCAGCTTTCCTAGTGCAATTCCATCAAAGTAGTTGCTTGATTCTCTGACATAGTTCACAAACTTGTCAAAACCCGTTCAGTAATTTTGAGATCTGATTTATCACATCTCAGCAACAGGAAACCTATAGGGTTGTTGTCCTCAAAATGTATTTCTGTGTAATTTTTTATTCCCTTTACTCAGTAGCAAGTTATGTGTGGGGGAGGGCAATTGCCTGGGGGATATTTTCATTATTTTCTATCATTTATCATTTTTATTTTTAAACATTGTTTCCTGTTACTGATCCTTTATTCCAAGAATACATTGCTTCCTGCCTCTCTACTGGAGTGTAGCAACATGAAAACTCAGTCAGAAATTTGCCCAGTGACCAGATAAACTCTCATAAGTGTTTCATTTACAGCATAAGAACAAAAATGCATATTTATATATATCTCTTGCAAAATATCTCTTTCATATCTGGTGGCCATTAATTTGAATTTAACTAGTTTCCTGTAAAAATAAATTGCAGGAACCAAGGAAGGATATTACATATTTGAAAAATGTCTTCTGTCTGGCATAAACACTAAATTAAATTTATATGCTAATTGTGACAATAATGGCCCTTTGGATGATTCTACAGTACAAGCATCCACTGAAATGGCATCCCCAGTTGTCACCAAGAACTTCAAAAGGATCTTAGTTTGAGGAGTAAATATGTGATGATAGTGATTATGTGTGAATTGTGATTATATTCTTCAATAAAGAAAACATGCTGGGATTTACAACTTTCCTCTGAGAATCAATCAATGAATTAACACATATTGAACACCCACAGGGTTCCTGGAGCTGAACAAACAAATTACTTCATCAACCTGAAAAACATCAGTTGGTGGACTAGCTGAACAATGGACAGGGCTGCGCATGTCCCCAGGCAGAACTGTCAGGCAGGAAGAATTTATTTTCACCGTGGACATCATCTCCTTTGTGCAGTCGAGTCCACCAGTTGAGACTAGAAGTCCAAGCTGGATTTCATTCTCAGCTCCGTCAACTACTAACTGCTTAATAGTATCCAGGATACTTCAGCTTCCTGGGTTTTAATTTTCTAATTATAAAATGAAAAATCATTGCTCTGTCTTATGGACAGTTTCAAAGGAAACAAGAAAAAAAAAAAAACAAATGAGAAAGTACTTTTCAAATTATCAGACACTTCTAAAAAGTTTCATTTTCTTTTTGATTTCCCCAAAGATGTTTCTTTTAATGATTTCTAATCCCTCTCCTCTTTTTTCTTCTAGATCCTTTCTCCAATGCCTTCTGTATTGCTAAATCAAAACAATATCCTCTTCTAGGTTTTCATTTTTCTTAACCTGTCAGCAGCCTTCAATACAGGTCATGCATTAGCGCATCTTCCTTCAAACGCTTTCTTCACTGGGCTCCCAGGACATAAACTCCTGCTTTTCTCCCCAAATCACTGGCCATGTTTTCTCTGGATGTTCTTCCTCTTCTGAATTTTTATCTTTGGAGTTCAAGAGCTTGAGTTCTCAGACCACTTTTTTCACAAAACAGTACCTGTTTTCTTCTCACTGCACTCATGTAGTGTCATTACTATAAGTATTACATCTATTTTGATTATTCATACATCAGTCCAGACCTCCTTTCCAAACCTCAACTCTTATGTAGATATAGCTCCCCTGAGGTAGCTCTTAAAATTATTAATAAAATTGTGTCAAAATGTGTTGAGCCGTTCCTTTTCTTCCCTGCATCTATCCCGCTCTCAGTCTTGCTTTCTCAGTTAATGACAACACCATGTTTCCCTTGCCCCAGCCAAAATCTAGTCACCCTTGACTACTCCCTTTCTCTTATATTCCATAACCAATTCCTCTCTCCCAGATCTGACTGCAAATCCTACTGGCACTGCCCTTAAGTTCTGTCTCCCAATCAGCACTTCCCTTGCTGTGATGCTGATAAAAGTAATAATAATCATCATCATTCCTTTAGATTACTACGCTGGCCTCCTAACCATCTCCCTGTCTATGACTAACTCAATAAAGCAGCCAGAGTGGTCCTCTTAAAACATGTCACATTCTGTCCCTCCTTTGTCAAGGTCCTCCAATGGCTCCCCATACTACTAGTGTAAAATTCAAGACCTTTTCAATGAGTTATGAGTCTTAGAAAAAGTAACACACACACACACACACACACCATGATCTCCAATCTCATTTTTTACTCATTTTCTCCTCACTCTGCCCCATGTATGATGGCTTCTGTGCTCTTCCTTAAAAACCCTGATTCATACCCTCCTGCCTCAGGTCCCTCGCTTTCTGCACGCTATGCTCAAAAAGATATTTCCCCAGGATAGACACGACTAGTTCTTTCAATTATTTCAACTTCTCAATCAAATTTTGCTTTTTAAGCAAAACATTTTCTGATCATACTTTGTAAAGGAAAAACTATCCTATTCCTGACCCCTATTGTCCTTAATATGTCATGTAATTACTTTTTTGTTGCTTATACATTAAAGTATTCCTTAAAGAAATGTATGTTTTGGTACTGCTGTATTCCAAGCAATGAGAACAATGCCTGTCACAAGATAGAAGGACAATGCATAATTCTTAAATAAGTAAGTAAATGATTATTGTTATTTCCGAACCTGTATATAAAATTAGCCCTGATAATTCCACATTCTAGAAAAAACACATCTTAGAACTTAAATGACTACTACAATACATACTTTTATACTGATTGGGAAGTTGGTTTTGATTGTCTGTGCTAGACTTATTATTGAAGCTGCATATCAATTATTTATCAGCTGGTATATTCATTTGGAATAACTGGGAGAACAAGATGAAGGAGAATTCATATCCACTCAGTAACTCTTTTCCATGACCTGCTACCAGGTGCTCATAAGGAAGATTAGAGAAGAGAATGGAGAGATCCCTTCACAGAGTAGTACATATGTGAGGAGGAGATTGGATACTCTGGGGTCAATCAAATCATCACCCACTTCTCTGAAGCCTTCTCTCCTATGAAGCAAAGGATCTAACCACTGATGCAAGAATAGAAACTTCTTTTCCCTTAGGGCACAGGAAGAAATCTTTATACTATTACATAATTGCTTTAATATCATTATGCCTAAGTAAGGAAAAAGCCGTATTTCTAGGAATCCTTTATGGGATTTTTCCCTTTCATGAAAGTTACTTAGCTCTCTGGAATTCCAGAAGTTTTCTCCCCACCACATTGTATTAAACTTCCTCTCAAAGTAGCAGAATGCAAGACTATTTCCTTCAGGACATCAGCAACACAAGTAATGGGTTCCAGATGCCATCATCTCTAACATTCAGCAGAGAGACAGAACTATAGGAATGAGTTAAATGAAACAGTTAAGAACATTTAAAAATCATTATATCATAGTCAAAAATTTCTTTGTTTTTCCCATCAATAGGCTTGACAGAGCTGAAGGATTAATCAGTCACCATGAAGATAGTTCTATAAAAAATATTAAACTAAAACACAAACAGAAAATAGTGTGAAAACAACAGGAAAGAGAATCCAAGAGCCATGGGACATTTGTCAGTCTAACATGTAGAACATGGTCTTCTAGTATGAGAAGACACAGAAAAATATGTGAAGAGATAATTGCCAAGAATATACCAAAAATGGAGAAAGATTTGAAAACAGACCTAGAAACTCAGAAAATGTCAAAGACACAAATCTGAAAAGTGCACATACATCAGTCAAACTGCTGAAACCAAAATTTAAAAGAAAATCCAAATGACAGACAGAGGGGGAAAAAGACACATTACATGCAAAAATAAACGTATAGCAGAATTCTCCTCAGAAACAGTGTTATACTGTACTATACAATGATGTATATGCACTGGAAGACAACAGAGTGACATCTCTAAAATATCATCAAACAAAAATTCCAAGTCTACTTAGAATGTAGAAAAAATTAAAGATACAGATGTTAAGAAATACAATACAAAGGTGTTCAAAAAATAAACTTGTGAGAATTTGTCAGCAGAATAGTATATTTAAAAATACTAATAGTAGAACTTATGACAAGAGCTCTATCTCTCACCATGCACAAAAGTCACTTAACATGGATCAATGACCTAGAAATTAGACCAGAAACTTTGCAACTGCTAGAAGAAATCTTAGGATCAACACTTCAACATGTTGGCATAGGCAGTGACTTCCTCAATAGAATTCCTAAAGCTCAGGAAATAATATCAAGCTTCTGCACAGCAAAGGCAACAAGAGTATGGTGAGAAAGACTACAGAGTGGGAGGAAATATTTACTAGCTACTCTTTCAACAGAGGATTGATACCAGAATATATAAAGAACTCAAAAAATAACACACACACACACACACACACACACACACACACACACACACCCCGAATAACCCAGTCAATAAATGGGCAAATGAACTAAACAGACACTTCTCAAAGGAGACCTACAAATGGCCAACAATATATGAAAAAAAATTCAACATTTTTAGAAATTAGGGAAATTGAAATCAAAACTACACTGAATTTTCATCTCACTCCAAATAGAAGGGAATAATCAAGAATATAAATAATAAATGCTAGAGAGAACACGGAAGGAAGAAAGGACAATTTTTATGCTGTTAGTGGGACTAGAAATTAGTACAACCACTTTGGAAAGTAGTATGGAGATTACTCAAAAGACTAGGAATGGAACCACCATATAATCCAACTATCCCACTTCTTGACATTTATCCTAAAGAATTAAATTCAACATGCTATGGACATTTATGTGTATCATGTCTATAACAGCACAATTCACAATAGCCAAGTTATGGAACACACCCTAGGTGTCCATTAATGGATGAATGGATAAAGAAAATGTGTTGTGTATACACAATGGAGTTTTAGTCATCTATAAAGAAAAATGCAATTAAGTCATTTGAAGGAAAATGGATGGAACTTGAGAGCATTATGTTAAGTGAAATAAGCCAAATGCAGAAAGTCAAAGGTTTATGTCTTTCTCAAATGCAGAAGCTAGAGAGGAGAAAATGTAAAAAAATTAAAAAGTATGTGTGTGAGATAGTTCTCATGAAAATAGAAGGGATATCAGTAAAGGAGAAGAAAGGGGTCAGGGGAGGGATTAGGTGAGGCAAAGGGAGTTACAGGGAAATTAAATTGACCAAATTATATTGTGGTATTTGTGCTTATACCAATATATATCAATAAAAAATAAAAAAATAGTAGAACTCCAGGCATAAGGAGTGTGGATCATTTCAAAGCTTAGTTCTGTACAAAACAAGTGCAGGAAAAGATTAAAAATAAAATAACTGAAATATGTTTTATTGCATTATTAATAATATTAAAAGATAATTGAATACCTAAAATAAAAATAACAACAATATATTGTGGGGTTCAAAACATAAATTCTTCATCCAAAATCCTGTTCAGAGAATTGAATGGACAACAATAATAGTATAAAAGATGGGAGGAAGAAATTAGAAGCATATTACTGTGAGAGTCTTACATGTTGTAAAGGAGGAGACATACTATTTAAAGGTCATCAAGATAAGTTAATCTACACAGGAAGCACTAAAAAATGTATAATTAATAAGCCAATGAAATAATAAAAATAAGCCAATGATGAAAAAGAAATCATTTTAAAATATAATTTCAAAAGAGCAAGAAAAGCAGATGGTTTAAAGAAAATACAACTCATGAGCTAACAACTATTTATACAACAATAAAGAATTATATCAAATATAAGTGATGTGAACACCCTGATTAAATAGCAGAGATAGAGGGGCTGGGACGGTAGCTCAGTGATAGAGCAATTGCCTCACACATGCAAGGCACTGGGTTCAGTACTCAGCACCACATAAAAATAAATAAAGATGTTGTGTCCATCTACAACTAAAAAATATTTTTTTAAAATAGCAGAGGTAGAATAATAAAAAAAAACTTTTCAACTACTAAATATAATATGTAATAAATCCAATTACAGAGATGGGTAAAGATAGGATAGAAAATGTTAAAGGACAGAAAATGATACAGTATGGAAGCATTAATCAAAGATAGCTAGAATCATTATTTAAATCAGATCAAGTAGACTGCACAAGGAATGGTCCTGGAAGATAAAAGGATCTATAGCAATCATCAATTAAGCCTAAGCATTCTGTATGTATATACACTAAACCAGGCAGTTTTCAAATGCGAGGAAGCAAAAATTATTAGAATTGCAAAAAGAAATAGAAAAATCCACAACTCTATTGGAGACCTCAATACTCCTACTTTCATAACTGACAAAATAAGTTGACAGAAAATCAGTAACATTGTAGAAAACCTGGATAACACTGTCAGCAACTTAACCTAAATAATATTTATAGACTACTCTATTGCACAAACTGAACCATATCCTTTGCATAGACAAATGAAACTTTCCCCAAGATAGACTATGTTTTGAGCCATAAGAAAATATCAACCAATTTTAAAAAATTTAAATCAGACAACATTTTCTATCTGACCAAATGGAATCAAAATTTAAAAAAATCTATAACAGAAAGAAATCTGGAAATGCCCAAGTATTTGAAACTAAATAATACACTTAAATTGCCCATGGGTCAAAGAGAAAACAACAGTGGAAATTTTTCAAATGTTTTGCACTAAAAATGCAACACCAGAGCAGTGCTTGAAAGGAAATGTATATGTATTAAATACCTATCATAGAAAGTAAGAATTTTTGAAGAGGGGAAGGGAGGGAGAATGGGAATGATAAAGACAGAATGAATGGGACATAACTTCCCTATGTTCATACATGAACACATGACCAGGGTTGTCCATACCATGTACAACCACAAGAATGGGAAATGATACTTCATGTGTGTATAATATGTCAAAATACATTCTACTGGAGAAGACTCAAGATAGCAGACTAGAGGGAGGCTGCCTTCCTTGTCACTCCGTAACTTGGGATTCAAGCCAAGGATATCTGTTTCTTGGTGAGGCAGTTTTTGCTGCTTATCGATCCCCTACCCCATTTGTCTACTGTGATCACCTGCAGTCTGCCAGCATATTGACACATTTTTGAGCACAGATTGCTCACTGTCAGATGCCTATTATCCACCATTTGCCTGCCATTTGCCTGTCCATTGCCTGGCTTTCACCTATCCATCACCCACCACCCGAGGTTCACCTCCCGATCATCCAAGAGCAGTCAGCAAATTGATCGCAGCCCGCCAGTGGAGCGCCAGTTGCCTGCTGTTGCCTGGAAGTTCACTGTCACAGTACCTGCAGGTTTGGTTACACATGGCTGCCGCCATTTTAAGACAACAGCCAGGCCCTATAGGACCCTTGGCTGGACTGACTGAGCCCCATCTCCAGAATACCTCAGCCCGACTGTTCACTCCCTGCCTCTAGGGCCCTCTTATTGACTGACTGCTCCCTATCACGAGGACCCCCAGACCAACTGATTGCACTCCACCTCCAGGACCCCACAACCAGACCAACCACACCCTGCCTCCAGGACCTCCAGTTGACCATGCCCACACCCCAAGCTGCAGCTCCCTACTTGCCAACACATTTGGAAGCCAGAGCGACCATCTTGGATTATCCTGGAAGCTGTATCTCCCACCTTTTTTTTTTTTTTTTTTTTTTCTTACTAGAGAATATTTCTTTTTTTTATTGTAAACAAATGGGATACATGTTGTTTCTCTGTTTGTACATGGCGTAAAGGCATACCATTTGTGTAATCATAAATTTACATAGAGTAATGTTGTTTGATTCATTCTGCTATTTTTTCCCTTCTCCCCACCCCTCCCACCCCTCTTTTCCCTCTATACAGTACTTCCTTCCTCCATACTAACCCCCCCCAACCCTAACTCTAACCCTAACACTACCCCTTCCCTCCTCCCCATTATGTGTCATCCTCCACTTATTAGCGATATCATTCGTCCTTTGGCTTTTTGAGATTGGCTTATCTCACTTAGCATGATATTCTCCAATTTCATCCATTTGCCTGCAAATGCCATAATTTTATCATTCTTTATGGCTGAGTAATATTCCATTGTATATATATACCACAGTTTCTTTATCCACTCATCAATTGAAGGGCATCTAGGTTGGTTCCACAGTCTAGCTATTGTGAATTGAGCAGCTATGAACATTGATGTGGCTGTATCTCTGTCGTATGCTGATTTTAAGTCCTTTGGGTATAGGCCAAGGAGTGGGATAGCTGGGTCAAATGGAGGGTCCATTCCAAGTTTTCTAAGGAATCTCCACACTGCTTTCCAGAGTGGCTGCACTAATTTGCAGCCCCACCAGCAATGTATGAGTGTACTTTTCTCCCCACATCCTCGCCAACATCTGTTGTTGCTCGTATTCTTGATAATCGCCATTCTAATTGGGGTGAGATGGAATCTTAGGGTGGTTTTGATTTGCATTTCTCTTATTACTAGAAATGATGAACATTTTTCCATATGTTTGTTGATTGCTTGTAGATCTTCTTCTGTGAAGTGTCTATTCATTTCCTTAGCCCATTTGTCGACTGGATTATTTGAATTCTTGGTGTAGAGTTTTTTGAGTTCTTTATAGATTCTGGAGATTAGTGCTCTATCTGAAGTATGGTTGGCAAAGATATTCTCCCACTCTGTAGGCTCTTTCTTCGCATTGCTGATAGTTTCCTTTGCTGAGAGAAAGCTTTTTAGTTTGAATCTATCCCAGTGGTTAATTCTAGCTTTTATTTCTTGTGCTATGGGAGTCCTGTTAAGGAAGTCTGATCCTAGACCAACAAGTTGAAGATTTGGGCCTACTTTTTCTTCTATGATCTGCAGGGTCTCTGGTCTGATTCCGAGGTCCTTAATCCATTTTGAGTTTAGTTTCGTGCATGGTGAGAGATATGGGTTTAGTTTCATTCTGTTGCATATGGATTTCCAATTCTCCCAGCACCCTTTGTTGAAGAGGCTATCTTTTCTCCATTGCATATTTTTGGCACCTTTGTCTAGTATGAGAAAATTGTATTTATTTGGGATTGTGTCCGTGTCCTCTATTCTGTACCATTGATCTACCTTTCTATTTTGGTACCAATACCATGCCGTTTTTGTTACTATTGCTTTGTAGTAGAGTTGAAGATCTGGTATTGCAATACCCCCTGTTTCACTCTTCCTGCTAAGGATTGCTTTAGCTATTCTGGGTTTCTTATTCTTCCAGATGAATTTCATAATTGCTTGCTCTATTTCTGTAAGGTACGTCATTGGGATTTTAATTGGAATTGCATTGAATTTGTATAGCACTTTAGGTAGTATGGCCATTTTGACAATATTAATTCTTCCTATCCAAGAACATGGAAGATCTTTCCATCTTCTAAGGTGTTCTTTAATTTCTTTCTTTAGTGTTGTATAGTTCTCGTTGTAGAGGTCTTTCACCTCTTTTGTGAGATTGATTCCCAAGTATTTTATTTTTTTCGATGCTATTGTGAATGGGGTAGTTTTCCTAATTTCTCTTTCTGAAGATTCATCACTTATGTATAAAAATGCGTTCGACTTATGGGCATTGATCTTGTAACCTGCTACTTTACTGAATTCACTTATGAGTTCTAAGAGTTTTCTGGTGGAATTTCCAGGTTCCTCTAAATATATAATCATGTCATCAGCGAACAGGGATAGTTTGAGTTCTTCTTTTCCAATTCGCATCCCTTTAATTTCTTTGGTTTGTCTAATTGCTCTGGCCAGAGTCTCAAGAATGATGTTGAATAGAAGTGGTGAAAGAGGGCATCCCTGCCTTGTTCCAGTTTTTAGGGGGAATGCTTTCAGTTTTTGACCATTTAGAATGATATTAGCCATGGGCTTAGCATAAATGGCCTTTACAATGTTAAGGAATGTTCCCACTATCCCTATTTTTCTAGTGTTTTGAGCATGAAGGGGTGCTGTATTTTATCAAATGCTTTTTCTGCATCTATTGAAATAATCATGTGATTCTTGACTTTAAGTCTATTAATATGGTGAATTACGTTTATCGATTTCCTGATGTTGAACCAACCTTGCATCCCTGGGATGAAACCCACCTGATCATGGTGCACTATCTTTTAATATGTTTTTGTATGCGATTTGCTAAAATTTGGTTGAGAATTTTTGCGTCGATGTTCATTAAGGATATTGGTCTGAAATTTTCTTTCCTTGATGAGTCTCTGTCTGGTTTAGGTATCAGGGTGATATTGGCTTCATAGAATGAGTCTGGGAGGGTTCCCTCCTCTTCTATTTTATGGAATACTTTGAGAAGTATTGGAATGAGCTCTTCTTTAAAGGTTTTGTAGAACTCGGCTGAGAACCCATCTGGTCCCGGACTTTCTTTGTTGGTAGGCTTTTGATGACTTCTTCTATTTCAGTACTTGAAATTGGTCTATTTAAATTGTTTATGTCCTCCTCGTTCAGTTTAGGCAATTCATATGTCTCTAGAAACCTGTTGATGTCTTCGAAATTTTCTATTTTGTTGGAGTATAGATTTTCAAAATAGCTTCTAATTATGTTTTGTATTTCACTCGTGTCTGTTGTGATATTTCCTTGTTCATTCCGAATTTTAGTGATTTGGGTTTTCTCTCGTCTTCTCTTTGTTAGTGTGGCTAAAGGTTTATCAATTTTGTTTATTTTTTCGAAGAAACAACTATTTATTTTGTCAATTTTTTGTATTGTTTCTTTTGTTTCAATTTCATTGATTTCAGCTCTGAGTTTAACTATTTCCTGTCTTCTACTACTTTTGGTGCTGTTCTGTTCTTCTTTTTCTAGGGCTTTGAGCTGTAGTGTTAGGTTGTTTATTTGTTGAGTTTTACTTCTTTTACTAAATGCACTCCATGAAATAAATTTCCCTCTAAGTACTGCTTTCATAGTGTCCCAGAGATTTTGATATGATGTTTCTTTGTTCTCATTTACCTCTAAGAATTTTTTAATTTCCTTCCTAATATCTTCTGTTATCCATTCATCATATAAAACATATTGTTTAATCTCCAGATGTTGGAATAGTTTCTGTGTTTTACTCTTTCATTTATTTCTAACTTCAATCCATTATGATCTGATAGAATACATGGTAGTGTCTCTATCTTCTTGTATTTGCTAACATTAGCTTTGTGGCATAATATATGGTCTATTTTAGAGAAGGATCCATGTGCTGCTGAGAAGAAAGTGTATTCGCTCTTGGTTGGATGGTATATTCTATAAATGTCCGTTAAGTCTAAATTATTGATTGTGTTATTGAGATCTATCGTTTCTTTGTTCAATTTTTGTCTGGAAGATCTGTCCAGTGGTGAGAGAGGCATGTTAAAATCACCTAGTATTATTGTGTTATGGTCTATTTGGTTTCTGAAATTGAGAAGGATTTGTTTGACATACATGGATGAGCCACTGTTTGGGGCATAGATGTTTATGATTGTTATATCTTGCTGATTTATGCTTCCCTTAAGCAGTATGAAATGACCTTCTTTATCCCTTCTGACTAACTTTGGCTTGAAGTCCACATTATCGGAAATGAAGATGGATACTCCAGCTTTTTTGCTGAGTCCATGCGCATGGTATGTTTTTCCCCATCCTTTCACCTTTAGTCTATGGGTATCTTTTTCTATGAGGTGAGTCTCTTGCAGGCAACATATTGTTGGATCTTTCTTTTTAATCCAATCTGCCAGTCTATGTCTTTTGATTGATGAATTCAGTACATTAACATTCAGGGTTATTATAGAGATATGATTTGGTTTCCCGGTCATTTGGTTCATTTTTTAAATTTTATTTATTTATTTGTTTGACACAACTTGTTTCCTCCTTTATTTGACAATTCCTTTAGGATAATTCCTCCCTTTGCTGATTTGCTTCTTTGTTTTTCATCTCTTCCTCATGGAATATTTTGCTGAGAATGTTCTGTAATGCTGGCTTTCTTTTTGTAAATTCTTTTAGCTTTTGTTTATCATGGAAGGATTTTATTTCATCGTCAAATTTGAAAGTAAGTTTTGCTGGGTAGAAGATTCTTGGTTGGCATCCATTTTCTTTCAGGGCTTGAAAAATGTTGTTCCAGGTCCTTCTAGCTTTTAGGGTCTGGATTGAAAAATCTGCTGATATCCGTATTGGTTTCCCCCTGAATGTAATTTGGTTCTTTTCTCTCACAGCCTTTAAAATTCTGTCTTTATTTTGTATGTTAGGTATTTTCATTATAATGTGCCTTGGTGTGGGTCTGTTGTAATTTTGTGTATTTGGAGTCCTATAAGCCTCTTGAACTTGATTTTCCATTTCATTCTTCAGATTTGGGAAATTTTCTGATATTATTTCATTGAATAAATTGTTCATTCCTTTGGCTTGTCTCTCTAGGCCTTCCTCAATCCCAATGATTCCTAAATTTGGCCTTTTCATGATATCCCATAGTTCTTGTAGATTCTGTTCATGATTTCTTACCATCTTCTCTGTTTGTTCAACTTTGTTTTCACGGTTAAATATTTTGTCTTCAACGTCTGAGGTTCTGTCTTCCAGGTGTTCTATCCTATTGGATATGCTTTCTATAGCGTTCTTAATTTGGTTTATTGTTTCCTTCATTTGAAGGATTTCTGTTTGGTTTTTTTTTAATATCTCTAACTCTTTATTGAAATGATCTTTTGCTTCCTGTATTTGCTCTTTTAATTGTCGATTGGTGCGATCATTCAATGCTTGCATTTGCTCTTTCATCTCATCATTCAGTGCATGCATTTGCTCTTTCATCTCATCGTTTGCTTCTCTGATCATTTTAATTATGTACATTCTGAACTCCTTTTCTGTCATTTCTTCTGCCATGCTGTCATTGGGTTTTATTGATGTAACATCTAGATTTGTTTGCAGCATTTTCTTTCCTTGTTTTCTCATATTGTTCGGGTATCAGTGGACCGCTGAGATATTGCAGGTTTCCTCTATTGACTTACAATGTCCCTGAAGATTTCTATATATATCCCCCCTTAGCCTTCAGTAGGCTGAAGTCTTGGAGGAAGTTGATGCTGCGGTACTCCAGAAGGAAGCTGCCTCTCTAGGAGTGGTGGCCTTCAGGTGGGGTGTAATCCCTGCTAGTGGGCAGAGGTGCCTCCACTTGTTGACCAATGGTCATCCAAAGGGGACCTAGGCTGCGGGCTGAGGCAAGGCCTGTTTGAGCCTGAGTCTCTGGTTTTACCGTCCTTGTGGGGAAACCTCACCCGGCAGGGAAGACTCACCCGGTGGGGAGGTCTCGCTGGTCAGTTCCCTCCTAGAGGTTCCCCTCAATTTACAGCTACCGCCTGGGCTGGGTTGCCTTCCTCTGCAAAGTTCCCAGGGGCCCGGCCCTACCTCTAGGGCCTGGGAGCCTCACCCTTCGCAGATGAATCTCCTTAGGCTGCCCCTCCTCAGAGAATCTGCCCGCAGGCCTGGAACCTTCGCTCTGCCCCTAAGCCTGTCTTTGTGTGGCTCTTCCACCAAGAAGCCTCCTAGATCCTGGGACCCTGCTCTGCACCTAATCGCCTGGCTATGCGCCCCCTCCTCTGAGCAGCCACCTGGGGCCCCGTACAATCGCTCTGAGTCCCAGAGACCCGCCACACACCTCTTCCTCCAGACAGCCGCCCAGTATTCCGGTGCGGTCACTAGGAGTCCAAGCAAATCACTGCGTGCCTCCTCCTCCCACCGACGACCCGTAGCCCTGGGCAATCAATCACTCCGAGTCGAAGTGATCCTCCCCGTTCCTCCTCCTTCTCCAGATAACCCCCCGGGTGTTCAGGAGCGGTCGCTCTGAGTGGCTCTGAATCCACGTGACCCGCTGCACGGGTCCTCTGGGCAACCGCCCGGCTCTGGTGCGGCCACTCAAGACCAAGCGACCCACCACGCTTCCCCTCCAGGCAGCCCCCCTGTGTTCAGGCGCGGTCACTTTAAGTCCAAACAACTCACCACTCGCCTTCTGCTCTGAGCAGCCTCCTGGAGCGCTAATGCAGTCACTGCGAGTCCAAACGACCCGCCACGCTCCTCCTCCTCCTCCTCCTACTCCTCCGGGCAGGCCCCGGTGTTCAGAAGTGGTCTGAGTCCAAACAGCTCGCCACGCAGCCCCTCCTCTGGCAACCGCCTGTAGCTCTGGTGTAGTCACTCCGAATTCAAGCAGCCGCGCTCCTCTTCCTCCTCCTCGTCCTCAGGGCAGGCCCCGGTGTTCAGAAGCAGTCGTTCTGAGTCCAAACAGCTCGCCGCACAGCTTCTTCTGTGGCAACCGCCTGCAGCTCTGGTGCAGTCACTCCGAATCCAAGCGGCCACGCTCCTCCTCCTCCTCCTCAGGGCAGGCCCCGGTGTTCTGAGTCCACACAGCTCTCCTCACCACTCCTCCCCTGGGCAGCCACCGGAGCCCCAGTGGTTGCTCCGAGTCCCAGCGCTGTGCCGAGCGGCCTCCTTTATGGCGCTCCCAGTTGTTCGAGTTCACTGCCCCAGTGGGGGGAGGGATGTCTCGCTGGGCAGCTCTACTTCACAAAGTTCCGTGCATTCCGGGACTACCGTCCCATCCGGGACGCCTCCCCAATGGGAGAGACTCTCCCGGCTGCTTTCAGTTGGTACCAAGTCTCTCAATATCTCCTCTTTTGAATCCCGAGTCCTGGAGTAAAATGAAATGCAGCCACCCTCTAGGCCGCCATCTTGAAACCTTACTAGAGAATTGTATCTCCCATCTTTAGGTGGGGCAAATCTCATCCTGAGACGACTGCTGGAGACTGGAAGCTCATTGTCAGGTACCTCTCATACATCAGGCTACTAAAGACTGGGAGGTGTGAATACTATATGACTGTTATAGTATAGATTTTCTTTTTTTACCTTATTGAAAAATTTTAAGTTTTTATTTCTTTACTTTTCTCACTCTCTTTTCCTTTTGTTTACGTGTTCCCTCAGAGTGTCTTTCTCCCTTTTTGCATGCTAACGACCAACTTCTTTTGATTACACTCTCACTCTTTCTATTATCTAGAACTTCTATATATTCTTTTCTTATCCTGTTAATAGCTGCATCCTACACCCCTCCACATCCTCTTTGTCCTCCATTAGAAACTGCAGACCTTATTGCAAATCTATTTGTTATACTGAAGATAATAATTGAATTCATTCTGTTTATTATGACAATATTATTAACATCTTCATAGGGGCCATTCGGTTTAGGGTTGTATACTGCCTGAACTGGGCACTGCTAATATTGATCTTCCCATTAAAGAAAAGATTTTGCAAACCTATAGGGTCACTCTAAGCCTATAGGGGGGAAACTGCCATACCCCAGATCTGCACTGCTAGAGGGGAACATGAACAACATGAAAAAACAAGGGAAGAAAATGATCCAAACAAATCTAGATTCCATATTAATAGAATCAAGTGACAGTATGTTAGAAGAAATGTCAGAAAAGGACTTCAGATTATACATGATTATGATGATTCATGAAGCAAAGGATGAGATAAGAGAGCAAATGCAGGCAATGAATGATCATACCAATATGCAGTTGAAAGAGCAAGCGCGGGAAGCAAAAGATCATTTCAACAAAGAGATAGAGATTCTCAAAAAAAACCAAATGGAAATCTTTGAAATGAAGGAAACAATAAACCAAATAAAAAACTTAATAGAAAGCTTCACCAACAGACTAGACCACTTGGAAGACAGAACCTCAGACAATGAAGACAAAATATTTAATCTTGAAAATAAAGTTTCCCAAACAGAGAGGATGGTAAGAAATCATGAACAGAATCTCCAAGCACTATGGGACATCATGAAAAGACTAAATTTAAGAATTATCAGGATTGAGGAAGGCACAGAGATACAAACCAAAGGAATGAACAACCTATTCAATGAAATAATATCAGAAAATTTCCCAAACCAGAAGAATGAAATGGAAAATCAAATACGAGAGGCTTACAGAACACCAAATGCACAAAATCACAACACATCCACACCAAGGCACATTATAATGAAAATGCCTTACAAAATAAAGATAGAATTTTGAAGGCTGTGAAAGAAAAGCATCAGATTACATATGGGGGAAACCAATACAGATATCAGCAGATTTCTCAGCCCAGACTCTAAAAGCTAGAAGGACCTGGAACAACATATTTCAAGCTCTGAAAGAATATGGTTGCCAACCAAGAATCCTATACCCAGCAAAACTAACCTTCATATTTGAAGATGAAATAAAATCCTTCCATGATAAACAAAAGTTAGAAGAATTTATGAATAGAAAGTCTGCACTACAGAATATTCTCAACAAAATATTCCATGAGGAGGAAATGAAAAACAACAATGAGATCAGCAAAAGGAGGAATTATCTTAAAGGAAAATTCATTCAAAGGAGAAACCAAGCCAAGTTAAAAACTAAAAATAAGCCCAAATGACTGGGAATACAAATCATATCTCAATAATTACACTGAACGTTAATGGCCTAAACTCATCAATCACTGACAGAATGGATTAAAAAGAAAGACCCAACAATATGCTGCCTTCAAGAGTCTCATCTCATAAAAAAAGACATCCACAGACTAAAGGTGCAAGGATAGGAAAAAAACCTACCATGCACACAGACTCAGTAAAAATGCGGAGATTTCCATCCTTATTTCAGATAAAGTGGACTTCAAGCCAAAATTAGTCAGAAGGGATAAAGAAGGACATTTCATACTGCTTAAGGGAAACATAAACCAGAAAGATAAATACCCCAAACAACAGTGCATCCATGTACATCAAACAAATTCTTCTCAATTCCAGGAATCAAATAGACTACAACACAATAATTCTGGGTGACTTTTACACACCACTGTCACCACTGGATAGATCTTCCAAACAAAAACTAAACAAAGAAACCATAGAACTCAATAACACAATCAATAACCTAGACTTAACAGACATATATAGAATATTCCATCCATCAATGAGCAAATTTGCTTTCTTCTCAGCAGCACATGGAACCTTCTTAAAAATAGATCATATGTTATGCTACAAAGCAGCCCTTAGGAAATGCAAAAAATAGAGATACTGTCTTGTGTTCTTTCAGATCATAATGGACTGAGAGTAGAAATCAATGACAAAATAAAAAACAGAAATTACTCCAACACCTGGAGACTAAATAATATGCTATCGAATGAAACATGGATAACAGAAAACATCAGGGAGGAGACAAAAAAAATTCTTAGAGGTAAATGAGAATGATGATACAACATTTCAAAATCTCTGGGACACTATGAAAGCATACACATACATACACAATTTAAACAGATCAATATCAAGCAATGAAATAAAAGAAGCCATCAAAAGCCTACCATCCAAGAAAAGCCCAGGACCAGATGGATTCTCAGCTCAGTTCCACAATACCTTCAAAGAAGAACTCATTCCAATACTTCTCAAAGTATTCCAGGAAATAGAAAAGGAGGGAACCCTACCAAACTCATTCTATGAAGCTAATATCACCCTCATACCCAAACCAGACAAAGACTCATCAAGGAAAGAAAATTTTAGACCAATATACTTGATGAATATAGATACAAAGAGCCTTAAAAAAATACTGCAAGCCATATCCAAAAACATATTAAGAAAATTATGCACCACACTCAAGTGGGGTTCATCCTAGGAATGCAAGGTTGATTCAACATCTGTAAATCAATAAACGTAATCCATCATGTCAATAGACTTAAGGATAAGAATCATATGGTTATTTCAATTGACACAGAAAAAGCATTCGACAAAATACAACACCCCTTCATGCTGAAAACACTAGAAAAAATAGGGATAGTAGGAACATACCTGAACATTGTAAAGGCTATTTATGCTAAGCCCTTGCCTAAGATCATTCTTAATGGAGAAAAACTGAAAGCATTCTCTTTAAAAACGGGAACAAGACAGGGATGCTCTCTTTCACCACTTTTATTCAACATCATAATTGAAATACTAGCCAGAGCAATTAGACAGACTAAAGAAATTAAAGGGAAATGAATAGGAAAAGAGGAACTTAAGCTGTCACTATTTGCTGATGACATGATTCTCTATTTAGAGGATCGAAAAAACTCCTCCAGAAAACTTCTATACCTCATAAATGAATTCAGCAAAATAGCAGGTTGTAAAATCAACACCCATAAATCTAAAGCATTTTTATACATAAGCAATAAAACATCTGAAAGGGAAATGAGGAAAATAACTCCATTCATAATAGCCTCAAAAATAAAATAAAATACTTGGGAATCAATCTAACCAAAGAGGTAAAAAATCTCTACAATGAAAACTACAAAACATTGAAGAAAGAAATTGAGAAAGACCTTAGAAGATGGAAAGATCTCCCATGTTCTTTGATAGGCAGAATTAATATTATCAAAATGGCCATACTTCCAAACTAGTACATGCATGGTCAATGAACCTAGGCAAATGTAATCAAGCTAATAATTAGAAAATTAAAATAATAAAGATCTATTTCTACACATCTGTTAGACTATCAATAGCACAACTATATCAATGAATGCTGAGGATGCAGAGCAATAGAACTATCAAGTACCACTTTAAAAACAATTAGATACAACTTCATATCATCCAGTAAAGTTAAACATTTACATAATCCTTTGATCCATCCATTTCACACTTAGGTGTACAAGTGACTACTCAGTACATAGAAAATATGCACACAAGATGCATTAACAAGAATGCAGAAAAAGAAGCAAGATGAGAAGCAAATTAGATTTATCAATAGCAAAGTAAATAAACAGAGCAGGGTATATTCATATAGTATATCTTGTAGCTTATAAACTACAGCTAAATATCACAACATGTATTGCTGATACACACAAAATTTTTTAAATGACAGTTGTGGTCACACAGATGCTGTAGATTTGGATCTTGAATGTCCCCTGTAGGCCCATGTGTTGAAGCCTCCATCCCCAGGGTGACACTGTTGAGAGGTGGCTGGTGGATCTCTAAGGGGCGGGGCCTTTTCACTTTCTGGTCATGCAGTGAGCAGTTTTGCTCCCTCTCATGCTCCAACCATGTTATGCTGCCTTCCCAGAGGCCCAGACAACAGGCCCAGTCAGTCATGGATGGAAACCTATAAACCTGTGAGCCAAAATAAACCTTCTCTTTTTTTAAGTTGATTATCTCAACTTACAAGTATTTTGTTATGTTGACAGAAACTTGACTACCTCAACAGGTGTTTGTTTCATTATTATTTATTGAACCAAATACACCGTATCTTCTCTAATTATATTTCATAATAAAAATTCTAGTAACTTTTTCCCATTTGGGAGAAGTTCTACCCAGTGGCTTCAGTATTTACATAGAAATGAGTCAGTCGGCCATCCATAAATGCAAAGAATCTGGAAGGTAAAAATAACAATAATATGATTTTATTTAAGGAAAAAAAGATTGATATGTGATAAGGAGTTAGTGACTACTGTGCATGTGCTCCTGATTGCTTGAGACACTTGAGTGCAATTACCCTCTTAAAGTTACATAAATTTTCATAAAACAATGTGCATAAACGAAAGTCAATTATTTCATCTTGTGGTCAAGGGGGAGAAAAAGGAGATCTGCTCCCAAATTTGAAGTTCCAAATTTGCTACACTGGGCTTTGAGGAATCATCATGTCAGTGATTAGCTTGATTCGTTTGTAGAGGACTTTTGAGAGAAAGCATGCATACTTGAGAATTAATCCCCATGGAGACAGATGTAGACACTCCCTCCCCTGTGGATTTGCTTCTTCTTCCACTTGGCACAGTGCTCTAGAGTATGGTAGGCCCCGAACAGCTTCTTGGCTCTGCTGAAACCCTGAGGATATAAACAATAATAATTTTTGGGACTCATTATTGCATTTTTATTCCTTGTTCACTTTTTTTTTCTCTCTTTTTTTTTTTTTTTTCTAAATTTTCAGAGGTTTTGGGTAATTCAGCTTCTGTGGGTTGTCAGAGTCAACCCTGACTCACAATGCTCTTCTCCCTGGTCACCTAACAGGCCAATAAGAGAGGGAGGTACAGCAGATAGGGTTCCTTAAAAAACTTTTGCTTTCTCAATCCAAAGAAAATTTTCCTTGTATGGAATGCCATCAAGATGTAAACAGACCCAGGAGCTCAGGAGGGTGAGGCAGGAGGATCTTGAGTTCAAAGCCAGCCTCAGCAAAAGTGAGGCAATAAGAAACTCAGTGAGACCCTGTCTCTAAATAAAATACAAAGTAGGTCTGGGAATATGGCTCAGTGGTCAAGTTCCTCTGAGTTCAATCCCCGGTACTCCCCCCCAGCACCCCCCCCCCCAGAAAAAAAAAGATGTAAGCAGATGCCAGCGTGTCACACACTTGTAATTCCAGCAACTCTGGAGGCTAAGGCATGAGGATTGCAAGTTCGAGTCCAGACTCAGAAATTTGGCAAGGACCTATCTCAAAATTAAAAAATAAATAAATAAATAAATAAATAAAAGGGCTGGGGATGTAGCTCAGTGGTAAAATGTCCCTGGGATCATTCCCCAGTACAAAAAAACAAAAACAAAGATACAAGCAAGTGTATCTTTCCACAGTGAGATAGCAAGCATGAAACCTGAAGCTAACATTCCCATACCACTAATTGTTGAGCAGAAACTTTGACCAAATCTGTACTCCACTCATCACTGCTAAACAGCAGCCTTAGCCAGGATCACCCACCTAGGATTCTTCACATCACATAGTGCTAATTATAGAGGTTACATCCTAAGATAAAGCATTTCTAGAAATATTAGAACGTAATTATTTCTCACTTTGCCTGTCCGGTGATAAACACACATTGTTGTTGTAAGGCCCCATCTGCAGACCTGCGTCTCATAAAATCACTGAAAGGCAGCCATGTGAAACTTGACTTAAAATCAACAAAATACCAGGATAAGAAATTTTAATTTCAAAATCAATTTGATAATAAACTTCTAGTAAACTTCAACTCCTAAGAAGCCCCATATTTTAAAAACAGGCAATGAAAACTAAGGTTAAACAAAAATGGTAATAGTGAGTAGGCCTTCCAGTGCCAAAGAAATAACACTGAATTTGGAGCAGATGTTTCTGAAATTTATTCCTGAGTTCTGTTTTCACCTTGAGGAAGTGATTGAACTACTTAGTCTCAGTTGCCTCGTCTATTAAATCGGCTAATCATTCCTTCCTTACAAGATCATTGTTACATGAGGAAAAACACCAGTCACATCCTAGGACAAAGCATGTGTTCAATAACTGGCAGCTATCATTAAAGCTCTAAAATCAAGGTCACTCATTATGTGATTTTGGATTCATTGATTCTTCTTTTATAGAAGTGGATTAGCAATGACTCCCCAACATTCTACAACTACATAAGTTGCCCCTGTGATAAAACTGTGTCTCAGAGAAGAGGGGTTGCAGAGAAAGAGAATGATCCATGAAGTCCAGCTCCGCCACTGCCCAGCTGTTTGTGCAAATCAACCCAGGAGCCACAGATTCTCCAATGTAAAAACTGTTGAGTTGGTTGAACATGCTCTCTGATAGTCTCTGATTGTTTTGGTACCAGATGAAGTTCTCTGATACTTTTGGTGGTGGCAGGCAAACAGACAACATGAACGTTCATAAAAGCAGAAGGGAGTTCAAAGTTAGAGGAGCTCATTTGGTTGTCACCGCATTCCATGATCAACCGCTAAGACTTGGACGTCTGGCACAATTTTGATCAAAGGCTCAAACTTGCACGTCTGGACTCTGGTGTCTTGTGTCAGGAAGTCTATTTGAGATGAAGGTGCTTCCCTTGCTCTTGGATAAAAAGAAAGTTCCAGGCTAGTGTTAAAAGATGGCTGTAAAGGGGGTGCTGGTGAGGCACACAAAGAGGGAAACCATACACCACAGTGAATCTAACTATCGTGTACATCCACAAGAAATTAATTTAAAAAATAAGTATGGGCAAGTGGCAGAAAGATCTGTAGAGGGAAGGGAGTAGGGGGTGGGGGAGGGCAAAGGAGGGGGAGGTACTGGAGACTGAATTAGAATAAGATCTATTCCATGCTTTAATAATTGTCTCAAAATGGATTCTATTGTAATGTATAACTAAAAAATAAATTTTTAAAAAATTTTTGAAAAGATGTAACTCAACCTACAGAAGAGGGTTTTACATTTCATCAGAACATACCAGGCCTCCATGAGAAAATGAAATAATAATTAAAGAAAAGGGATTACATACACAAGGCCCCCAAAATATTTTTTGAATTTAAGGGACTGCTTACTTAGGGAAAGATACTGGGGTGCAAACATATCAACCTAAGAAACTAGTTGATGTCAGAAGAAAAGACTGAGTTTCAGAATGCCTCTGCTCCCACGGCAATCAAAAATGCAACCACAGAGAGTCCACGGCGACACCGCTAGCTTAGTTCAGTCAGGAAGGACTTGTGCTGTGGTCTGTGTCTCACTTCTTTTCAAATACTTAGAAGAATTCGATCTTCTGTGCTTGGAAGTTTGATTTATTTGCTTTACAAGATCAGCACTTACTTAGCAAAATCTTCTTAGATCTATATTTGAGTGTTTAAAATAAAATCTGTGTCTTAGGCAATTAAATGTTTGTGATAATACAGATGTTTTGAAATTATCGTCACTTAGAGGCAATTTGATTAGCTATATAATAGTGTCATTTGAAAAGGAATTTATCTGAAGTATCAAATTCAAAAAAAGCAGTTTTTCAAAATTCCTGAATGAAAATATAAAGCCAAGATTAAGGAATTTTAAAATTCTAACTTCAGTCAAAAAAATATTGATTATAACCCAAGTATCAGAATTCTGATTTATACACAAAATTCCCTTCTGCCTTAGGTCCTTCAGTATTTATCATCTAGCTCTGGCTAACATAGGGGAAGTGCAGCAGAAGTAAAGAAATCCCCTTCTAAGGAGGTAGACTCAGGAACCTGACCCAAAGGTTTATGTCAATGCCTGCATTTGTGTGCCACCTAGTGGTAGAGAGAGACAATTACATCTTCAAAAGTTCAGGGCCGGTGGCAGAGAAACCCATTCTAAAGACCTTATCTTAAGTGCTCGAGGTGTTCAACTTATGGGAATCATGGTGTCTCAAGCTTTTGTAAACCTCTGACATTTTATGGAATTTCATGTTTTTTATTTACATTTACATAGCACACTGTATTCATATTACTGGACCTAGCTGACTTGGAAGTTAGAGAAAATTCTGAAGTCATTTTGTTTTTAGCAGAATTTTCACCTCTGTATGGATATATATCACAGCTGGTTCACATCAGAATGATTTATAATGGCCATCTTTCCTACTGCATGGGAGAAATTTTCTAAAGAATGCTTACTTACTAAAGAGGGATTTACAGAGAGTGTTCAGTAAATGCATGTAGAACCAAATAGGTGTGCAAAAATGTTGAGCATAATTTACAAATCAATTTTGTATGTTCAGTGTTCCTTTTACCTTAGGATATTTGATCAACAATTATTCCCTTTGTCTGTTCTATCACACTACTGTATATTTTCTCACTAGAATAGAAGATAATGGAATTTCTTTTCCTTTGAATTCAGAGTGATTAGATGTTTATAGAAGAGAATTTACAAGTATATGATTTGTTAAAAAATAGTTTTTTAATAATTATGTTATTAATTTCTACCGTATTCTGTTTCTTAGTCCATCAAATATTATGTGTCATGTGAGAAAATGTATTCAAGCACTATGTTTCTCAAACATTATCTTCCATAAATGCTGTCCTATTTTTAATAAATATATAATAAGTATATCACTTAAGAAATGTAATTCTATCTGGTCATAGTGGTGCACAGCTGTAGTCCTAGTACTCAGGAGGCTGGGGTGGAGGATTCCTCACACACAGGAGTTTGAGACCAACCTGAGGAACATAGTGAGGTGCCTCATCAGAAAAGAAAAAAAAAAAAAGGAATTTCAATCTTTCAACTCATCAAGGGAAATGATAATGTTTTTCAAAGAATAATTATCACTGGATAAACTGGAGTAGAATAAAGAAACAACAGAATCCTTAATTTAATCCCAAGAGTCCTGATGTCAAATCTACCTTAGTGAGTTAAGGAATCTTACTCATCTTCTAAAAATATAAATAATTTCAACTAGATTCACAGTGAAGATGCTGGTCTGTACAATTTTCATGTATTTGAAGCTGATGCAAACATAAAATGTGAAAAACTTTTTGGTGTTTTGTTTCCCACAAAGTATTCCATCCTAACCTCTAAACTGTGTGAATATGCTATGTTGTATCACAAAGGGAGATGAAGATTAAAGATGGATTAAGACAGCTAATCATTTTATCTTAAAGTAAGGAGTTTCTCCTGGATTGTCTGGGTGGGCCCCTATAACCATGAGGGTCTTTACAAATGGAAGGGAATCAGAAGAGAGAAACAGACCCTGGATATACATTGCTTTCAGCCCATGAGACTCATGCTGGACTTCTACATAATAAATCTGTACTGATTCATACTACCAAATTTGTTCTAATTTATTGTGGCAGTAATAGGAAAGTAATACATACCTAGACCTTCCAACAAGGAATGATATAAACTTTGTATAAGTACCATTAAATTTTTAGTACTAGAATTAGGCTGTAATAGTCAAGTAAGGAATAAACAATCCAACCATTTCAAAAGCAATACCTAAAAAAGTTCATTAACTTAGGATTTGCTAACATAAA
The DNA here is from genome assembly GCF_902686455.1 of Sciurus vulgaris. Lineage (NCBI taxonomy): Eukaryota > Metazoa > Chordata > Mammalia > Rodentia > Sciuridae > Sciurus > Sciurus vulgaris. The sequence continues at coordinate 84,105,637 of NC_136465.1, forward strand.
AATAGTGATATGTTGGGAAAGACTAAGAAAGGCCAAATCCCCATTATGGAAGAAGAGTTATAGTCATTACTTTAGTGGATATATGGAAGTTGCTCGTATGTGAGGTATCTATATTTCCAAATCTAGCCGAGTCCATTAACGTTGTTAACATTAGAGTAGGGATATATTAGAAAAGACTGAAGAAGTGGAGGTAAGTGTGAAGTAACTCAGCTGTTCTAGCAGGAACTTGATCATTTAAAAGTGATATCTATGGTGATACACACACACACACACAAAAAAAAAAAACTGGAAAATGCAAATTGCTAACATCCTGATGTAGATTGATGTCTAGTAAAATATGAGGATAACTAATTGTCTTTAACATAGTGGTTCCTGGGGTAAACAGGCAAGTAGATCTACAGTTAAAACATCAGGTCTGCCACTGCAAAACAGAGATAATGACAACTACTTATTTTATTTCGAGGGAGAATCAGTTGAGATCCTGTATGTAAAACACTTGGCCCAATGAAAGGTATAGAACAAGCATTTAATAAATACTGATTTTCCCGTCTACTGTTGATTGAAATAGCCTCTCATAAACAGTTGCCTAGTCCAACTATCTGAAAAAGTCAGACCTGTTTTTTTTTTAATAATAGTCATATTTTAGCATATTTTCTGTTGTAATGCAAGTTAAAAGATAGAACTGCAGGGTAAAGTTGTGAGGACCAATGTGTTGACACATAATTATTTGACACAAGAGAGACAGGTTTGCCCTTATTCCATATCTTTACCAAATTTGGGGCAATTTAGTATGTATGTTGCATCACTTCTTTAATGAAGAATTAATTATTCTTATGCCCTCTAATTTATAAAATCTTCTGATAATATAGTTGATGGAGAATTTATTATCAGGCAATGGCATTATGAATCAATGAGCTGTTATTGATTTTACTATAATCCCAAAATATATATTTAAATCTACATTTATGTCAAGTGTAGAAAAAGCTTCTATCTTTTCTCTATTATCAATCATTCATAAAGTCTTCTTAGTGAGTTAAATGGAAAGAATATACTAAGAATAAGAAGGATTAGTGGAATTTATTCAGTTTAGTTATTTGGAGAAGTGATTCCTATCTGAAACATAGAAAACATTGAAAAGTCAACCCTAACATTTTTTTTCTTCTTCCAATTAACTAGCAATTACTAAAGAGCAAATTATTAAAAAGCAATTATTTATATTCATTATAGCTATGCATTAAATTTCCCACTAATGCACCTTACCAGAGAATGACATATATAGGAACAATTAAAAAATAGAATGATTATAACTCTTCTTATTTTGGTACAAAATTTAATTTTTTAATTTTTTATTTGTTTTAATTAGTTATACATGACAATAGAATACACTTTGATACATCATACATAATGGAGTATGCTTTCTCATTCTTCTGGTTATTCACGTTGTAGAATACCACCAGTCATATAGTTACATATGTACACAGGAAAACAAAGTCTGATTCATTCTACTACACTTCCTATCCCCATATCCCCTCCCCTCTACCTAATCTAAAGTAGTTAAATTAAATTTAATTTTAAAATAACATTTAGTTAAATTGTGATTGTTTTAATTTGTAAAATTTCCCACTATCTACTTCCCAAATCTTAATGAACACAGGAAACATGAACTAGGAAAAAGGAATTTAGCCCCAGCTCTGACATCAACTAACTTTGGGTCTTAGGCTAGTTACAAAAGAAGTTCTGGATCCTTTTCTTACCCAAAATGATAACACCCGACCTATCTACTATTCTCAATTATATGATGATATCTTAAGCCAACCATTTATTGAGTTTTGATGTTTAACTTGCCATTCCATTGCTGGTGTGAACAACCATGCTGGCTAGGCTGATACGGAGAGTTCCTTGTCTTAGTGAAGAGGGGTTCCAACCACATATGTCGGCACGGGCACTGTGTGGCTGGAGGCTAAGAGAACTGAGATGCTCAGTGCACTAGGACCCTGCTCCCTCCTAGACCACAACCATCATGTCTTCACAGCTTCTTTTTGACCCTTGTTTTCGTTTTACCTGCAGCCTTAACTGCCGCCACTCACCATTGCTTACACCTACTTGCATCAAATTTTTAGTATTTTCATATTTTGGTAGCCACTACCATGGAAACAGAAAGGAAGAAATCATCGATAAGATATCCTCAACCTTAAGCCTGTATCATATTTTTCTTCATTATGCTGTCTTCGAAACTTACAAAACTTTTGTTCTGAATTGGCTGACTTGACATAAGGGAATATTTACTGTCCTACATGAGATTTGCTTATTCCAGATAAACCTACTAGAAATTAAGTTCCATGAGAGTGAGTACTTGTTTACTGTTATTTTTTCATGAACTAGAACATGGTCTGGCACACAGTAATCACAAATGTCTGATGAATAAATTAGTTTCATGACAATGAGTTATATATGTAAGAATTGCTTTTAGAAGAAATTTTAATAATTTTAAAATTTATTTTCTGTTCACTTCTAAATACAGTATATTGATATGTATGGGGCAGAGAATTCACCATTAAACTTTTTTAAAGTATATAAAATAAAATAAAAGAGAAAAAGAAAAGAAAAAGAGAATCCCAGTTGGGTATCTCAAATTAAGTTAATTAATCATTCATTACCTTTAACTCTTAACTTCTAGATAGCAAAACACAAAGCACACCGGGTTATAATTCTCAGTAAAATTTTCTATAGAAATGTCTTTTTTTAGTAACAAGATTATGGGTCTGTTATATTGCACAAAAGAGTATGTAAGGCAGGCACACTGACTGAAATAATGATCAGCTCTTTTTTTTTTTTTTTATTGTAAACAAATGGGATACATGTTGTTTCTCTGTACATGGCGTAAAGGCATACCATTTGTGTAATCATAAATTTACATAGAGCAATGTTGTTTGATTCATTCTGTTATTTTTTCCCTTCCCCCCACCCCTCCCACCCCTCTTTACCCTCTATACAGTAGTTCCTTCCTCCATACTTGCCCCCCTCCCTAACCCTAACTCTAACCCTAACACTAACCCTTCCCCCCCCCCCCATTATGTGTCATCCTCCACTTATCAGCGATATCATTCGTCCTTTGGCTTTTTGAGATCGGCCTATCTCACTTAGCATGATATTCTCCAATTTCATCCATTTGCCTGCAAATGTCATAATTTTATCATTCTTTATGGCTGAGTAATATTCCATTGTATATATATACCACAGTTTCTTTATCCACTCATCAATTGAAGGGCATCTAGGTTGGTTCCACAGTCTGGCTATTGTGAATTGAGCAGCTATGAACATTGATGTGGCTGTATCTCTGTAGTATGCAGATTTTAAGTCCTTTGATGGTGATTTTATAAGAGATAGAAATGTAAAACAAAAACATATCAAATACTATACAAGATAAAGTCACAAATCATATTACAAGGGAAGATGTTTCTAGTGAAAACTAAGATGATCATTATCTAACTAAATGGGTCATAAAGAACAAAGTTAAATAGATAGATGGTGCCTTTTTTAGCTTTGTCTCTATGAAATGTCTTCCTGGAACACACTGTATCACCAGTTGGTAATTAGAAGGTGCTACAGCTACTAGTCTGTGGGTGGTTGAGCTTTCTCATAATCCTGCAGTGCCCATGTTTTATGTGATTTGGAGGAAAGATGGGCCAGGCAGTGGAACCAACATTGTGTGGGAGCATCTGTTCTTATTTGGAGCAGGGGTAACCCCAATTCTACTTCCCATGGAGAAGTCAGATTTTTCTTCATCATCAACAGACCAATATCAGAACTGATACTGAACTAACAGTAGCTCACAGCTCTTGTTTCCTCTCTCTTCATGCTTTCTCTTCTTCACTTTTCGTTGCTGTTTACGGATTGAACACCCATAGAGTCTCTAGAAACCACACAGGGAGAGCTTACACAAAACTTTCCAAAGGAGTTTATCCAGTTGCCTCAACTCTAATTTCGTGATGATTTTTGTTTCCCCTGCAACTGTTCATCGTCTTACGTTTCCTTTTTCTGTCCAGAGTCTCTCCTGTCACTTCACAATTTGAAATGACTTCCCAGGCTATGGTCAACAAATAAATAAGATTGCAGTTCTTAGTATTGTGTGTGTCAAGGATGGTGGAGGAGGAGTTTTCAGAGAAGTCCTGGGTTCTAGGCATTCAAAGAAAGGGAATGTTAGATTGTTGTAAACCGGCTACCAGCTCAGGAGTAGCAAAAGTCATAGAGATCTCGATATTTTTAGGGCCCTCTCACTTCCCTTCAGAAGGAAAAGGGATGGTAATGGGACCAGCCCATGCCCCTCTATAATTGCTGCACATGTTGCCTTAGGTAAGGTCACCATAGATATTTGTCTCTTCTCTATAACTTTATCATGTTTTGGGTAATTGGTTCCTTCATCACAGACAGTGACTCCAAGTGTGATCATTTTAAGAGTAGGACATTTTGGTGCTGCTCAAATTGCTATTTTAAAACGATTTTAAAATATTTTATTCAATACACATCGGACACCTAACAAATGAGAAAACTGGACTGGCCACTGGAGAATACAAAGATGAATTAGACAAAGAACTTTTCAGTCTTTTGGAGGAGACAAATCTGTACTCAGATAAAATGAACCATTCCATAGTAGTAAATACTACTAGAAAAGCAGGTGTTAGCCAGAACTAATGTTCTGAGCTTCTACATGTATGGATTCTACTGGCTTCTATTTGTATGGACTGTCTTCATTTCTGGGGCATAAGACACTAAGGTCTCTTGTGCTTGGTGTGGCCCTAATCATATCCCCACCACACATTCCCCAGGCATGAGTCAGGGCTGAGTTGAGAGGAGATTAATTTAGAATTGAAGAGGAGATAAAGTTAGTTAGAGTTTGAACCTGGAATGGTCTGCAAAGTCTCATGTGTTCAAGGCTTTGAAGAAATGATTGAATCATGAGGGCTCTGGCCTCATCAGTGGATTAATGCATTGGTAGCTGAATGGACCACTGGGAGATGGGCCTAGTTCGAGGAAGTAGGTCACAGAGGCATGACTTGGAAGGATTCATCTTCTCCCCAGCCTTTTCCCAGACACACCCACCTTTCTTTCATCTCTTTCTCTCTCTCTCTCTCTCTCTCTCTCTCTCTCTCTCTCTCTCTCTCTCTCTCTCTCTCTCTCTCTCTCTCTCTCTCTCATGTTTTCTGGCTGCCGTGAACTGAACAGCTTTCTTCCAGCAAGCCAGTGCACCATGATATTCTGCCTCATCTTAGCCCCAGAGCAATAAAGCCAGCCAACCATGGACTGAATCTTCTGAAACCATGAAATAAAATAATTCTTTCTTCCACTAAGTTGTTCTTTTCAGGTCAGAGTGACAAACAGCTGACCAGCATAGCATTTTAATATATAAAAATAATAATGACACATTGAGGGATAAAGAAAGATAAGACAGACTAACCCAAAATTAGTGGTTGGAATAAAAATATAAAGTTATATTTAAGTTGTGCCTTTTATATTCTGGTCACTTACTTAGTTGGTTACTTGTAGGCATGTGTGGTATCTTTATTGCTGACTTTAAATATCTGTACAAAGAATTTACTTATAGCCAGGCATGGTAGCACATGCCCGGAATCTCTGACTCAGTAGGATAAAGCAGGAAGATTGCAAGTTTGAAGAGAGCATCGGCAATTTAGCAAGACCCTGTCTCAAAATAAAACAGTAAAAAAGGGCTGGAATGTAGCTCAGAGGTATAGTGCCCCTGGGTTAAATCTTTAGTACTGAAAAAGGAGGAGAAGAAAGAAAAGGAGGCAGAGGAGGAGAAAGAAAGGATGGAGGAGGAGAATAAGGTGGAGGAGAAGGAGGAGGAGAATATATTCATGAGTAATTTTATTTCTCTTAAGAACAGAAAAAGGGCTGGGTGTGGTGGCACATGCCTGTAATCCCAGCTACTTGGGAGGCTGAGGCAGGAGGATAACAAATTCAAGGTCAGCCTCAGCAATTTAACAAGACTGTCTCAAATAAAAAAAAATACGAAGGACTTGGATGTAGCTCAGTGATGGAGCACGCCTGGGTTCAATTTCCAGTATTGAAAAATAAAGAAACTGAAAAAAGAGTTCCAATAGTGAAGAAAAGCTAATATTTATTGATATGTGCTACAAACTTGGAATTTTATCTTCTCTATCCCCTTTACTACTCGGAGCAGTCCTAAGACATACCATATTTTTGCAGTTGAAGAAACTGAAGGTCAGAGATGCTAAGGGATTTGGCCTAACTCAAAGGAATTATCAGTGGCAGATGGACATGCAAATGCAGTCTGTTTTGACTACATGGTCCTTTAAAGTCTGCTACTATTTGGATCTAGAGTGTCCCCAAAGGCCCATGTGTTTAAAGCCTTGGTCCTTAGCTTGAGACTCTTGGAAGATGGTAGAACCTTTAAGAGGAAGGTCTTAGTGGGATATCTTTAGGTCACTGGAGCATGACCTTAGAGGGGACAATGAAACCCTAACCCCTTCTCCTTTCCTTCTTTCATTTTCAGACTATGAGTTGAGCAGTTTTGCTCTGCCACTTGCTCCCACGGTGATGTACTGTCCCAGGCTCAACACAACAGGGCCAACCAATCATTAACTGAAACCTCTAAAACTGTGAGCCAGAATAAACCTCTCCTCTTTATAAGTTGATTGTCTCAGATATTTGTTATGATTACAGAAAGCTGACTGACACAATTTCTAATACCCCATTCTGGGAAAGTCATAGCAATTATAAAGTTTGATCCATCGAAATCTCTATGGTTATTTAGCCCTCACATTGGAATGCACCTGTTAGTTTTCCAAACTTTAATCTGCCTGGAATCAGTGCACAGCCTTGACCTGGGTCAAAGTAAACTCTAACTGGAAAGCATGTCGTATAGTCTGGTTTCTAATCCAAACAGCTGAAGAGTAGGGAATGTGCTTGCTTACTGAACCATAAATCATTGAACTACACAGCAGTTAGCTTTTAATATGGAAGCAAGAAATTTCTTTCATGTTTGTGAAGAAAAGCTTTTTAAAGCTAAATGAATATATCAAAATTCCATCCTTCTTTCTGAAGAATATATTCATTCTCCTGTGCATGAATTCACTTTTAATCCATTGGAATAGTTTTGATATTTGAAGTAGTGACTTTCCAACATCCTCTTTTATTCCCTGCGCCCAGCTTGTGGTATTTTTTAGGAGATAGGAGTTTGTGATCCTTCTGGGAAAGCAGCATCTCCTCTTTCAAGTACTTTGTCAAATTTCCTCTATTAATTGGGCAGTGGAATGTTTTTCTCAATTTCTACAATCATAAAAAGTAATATTTTTAAATTTTTAATTAGTTTAATTCTTTATTAATTATTCTCATTATTTGAGTTATATTTAATTAGAATTATGAAGCATTAAGGAAAAAAAGAGAAGTTTAAAAATATTCTATGCTACTTCATTGAATAGATGAAGAAACAGGAAAGATAGCTACTTTGCCCAATATTGCATAGTAAACAAGTGATCCTCCTTCAACCGTTGTGTTAAGAACAAACCTGAAGTCATTAGTAGACATTGCTGAACAGGGAACCATGGCTCATTAGAATATCTGCCATTAGTTTAAGTATGTGCTACACCTCCTCACTGTATCTCTGTCTCCCAAAGCAGTGCTTCCTGAACTTCAAGGCACACGGATTACAAAATGCATGGTATGCTTCAGTAGGCCTGAGGTGGGTCTTAAGGATCTGTCTTAAGTCCCAGACCAGTAGTCTGCAAACTGCAGCTTGCAGACCAAATCTTACCCACCACCTGTTAGGGCTAATAATGTTTTCTTGGAACACAGTCCACACCCATTTGTTTACATATGGACTGTGGCTGTTTTCAAGCTATAATGGTAGAGTAGTTGCAGCTGAGACCATATGAGCTGCAAAGAAGGCCTAAAGTACTTATTGTCTAGCTCTTTGTGGGGTAGGGGGAGGCAATCTCTGGTCCTAGAACCTAGATTGTTAAACTCAGTTGTGTATTGAAATTTCCTGTGTAGCTTTTTAAATTCCAGATGCCCAAGCCAGATTGCACATTCCAAAGCCGTGAATTCAGAGTCTCAGGGTGTGGCATCCTTTTTTAAAGATTTCTACAACGCTGAAAATTTATTCTAGAGGAACGATTCTCAAATGTTGGTGAGCAGTAGGTTCACGATCCCTCACTCAGAATCCCAGAATCCAGGTCTGCATTTTCAGAGTGAGATCAGGCTTCTTGTGCAGAGGCCCAGGACCTCCCTTCGGGAGTAACAGAGCATACTCTTTCTAATTTCAAGGAAATTTACTGTCTTGAAAGTTTTGCATCAACTCAGGTACTGACAGATTTATAGTTCACAAGAATGAGTCCTTACTACAAAGTACAGTTAGTACCAGCAGCTTGACTCTTTACCAAGAAAATGATCCTTCACACACACCAAAAAAAGGCTCCACTCATATCCTGATTTCACCTAGCCTCTGAGAGTTTTAACTGCTATAAATTACAGAAGAAAAAGGCAACAAGTTTTCTAGAGCAATTCATAGTCTCTATGACTGTTTTTAAGAGTTTGCTTTTATAAGCATGGAAAGCAAGAAAGAAAAACTATTACCAAATAATTTAAAATTCCTGGAAAGATTTGTATTCCTCTGACTGGGCTTAGGGTTGTTTCAAAGACTAATAGGAACTATAGTTCATTTTCACTTAATAGTAATATTTAAAAGTTAATAATGATTTAACTTCCAGGGTACCAATATAAATCTACACCAAACCCATTGTTTTTCCAATGAACCTGGTCATTCTACTATCTGTGTGCTGGCAGGAACCTGCAATCAGTCATTCCTGCAAGACTTCACTTTCTACCTTTGCAGGATTTTGTGTGGCAGTGACTTTCAAGTGAAAGATTCCTCCTTGTTCTTTCGGCATTACCAAGACGGATGAGATTAAAGCAGTAGATGAGATCATCATTAAGCCTGGATTTCAGGTTTACTGGGATCCAAGAGTATAGTTCCAAGTAGGTCTTCTTTAATCTTATTGAAAAATCAGCATTTCATCACTTATTTATCTTTTATTCATCTTCATGCCTTGTAAAGGATTGTTAGGATCCAGTTAGTCATTTGGCTACATGGATTACAATTCTAGCTTTCCATCAGAAAAAAAAAAAAAAATATTTGGGGAAAGAATGAAAAAAAATATTTTCAGAAAAGAAAGATACTGAGCATTGGGAGGAACTGGAAGGAAATAAGTCCGTTTACCCCAAATGTGAAGAAGCCATTCAAAAATAACTTGCTATTTCCCCATCAGTGTCAAAATGCAGGAAATCAACAGATGTCATTTCTTATTTGGCCACAAGATGGCAGAATTTCCACACCCTCCTGCAGACACAGTAATGGCCTCCTCTCCCTATCAGGGTTAATGGACCACAATAATTTAAGCCTGACTCTTCTCTCTAGAGATTTCATGCTCTCAAAAATGAAATATAAATGTGGTGCAAGGACTTACGTTTTATAGTTTTAAAAATATCAAGAGTCAGCCATTCCTATAATATAGTGGGCACCCACAGAATGAAAGCTAAGGAAAATGTTCTAGTTTTATTTATTAATGGTGATCCATCCGTCTCATTGGATGAGGTCTAGGGTTCCGCCTGGTCTCCCTGGCTAAGACTTTCTAAGAAGGGGCGTGTTATGGAGTTACTACAGATGCACAGCTTTTGGGGCTCCCGTCAGACTATGTGGTGAGAAAGGCAGGCAAATTTTGATGTATAAATAAAGGAAAAGGTTGTAGGAGAAAGTATTTTCACCTGGAGAGAAAGGAAGATGGGTGAAGACATTTCCAGTAGAGTACAGTTTGTAAGAAAACCATAGGCCGAGATACAGCTCTACCACATTCACTCTGTTGCTTTCCATCCCACATTTACAGAGCAATTGTGACTTACTAAGCAGGAACAGGGAGGTGAACAAAGCAAAATATATATCTAGAGATGACTGAGAAAAAGATGCATACCCCATGATAATGACAGTGAAACAAAGCAAAAAACAACTGGAGGAAAAAATCAACCAAATTATAAAGTGTGTGAAGAGTGAAGAGGGTAGCATGGGAGGATTAATGAGGAGGAGAAAAAAGGCAGTGAAGTAAGAAGGAGAGTCAGAAAATGGAGTCACCCTGGGGAGGTCAGTTGTTAATGTCAGTAAGTGGGTTAGGACTCAATGTGTGAGGAGCACTAGCACTTTAGGGAAAAATAACAACAACAACAAAAACCCCACTAGTTTTCAACAATGATTGCAGGACTGGCTAACTGTTTGACTTCGAGCAGTTAACCAACTCTTTCCGAACCTCAGTTTCTTCATCTGTAAAATGGAGCTTGCAATAACTAACACAAAGAGTTAATAAGGACATCAAAGGTGAAAACATAAGTGAGTGTGCCTGGAATACAATCATTCATTGCATAATGTCAGTTGCTTTACTTCCCTATCATGGCTTTTATAAATGTTATCAAAAAGTATAGGGAGAGCAGGACACCACCCTGCCAAGCATCCAAACCAAACACACTTTCATCCCAACAAGTGCAACAGCAATGCCCAGCTCAAATATCCTGCAAGACAGAGGCTGTGCTGCACCTCACCAACGAGGCAAGTTCCTTGTGATGTGGAGAGAGACAGAAGTGTGCTTAAACTGCCAACACTATACACAACATGATCTCATGCCCCTGTTACAGTCTCAGCTGTGATCTTCCAGCACTTGGTTTATGTGCACGCATGTGTGTGTGGGCATGTATGTATGTGTGTGAGAGAGCATGTGTCCCCCACATGTGCATGTCCCCATGTCACTTAAATGCTGTCTGTCTTCAGTAAAGACCCCATCTCTTTCCCTTTCCAGTCAAGAAGCTGAACTGAATCTTTTTTACATTCTACACAAAGGAAATTCACTCCACAGAGCATCAGGGAGCTATATGGCATCTGCTGAAGGGTTTTTCCACCTGAAGCATTTTTCTCTTTGAAGTCTTCTTCCACCACCACCAACAATGAGGACTGGGGGTCCACTTCTCTTTGACCTTCTCTAACACTACACTAGCCCTGAGCCTGCTCACTCTCCCTCCTACATACTGAGCCTCTCTGCTCCCTCACCTGTGAACTTGACCCTAAGGCTGGAGCACTTTTCTAATGCAAGGTCTTTTAAGAGCCTCTTTTCAACAAAGATGGTCCATCCCTTCCCACAAAATAATTACTGTATCTCTTATCATAAGGATCAATGATTTTCTCCACATCATAGAGGCTATATGCACATAGCCATCATACACAGTATAGACATAATTTGACATATCAACATTTTCAACATAAAATGGAATTGTATGATTATATATCATGTTGTGATCTTCAGTTTCTTCTCAATTATATGACTTTTATTTCCAAGTCACTAAAAATAAATCAAATTCATTCTTTCTAATCGCTACACAGAATAAGTATTTTAATGTGAGATGAGGTATATTTTTTTATGCTGTGATTTTGTTATTGGAAAGATAGAATACCGTAATCAGGGTTTTGGTGAAAATTCACCCACTAAGATATTGGAGGCCTTTCAGTTGCATAGAACAAGAATGTGACATAAATAACAGAAATTACATTAGCTATATAAATAACACTAATGAAGTTGATGATACTTCATCAGCATTTTTCTCTGTGCCAGAAACTATTCCTACTCATTTATATGCAGGAGCTCATTCAATCCTTGTACCAATCCTGTGAAATAGGTACTATTATTATTATTCCCATTCTGAGGCATAGGAATCTGAGTAAATTGCTCAAGATAATTCAGTGGATAAGAGACATTTCCAAAATGCAATGTGTCTGGCTTTTGAGGCTGTGTTGCTTATCACTAACCATAAATCATGTCCAACAGGAAATACTTTATACAGGTTCAATTGCCAGGAACCCGAACTGCCTGTCACTGTCCAAATGTAGCAAACATTTTCTCTGCAAGGATAGGTCCACAGAGCCAGCCATGGCTTTGAGGGAAAAGGGTGGGGGAGAAGCTGAGAGAGGGAGAGTGAAATAATGAAAAGAAATTCTGCCAGGCACCTGGCCCAACTGAGAGAGCCTCGAGGTGAGCATGCCAAACCTTAGTAGCTCCACACTAAGATCCCAGAATAGCTGGATGGAGGCAAGCTGCCAGAGAGTCACTTACTACAGCCAGAGCTGGGAGCACTTAATCAGATGCATCCGGTTGTATTCACAAGATATTAGGCGGAAATACGTGGTCAACCGATGAATTGGCATGCCCCGAGTGGGCCGGCCATTGCCGGAAAACCAGTTCTCTTGCAAGTTAAAATCTAATCTTTCTCTCCTCTGAGTGCCTGCTCCACATGTAATTGATTCTGTGTATTTTATTCCCGTGTGAGATACTTACTACTAAAGAACTATTTCTTTCTTATGATGACTAACGGAAACACAGCTAGCAGGACCACATTCATGGGATACTGGCGAGGCACCCAGCAGGGCTAGGCTCTACCTACAGCAGGATATTACCCTGCTCATGCCATCAGATGCATCAAGCCCAGGGAGTCTGGCACAGGAAACATGACACTGGTATGGACAGGGTCAAGATGACCCTGAGAATTGATGAGCTTCCTTTTCTGTCAGGAGTTATCACAAATGATGTGTTTTTGTGGTTGTCCATTGGCTTCAAGATCTTCCTGGTGTTCAGCCTCTCAATTAGTCATCTCAATGGACTTGGGGTTGTTTCCTCTTTGTTTTAAGTACCCTTTTTTCTAAAGCTTGTATTGCAGATGCTCTCAGTGTCCTGTTTGGATTCCCTTGACCAAGCTGCTGCTCCGACCCACCAGCTGCTGTGATGTGGCCTTCTCCGCAGAGGATCGCCACCCTCACCAGGAGATGCTGGGGAAATTATGCTACTCATTCAAGTGACCTATGACCAATGACAGGCTGAGCAAGAATACAGCAGCTCAGTCTCCTTGGCACTGGGCAGGACAACATTTTTGTTGCCTTTACAACCAGAAGTTCCTGTGGGACCAGTCAGCTTGATTTTCCTAAAACAAGAAATGGTCTACTTTCTTCTCCACCCTATCCTGCTTCCCTTCCTCCTCTGCTGGTTTTTTCTCAGTTTCCTCTCAAAAATCTCTGCCTCAGGCTATGCTTCTCAGGAACCTGGCCTAAAACAGCATGTGAGACCTTTGTCAGAAAAGATCTTATGGTAAACACATGGCATCAAAAGCAATGTAATGCAACCTTTCTCAAACCTCAGTAATGTGATGTTTCTCAAACCTCAGCTATCCCAACCACCAGCATTATTTTGCTATATTTGCTTATTATTTATACAACTATTTACCTAATGGTTTTAAAATTCGTTTTCAAACTGATTCTTAAAAACAAAAATCTAGCCTTGCCCTAAAAGTTATTTCTGAAGTCATGTGTTTAAGGATCCAATTAGGTTTTTTAATTCACAGTAAAAATAAATGTGTGTGATCATATATGGGCATTCACCTACAAACAACTTAAAACCATTCTACCAGTATGCATTATATGGAAATGGACCATAGCTTTCAGAAAACTATAACACAGAAAGTCTGATTTTAAAATCTGTTTTTGTCACTTTATAGCTCCATTAAAGAGTTTTGCTCATTTTTGGATGTGAATTAATTCATGCCAATGTTTTAAAATTTGACAAATACTTTTTTTTTTTTTTTTTTTAAATTTCCTCCAAGTTCCTGATCTTGCCAATATTTTCCTAAAAGCATTCTTATTACATGGGGTAAAAAAAAAAAGTACTCATTTTTTTTTAAAAGTTCAAAATCTTTAGCATCTCTGTATCCTGTCTTTGGTGTTTTTAGAATTTTCTGGGATCATCTGCCAACCTGCTTTTGTCACGTAGAAACATTTTGCTTGATACTTATTGAAATTCAGTTGCACAGAGAACTGGTACTTCTAGAAACTTGAAATTGTTATTGTTAGAACAGACTACCAGACCCCTGAAGCTCAAACGCTCTTCTCAGAGGAGGGAGAGGCATTGGTATCATCGCTCAGGGTCCTGGGCAGCATGGAAACTCCAGCAAGCTGAAGCAATGAAGTCAGAATGCACACCCAGAGTCAGGGACCCCTCGCAGATGGAGGTTGAGGTTAAAGATAGAATCTTCAAAGAGAGACATTCTGTCACAGGCATAAGGTGACTAAAAACATACAGATAGACTGAGCAGTTGGGGCCCTCATTTTGGCAGATGTGTCGCATCTTGACTCCGCTGACTTCAGGGTTTTTAGGAGCTCCTGTGAAGAAAACAAAGAGTATTCTGGAAAGCAGTATGGAGATTCCTCAAAAGCTTAGGGATAGAAGCACCATATGACCTAGCTATTCCAATACACAAAGAGTAAATCACCACACTACCAGTAATACACAAGCTTACCAATGTTTATAGCAGTGAAATTCACAATATCCAGTTATGGAACCAGCCTAGTGACTGGTGAACAGATGAATAGTACAGAAAATGTGATATCTCTACACAATGGAGTCTATTCATGCCGTAAAGAAGGATGAAATTATGTCATTTGTAGGAAAATGGATGGAACTTGGGAACATTATGTTAGTAAATAAGCCAAACTCAGAAAGTCAAAGGCCGGAATGATTTCTCTCACTTGTAGAGGCTAGATTGAAAGAAGGAAATTAAAAGAGGAGATTTCATGAAAATAGATGGGAGAAGAGTGGAGTAAAGGCGAGATATTCCAAAGGGAGACAATCCAGAGGGAGGGAGGGAGAAGGGTGGGAAAACAGGAAGAACTCCAGAACGAAACTGACCAAACTACACTATGTTACGTCTGAATATATTACAATGAATTTTCACTTTCATGCATAACTATAATGTACCAATTTAAGTATAACAAATAATAGAAGGAAGATCAATAGAATAGAGGGGAAAGATCAAGGGAAGGGAGGCGGGAGGGAAAACAAGAAGTACTGGGATTTGAAATGGAGCAAAATAAATTCTATGCATTTATGAATATGTCACAATGAACTCCACTATAATGGACTAATAAAAAATAATTTTTTGATACCAGAGATTGAACCTAGGGGTACTTGACCCCTGAGCCACATCCCCAGCCTTATTTTATTTGTTTTATTTATTTTGAGACAGGTCTAACTAGTTGCTAAGGTTGGCTTTGGATTTGTGATCCTTCTGCCCTCAGCCTCCTGAATACAGATATGTGTCCACTGTGTCCAACAATAAGACATTAAAAAAAAGAATAAACGAGAGTATGAAAGCTAATTAGGCCTAAAATAAATGTAAGACAGAAAGAAAAGAAAGAAATGAAAAGTGTATCAATGTGGAAGGTGAGAAGTCAGTTATCAACAAATCAATTTAGGGTCAGGATTTTGAAATCTGACCTCCAGCACTATGGTCTTTCTGACTTATTCCTCTTATGCACTTCTTTTTGGAATAAACTAGTATTGAGGAAGATACAAGGAGATACAAGCCTAAGGACCCACTGTATCTTGGAAAGCAAACATTATACCTTTGCCAAAACACAATTTGGAACTTCTAAGATAAGTTTATAATTAGAGACTTTTTCTAAGTAGCACCTGTTAGGAAAATGATGTGAAAGTTTGGCAAGAGACCACCTACTTAATCAAGGCTTAAAATCCTTTCCAAAACTAAACGTGCGTTTTTAAACCTAGTTTATTGGTGTTTTTCTATTTGTTCATTCTTTATTGAATGACAAGTTATGCTGACAGCAGGACTTCCAACTCCATTATATATATATATATATATATATATATATGTGTGTGTGTGTGTGTGTGTGTGTGGTGTGTATAAAATGATTAATACTTTTAGCTCATACGTAGTTCTATGCTTTAGATTTTTAAGGGAATTGCAACTGTTTTCCATATGACCTGTATTCATTTACATTCCCACAGCGTATAAGAGTTCCCCTTTCTCCATATTCTCCTATCATTTGTCAGTTTTTGTCTTTTACCTGAGCTTCAATGGTTGTTTATAGCATTATTACTATAGCCATGATATGAAATCAACCTAAGTTTCCATAAATAGATGAATGGATTTAAAACGTCCTTGTTATGTAAATGCAATGGAATACTATACGATCATACAAAGGATGAAATTCT
Organism: Sciurus vulgaris; assembly: GCF_902686455.1. Lineage (NCBI taxonomy): Eukaryota > Metazoa > Chordata > Mammalia > Rodentia > Sciuridae > Sciurus > Sciurus vulgaris. The sequence continues at coordinate 84,121,764 of NC_136465.1, forward strand.
GTCATTGCAAACAACATGGAAACCAAGAAAACATTAGGATTTAATGTCATTTTCCTTTTATACTTACTTGAAACCTCTTTTCCCTTTCTTCTTATCTGTTTCCCATTTTGGAATTGGAATGTCTGTCCTATGCCTGTCCCACCATTTTATTTTGGAAGTAGGTAACTGTTTTTTTGCTTTCCACAAACACATATCTGTAAGTAAATCTGCCTCCGGATAAAGTGTACCGTTGTTATGGGGCACCAATTTAAGAACAGACCAATCACCACTGAGAAGTCCAAATTTGAGAGTCTTTATTAAGCCAGCCGCTGACTGTCTCACACAATGCCCCAAAAAATGGCTATTGGGAGAACAGCCACTACCACAGGGTTGTAGGGGGTTCTTATACCAAAAATCACATCAATCATAAGTGTCTGTTGCTATGATTCAAAATTACAAATTAACATCATGAGATCATCAACAGAGGGGGAAGTGGGTCAAAATGACACTTACCTAGGTACAACACTAAAGAATGGTTACTAACATCATACAATCACTGTTCACATGGTACCTTGTTTAGGAGCAATAGGAATCAAAAGAGAGCAATTTTTCATTATGTAAGAATGTCATTTTGTATTACTAAACATGTCATGCTAAGTAACTGATGATGGGCACAGAGGCAGGGTGCTCCCATGGAAGAAGCTAAGCAACTATTAGTGGGTACAGAGCGGGGTGTTCCCATGGGAGAAGTTTATTTCCTACATAACATGGAGTCTCAGAGCAAAAATGGAGTCTGTTTAGACATATCCCTTTAGTCTGTCCTATAATGTTCTCCTGGAGCCAGATCTGTCAGCCCATCACACCTTGAGTCTCACTCTATGTCTGATTTACATGAGACTCTGGAATTTGAACTCTTGTGTTAGTGCTAGAATAAGTTAAGACTTGAGTTTATTGGAATGGAATGAATATCTTTTGTAGTGAGATAAAGTGTTGGGGCGCAGGGAGGAATGCTATGGTTTGAATGTGCTCCCTCAAAAGCATATGTTAGAAATGTAACTCCAGTGCAACCCTAATGGGAGGTGGGGCCTAATGAGAGGCTATTAAGCCACAAAGACTTTGCACTCATGAATAGACTGAAGCTGCTGTTGCAGAAATGGGATCATCATCATGGAGCGGGTTTACTATGAAACGAGAAGTTTGGCCCCCTCCCTCTCGCTCTCTTCCACTCTTGTTCTTTCCCCTTTTCTCACGAGTTAACACAAGAAGAAGGAGGCCATCACTTAGTGTTTGACACCTTGGTCTTGGACTTCCCAGCTTCCAGAATTGTGAAGAAATAAATTTTTATTTTTTATAAATTTCCCAATATTCTGTTACCACAGCCTAAAACAGACTAAGACTGTAGGATTCTGCTAAACATCCTACAATGCACCAGGCAGGTCTCCATAACAAAGAAGTGTCTGGCCCCATAAAGTCAACAGGACCTCTCTTGAGAAATCTCATTTCAACCAATAATTAGAGGACATTTTATAACCCTAAACACCTATATTAGATAAGAAAAAAGTATCTTAAATAAATTAATTCAACTTCTGCTTTAAGAAATGAAGAGAGTAAATTAAACCCAAACTAAGCAAAAGAAATAATAAAAACCAAAGCAGAAATATATTTACAAATTTGAAAGATAGATAAAATCAATGAAACCAACAGTTAGTTTGGTTCCAAAGATCAATAATATTGTAAATTCCCAGCCAAACTGCTCAGGAAAAAGAATAGGGAAAAACACAAATTATCATACCAGAAATGAAAGAGGTATTAAGAGGACAGTAAGTTCCTTCAAGAAAAAATAATACTCTGAAAAGACCTGTATTTATAAAAGAAATTAAATTTATAATTAAAAGATTTCCATCTCAGAAAGCTGAAGGTCTCTATGACTTCATCGGTGATTCATGCAAACATTTACAATAGATATAACACCAATTTTACACAAACTCTTTCAGAATATTAAAGAAATGGGAGTACATACCAAATTATTCTCTCAGACTGACATTACTCTGATACCATAACTAGACAAAGGCACTAAAAGAAAATAAACTTCACTACAATATTCCTCATGAAGATAAGTGCAAAAAAATCTTAAAATTATTTTTTAAACCCTTAACAGTGTTTATGTACTAATATCTCTAAGATGTCAATCTTCTTCCGAGTTGATTTACAAATTCAACATAGTCTTAATCAAATTCAGAAGCTTTTTAATGGAACTTTACAAACTAATTATCAAATTCATATGGAAATGGAAGGGAGTTGGAATAGCAATATAACTTTAAAAGGCAGAACGAAGTTGGAGAAATACTACTACCTGGCTTCAGAACTTATACAGTCCCAGTTAATTAAGACAGTGTCTTATTGCCATCAAGGTAAACAAGCAGATTTATGGGCCAGTAGAAGTTCAGAATAGATCAATGTTAATTTTTATTTTAGCTTATTTTCCTCAAAAGCACAAAGGCAATTCATTGATAAAAGAGTCTTTTTCAAAACGATGCTGGAAAAAAAAAATGGATACTCATATCTTTTTAAGTATTTATCCATAGCTCATACTATATACAAAAATTAATGCAAAATGTTTCACAGATTTAAGTATAAACTCTGAAATGATAAGCCTTCTAGAAGAAAGTATTGGAAAACATCTTTTTGACCCAGGGTAAAGCAAAGATTCCTTAAATACAACATCAAAAACATGATTCAAAGGAAAAAAAATGTTTTGAACTACATTAAAATAAAACTTTCTGTTCCTTAAAAGCTATTATTAAGAGAATAAAAATGAAGCAGACACTGGGAGAGAATATTTACAAATATTGAATCTGGCAAAGGACTTTATGTGAAATGTAAAGAACTCTCACAACAAATAGTAAAAAAGATTTAAACGACACTTCACAAAATAAAATAAATGGGATAGCAACTAAGTATGTGAAAAGATATTTTCAACTAGTTATAAGGATAATGTTAATTAAAGATACAGCAGAACTAATATTAGGGACAATGACCACACCAAGTGTTAGCAAGGATATGGAGAAGCTGGAACTGTCAGATTCTGCTGGTAAGAATCTAAAATGTTAACCATTTAAAAAACCAGTTTGCAGTTTCTTAAAAATCAAATACATATCTCCATATAACTCGATCATTCTACTCCTGAATATTTTTCTAAGAGAAATGAAAGCATGTGTCCATTCTAAGGCTTGTACATCAATAATCACCTCAGCCTTATTTGTGCGAGCCACAAACTGGAATCAACTCAAATGTCTATCAATAATCAATAGGTAATGGATACACAAATTATGGCACTTCTATACATGGAATTCTAATAGCAGTGAACTTTTGTGGAGAGGGGGTACTAGGAACTGAACCCAAGACCTTGGGCACACTAAGCCTATGTTTGTTCTACCACAGCTAGAGCCTGCTTCCCAGCTCTGAATTATTGATAATATAACAGAAAGCTAAATAACTATTTTGAGTGGAAAAAATCTATTTAAAAATGCATGCTGTGTGGTTTCCATTTATATAAGATTCTAAAGTCATAAGAGGAGGCAGGAGGGGGCTTATAAAGGGGAACGAGAAACTTTTGGCTTGATTGAGGTCTTCAGTATCTTGATTATAGTGATGGTGTCGTGGTTATATATATATATATATATATCATAATGTATTACCTTGTTTCCTTTAAATATGCATACTTTATGTAGACTAATTATACTTGCATAAAGATGTTAGAATTTTTTTTTTCAAATTAAGTCTAGAACAAGTCTTGTAATCACTATATAGTAACCATAGTTTGAATATCCCCACCAAAACTTACGTTGAAATTTAACCCCCAAAATGAGATACTAAGAGGGTAGAAAGTTAATCTGAGCATAGTATTTGAAGGGAGGACCTTTAGGAGGTAATAAAGGTTAAAAGAGGCTTTAAGCTGGGACTGTGGCTTATAAGATGAGGAGGAGAGACCTGAGCAAAGATGTTCTATTTTATAATGTGATACCCCCCATTGTCTTGGGACTCTGCAGAGTCCCCTCCACCAGATATGTCTGCTTAATCTTGAACTTCCTAGACCTCAGAATTTTGAAACAAAGAAACTTCTTTCTTTAAAATTACTCAGCCAGGGGTATTCACTCATAGCATCAGAAGTGAATTAAGACACTCCTTACCCATGAAGGATACATTTCAAAACCCACAGTAGATGTCTGAAACTGTGGATAATACCTATGTTAGCCATTTGGTCACTGTGACCAAACATACCTGACAAGAACAACTCAGAGGAGAAAACTTTTATTTCGACTCATGGTTTCAGAAGTTTCACTCAATAGACACTGGTTCCATTGCTCTGGGCCTGAAATGAGACTATATCATGGCACAGGGAGGAGGAAAGATACTCAACTACTGGCAGCCAGAAATCAGAGAAAGAGGGTAAAGAAGGGGCCAGGAAGAGGATATAGTCCTGAAGGGTATGACCCCAGTGACCTACTTCCTCCAAATATGCTTCATCCACGTATAGTTTCCATTCCCCAATAGCCCATTTGAATTATGAATTCATCAAAAGGATTAACTCATTGATGAGGTGAGAACCCTCATAGTTTAAGCATTTCCTCAAAACTGCACCTCTGGACATTGTATTGGGGACCAGGTCTTCAACACAGGAGATTTTGGTGGACCATTCCAGATCTAAACCACACAGATCTACAATACCTATATATATACTGTTTTTCCTGTACATTTATACCTATGTTAAAGTTTGCTTTATAAATCGGTTACAGTAATAAGCCAATAGTAACTAATAAAATAAGAATATAATGAAGTTGTGTAACTATGGTCTATCTCTAAAAATCTGTCATAGAGCACCACCATTCTCCTTGTGATGATGTGAGATGATAACAGTGCCCACACAATGAGATGAAGTGAGTGAATGACTGAGGCATTGTGACACAGCATTAGGCTGCTATGTAAGGAGTAAATGAACATAAACTCTGTGACACCATGACAGTGGATCTGATAGTGCATGAGTACAAAGTGACCAACTCTAAGTGTCACATAGCAGTGTCTGAATAGTGTAAATTTGCTAGTCAAAGAAGAAGTGATTCATATACAGGATGAGAAGGAGCACAAGGGCTAGAGATTTCATCGTGCTACTCAGAACAACACACAATTAAAAATATATGAAATTTACCTCAGTAATTTTTCATGTAATACTTTTGGATCATGGTTTATGATGGGTAACTGAAGTCATAAAAAGTGAATCTACATAGCTGGGCACAGTGGAGCATCTCTGTAATCCCAGTGGCTTGGTAGGCTGAGACAGGCAGATCATGAGTTCAAAGCCAGCCTCAGCAACTTTGCAAAGCCCTAAACAACTTAGCAAGACACTGTCTCAAAATGAAAAAATTAAAAGGGCATGGGATTGCTCAGTGGTGAAGCACTACTGAGTTCAATTTTTGCTACAAAAAAAATAAAAAATAAAAATAAAATATAAAAAGGGAACAAAAGATAAGGGGGACTACTGTATTATAAATTGTTAAAGATTTTAATGATCTTTGGTTCTCACTCAAAATTGTCATTTATGAGTGAGAGCCTTTCTGCACAGAACCAGCTCCAAGTCCTTGAGCCAGCAAGGCGAGCTCTGGCCCGCAGGATGCTTCAGGGACCAGGACAGGGCAGCCAGGGACTTCCCCAAGCAGCTGGGCTCCCTCTGGCAGAAAGCACCTTTCTAGGCTAGCTTCTCGGAGCAGACCACCCAGTGAGAGCCTTTCTACACAGAGCCAGCCACAAGTCCCCAAGCCAGCAGAGACCTCTGACCCTCAAGCACCCTCTGGGACCAGGGCAGGGCAGCCAGAGACCTCTCCAGGTGGCCCTGCCCCCTCTGGCCACAGGCTTTTTCCACAGGGCGATCCAAGATGGCGGATTAGAGGGTGACTGCATCTCCAGTCGCTCCAGAACCCAGGATTCAAGAAGGGGAGGCATTGAGAGACTCAGACTAAAATAGAGCCACGGGGTGAGTCTCCCCCACACAGTGATGCTCGGCCTGGGTGGCAGGCCCGGATAGGGACAGCTTATCAGAGTAGGGCAGGGCAGCTACAGTCTTCCCCAGGCAGCCCTGCACACTCCGGCGGTGGGCTCCTCCCACTCAGCCAGCTTCTTGGAGCAGGCCACCCAGTGAGAGCCTTTCCACACAGAGCCAGCTCCAAGCCCTGGAACCAGTAGCGGACCAGGGGAAGCTTACTTTGGAAGCACCGCATTATCAAGTTACTCTAAGACTTCAGGCTACTGAAGACAGGAAGGTGATACACTGGAAATCTACAGGGACACTATAAGCCAATAGAGGAAATCTGCAATATCACAGAGTCCCACTGACATCTGACCAATATGAGAAAACAAGGGAAGAAAATGTCCCAAACAAACCTAGATACTATATCAATAAAACCCAATGACAGCACAGCAGAAGAAATGTCAGAAAGGGAGTTCAGAATGTACATAATTAAAACAATCAGGGAAGAAAACAAGGAGATGAAAGAGCAAATGCAGGTATTGAAGGAGAAGTTGAAAGAGCAAATGCAGGCATTAAATGATTGCACCAATCAACAGGTAAAAGAGCAAATACGGGAAGCAAGAGATCATTTCAATAAAGAGTTAGAGATACTGAAAAAAAAAAAAAACCAAACAGAAATCCTTGAAATGAAGGAAACAATAAACCAAGTTAAAAACTCCATAGAAAGCATAACCAATAGGATAGAACACCTGGAAGACAGAACCTCAGATATTGAAGACAAAATATTTAACTTTGAAAACAAAGTTGACCAAACAGAGAAGATGGTAAGAAATCATGAACAGAATCTACAAGAATTATGGGATATCACGAAAAGGCCAAATTTAAGAATTATTGGGATTGAAGAAGGCTTAGAGAAACAAACCAAAGGAAAGAACAACCTATTCAATGAAATAGTATCAGAAAATTTCCCAAATCTGAAGAATGAAATGGAAGTACAGAGGCTTATAGGACTCCAAATATACAAAATTACAACAGACCCACACCAAAGCACATTATTATGAAAATATCTAACATACAAAATAAAAACAGAATTTTAAAGGCCGCGAGAGAAAAGAATCAAATTACATTCAGGGGAAACCAAAGAATATCAGGAGATTTTTCAATCCAGACCCTAAAAGCTAGAAGGGCCTGGAACAACATTTACCAAGCCCTAAAAGAAAATGAATGCCAACCAAGAATCTTCCACCCAGCAAAACTTACTTTCAGATTTGACGAAGAAATAAGATCCTTCCATGATAAACAAAAGCTAAAGGAATTTACAAAAAGAAAGCCAGCATTACAGAACATTCTCAGCAAAATATTCCATGAGGAAGAGATGAAAAACAACGATGCAAACCAGCAATGGGAGGAACTAGCCTAAAGGAATAGCCAAATAAAGGAGAAACCAAATCATGTCAAAAAAAAAAATGAGTCAAATGACTGGGAATACAAATCATATCACAATAATAACCCTGAATGTTAATGGCCTGAACTCATCAATCAAAAGACATAGACTGGCAGAATGGATTAAAAAGAAAAATCCAACAATATGCTGCCTGCAAGAGACTCATCTCATAGAAAGAGATACCCATAGACTAAAGGTGAAAGGATGGGAAAAAACATACCATGCACACGGACACAGCAAAAAAGCTGGAGTACCCATACTCATTTCAGATAATGTGGACTTCAAGCCAAAACTAGTCAGAAGAGATAAAGAAGGACGCTACATACTGCTTAAGGGAAGCATAAATCAGCAAGACATAACAATCATAAATATCTATGCCCTGAACATTGGCTCATCCATGTACGTCAAACAAATCCTTCTCAATTCCAGAAATCAAATAGACCACAACACAATAATACTAGGCGATTTTAACACACCTCTCTCACTGCTGGATAGATCTTCCAAACAAAAATTGAATAAAGAAACCATAGATCTCAATAACACAATCAACAATTTAGACTTAACCGACTTATATAGAATATACCATCCAACAAAGAACGAATACACTTTCTTCTCAGCAGCACATGGATCTTTCTCTAAAATAGACCATATTTTATGCCACAAATCTACTGTTAGCAAATACAAGAAGATAGAGATACTACCTTGTGCTCTATCAGATCATAATGGATTGAAATCAGAAATAAATAACAGAATAAAAAACAGAAACTTCTCCAATACCTGCAGATTAAATAATACACTATTATATGATGAATGGATAACAGAAGACATCAGGAGGGAAATTAAAAAATTCTTAGAAGTAAACGAAAACAAAGACACATCATATCAAAACCTCTGGGACACTATGAAAGCAGTACTTAGAGGAAGATTTATTTCATGGGGTGCATCCAACAAAAGAAGTGGAAATCAACAAATAAACGACAGCACTACAGCTCAAAGCCCTAGAAAAAGAAGAGCAGACCAACACCAAAAGTAGTAGAAGACAGGAAATAGTTAAAATCAGAGCCAAAATCAACAAAATTGAAACAAAAGAAACAATCGGAAAAATTAACAAAATAAATAGTTGGTTCTTTGAAAAAATAAACAAAATTGATAAACCCTTAGCCACACTAACAAAGAGAAAGAGGGAGAAAACTCAAATTACTAAAATTCGGAATGAACAAGGAAATATCACAAGACACGAGTGAAATACAAAACATAATTAGAAGCTATTTTGAAAATCTATACTCCAACAAAACAGAAAACCTCAAAGACATCAACAAGTTTCTACAGACATATGAATTACCTAAACTGAACGAGGAGGACATACACAACTTAAATATATCAATTTCAAGCAATGAAATAGAAGAGGTCCTCAAAAGCCTACCAACAAAGAAAAGTCCGGGACCAGATGGGTTCTCAGTCGAGTTCTACAAAACCTTTAAAAAAGAGCTCATTCCAATACTTCTCAAAGTATTCCATGAAATAGAAGAGGAGGGAACCCTCCCAAACTCATTCTATGAAGCCAATATCACCCTGATACCTAAACCAGACAGAGACACATCGAGGAAAAAAAATTTCAGACCAATATCCTTAATGAACATCGATGCAAAAATTCTCAACAAAATTTTAGCAAATCACATGCAAAAATATATTAAAAAGATAGTGCACCACGATCAAGTGGGTTTTATCCCAGGGATGCAAGGTTGGTTCAACATCCAGAAATCAATAAATGTCATTCACCATATCAACAGACTAAAAGTTAAGAATCACATGATTATTTGAATAGATTCAGAGAAAGCATTCGATAAAATACAGCATCCCTTCATGCTCAAACCACTAGAAAAAATTGGGGTAGTGGGAACATTCCTTAATATTATAAAGGCCATCTACGCTAAGCCCATGGCCAATATCATTCTTTTTTTTTTTTTTTTTTTTTTCCAGAGTTTGCCTGCGGGCCAGAGCTCTCTGCTGACTCCGGGACTTGTGGCTGGCTCTGTGTAGAAAGGCTCTCACTGGGCGGTCTGCTTTGAGATGCTAGCCTTGAAAGGCACCTGCCATCAGAGTGGGTAGGGTTGCTTGTGGAAGTCCCTGGCTGCCCTGTCCTGGTCCCTGAAGCTGCCTGGGGGCTGGCGCTCACTGCTGGCTCTGGGACTTGGAGCTGGTTCTGTGTAGAAAGGTTCTCACTGGGGGGCCTGCTCTGAGAAGCTGGCTGTGTGGGAGAAGCCCACTGCTGGAGGGAGCAGGGCTACCTGGGGAAGACTCTACCTGCCCTGCCCTGCTCTGTGAAGTTGCCCCTATCTGGGCCTGCCACCTGGGCCGAGCTTCACCCAGTGGGGGAGACTCACCCCGTGGCTCTATTTTAGTCTGAGTCTCTCAATGTCTCCCCTTCTTGAATCCTGGGTTCTAGAGCGACAGGAGATTCGGTCACCCTCTAGTCTGCCATCTTGGATTGCCCCATGGAAGGAGCCATGATTTCATTTATCTTTAACCCATGACATGTTTGGGTTTCTTCACTGCAGTCCCAAACTGTACCTTTTCTTTCTCAAGACTCATCTTGGCAGTATCTGTAAGCTCTTCACCTGCTCTATAGACAGAAATGAATCTCCTGGAAATCAACAGGAATTGTAGTCTCAAATGAAAGGGAACAGACAGCAGTTTTAAGACCTCAATGAAAAATTCCTTATATCTAAATCTACAACCTTCTCTTTGGTCAACCAGTGGCAATAATACCGTAAATTGTATATGGGGTCATAGTCAGCAAGTGATGAATGACCAGCTATTTCCTCTGAAAAACAAGATGTACTCCAACTTGATTTTCTTCTTCTTTCATGTAATTCCATCCTTAACATATTTGTAGAAATTAGGGATTGGTATTTAACCTTCAATTTACTGACAATGTAAAAATGAGGCACAAAGACTATAGCATCTTCTTATTTACTCATAGGTGTAGAGTGGGAATATGGTTAATATCCCAGCTATTGACTGCTAAAGGATAAGTTGCCTGTTCTTATCAAGAATAGCTCACACCTTTTTTAATAGCATTCTTTCTGTATCATATCAGATCCCACAGGCCTATAACAACTGTGTTGGTCTAAAAGTCTGGGACTAATGATTTTCAGTCAGTTGCAGCTTCTGTTGAGTACTAAGTGGACAGCATTTTCTGGTTATGCTGGGAAAGAGTGTTACAGTGTACAGTACCTTTTTAGAAGGAGCTCAAGTACAGTCTTGCGCTAACTGAAACAGTGGTATCCAGAAGTGACAAATTCAAGACCAGGGACTCTGCTGGTGAGAAATCCCCATTTCCAGGGACACAGTCTCTTCTTATGAATACAGGAGAGTCTTCTCCCTGCAGTGCAATATACAATTTCTTCCAGGTGTGGTGGTTCATACCTGTAGTCCCAGTGGCTCAGAGGCTTCTGACCCAGGAACACACTGACAACCACCAGGGGCCGGACATCCATGAGCTCTGGGTTGAGGGGCACAGGTTGGCAAAGTGGCTTGTCCTCAAATAGCCCATGTAAAGTGGCCAGGGACCCTGATTACACTGAGCAGCTCCCAGGTTCCAGGTTTCTGAATCTCAAGATGCTCCTTTCACCAAATAATCTTTTGACCAGCTCTTCTGTTTTCCATGTCAAATTTAGGGTATGACAATTTAGGATGCAAAATCAGATTGATGCCATCCAGCAGAGAAAACTGGTGCGGGAGACAAATAAGTAGCAAGGATCTTGAATTCAGAATGGTTCATTGGAGATTCAGGAAACCTGGGAACCGGCCAATATCATTCTAAATGGTGAAAAACTGAAAGCATTCCCCCTAAAAACTGGAACAAGGCAGGGATGCCCTCTTTCACCACTTCTATTCAACATCGTTCTTGAGACTCTAGCCAGAGCAATTAGTCAAACCAAAGAAATTAAAGGGATATGAATTGGAAAAGAAGAACTCAAACTATCCCTGTTCGCTGATGACATGATTATATATTTAGAGGCACCTGGAAATTCCACCAGAAAACTTTTAGAACTCGTAAGTGAATTCAGTAAAGTAGCAGGTTACAAGATCAATGCTCACAAATCCAACGCATTTTTATACATAAGTGATGAATCTTCAGAAAGAGAAATTAGGAAAACTACCCCATTCACAATAGCATCAAAAAATAAATAAAATACTTGGGAATCAATCTCACAAAAGAGGTGGAAGACCTCTACAATGAGAACTACAGAACACTAAAGAAAGAAATTAAAGAAAACCTTAGAGGATGGAAAGATCTCCCATGTTCTTGGATAGGCAGAATCAATATTGTCAAAATGGCCATACTACCTAAAGTGCTATACAGATTCAATGCAATTCCAATTAAAATCCCAATGACGTACCTTACAGAAATAGAGCAAGCAATTATGAAATTCATCTGGAAGAAAAAAAAAACCCAGAATAGCTAAAGCAATCCTCAGTAGAAAGAGCGAAGCAGGGGGTATTGCAATACCAGATCTTCAACTCTATTACAAAGCAATAGTAACAAAAATGGCATGGTATTGGTACCAAAATAGAAAAGTAGATCAATGGTACAGAATAGAGGACACGTACACAAACCCAAATAAATACAATTTTCTCATAATAGAGAAAGGGGCCAAAAATATGCAATGGAGAAAAGAGAGCCTCTTCAACAAATGGTGATGGGAAAACTGGAAAACCATATGCAACAGAATGAAATTAAACCCCTATCTCTCACCCTGCACAAAACTCAACTCAAAATGGATCAAGAACCTTGGAATCAGACCAGAGACCCTGCATCTTATAGAAGAAAAAGTAGGTCCAAACCTTCAACTTGTTGGCTTAGGATCAGACTTCCTCAACAGGACTCCCATAGCACAAGAAATAAAAGCTAGAATCAAACACTGGGATAGAGTCAAACTAAAAAGCTTTCTCTCAGGAAGGAAACTATCAGTAATGTGAAGAGAGAGCCTACAGAGTGGGAGAAAATCTTTGCCACTCATACTTCAGATAGAGCGTTAATTTCCAGAATCTATAAAGAACTCAAAAAACTCTACACCAAGAATACAAATAATCCAATCAACAAATGGGCTAAGGAAATGAACAGACACTTCACAGAAGAAGATGTACAAGCAATCAACAGATATATGAAAAAATGTTCAACATCTCTAGTAATAAGAGAAATGCAAATCAAAACTACCTTAGATTTCATCTCACCCCAATCAGAATGGCGATTATCAAGAACACAAGCAAAATAGGTGTTGGCGAGGATGTGGGGAAAAGGGTACACTCATACATTGCTGGTGGGGTTGCAAATTAATGCAGCCACTCTGGAAAGCAGTATGGAGATTCCTCAGAAAGCTTGGAATGGAACCACCATTTGACCCAGCTATCCCACTTCTTGGCCTATACCCAAAGGACTTAAAATCAGCACAGTACAGAGATACAGCCACATCAATGTTCATAGCTGCTCAATTCTCTATAGCCATATTGTGGAACCAACCTAGATGCCCTTCAGTTGATGAATGGATAAAGAAACTGTGGCATATATAACAATGGAATATTACTCGGCCATAATGATAAAATTATGGCATTTGCAGGCAAATGGATGAAATTGGAGAATATCATGCTATGTGAGATAAGCCAATCTCAAAAAATTAATGGGCAAATGATCTCGCTGATAAGCGGATGAGGACATATAATGGGGGTAGGAGGGGAGTTAGTGTTAGGGTTAAGGTTAGGGTTAGGTTTAGGGTTAGGGATAAGGAGGGTGGTAGAATGGAGGAAGGAAGGACTGTATAGAGGGAAAAGAGGGGTGGGAGGGTGGGGGGGAAGGGAAAAAAAAATGACAGAATGAATCAAACAACATTGCCCTATGTAAATTATGCCTTGACTCCATGTACAAATAGAGAAACAACATGTATCCCATTTGTTTAAATAATAAAAAAAATTGTCATTTGTCTTCAAAAAGCACGAATATTTTACTTTATTAAAATAAAATAGAATGGAATAGAATATGTAGTTCCCTCTCATCCTTAAAATGTATAGTAGTATGTGTTTAATAAATTAGTATTTTATTAGTATAATATCATCTGTATAGTTCATAAATTGAAAACGTGTTCATATATTAATGTTGTAGTGCTTTTTAATTAGTGAAAGTGAGAGCTGTAAAACCTTTAAAAGCTACTGATATAGTAATACAAAGCTACTATATTAAAGCTAGTGGGGACACATGGAACTTGAAAAATATGTAGGTAAATACAATCTGTAGGCTGAAAGTGGAATATAACTTTAATGATCTTAGGCAACAACCTGACGATAAAATAAGCCACTTCTTAACATCCACTACAGACCAGACTTTCTTATTTGGCTCCCCCAAAAGTTCATATCTTCCTGGTCAGGATCAAAATCCCCCCAAAACAGGTAACTCTATCGACACAGCATATTTTGTTCTTAGTTCATATCACATCATGTTTCTCTCCTTCTCTTCTTTTTCTGTGTTCTCTTTTGGACAGATGTCCACTTCAAAAAACGTCTTTTTAAAATGTATTTAAATCCATTTAAAGCCGACCCATTTGTCAGATCTCTTCCAGTTGCCCTTCCTCTATCTTCTCTATATCCTAGAAGGCTGACTTCCAATGGACTACATCACAGGTTCCTTTTCTTTTAGTGTGGTCTGTCAATGGGGAATCTTAGAAGGAGATAAAAAATTATGAATGTACAATTAACATAAGGAAAGAAACAACAGGTCATGATAACATTGATGGAGTCCCCTTTACCCTGCAGATGCAGATGGACATGACGGAAGACAAGTGTTGCAGCCCTCATTAAAGGTTCATCCATGACAATTCTCTTATGTTTAGAAATGGGGGGGATTGATTTGGGCTTGAGACATTTGGTCAGATATTCAGATGAGGCTGAGAACTCTGAACTTCAACATCACTCAGAACCTGGCTTGCCTGTGGAAGCAGCTTCTCTACCCTTTCTTCTGGATTCATTGATTCTTCTTTTATAGAAGTGGATTAGCAATGACTCCCCAACATTCTACAACTACATAAGTTGCCCCTGTGATAAAACTGTGTCTCAGAGAAGAGGGGTTGCAGAGAAAGAGAATGATCCTGAAGTCCAGCTCCGCCACTGCCCAGCTGTTTGTGCAAATCAACCCAGGAGCCACAGATTCTCCAATGTAAAAACTGTTGAGTTGGTTGAACATGCTCTCTGATAGTCTCTGATTGTTTTGGTACCAGATGAAGTTCTCTGATACTTTTGGTGGTGGCAGGCAAACAGACAACATGAACGTTCATAAAAGCAGAAGGGAGTTCAAAGTTAGAGGAGCTCATTTGGTTGTCACCGCATTCCATGATCAACCGCTAAGACTTGGACGTCTGGCACAATTTTGATCAAAGGCTCAAACTTGCACGTCTGGACTCTGGTGTCTTGTGTCAGGAAGTCTATTGAGATGAAGGTGCTTCCCTTGCTCTTGGATAAAAAGAAAGTTCCAGGCTAGTGTTAAAAGATGGCTGTAAAGGGGGTGCTGGTGAGGCACACAAAGAGGGAAACCATACACCACAGTGAATCTAACTATCGTGTACATCCACAAGAAATTAATTTAAAAAATAAGTATGGGCAAGTGGCAGAAAGATCTGTAGAGGGAAGGAGTAGGGGGTGGGGGAGGGCAAAGGAGGGGGAGGTACTGGAGACTGAATTAGAATAAGATCTATTCCATGCTTTAATAATTGTCTCAAAATGGATTCTATTGTAATGTATAACTAAAAATAAATTTTTAAAAAATTTTTGAAAAGATGTAACTCAACCTACAGAAGAGGGTTTTACATTTCATCAGAACATACCAGGCCTCCATGAGAAAATGAAATAATAATTAAAGAAAAGGGATTACATACACAAGGCCCCCAAAATATTTTTTGAATTTAAGGGACTGCTTACTTAGGGAAAGATACTGGGGTGCAAACATATCAACCTAAGAAACTAGTTGATGTCAGAAGAAAAGACTGAGTTTCAGAATGCCTCTGCTCCCACGGCAATCAAAAATGCAACCACAGAGAGTCCACGGCGACACCGCTAGCTTAGTTCAGTCAGGAAGGACTTGTGCTGTGGTCTGTGTCTCACTTCTTTTCAAATACTTAGAAGAATTCGATCTTCTGTGCTTGGAAGTTTGATTTATTTGCTTTACAAGATCAGCACTTACTTAGCAAATCTTCTTAGATCTATTTGAGTGTTTAAAATAAAATCTGTGTCTTAGGCAATTAAATGTTTGTGATAATACAGATGTTTTGAAATTATCGTCACTTAGAGGCAATTTGATTAGCTATATAATAGTGTCATTTGAAAAGGAATTTATCTGAAGTATCAAATTCAAAAAAAGCAGTTTTTCAAAATTCCTGAATGAAAATATAAAGCCAAGATTAAGGAATTTTAAAATTCTAACTTCAGTCAAAAAAATATTGATTATAACCCAAGTATCAGAATTCTGATTTATACACAAAATTCCCTTCTGCCTTAGGTCCTTCAGTATTTATCATCTAGCTCTGGCTAACATAGGGGAAGTGCAGCAGAAGTAAAGAAATCCCCTTCTAAGGAGGTAGACTCAGGAACCTGACCCAAAGGTTTATGTCAATGCCTGCATTTGTGTGCCACCTAGTGGTAGAGAGAGACAATTACATCTTCAAAAGTTCAGGGCCGGTGGCAGAGAAACCCATTCTAAAGACCTTATCTTAAGTGCTCGAGGTGTTCAACTTATGGGAATCATGGTGTCTCAAGCTTTTGTAAACCTCTGACATTTTATGGAATTTCATGTTTTTATTTACATTTACATAGCACACTGTATTCATATTACTGGACCTAGCTGACTTGGAAGTTAGAGAAAATTCTGAAGTCATTTTGTTTTTAGCAGAATTTTCACCTCTGTATGGATAATATCACAGCTGGTTCACATCAGAATGATTTATAATGGCCATCTTTCCTACTGCATGGGAGAAATTTTCTAAAGAATGCTTACTTACTAAAGAGGGATTTACAGAGAGTGTTCAGTAAATGCATGTAGAACCAAATAGGTGTGCAAAAATGTTGAGCATAATTTACAAATCAATTTTGTATGTTCAGTGTTCCTTTTACCTTAGGATATTTGATCAACAATTATTCCCTTTGTCTGTTCTATCACACTACTGTATATTTTCTCACTAGAATAGAAGATAATGGAATTTCTTTTCCTTTGAATTCAGAGTGATTAGATGTTTATAGAAGAGAATTTACAAGTATATGATTTGTTAAAAAATAGTTTTTTAATTATGTTATTAATTTCTACCGTATTCTGTTTCTTAGTCCATCAAATATTTTGTGTCATGTGAGAAAATGTATTCAAGCACTATGTTTCTCAAACATTATCTTCCATAAATGCTGTCCTATTTTTAATAAATATATAATAAGTATATCACTTAAGAAATGTAATTCTATCTGGTCATAGTGGTGCACAGCTGTAGTCCTAGTACTCAGGAGGCTGGGGTGGAGGATTCCTCACACACAGGAGTTTGAGACCAACCTGAGGAACATAGTGAGGTGCCTCATCAGAAAAGAAAAAAAAAAAAAAGGAATTTCAATCTTTCAACTCATCAAGGGAAATGATAATGTTTTTCAAAGAATAATTATCACTGGATAAACTGGAGTAGAATAAAGAAACAACAGAATCCTTAATTTAATCCCAAGAGTCCTGATGTCAAATCTACCTTAGTGAGTTAAGGAATCTTACTCATCTTCTAAAAATATAAATAATTTCAACTAGATTCACAGTGAAGATGCTGGTCTGTACAATTTTCATGTATTTGAAGCTGATGCAAACATAAAATGTGAAAAACTTTTTGGTGTTTTGTTTCCCACAAAGTATTCCATCCTAACCTCTAAACTGTGTGAATATGCTATGTTGTATCACAAAGGGAGATGAAGATTAAAGATGGATTAAGACAGCTAATCATTTTATCTTAAAGTAAGGAGTTTCTCCTGGATTGTCTGGGTGGGCCCCTATAACCATGAGGGTCTTTACAAATGGAAGGGAATCAGAAGAGAGAAACAGACCCTGGATATACATTGCTTTCAGCCCATGAGACTCATGCTGGACTTCTACATAATAAATCTGTACTGATTCATACTACCAAATTTGTTCTAATTTATTGTGGCAGTAATAGGAAAGTAATACATACCTAGACCTTCCAACAAGGAATGATATAAACTTTGTATAAGTACCATTAAATTTTTAGTACTAGAATTAGGCTGTAATAGTCAAGTAAGGAATAAACAATCCAACCATTTCAAAAGCAATACCTAAAAAGTTCATTAACTTAGGATTTGCTAACATAAAAATAGTGATATGTTGGGAAAGACTAAGAAAGGCCAAATCCCCATTATGGAAGAAGAGTTATAGTCATTACTTTAGTGGATATATGGAAGTTGCTCGTATGTGAGGTATCTATATTTCCAAATCTAGCCGAGTCCATTAACGTTGTTAACATTAGAGTAGGGATATATTAGAAAAGACTGAAGAAGTGGAGGTAAGTGTGAAGTAACTCAGCTGTTCTAGCAGGAACTTGATCATTTAAAAGTGATATCTATGGTGATACACACACACACACACAAAAAAAAAAACTGGAAAATGCAAATTGCTAACATCCTGATGTAGATTGATGTCTAGTAAAATATGAGGATAACTAATTGTCTTTAACATAGTGGTTCCTGGGGTAAACAGGCAAGTAGATCTACAGTTAAAACATCAGGTCTGCCACTGCAAAACAGAGATAATGACAACTACTTATTTTATTTCGAGGGAGAATCAGTTGAGATCCTGTATGTAAAACACTTGGCCCAATGAAAGGTATAGAACAAGCATTTAATAAATACTGATTTTCCCGTCTACTGTTGATTGAAATAGCCTCTCATAAACAGTTGCCTAGTCCAACTATCTGAAAAAGTCAGACCTGTTTTTTTTTTAATAATAGTCATATTTTAGCATATTTTCTGTTGTAATGCAAGTTAAAAGATAGAACTGCAGGGTAAAGTTGTGAGGACCAATGTGTTGACACATAATTATTTGACACAAGAGAGACAGGTTTGCCCTTATTCCATATCTTTACCAAATTTGGGGCAATTTAGTATGTATGTTGCATCACTTCTTTAATGAAGAATTAAATTCTTATGCCCTCTAATTTATAAAATCTTCTGATAATATAGTTGATGGAGAATTTATTATCAGGCAATGGCATTATGAATCAATGAGCTGTTATTGATTTTACTATAATCCCAAATATATATTTAAATCTACATTTATGTCAAGTGTAGAAAAAGCTTCTATCTTTTCTCTATTATCAATCATTCATAAAGTCTTCTTAGTGAGTTAAATGGAAAGAATATACTAAGAATAAGAAGGATTAGTGGAATTTATTCAGTTTAGTTATTTGGAGAAGTGATTCCTATCTGAAACATAGAAAACATTGAAAAGTCAACCCTAACATTTTTTTTCTTCTTCCAATTAACTAGCAATTACTAAAGAGCAAATTATTAAAAAGCAATTATTTATATTCATTATAGCTATGCATTAAATTTCCCACTAATGCACCTTACCAGAGAATGACATATATAGGAACAATTAAAAAATAGAATGATTATAACTCTTCTTATTTTGGTACAAAATTTAATTTTTTAATTTTTTATTTGTTTTAATTAGTTATACATGACAATAGAATGCACTTTGATACATCATACATAATGGAGTATGCTTTCTCATTCTTCTGGTTATTCACGTTGTAGAATACCACCAGTCATATAGTTACATATGTACACAGGAAAACAAAGTCTGATTCATTCTACTACACTTCCTATCCCCATATCCCCTCCCCTCTACCTAATCTAAAGTAGTTAAATTAAATTTAATTTTAAAATAACATTTAGTTAAATTGTGATTGTTTTAATTTGTAAAATTTCCCACTATCTACTTCCCAAATCTTAATGAACACAGGAAACATGAACTAGGAAAAAGGAATTTAGCCCCAGCTCTGACATCAACTAACTTTGGGTCTTAGGCTAGTTACAAAAGAAGTTCTGGATCCTTTTCTTACCCAAAATGATAACACCCGACCTATCTATTCTCAATTATATGATGATATCTTAAGCCAACCATTTATTGAGTTTTGATGTTTAACTTGCCATTCCATTGCTGGTGTGAACAACCATGCTGGCTAGGCTGATACGGAGAGTTCCTTGTCTTAGTGAAGAGGGGTTCCAACCACATATGTCGGCACGGGCACTGTGTGGCTGGAGGCTAAGAGAACTGAGATGCTCAGTGCACTAGGACCCTGCTCCCTCCTAGACCACAACCATCATGTCTTCACAGCTTCTTTTTGACCCTTGTTTTCGTTTTACCTGCAGCCTTAACTGCCGCCACTCACCATTGCTTACACCTACTTGCATCAAATTTTTAGTATTTTCATATTTTGGTAGCCACTACCATGGAAACAGAAAGGAAGAAATCATCGATAAGATATCCTCAACCTTAAGCCTGTATCATATTTTTCTTCATTATGCTGTCTTCGAAACTTACAAAACTTTTGTTCTGAATTGGCTGACTTGACATAAGGGAATATTTACTGTCCTACATGAGATTTGCTTATTCCAGATAAACCTACTAGAAATTAAGTTCCATGAGAGTGAGTACTTGTTTACTGTTATTTTTTCATGAACTAGAACATGGTCTGGCACACAGTAATCACAAATGTCTGATGAATAAATTAGTTTCATGACAATGAGTTATATATGTAAGAATTGCTTTTAGAAGAAATTTTAATAATTTTAAAATTTATTTTCTGTTCACTTCTAAATACAGTATATTGATATGTATGGGGCAGAGAATTCACCATTAAACTTTTTTAAAGTATATAAAATAAAATAAAAGAGAAAAAGAAAAGAAAAAGAGAATCCCAGTTGGGTATCTCAAATTAAGTTAATTAATCATTCATTACCTTTAACTCTTAACTTCTAGATAGCAAAACACAAAGCACACCGGGTTATAATTCTCAGTAAAATTTTCTATAGAAATGTCTTTTTTTAGTAACAAGATTATGGGTCTGTTATATTGCACAAAAGAGTATGTAAGGCAGGCACACTGACTGAAATAATGATCAGCTCTTTTTTTTTTTTTTTTATTGTAAACAAATGGGATACATGTTGTTTCTCTGTACATGGCGTAAAGGCATACCATTTGTGTAATCATAAATTTACATAGAGCAATGTTGTTTGATTCATTCTGTTATTTTTTCCCTTCCCCCCACCCCTCCCACCCCTCTTTACCCTCTATACAGTAGTTCCTTCCTCCATACTTGCCCCCCTCCCTAACCCTAACTCTAACCCTAACACTAACCCTTCCCTCCCCCCCCATTATGTGTCATCCTCCACTTATCAGCGATATCATTCGTCCTTTGGCTTTTTGAGATCGGCCTATCTCACTTAGCATGATATTCTCCAATTTCATCCATTTGCCTACAAATGTCATAATTTTATCATTCTTTATGGCTGAGTAATATTCCATTGTATATATATACCACAGTTTCTTTATCCACTCATCAATTGAAGGGCATCTAGGTTGGTTCCACAGTCTGGCTATTGTGAATTGAGCAGCTATGAACATTGATGTGGCTGTATCTCTGTAGTATGCAGATTTTAAGTCCTTTGATGGTGATTTTATAAGAGATAGAAATGTAAAACAAAAACATATCAAATACTATACAAGATAAAGTCACAAATCATATTACAAGGGAAGATGTTTCTAGTGAAAACTAAGATGATCATTATCTAACTAAATGGGTCATAAAGAACAAAGTTAAATAGATAGATGGTGCCTTTTTTAGCTTTGTCTCTATGAAATGTCTTCCTGGAACACACTGTATCACCAGTTGGTAATTAGAAGGTGCTACAGCTACTAGTCTGTGGGTGGTTGAGCTTTCTCATAATCCTGCAGTGCCCATGTTTTATGTGATTTGGAGGAAAGATGGGCCAGGCAGTGGAACCAACATTGTGTGGGAGCATCTGTTCTTATTTGGAGCAGGGGTAACCCCAATTCTACTTCCCATGGAGAAGTCAGATTTTTCTTCATCATCAACAGACCAATATCAGAACTGATACTGAACTAACAGTAGCTCACAGCTCTTGTTTCCTCTCTCTTCATGCTTTCTCTTCTTCACTTTTCGTTGCTGTTTACGGATTGAACACCCATAGAGTCTCTAGAAACCACACAGGGAGAGCTTACACAAAACTTTCCAAAGGAGTTTATCCAGTTGCCTCAACTCTAATTTCGTGATGATTTTTGTTTCCCCTGCAACTGTTCATCGTCTTAGTTTCCTTTTTCTGTCCAGAGTCTCTCCTGTCACTTCACAATTTGAAATGACTTCCCAGGCTATGGTCAACAAATAAATAAGATTGCAGTTCTTAGTATTGTGTGTGTCAAGGATGGTGGAGGAGGAGTTTTCAGAGAAGTCCTGGGTTCTAGGCATTCAAAGAAAGGGAATGTTAGATTGTTGTAAACCGGCTACCAGCTCAGGAGTAGCAAAAGTCATAGAGATCTCGATATTTTTAGGGCCCTCTCACTTCCCTTCAGAAGGAAAAGGGATGGTAATGGGACCAGCCCATGCCCCTCTATAATTGCTGCACATGTTGCCTTAGGTAAGGTCACCATAGATATTTGTCTCTTCTCTATAACTTTATCATGTTTTGGGTAATTGGTTCCTTCATCACAGACAGTGACTCCAAGTGTGATCATTTTAAGAGTAGGACATTTTGGTGCTGCTCAAATTGCTATTTTAAAACGATTTTAAAATATTTTATTCAATACACATCGGACACCTAACAAATGAGAAAACTGGACTGGCCACTGGAGAATACAAAGATGAATTAGACAAAGAACTTTTCAGTCTTTTGGAGGAGACAAATCTGTACTCAGATAAAATGAACCATTCCATAGTAGTAAATACTACTAGAAAAGCAGGTGTTAGCCAGAACTAATGTTCTGAGCTTCTACATGTATGGATTCTACTGGCTTCTATTTGTATGGACTGTCTTCATTTCTGGGGCATAAGACACTAAGGTCTCTTGTGCTTGGTGTGGCCCTAATCATATCCCCACCACACATTCCCCAGGCATGAGTCAGGGCTGAGTTGAGAGGAGATTAATTTAGAATTGAGAGAGATGAGAGAGTTAGTTAGTTAGAGTTTGAACCTGGAATGGTCTGCAAAGTCTCATGTGTTCAAGGCTTTGAAGGTTGATGATGAATCATGAGGGCTCTGGCCTCATCAGTGGATTAATGCATTGGTAGCTGAATGGACCACTGGGAGATGGGCCTAGTTCGAGGAAGTAGGTCACAGAGGCATGACTTGGAAGGATTCATCTTCTCCCAGCCTTTTCCCAGACACACCCACCTTTTTCTTTCTCTTCTCTCTTCTCTCTTCTCTCTCTCTCTCTCTCTCTCTCTCTCTCTCTCTCATGTTTTCTGGCTGCCGTGAACTGAACAGCTTTCTTCCAGCAAGCCAGTGCACCATGATATTCTGCCTCTCTAGCCCCAGAGCAATAAGCCAGCCAACCATGGACTGAATCTTCTGAACCATGAAATAAAATAATTCTGTCTTCCACTAAGTTGTTCTTTTCAGGTCAGAGTGACCAAACAGCTGACCAGCATAGCATTTAATAATATAAAAATAATAATACACAATTGGAGGGATAAAGAAAGATAAGACAGACTAACCCAAAATTAGTGGTTGGAATAAAAATATAAAGTTATATTTAAGTTGTGCCTTTTATATCTGGGTCACTTACTTAGTTGGTTACTGTAGGCATGTGTGGTATCTTTATTGCTGACTTAAATATCTGTACAAAGAATTTACTTATAGCCAGGCATGGTAGCACATGCCCGGAATCTCTGACTCAGTAGGATAAAGCAGGAAGATTGCAAAGTTTGAAGAGAGCCTCGGCAATTTAGCAAGACCCTGTCTCAAAATAAAACAGTAAAAAAGGGCTGAATGTAGCTCAGAGGTATAGTGCCCCTGGGTTAATCTTTAGTACTGAAAAAGGAGGAGAAGAAGAAAAGGAGGCAAGAGGAGGAGAAGAAAGGATGGAGGAGGAGAATAATGTGGAGGAGAAGGAGGAGGAGAATATATTCATGAGTAATTTTATTTCTCTTAAGAACAGAAAAAAGGGCTGGGTGTGGTGGCACATGCCTGTAATCCCAGCTACTTGGGAGGCTGAGGCAGGAGGAGTAACAAATTCAAGTCAGCCTCAGCAATTTAACAAGACTGTCTCAAATAAAAAAAAATACGAAGGACTTGGATGTAGCTCAGTGATGGAGGCACGCCTGGGTTCAATTTCCAGTATTGACAAATAAAGAAACTGAAAAAAGAGTTCCAATAGTGAAGAAAAAGCTAATATTTATTGATATGTGCTACAAACTTGGAATTTTATCTTCTCTATCCCTTTACTACTCGGAGGCAGTCCTAAGACATACCATAGTTTTGCAGTTGAAGAAACTGAAGGTCAGAGATGCTAAGGGATTTGGCCTAACTCAAAGGAATTATCATTGGCAGATGGACATGCAAATGCAGTCTGTTTTGACTACATGGTCCTTTAAGTCTGCTACTATTTGGATCTAGAGTGTCCCCAAAGGCCCATGTGTTTAAAGCCTTGGTCCTTAGCTTGAGACTCTTGGAAGATGGTAGAACCTTTAAGAGGAAGGTCTTAGTGGGATATCTTTAGGTCACTGGAGCATGACCTTAGAGGGGACAATGAAACCCTAACCCCTTCTCCTTTCCTTCTTTCATTTTCAGACTATGAGTTGAGCAGTTTTGCTCTGCCACTTTGCTCCCCACGGTGATGTACTGTCCCAGGCTCAACACAACAGGGCCAACCAATCATTAACTGAAACCTCTAAAACTGTGAGCCAGAATAAAACCTCTCCTCTTTATAAGTTGATTGTCTCAGATATTTGTTATGATTACAGAAAGCTGACTGACACAATTTCTAATACCCCCATTCTGGGAAAGTCATAGCAATTATAAAGTTTGATCCATCGAAATCTCTATGGTTATTTAGCCCTCACATTGGAATGCACCTGTTAGTTTTCCAAACTTTAATCTGCCTGGATCAGTGCACACCTTGACCTGGGTCAAAGTAAACTCTAACTGGAAAGCATGTCGTATAGTCTGGTTTCTAATCCAAACAGCTGAAGAGTAGGGAATGTGCTTGCTTACTGAACCATAATCATTGAACTACACAGCAGTTAGCTTTAATATGGAAGCAAGAAATTTCTTTCATGTTTGTGAAGAAAAGCTTTTAAAGCTAAATGAATATATCAAAATTCCATCCTCTTTCTGAAGAATATATTCATTCTCCTGTGCATGAATTCACTTTTAATCCATTGAATAGTTTTGATATTTGAAGTAGTGACTTTCCAACATCCTCTTTTATTCCCTGCGCCCAGCTTGTGGTATTTTTTAGGAGATAGGGATGTTGTGATCCTTCTGGGAAAGCAGCATCTCCTCTTTCAAGTACTTTTGTCAAATTTCCTCTATTAATTGGGCAGTGGAATGTTTTTCTCAATTTCTACAATCATAAAAAGTAATATTTTTAAATTTTTAATTAGTTTAATTCTTTATTAATTATTCTCATTATTTGAGTTATATTTAATTAGAATTATGAAGCATTAAGGAAAAAAAGAGAAGTTTAAAAAATATTCTATGCTACTTCATTGAATAGATGAAGAAACGGAAAGATAGCTACTTTGCCCAATATTGCATAGTAAACAAGTGATCCTCCTTCAAACCGTTGTGTTAAGAACAAACCTGAAGTCATTAGTAGACATTGCTGAACAGGGAACCATGGCTCATTAGAATATCTGCCATTAGTTTAAGTATGTGCTACACCTCCTCACTGTATCTCTGTCTCCCAAAGCAGTGCTTCCTGAACTTCAAGGCACACGGATTACAAAATGCATGGTATGCTTCAGTAGGCCTGAGGTGGGTCTTAAGGATCTGTCTTAAGTCCCAGACCAGAGTATCTGCAAACTGCAGCTTGCAGACCAAATCTTACCCACCACCTGTTAGGGCTAATAATGTTTTCTTGGAACACAGTCCACACCCATGTGTTTACATATGGACTGTGGCTGTTTTTCAAGCTATAATGGTAGAGTAGTTGCAGCTGAGACATATGAGCTGCAAAGAAGGCCTAAAGTACTTATTGTCTAGCTCTTTGTGGGGTAGGGGGAGGCAATCTCTGGTCCTAGAACCTAGATTGTTAAACTCAGTTGTGTATTGAAATTTCCTGTGGTAGCTTTTTAAATTCCAGATGCCCAAGCCAGATTGCACATTCCAAAGCCGTGAATTCAGAGTCTCAGGGTGGTGCATCCTTTTTTAAAGATTTCTACAACGCTGAAAATTTATTCTAGAGGAACGATTCTCAAATGTTGGTGAGCAGTAGGTTCACGATCCCTCACTCAGAATCCCAGAATCCAGGTCTGCATTTTCAGAGTGAGATCAGGCTTCTTGTGCAGAGGCCCAGGACCTCCCTTCGGGAGTAACAGAGCATACTCTTTCTAATTTCAAGGAAATTTACTGTCTTGGAAAGTTTTTGCATCAACTCAGGTACTGACAGATTTATAGTTCACAAGAATGAGTCCTTACTACAAAGTACAGTTAGTACCAGCAGCTTGACTCTTTACCAAGAAAATGATCCTTCACACACACCAAAAAAAGGCTCCACTCATATCCTGATTTCACCTAGCCTCTGAGAGTTTTAACTGCTATAAATTACAGAAGAAAAAGGCAACAAGTTTTCTAGAGCAATTCATAGTCTCTATGACTGTTTTAAGAGTTTGCTTTTATAAGCATGGAAAGCAGAAGAAAAACTATTACCAAATAATTTAAAATTCCTGGAAAGATTTGTATTCCTCTGACTGGGCTTAGGGTTGTTTTCAAAGACTAATAGGAACTATAGTTCATTTTCACTTAATAGTAATATTTAAAAGTTATAATGATTTAACTTCAGGGTACCAATATAAATCTACACCAAACCCATTGTTTTTCCAATGAACCTGGTCATTCTACTATCTGTGTGCTGGCAGGAACCTGCAATCAGTCATTCCTGCAAGACTTCACTTTCTACCTTTGCAGGATTTTGTGTGGCAGTGACTTTCAAGTGAAAGATTCCTCTTGTTCTTTCGGCATTACCAAGACGGATGAGATAAAGCAGTAGATGAGATCATCATTAGCCTGGATTTCAGGTTTTACTGGGATCCAAGAGTATAGTTCCAAGTAGGTCTTCTT
Source organism: Sciurus vulgaris (assembly GCF_902686455.1). Classification (NCBI taxonomy): domain Eukaryota; kingdom Metazoa; phylum Chordata; class Mammalia; order Rodentia; family Sciuridae; genus Sciurus; species Sciurus vulgaris. The sequence continues at coordinate 84,148,591 of NC_136465.1, forward strand.
TAATCTTATTGAAAAATCAGCATTTCATCACTTATTTATCTTTTATTCATCTTCATGCCTTGTAAAGGATTGTTAGGATCCAGTTAGTCATTTGGCTACATGGATTACAATTCTAGCTTTCCATCAGAAAAAAAAAAAAAAATATTTGGGGAAAGAATGAAAAAAAAAATATTTTCAGAAAAGAAAGATACTGAGCATTGGGAGGAACTGGAAGGAAATAAGTCCGTTTACCCCAAATGTGAAGAAGCCATTCAAAATAACTTGCCTATTTCCCCATCAGTGTCAAAATGCAGGAAATCACAGATGTCATTTCTTATTTGGCCACAAGATGGCAGAATTTCCACACCCTCCTGCAGACACAGTAATGGCCTCCTCTCCCTATCAGGTTAATGGACCACAATAATTTAAGCCTGACTCTTCTCTCTAGAGATTTCATGCTCTCAAAAATGAAATATAAATGTGGTGCAAGGACTTACGTTTATAGTTTTAAAAATATCAAGAGTCAGCCATTCCTATAATATAGTGGGCACCCACAGAATGAAAGCTAAGGAAAATGTTCTAGTTTTATTTATTAATGGTGATCCATCCGTCTCATTGGATGATGGTCTAGGGTTCCGCCTGGTCTCCCTGGCTAAGACTTTCTAAGAAGGGGCGTGTTATGGAGTTACTACAAGATGCACAGCTTTTGGGGCTCCCGTCAGACTATGTGGTGAGAAAGGCAGGCAAATTTTGATGTATAGAATAAAGGAAAAGGTTGTAGGAGAAAGTATTTTCACCTGGAGAGAAGGAAGATGGGTGAAGACATTCCAGTAGGAGTACAGTTTGTAAGAAAACCATAGGCCGAGATACAGCTCTACCACATTCACTCTGTTGCTTTCCATCCCACATTTACAGAGCAATTGTGACTTACTAAGCAGGAACAGGGAGGTGAACAAAGCAAAATATATATCTAGAGATGACTGAGAAAAAGATGCATACCCCATGATAATGACAGTGAACAAAGCAAAAAACAACTGGAGGAAAAAATCAACCAAATTATAAAGTGTGTGAAGAGTGAAGAGGGTAGCATGGGAGGATTAATGAGGAGGAGAAAAAGGCAGTGAAGTAAGAAGGAGAGTCAGAAAATGGAGTCACCCTGGGGAGGTCAGTTGTTAATGTCAGTAAGTGGGTTAGGACTCAATGTGTGAGGAGCACTAGCACTTTAGGGAAAAATAACAACAACAACAAAAACCCCACTAGTTTCAACAATGATTGCAGGACTGGCTAACTGTTTGACTTCGAGCAGTTAACCAACTCTTTCCGAACCTCAGTGTCTTCATCTGTAAAATGGAGCTTGCAATAACTAACACAAAGAGTTAATAAGGACATCAAAGGTGAAAACATAAGTGAGTGTGCCTGGAATACAATCATTCATTGCATAATGTCAGTTGCTTTACTTTCCCTATCATGGCTTTTATAAATGTTATCAAAAGTATAGGGAGAGCAGGACACCACCCTGCCAAGCATCCAAACCAAACACACTTTCATCCCAACAAGTGCAACAGCAATGCCCAGCTCAAATATCCTGCAAGACAGAGGCTGTGCTGCACCTCACCAACGAGGCAAGTTCCTTGTGATGTGGAGAGAGACAGAAGTGTGCTTAAACTGCCAACACTATACACAACATGATCTCATGCCCCTGTTACAGTCTCAGCTGTGATCTTCCAGCACTTGGTTTATGTGCACGCATGTGTGTGTGGGCATGTATGTATGTGTGTGAGAGAGCATGTGTCCCCCACATGTGCATGTCCCCATGTCACTTAAATGCTGTCTGTCTTCAGTAAAGACCCCATCTCTTTCCCTTTCCAGTCAAGAAGCTGAACTGAATCTTTTTTACATTCTACACAAAGGAAATTCACTCCACAGAGCATCAGGGAGCTATATGGCATCTGCTGAAGGGTTTTTCCACCTGAAGCATTTTTCTCTTTGAAGTCTTCTTCCACCACCACCAACAATGAGGACTGGGGGGTCCACTTCTCTTTGACCTTCTCTAACACTACACTAGCCCTGAGCCTGCTCACTCTCCCTCCTACATACTGAGCCTCTCTGCTCCCTCACCTGTGAACTTGACCCTAAGGCTGGAGCACTTTTCTAATGCAAGGTCTTTTAAGAGCCTCTTTTCAACAAAGATGGTCCATCCCTTCCCACAAAATAATTACTGTATCTCTTATCATAAGGATCAATGATTTTCTCCACATCATAGAGGCTATATGCACATAGCCATCATACACAGTATAGACATAATTTGACATATCAACATTTTCAACATAAAATGGAATTGTATGATTATATATCATGTTGTGAATCTTCAGTTTCTTCTCAATTATATGACTTTTATTTCCAAGGTCACTAAAATAAATCAAATTCATTCTTTCTAATCGCTACACAGAATAAGTATTTTAATGTGAGATGAGGTATATTTTTTTATGCTGTGATTTTGTTATTGGAAAGATAGAATACCGTAATCAGGGTTTTGGTGAAAATTCACCCACTAAGATATTGGAGGCCTTTCAGTTGCATAGAACAAGAATGTGACATAAATAACAGAAATTACATTAGCTATATAAATAACACTAATGAAGTTGATGATACTTCATCAGCATTTTTCTCTGTGCCAGAAACTATTCCTACTCATTTATATGCAGGAGCTCATTCAATCCTTGTACCAATCCTGTGAAATAGGTACTATTATTATTATTCCCATTCTGAGGCATAGGAATCTGAGTAAATTGCTCAAGATAATTCAGTGGATAAGAGACATTTCCAAAATGCAATGTGTCTGGCTTTTGAGGCTGTGTTGCTTATCACTAACCATAAATCATGTCCAACAGGAAATACTTTATACAGGTTCAATTGCCAGGAACCCGAACTGCCTGTCACTGTCCAAATGTAGCAAACATTTTCTCTGCAAGGATAGGTCCACAGAGCCAGCCATGGCTTTGAGGGAAAAGGGTGGGGGAGAAGCTGAGAGAGGGAGAGTGAAATAATGAAAAGAAATTCTGCCAGGCACCTGGCCCAACTGAGAGAGCCTCTGAGGTGAGCATGCCAAACCTTAGTAGCTCCACACTAAGATCCCAGAATAGCTGGATGGAGGCAAGCTGCCAGAGAGTCACTTACTACAGCCAGAGCTGGGAGCACTTAATCAGATGCATCCGGTTTGTATTCACAAGATATTAGGCGGAAATACGTGGTCAACCGATGAATTGGCATGCCCCGAGTGGGCCGGCCATTGCCGGAAACCAGTTCTCTTGCAAGTTAAAATCTAATCTTTCTCTCCTCTGAGTGCCTGCTCCACATGTAATTGATTCTGTGTATTTTATTCCCGTGTGAGATACTTACTACTAAAGAACTATTTCTTTCTTATGATGACTAACGGAAACACAGCTAGCAGACCACATTCATGGGATACTGGCGAGGCACCCAGCAGGGCTAGGCTCTACCTACAGCAGGATATTACCCTGCTCATGCCATCAGATGCATCAAGCCCAGGGAGTCTGGCACAGGGAAACATGACACTGGTATGGACAGGGTCAAGATGACCCTGAGAATTGATGAGCTTCCTTTTCTGTCAGGAGTTATCACAAATGATGTGTTTTTGTGGTTGTCCATTGGCTTCAAGATCTTCCTGGTGTTCAGCCTCTCAATTAGTCATCTCAATGGACTTGGGGTTGTTTCCTTTTGTTTTAAGTACCCTTTTTTCTAAAGCTTGTATTGCAGATGCTCTCAGTGTCCTGTTTGGATTCCCTTGACCAAGCTGCTGCTCCGACCCACCAGCTGCTGTGATGTGGCCTTCTCCGCAGAGGATCGCCACCTCACCAGGAGATGCTGGGGAAATTATGCTACTCATTCAAGTGACCTATGACCAATGACAGGCTGAGCAAGAATACAGCAGCTCAGTCTCCTTGGCACTGGGCAGGACAACATTTTTGTTGCCTTTACAAACCAGAAGTTCCTGTGGGACCAGTCAGCTTGATTTTCCTAAAACAAGAAATGGTCTACTTTCTTCTCCACCCTATCCTGCTTCCCTTCCTCCTCTGCTGGTTTTTTCTCAGTTTCCTCTCAAAAATCTCTGCCTCAGGCTATGCTTCTCAGGAACCTGGCCTAAAACAGCATGTGAGACCTTTGTCAGAAAAGATCTTATGGTAAACACATGGCATCAAAAGCAATGTAATGCAACCTTTCTCAAACCTCAGTAATGTGATGTTTCTCAAACCTCAGCTATCCCAAACCACCAGCATTATTTTGCTATATTTGCTTATTATTTATACAACTATTTACCTAATGGTTTAAAATTCGTTTTCAAACTGATTCTTAAAAACAAAAATCTAGCCTTGCCCTAAAAGTTATTTCTGAAGTCATGTGTTTAAGGATCCAATTAGGTTTTTTAATTCACAGTAAAAATAAATGTGTGTGATCATATATGGGCATTCACCTACAAACAACTTAAAACCATTCTACCAGTATGCATTATATGGAAATGGACCATAGCTTTCAGAAAACTATAACACAGAAAGTCTGATTTTTAAAATCTGTTTTTGTCACTTTATAGCTCCATTAAAGAGTTTTGCTCATTTTGGATGTGGAATTAATTCATGCCAATGTTTTAAAATTTGACAAATACTTTTTTTTTTTTTTTAAATTTCCTCCAAGTTCCTGATCTTGCCAATATTTTCCTAAAAGCATTCTTATTACATGGGGTAAAAAAAAAAAGTACTCATTTTTTTTTAAAAGTTCAAAATCTTTAGCATCTGTATCCTGTCTTTGGTGTTTTTAGAATTTTCTGGGATCATCTGCCAACCTGCTTTTGTCACGTAGAAACATTTTGCTTGATACTTATTGAAATTCAGTTGCACAGAGAACTGGTACTTCTAGAAACTTGAAATTGTTATTGTTAGAACAACTACCAGACCCCTGAAGCTCAAACGCTCTTCTCAGAGGAGGGAGAGGCATTGGTAGTCATCGCTCAGGGTCCTGGGCAGCATGGAAACTCCAGCAAGCTGAAGCAATGAAGTCAGAATGCACACCCAGAGTCAGGACCCTCGCAGATGGAGGTTGAGGTTAAAGATAGAATCTTCAAAGAGAGACATTCTGTCACAGGCATAAGGTGACTAAAAACATACAGAGAGACTGAGCAGTTGGGGCCCTCATTTTGGCAGATGTGTCGCATCTTGACTCCGCTGACTTCAGGGTTTTTAGGAGCTCCTGTGAAGAAACAAAGAGTATTCTGGAAAGCAGTATGGAGATTCCTCAAAAGCTTAGGGATAGAAGCACCATATGACCTAGCTATTCCAATACAAAAGAAGTAAAATCACCACACTACAGTAATACAAGCTTACCAATGTTTATAGCAGTGAAATTCACAATATCCAAGTTATGGAACCAGCCTAGTGACTGGTGAACAGATGAATAGATACAGAAAATGTGATATCTCTACACAATGGAGTCTTATTCAGCTGTAAAGAAGGATGAAATTATGTCATTTGTAGGAAAATGGATGGAACTTGGGAACATTATGTTAAGTAAAATAAGCCAAACTCAGAAAGTCAAAGGCCGAATGATTTCTCTCACTTGTAGAGGCTAGATTGAAAGAAGGAAATTAAAAGAGGAGATTTCATGAAAATAGATGGGAGAAGAGTGGAGTAAGGCAGATATTCCAAGGGAGACAATCCAGAGGGAGGGAGGGAGAAGGGTGGGAAACAGGAAGAACTCCAGAACGAAACTGACCAAACTACACTATGTTACGTCTGAATATATTACAATGAATTTCACTTTCATGCATAACTATAATGTACCAATTTAAGTATAACAAATAAATAGAAGGAAGATCAATAGAATAGAGGGGAAAGATCAAGGGAAGGGAGGCGGGAGGGAAAAAAGAAGTACTGGGATTTGAAATGGAGCAAAATAAATTCTATGCATTTATGAATATGTCACAATGAACTCCACTATAATGGACTAATAAAAAATAATTTTTTGATACCAGAGATTGAACCTAGGGGTACTTGACCCCTGAGCCACATCCCCAGCCTTTATTTTATTTGTTTTATTTTATTTTGAGACAGGTCTAACTAAGTTGCTAAGGTTGGCTTTGGATTTGTGATCCTTCTGCCTCAGCCTCCTGAATACAGATATGTGTCACTGTGTCCAACAATAAAGACATTAAAAAAAAAGAATAAACGAGAGTATGAAAGCTAATTAGGCCTAAAATAAATGTAAGACAGAAAGAAAAGAAAGAAATGAAAAGTGTATCAATGTGGAAGGTGAGAAGTCAGTTATCAACAAATCAATTTAGGGTCAGGATTTTGAATCTGACCTCCAGCACTATGGTCTTTCTGACTTATTCTCTTATGCATTCTTTTTGGAATAAACTAGTATTGAGGAGATACAAGGAGATACAAGCCTAAGGACCACTGTATCTTGGAAAGCAAACATTATACCTTTGCCAAAACACAATTTGGAACTTCTAAGATAAGTTTATAATTAGAGACTTTTTCTAAGTAGCACCTGTTAGGAAAATGAGTGAAAGTTTGGCAAGAGACCACCTACTTAATCAAGGCTTAAAATCCTTTCCAAAACTAAAACGTGCTTTTTAAAACCTAGTTATTGGTGTTTTTTCTATTTGTTCATTCTTTATTGAATGACAAGTTATGCTGACAGCAGGACTCCAACTCCATTATATATATATATATATATATATATATATATGTGTGTGTGTGTGTGTGTGTGTGTGTGTGTGTGTATAAAATGATTAATACTTTTAGCTCATACGTAGTTCTATGCTTAGATTTTTAAGGGAATTGCAAACTGTTTTCCATATGACTGTATTCATTTACATTCCCACAGCGTATAAGAGTTCCCCTTTCTCCATATTCTCTCTATCATTTGTCAGTTTTTGTCTTTTACCTGAGCTTCAATGGTTGTTATAGCATTATTACTATAGCCATGATATGAAATCAACCTAAGTTTCCATAAATAGATGAATGGATTTTAAAACGTCCTTGTTATGTAAATGCAATGGAATACTATACGATCATACAAAGGATGAAATTCTGTCATTTGCAACAACATGGAAACCAAGAAAACATTAGGATTTAATGTCATTTTCCTTTTATACTTACTTGAAACCTCTTTTCCCTTTCTTCTTATCTGTTTCCCATTTTGGAATTGGAATGTCTGTCCTATGCCTGTCCCACCATTTTATTTTGGAAGTAGGTAACTTGTTTTGCTTTCACAAACACATAGCTGTAAGTAAATCTGCCTCCGGATAAAGTGTACCTTTGTTATGGGGCACAATTTAAGAACAGACCAATCACCACTGAGAAGTCCAAATTTGAGAGTCTTTATTAAGCCAGCCAGCTGACTGTCTCACACAATGCCCCAAAAAATGGCTATTGGGAGAACAGCCACTACCACAGGGTTGTAGGGGTTCTTATACCAAAAATCACATCAATCATAAGTGTCTGTTGCTATGATTCAAAATTACAAATTAACATCATGAGATCATCAACAGAGGGGGAAGTGGGTCAAAATGACACTTACCTAGGTACAAACTAAAGAATGGTTACTAACATCCATACAATCACTGTTCACATGGTACCTTGTTTAGGAGCAATAGGAATCAAAAGAGAGCAATTTTTCATTATGTAAGAATTGTCATTTTGTATTACTAAACATGTCATGCTAAGTAACTGATGATGGGCACAGAGGCAGGGTGCTCCCATGGAAGAAGCTAAGCAACTATTAGTGGGTACAGAGGCGGGGTGTTCCCATGGGAGAAGTTTATTTCCTACATAACATGGAGTCTCAGAGCAAAATGGAGTCTGTTTAGACATATCCCTTTAGTCTGTCCTATAATGTTCTCCTGGAGCCAGATCTGTCAGCCCATCACACCTTGAGTCTCACTCTATGTCTGATTTACATGAGACTCTGGAATTTGAACTCTTGTGTTAGTGCTAGAATAAGTTAAGACTTGAGTTTATTGGAATGGAATGAATATCTTTTGTAGTGAGATAAAGTGTTGGGGCGCAGGGAGGAATGCTATGGTTTGAATGTGCTCCCTCAAAAGCATATGTTAGAAATGTAACTCCAGTGCAACCCTAATGGGAGGTGGGGCCTAATGAGAGGCTATTAAGCCACAAAGACTTTGCACTCATGAATAGACTGAAGCTGCTGTTGCAGAAATGGGATCATCATCATGGAGCGGGTTTACTATGAAACGAGAAGTTTGGCCCCCTCCCTCTCGCTCTCTTCCACTCTTGTTCTTTCCCCTTTTCTCACGAGTTAACACAAGAAGAAGGAGGCCATCACTAGTGTTGACACCTTGGTCTTGGACTTCCCAGCTTCCAGAATTGTGAAGAAATAAATTTTTATTTTTTATAAATTTCCCAATATTCTGTTACCACAGCCTAAAACAGACTAAGACTGTAGGGATTCTGCTAAACATCCTACAATGCACAGGGCAGGTCTCCATAACAAAGAAGTGTCTGGCCCCATAAAGTCAACAGGACCTCTCTTGAGAAATCTCATTTCAACCAATAATTAGAGGACATTTTATAACCCTAAACACCTATATTAGATAAGAAAAAAGTATCTTAAATAAATTAATTCAACTTCTGCTTTAAGAAATGAAGAGAGTAAATTAAACCCAAACTAAGCAAAAGAAATAATAAAAACCAAAGCAGAAATATATTTACAAATTTGAAAGATAGATAAAATCAATGAAACCAACAGTTAGTTGGTTCCAAAGATCAATAATATTTGTAAATTCCCAGCCAAACTGCTCAGGAAAAAGAATAGGGAAAACACAAATTATCATACCAGAAATGAAAGAGGTATTAAGAGGACAGTAAGTTCCTTCAAGAAAAAAATAATACTCTGAAAAGACCTGTATTTATAAAAGAAATTAAATTTATAATTAAAAGATTTCCATCTCAGAAAGCTGAAGGTCTCTATGACTTCATCGGTGATTCATGCAAACATTTACAATAGATATAACACCAATTTTACACAAACTCTTTCAGAATATTAAGAAGGAATGGAGTACATACCAAATTATTCTCTCAGACTGACATTACTCTGATACCATAACTAGACAAAGGCACTAAAAGAAAATAAACTTCACTACAATATTCCTCATGAAGATAAGTGCAAAAAAATCTTAAAATTATTTTTTAAACCCTTAACAGTGTTTATGTACTAATATCTCTAAGATGTCAATCTTCTTCCGAGTTGATTTACAAATTCAACATAGTCTTAATCAAATTCAAGAAGGCTTTTTAATGGAACTTTACAAACTAATTATCAAATTCATATGGAAATGGAAGGGAGTTGGAATAGCAATATAACTTTAAAAGGCAGAACGAAGTTGGAGAAATAATACTACCTGGCTTCAGAACTTATACAGTCCCAGTAATTAAGACAGTGTCTTATTGCCATCAAGGTAAACAAGCAGATTTATGGGGCCAGTAGAAAGTTCAGAAATAGATCAATGTTAATTTTTATTTTAGCTTATTTTCCTCAAAAGCACAAAGGCAATTCATTGATAAAAGAGTCTTTTTCAAAACGATGCTGGAAAAAAAAAATGGATACTCATATCTTTTTAAGTATTTAATCCATAGCTCATACTATATACAAAAATTAATGCAAAATGTTTCACAGATTTAAGTATAAACTCTGAAATGATAAGCCTTCTAGAAGAAAGTATTGGAAAACATCTTTTTTGACCCAGGGTAAAGCAAAGATTCCTTAAATACAACATCAAAAACATGATTCAAAAGGAAAAAAAATGTTTTGAACTACATTAAAATAAAAACTTTCTGTTCCTTAAAAGCTATTATTAAGAGAATAAAAATGAAGCAGACACTGGGAGAGAATATTTACAAATATTGAATCTGGCAAAGGACTTTATGTGAAATGTAAAGAACTCTCAAAACAAATAGTAAAAAAGATTTAAACAGACACTTCACAAAATAAAATAAATGGATAGCAACTAAGTATGTGAAAAGATATTTTCAACTAGTTATAAGGATAATGTTAATTAAAGATACAGCAGAACTAATATTAGGGACAATGACCACACCAAGTGTTAGCAAGGATATGGAGAAGCTGGAACTGTCAGATTCTGCTGGTAAGAATCTAAAATGTTAACCATTTAAAAAACCAGTTTGCAGTTTCTTAAAATCAAATACATATCTCCATATAACTCGATCATTCTACTCCTGAATATTTTCTAAGAGAAATGAAAGCATGTGTCCATTCTAAGGCTTGTACATCAATAATCACCTCAGCCTTATTTGTGCGAGCCACAAACTGGAATCAACTCAAATGTCTATCAATAATCAATAGGTAAATGGATACACAAATTATGGCACTTCTATACATGGAATTCTAATAGCAGTGAACTTTTGTGGAGAGGGGGTACTAGGAACTGAACCCAAGACCTTGGGCACACTAAGCCTATGTTTGTTCTACCACAGCTAGAGCCTGCTTCCCAGCTCTGAATTATTGATAATATAACAGAAAGCTAAATAACTATTTTGAGTGGAAAAAATCTATTTAAAAATGCATGCTGTGTGGTTCCATTTATATAAGATTCTAAAGTCATAAGAGGAGGCAGGAGGGGGCTTATAAAGGGGAACGAGAAACTTTTGGCTTGATTGAGGTCTTCAGTATCTTGATTATAGTGATGGTGTCGTGGTTATATATATATATATATATATCATAATGTATTACCTTGTTTCCTTTAAATATGCATACTTTATGTAGACTAATTATACTTGCATAAAGATGTTAGAATTTTTTTTTTCAAAATTAAGTCTAGAACAAGTCTTGTAATCACTATATAGTAACCATAGTTTGAATATCCCCACCAAAACTTACGTTGAAATTTAACCCCCAAAATGAGATACTAAGAGGGTAGAAAGTTAATCTGAGCATAGTATTTGAAGGGAGGACCTTTAGGAGGTAATAAAAGGTTAAAAGAGGCTTTAAGCTGGGACTGTGGCTTTATAAGATGAGGAGAGACCTGAGCAAAGATGTTCTATTTTATAATGTGATACCCCCCATTGTCTTGGGACTCTGCAGAGTCCCCTCCACCAGATATGTCTGCTTAATCTTGAACTTCCTAGACCTCAGAATTTTGAAACAAAGAAACTTCTTTCTTTAAAAATTACTCAGCCAGGGGTATTCACTCATAGCATCAGAAGTGAATTAAGACACTCCTTACCCATGAAGGATACATTTCAAAACCCACAGTAGATGTCTGAAACTGTGGATAATACCTATGTTAGCCATTTGTCACTGTGACCAACATACCTGACAAGAACAACTCAGAGGAGAAAACTTTTATTTCGACTCATGGTTTCAGAAGTTTCACTCAATAGACACTGGTTCCATTGCTCTGGGCCTGAAATGAGACTATATCATGGCACAGGGAGGAGGAAAGATACTCAACTACTGGCAGCCAGAAAATCAGAGGAAAGAGGGTAAAGAAGGGGCCAGGAAGAGGATATAGTCCTGAAGGGTATGACCCCAGGTGACCTACTTCCTCCAAATATGCTTCATCCACGTATAGTTTCCATTCCCCAATAGCCATTTGAATTATGAATTCATCAAAAGGATTAACTCAATGATGAAGGTGAGAACCCTCATAGTTTAGCATTTCCTCAAAACTGCACCTTGGACATTGTATTGGGGACCAGGTCTTCAACACAGGAGATTTTGGTGGACCATTCCAGATCTAAACCACACAGATCTACAATACCTTATATATATACTGTTTTTCCTGTACAGTTATACCTATGTTAAAGTTTGCTTTATAAATCGGTTACAGTAATAAGCCAATAGTAACTAATAAAATAAGAAATATAATGAAGTTGTGTAACTATGGGTCTATCTCTAAAAATCTGTCATAGAGCACCACCATTCTCCTTGTGATGATGTGAGATGATAACAGTGCCCACACAATGAGATGAAGTGAGTGAATGACTGAGGCATTGTGACACAGCATTAGGCTGCTATGTAAGGAGTAATGAACATAAACCTCTGTGACACCATGACAGTGGATCTGATAGTGCATGAGTACAAAGTGCCAACTCTAAGTGTCACATAGCAGTGTCTGAATAGTGTAAATTTGCTAGTCAAAGAAGAAGTGATTCATATACAGGATGAGAAGGAGCACAAGGGCTAGAGATTTCATCGTGCTACTCAGAACAACACACAATTAAAAATATATGAAATTTACCTCAGTAATTTTTCATGTAATACTTTTGGATCATGGTTTATGATGGGTAACTGAAAGTCATAAAAGTGAATCTACATAGCTGGCACAGTGGAGCATCTCTGTAATCCCAGTGGCTTGGTAGGCTGAGACAGGCAGATCATGAGTTCAAAGCCAGCCTCAGCAACTTTGCAAAGCCCTAAACAACTTAGCAAGACACTGTCTCAAAATGAAAAAATTAAAAGGGCATGGGATTGCTCAGTGGTGAAGCACTACTGAGTTCAATTTTTGCTACAAAAAAAATAAAAAATAAAAATAAAATATAAAAAGGGAACAAAAGATAAGGGGGACTACTGTATTATAAATTGTTAAAGATTTTAATGATCTTTGGTTCTCACTCAAAATTGTCATTTATGAGTGAGAGCCTTTCTGCACAGAACCAGCTCCAAGTCCTTGAGCCAGCAAGGCGAGCTCTGGCCCGCAGGATGCTTCAGGGACCAGGACAGGGCAGCCAGGGACTTCCCCAAGCAGCTGGGCTCCCTCTGGCAGAAAGCACCTTTCTAGGGCTAGCTTCTCGGAGCAGACCACCCAGTGAGAGCCTTTCTACACAGAGCCAGCCACAAGTCCCCAAGCCAGCAGAGACCTCTGACCCTCAAGCACCCTCTGGGACAGGGCAGGCAGCCAGAGACCTCTCCAGGTGCCCTGCCCCCTCTGGCCACAGGCTTTTTCCACAGGGCGATCCAAGATGGCGGATTAGAGGGTGACTGCATCTCCAGTCGCTCCAGAACCCAGGATTCAAGAAGGGAGGCATTGAGAGACTCAGACTAAAATAGAGCCACGGGGTGAGTCTCCCCCACACAGTGATGCTCGGCCTGGGTGGCAGGCCCGGATAGGGACAGCTTATCAGAGTAGGGCAGGGCAGCTACAGTCTTCCCAGGCAGCCCTGCACACTCCGGCGGTGGCTCCTCCCACTCAGCCAGCTTCTGGAGCAGGCCACCCAGTGAGAGCCTTCCACACAGAGCCAGCTCCAAGCCCTGGAACCAGTAGCGGACCAGGGGAAAGCTTACTTTGGAAGCACCGCATTATCAAGTTACTCTAAGACTCAGGCTACTGAAGACAGGAAGGTGATACACTGGAAATCTACAGGGACACTATAAGCCAATAGAGGAAATCTGCAATATCACAGAGTCCCACTGACATCTGACCAATATGAGAAAACAGGGAAGAAATGTCCCAAACAAACCTAGATACTATATCAATAAAACCCAATGACAGCACAGCAGAAGAAATGTCAGAAAGGGAGTTCAGAATGTACATAATTAAAACAATCAGGGAAGAAAACAAGGGAGATGAAAGAGCAAATGCAGGTATTGAAGGAGAAGTTGAAAGAGCAAATGCAGGCATTAAATGATTGCACCAATCAACAGGTAAAAGAGCAAATACGGGAAGCAAGAGATCATTTCAATAAAGAGTTAGAGATACTGAAAAAAAAAAAAAACCAAACAGAAATCCTTGAAATGAAGGAAACAATAAACCAAGTTAAAACTCCATAGAAAGCATAACCAATAGGATAGAACACCTGGAAGACAGAACCTCAGATATTGAAGACAAAATATTTAACTTTGAAAACAAAGTTGACCAAACAGAGAAGATGGTAAGAAATCATGAACAGAATCTACAAGAATTATGGGATATCACGAAAAGGCCAAATTTAAGAATTATTGGGATTGAAGAAGCTTAGAGAAACAAACCAAAGGAAAGAACAACCTATTCAATGAAATAGTATCAGAAAATTTCCCAAATCTGAAGAATGAAATGGAAGTACAGAGGCTTATAGGACTCCAAATATACAAAATTACAACAGACCCACACCAAAGCACATTATTATGAAATATCTAACATACAAATAAAACAGAATTTTAAAGGCCGCCGAGGAGAAAAGAATCAAATTACATTCAGGGGAAACCAAGAATATCAGGAGATTTTTTCAATCCAGACCCTAAAAGCTAGAAGGGCCTGGAACAACATTTACCAAGCCCTAAAAGAAAATGAATGCCAACCAAGAATCTTCCACCCAGCAAAACTTACTTTCAGATTTGACGAAGAAATAAGATCCTTCCATGATAAACAAAAGCTAAAGGAATTTACAAAAAGAAAGCCAGCATTACAGAACATTCTCAGCAAAATATTCCATGAGGAAGAGATGAAAAAACAACGATGCAAACCAGCAATGGGAGGAACTAGCCTAAAGGAATAGCCAAATAAAGGAGAAACCAAATCATGTCAAAAAACAAAATGAGTCAAATGACTGGAATACAATCATATCACAATAATAACCCTGAATGTTAATGGCCTGAACTCATCAATCAAAAGACATAGACTGGCAGAATGGATTAAAAAGAAAAATCCAACAATATGCTGCCTGCAAGAGACTCATCTCATAGAAAGAGATACCCATAGACTAAAGGTGAAAGGATGGGAAAAAAACATACCATGCACACGGACACAGCAAAAAAGCTGGAGTACCCATACTCATTTCAGATAATGTGGACTTCAAGCCAAAACTAGTCAGAAGAGATAAAGAAGGACGCTACATACTGCTTAAGGGAAGCATAAATCAGCAAGACATAACAATCATAAATATCTATGCCCTGAACATTGGCTCATCCATGTACGTCAAACAAATCCTTCTCAATTCCAGAAATCAAATAGACCACAACACAATAATACTAGGCGATTTTAACACACCTCTCTCACTGCTGGATAGATCTTCCAAACAAAAATTGAATAAAGAAACCATAGATCTCAATAACACAATCAACAATTTAGGACTTAACCGACTTATATAGAATATACCATCCAACAAAGAACGAATACACTTTCTTCTCAGCAGCACATGGATCTTTCTCTAAAATAGACCATATTTATGCCACAAATCTACTGTTAGCAAATACAAGAAGATAGAGATACTACCTTGTGCTCTATCAGATCATAATGGATTGAAATCAGAAAATAAATAACAGAATAAAAAACAGAAACTTCTCCAATACCTGCAGATTAAATAATACACTATTATATGATGAATGGATAACAGAAGACATCAGGAGGGAAATTAAAAAATTCTTAGAAGTAAACGAAAACAAAGACACATCATATCAAAACCTCTGGGACACTATGAAAGCAGTACTTAGAGGAAGATTTATTTCATGGGGTGCATCCAAACAAAGAAGTGGAAATCAACAAATAAACGACAGCACTACAGCTCAAAGCCCTAGAAAAAGAAGAGCAGACCAACACCAAAAGTAGTAGAAGACAGGAAATAGTTAAAATCAGAGCCAAAATCAACAAAATTGAAACAAAAGAAACAATCGGAAAAATTAACAAAATAAATAGTTGGTTCTTTGAAAAAATAAACAAATTGATAAACCCTTAGCCACACTAACAAGAGAAAGAGGGAGAAAAACTCAAATTACTAAAATTCGGAATGAACAAGGAAATATCACAAGACACGAGTGAAATACAAAACATAATTAGAAGCTATTTTGAAAATCTATACTCCAACAAAACAGAAAACCTCAAAGACATCAACAAGTTTCTACAGAATATGAATTACCTAAACTGAACGAGGAGGACATACACAACTTAAATATATCAATTTCAAGCAATGAAATAGAAGAGGTCCTCAAAAGCCTACCAACAAAGAAAAGTCCGGGACCAGATGGGTTCTCAGTCGAGTTCTACAAAACCTTTAAAAAGAGCTCATTCCAATACTTCTCAAAGTATTCCATGAAATAGAAGAGGAGGGAACCCTCCCAAACTCATTCTATGAAGCCAATATCACCCTGATACCTAAACCAGACAGAGACACATCGAGGAAAAAAATTTCAGACCAATATCCTTAATGAACATCGATGCAAAAATTCTCAACAAAATTTTAGCAAATCACATGCAAAAATATATTAAAAAGATAGTGCACCACGATCAAGTGGGTTTTATCCCAGGGATGCAAGGTTGGTTTCAACATCCAGAAATCAATAAATGTCATTCACCATATCAACAGACTAAAAGTTAAGAATCACATGATTATTGAATAGATTCAGAGAAAGCATTCGATAAAATACAGCATCCCTTCATGCTCAAACCACTAGAAAAAATTGGGGTAGTGGGAACATTCCTTAATATTATAAAGGCCATCTACGCTAAGCCCATGGCCAATATCATTCTTTTTTTTTTTTTTTTTTTTTTCCAGAGTTTGCCTGCGGGCCAGAGCTCTCTGCTGACTCCGGGACTTGTGGCTGGCTCTGTGTAGAAAGGCTCTCACTGGGCGGTCTGCTTTGAGATGCTAGCCTTGAAAGGCACCTGCCATCAGAGTGGGTAGGGTTGCTTGTGGAAGTCCCTGGCTGCCCTGTCCTGGTCCCTGAAGCTGCCTGGGGGCTGGCGCTCACTGCTGGCTCTGGGACTTGGAGCTGGTTCTGTGTAGAAAGGTTCTCACTGGGGGGCCTGCTCTGAGAAGCTGGCTGTGTGGGAGAAGCCCACTGCTGGAGGGAGCAGGGCTACCTGGGGAAGACTCTACCTGCCCTGCCCTGCTCTGTGAAGTTGCCCCTATCTGGGCCTGCCACCTGGGCCCGAGCTTCACCCAGTGGGGGAGACTCACCCCGTGGCTCTATTTAGTCTGAGTCTCTCAATGTCTCCCCTTCTTGAATCCTGGGTTCTAGAGCGACAGGAGATTCGGTCACCCTCTAGTCTGCCATCTTGGATTGCCCCATGGAAGGAGCCATGATTTCATTTATCTTTAACCCATGACATGTTTGGGTTTCTTCACTGCAGTCCCAAACTGTACCTTTTCTTTCTCAAGACTCATCTTGGCAGTATCTGTAAGCTCTTCACCTGCTCTATAGACAGAAATGAATCTCCTGGAAATCAACAGGAATTGTAGTCTCAAATGAAAGGGAACAGACAGCAGTTTTAAGACCTCAATGAAAAATTCCTTATATCTAAATCTACAACCTTCTCTTTGGTCAACCAGTGGCAATAATACCGTAAATTGTATATGGGGTCATAGTCAGCAAGTGATGAATGACCAGCTATTTCCTCTGAAAAACAAGATGTACTCCAACTTGATTTTCTTCTTCTTTCATGTAATTCCATCCTTAACATATTTGTAGAAATTAGGGATTGGTATTTAACCTTCAATTTACTGACAATGTAAAAATGAGGCACAAAGACTATAGCATCTTCTTATTTACTCATAGGTGTAGAGTGGGAATATGGTTAATATCCCAGCTATTGACTGCTAAAGGATAAGTTGCCTGTTCTTATCAAGAATAGCTCACACCTTTTTTAATAGCATTCTTTCTGTATCATATCAGATCCCACAGGCCTATAACAACTGTGTTGGTCTAAGAGTCTGGGACTAATGATTTTCAGTCAGTTGCAGCTTCTGTTGAGTACTAAGTGGACAGCATTTTCTGGTTATGCTGGGAAAGAGTGTTACAGTGTACAGTACCTTTTTAGAAGGAGCTAAAGTACAGTCTTGCGCTAACTGAAACAGTGGTATCCAGAAGTGACAAATTCAAGACCAGGGACTCTGCTGGTGAGAAATCCCCATTTCCAGGGACACAGTCTCTTCTTATGAATACAGGAGAGTCTTCTCCCTGCAGTGCAATATACAATTTCTTCCAGGTGTGGTGGTTCATACCTGTAGTCCCAGTGGCTCAGGAGGCTTCTGACCCAGGAACACACTGACAACCACCAGGGGCCGGACATCCATGAGCTCTGGGTTGAGGGGCACAGGTTGGCAAAGTGGCTTGTCCTCAAATAGCCCATGTAAAGTGGCCAGGGACCCTGATTACACTGAGCAGCTCCCAGGTTCCAGGTTTCTGAATCTCAAGATGCTCCTTTCACCAAATAATCTTTTGACCAGCTCTTCTGTTTTCCATGTCAAATTTAGGGTATGACAATTTTAGGATGCAAAATCAGATTGATGCCATCCAGCAGAGAAAACTGGTGCGGGAGACAAATAAGTAGCAAGGATCTTGAATTCAGAATGGTTCATTGGAGATTCAGGAAACCTGGGAACCGGCCAATATCATTCTAAATGGTGAAAAACTGAAAGCATTCCCCCTAAAAACTGGAACAAGGCAGGGATGCCCTCTTTCACCACTTCTATTCAACATCGTTCTTGAGACTCTAGCCAGAGCAATTAGTCAAACCAAAGAAATTAAAGGGATATGAATTGGAAAAGAAGAACTCAAACTATCCCTGTTCGCTGATGACATGATTATATATTTAGAGGCACCTGGAAATTCCACCAGAAAACTTTTAGAACTCGTAAGTGAATTCAGTAAAGTAGCAGGTTACAAGATCAATGCTCACAAATCCAACGCATTTTTATACATAAGTGATGAATCTTCAGAAAGAGAAATTAGGAAAACTACCCCATTCACAATAGCATCAAAAAATAAATAAAATACTTGGAATCAATCTCACAAAGAGGTGGAAGACCTCTACAATGAGAACTACAGAACACTAAAGAAAGAATTAAAGAAAACCTTAGAGGATGGAAAGATCTCCCATGTTCTTGGATAGGCAGAATCAATATTGTCAAAATGGCCATACTACCTAAAGTGCTATACAGATTCAATGCAATTCCAATTAAAATCCCAATGACGTACCTTACAGAAATAGAGCAAGCAATTATGAAATTCATCTGGAAGAAAAAAAAAACCCAGAATAGCTAAAGCAATCCTCAGTAGAAAGAGCGAAGCAGGGGGTATTGCAATACCAGATCTTCAACTCTATTACAAAGCAATAGTAACAAAAATGGCATGGTATTGGTACCAAAATAGAAAAGTAGATCAATGGTACAGAATAGAGGACACGTACACAAACCCAAATAAATACAATTTTCTCATAATAGAGAAAGGGGCCAAAATATGCAATGGAGAAAGAGAGCCTCTTCAACAAATGGTGATGGGAAAACTGGAAAACCATATGCAACAGAATGAAATTAAACCCCTATCTCTCACCTGCACAAAACTCAACTCAAAATGGATCAAGAACCTTGAATCAGACCAGAGACCCTGCATCTTATAGAAGAAAAAGTAGGTCCAAACCTTCAACTTGTTGGCTTAGGATCAGACTTCCTCAACAGGACTCCCATAGCACAAGAAATAAAAGCTAGAATCAAACACTGGGATAGAGTCAAACTAAAAAGCTTTCTCTCAGGAAGGAAACTATCAGTAATGTGAAGAGAGAGCCTACAGAGTGGGAGAAAATCTTTGCCACTCATACTTCAGATAGAGCGTTAATTTCCAGAATCTATAAAGAACTCAAAAAACTCTACACCAAGAATACAAATAATCCAATCAACAAATGGGCTAAGGAAATGAACAGACACTTCACAGAAGAAGATGTACAAGCAATCAACAGATATATGAAAAAATGTTCAACATCTCTAGTAATAAGAGAAATGCAAATCAAAACTACCCTTAGATTTCATCTCACCCCAATCAGAATGGCGATTATCAAGAACACAAGCAACAATAGGTGTTGGCGAGGATGTGGGGAAAAGGGTACACTCATACATTGCTGGTGGGGTTGCAAATTAATGCAGCCACTCTGGAAAGCAGTATGGAGATTCCTCAGAAAGCTTGGAATGGAACCACCATTTGACCCAGCTATCCCACTTCTTGGCCTATACCCAAAGGACTTAAAATCAGCACAGTACAGAGATACAGCCACATCAATGTTCATAGCTGCTCAATTCTCTATAGCCATATTGTGGAACCAACCTAGATGCCCTTCAGTTGATGAATGGATAAAGAAACTGTGGCATATATATACAATGGAATATTACTCGGCCATAATGATAAAATTATGGCATTTGCAGGCAAATGGATGAAATTGGAGAATATCATGCTATGTGAGATAAGCCAATCTCAAAAAATTAATGGGCAAATGATCTCGCTGATAAGCGGATGAGGACATATAATGGGGGGTAGGAGGGAGTTAGTGTTAGGGTTAAGGTTAGGGTTAGGTTTAGGGTTAGGGATAAGGAGGGTGGTAAGAATGGAGGAAGGAAGGACTGTATAGAGGGAAAAGAGGGGTGGGAGGGGTGGGGGGGAAGGGAAAAAATGACAGAATGAATCAAACAACATTGCCCTATGTAAATTATGCCTTGACTCCATGTACAAATAGAGAAACAACATGTATCCCATTTGTTTAAATAATAAAAAAAATTGTCATTTGTCTTCAAAAAGCACGAATATTTTTACTTTATTAAAAATAAAATAGAATGGAATAGAATATGTAGTTCCCTCTCATCCTTAAAATGTATAGTAGTATGTGTTTAATAAATTAGTTATTTTATTAGTATAATTATACATCTGTATAGTTCATAAATTGAAAACGTGTTCATATATTAATGTTGTAGTGCTTTTTTAATTAGTGAAAGTGAGAGCTGTAAAACCTTTAAAAGCTACTGATATAGTAATACAAAGCTACTATATTAAAGCTAGTGGGGACACATGGAACTTGAAAAATATGTAGGTAAATACAATCTGTAGGCTGAAAGTGGAATATAACTTTAATGATCTTAGGCAACAAACCTGACGATAAAATAAGCCACTTCTTAACATCCACTACAGACCAGACTGTTTCTTATTTGGCTCCCCCAAAAGTTCATATCTTCCTGGTCAGGATCAAAATCCCCCCAAAACAGGTAACTCTATCGACACAGCATATTTTGTTCTTAGTTCATATCACATCATGTTTCTCTCCTTCTCTTCTTTTTCTGTGTTCTCTTTTTGGACAGATGTCCACTTCAAAAACGTCTTTTTAAAATGTATTTAAATCCATTTAAAGCCGACCCATTTGTCAGATCTCTTCCAGTTGCCCTTCCTCTATCTTCTCTATATCCTAGAAGGCTGACTTCCAATGGACTACATCAACAGGTTCCTTTTCTTTTAGTGTGGTCTGTCAATGGGGAATCCTTAGAAGGAGATAAAAAATTATGAATGTACAATTAACATATGAAGAAACAACAGGTCATGATAACATTGATGGAGTCCCCTTTACCCTGCAGATGCAGATGGACATGACGGAAGACAAGTGTTGCAGCCCTCATTAAAGGTTCATCCATGACAATTCTCTTATGTTTAGAAATGGTGGGGATTGATTTGGGCTTGAGACATTTGGTCAGATATTCAGATGAGGCTGAGAACTCTGAACTTCAACATCACTCAGAACCTGGCTTGCCTGTGGAAGCAGCTTCTCTACCCTTTCTTCTGTAAACAACCCCTCTCTGTCTAGAACTTTTTCAGTGACAACACCTGGTGGTTACCTCACAAGGTGGGGACCATTCTCCTCAATACCCAATTTTATCAGCTTCCATTGCCATCAGTTCCAAAACAGAATTAAAGAAGAGGTATAAGTCGTGATCTAGGAGAAGATGACCTGCACACAAAAGTAGTTTTAAAAACCACCAATTTAAGTCAATAGGTATCTAAGAGAGGGGATACTCCAAAGAGGTGATATCAAGATGGATGAAAATTAAGTCCCAACTGGGTTGATCCATTAAGGTGGATGTCCTCACTCAGAATGTGGGATTTGATCAAAGTCAAATATTTGTCTGGGAACAATACTAACGGTCTGTTAGGTTGAAAAATGGATAGGTGGATTTATTAAAGGCCTACATTTAATGAAGACAAATGTCAGTATTTCAGGGCACACTAGAGAGGAAAAAAATCCAATATAGTCTAAAGGAGTAAATGTGTTATACAGAAAGGGAATGAAAGGAATGAGTGCCCTGACATCTGGAGCCACTGCTTAAACAGAGGGCACTGCCTTTACCCATTCATTAGTGCAGCATCAGTTTCCTTGAAAAGTACTAAGGAAGCTGCACTATAAGCCAGAGATTGTAGGGGGAGGAAGGTATGTCTTGGCAAGAGAAATGGATTCTATTATCTCAATGGGAACAAAACGGGACCTTGGAGTGGTTGAAGTGGATTAACTTAGTTTTTCAGGGTGAATGCAATTGCCATGAAAACCTACAGGGACCAAGGCATAAGCAGAATATTTTTACACTGAGAAAGTTATAGCAATGGCTAATTCATCACTGATGTCCCTAGAAACTCAATGAATGCTCAGACTATGAAGTTGCTGCTTTATGTAGAGAGATGGGGGAAAAATATTCTAGGTCTGTTAGGAAGAATCCTAACTTGAATTGCTTCCAAAAACATTCACAGCTTCTTACGAAATTTTTTCACTCCTCATTCAGCTCATGGTTTAAATTTTTTGAATGAAATGGAAGCCAGGGTTCATTAGGAAAGACCTGAAATGACTCCAGAGGTATACCTCATAAATCTAGGCCCAAGATTTCCCTAAAAAGACTTACAGCTATTAACCATGCAACAGGAACAGAAAAATATCCATGGCTTCTAGAAATTACTAGATGCAGGACTGGGGTTCTAACTCAACGGTAGAGAGCTTGCCTAGCACATGTGAGAAACTAGGTTCGATCCTCAGCACCACATAAAAATAAATAAATCAAATAAAGATATGGTGTCCATCTACAACTAAAAAAGTTACTAGATGCAGACTCTGAATTGGTACCACTACTTGTAGACTCTTAACGCCACATTTGTCTAACTGCCAGAATGGGTGTTTATGGAGGACAAGATCAAATAAAATCTCTCACAGTTGAACCAGGGAGACTGTAGAACCTATTCTGTAGTTACTTCCACAGAATCAGAATAATCAGAAAAGATACATCTTTAATAAAAGACAAAAACTCCAAGTTGCTTCCCTCATTTACAATGTGAAGACCATTATGTTATGAGATTCAAGTGAAAGTCCTTCTGACTAGGCTCCCTCCCAACTTCCTTGCCAAAAACTAAGTAAAAAGTAATACCATGTTCTTAAGTCTATTATAGAGATCCAGCACTACGATCAAAAGCCTGGAAGTTTCTAGGGGCTGATTCTTACCTCATCTCTCTTTGTTTTGTTGGGGAAGCCAAATAGGTTTTCATAGGATAACAATGTATTTTTGCAAGCTTAATTAGAAGGTAATGCTAAACACAGCTCTACCTTAGCATGTGGTGTCCTTATTAGATAAAATTAGTTCAGCCCCTTCTCCTGGTGTGCAGCTATTCTGGATAAGGAAATGCCTTTCCTGACATTGAGTTTCTACCCCATAACCTATTGTAGACTTCTAGAAAATCTTATTCACTGTTGTACTATCCCATGCAGCATCTCATCCATTGAGAAACCTTTATTATCTAGGAAATGCAGCAAAGGGCTCTACCCATCGATCACTGATGTGTCAATGTATCACATCCTCCAGAAAAACCAAGTAGTAGAAAGATGTTGAGGATTCCTTACAGTAACATCTGGCATGCTCGTTCTTGAATGTAATTATTTCCACAGAACAGTTATTTCTGTTCTGTTAGACACTCTCTCAACCAACCAACAGACAATATATGGAAATGTTGCTACGATATCTATCACAAATGGAGGTGATGCACGGTCTCATCAACCTAAACATCCCTTCACCACAATTGATGTGGCTGTTGCCACAATCTGCCAACCACTCAGGTCAATGCTGAGTCACTGACATGACACCATTACCCAGAAGATTTGAGTTTGAAACCTGTTGGTAACGTTAAGTACTTTAGAACTCTCCCATTCTCTGGGACTGGTTTGTTTTCTTCTAGAACAATGCTCTATGGTTGGGTTTTAAAATTGTTTTCTCTTTTTATCACTTTGAGCATATGCTCCATTGTCTGCAGAATGAGGGTTTTCTATAAGGCTGAAGTGAAGCAGGAAAGGATGTGTTTGACTCCCATGGTTGAAAAGGATCACTACCCTGTTGGAGATCAACCTGGAAACGGATTCATTTCAGCTGTGTAGTTTCATTTCTTGCACATTCTCATTGCCTGGCTTCCTGGCAGCAGTAGTTCTGGAATTTTTTTTTAATTAAAAATCATAAATTTACATGGGGCAATGTTATTTGATTCATTCTGTTATTTTTTTCCCTTCCCCCCCACCCCTCTCACCCCTCTTTTCCCTCTATACAGTCCTTCTTCCTCCATTCTTACCACCCTCCTTATTCCTAACCCTAACCCTAACCTTAACCCTAACGCTAACCCCTCCTACCCCCCCTTATATGTCCTCATCCACTTATCAGCGAGATCATTCATCCCTTAGTTTTTTGGGATTGGCTTATCTCACTTAGCATGATATTCTCCAATTTCATCCATTTGCCTGCAAATGCCATAATTTTATCATTCTTCATGGCCGAGTAATATTCCATTGTATATATATGCCACAGTTTCTTTATCCATTCATCAGCTGAAGGGCATCTAGGTTGGTTCCACAATATGGCTATGGTGAATTGAGCAGCTATGAACATTGATGTGGCTGTATCTCTGTACTATGCTGATTTTAAGTCCTTTGGGTATAGGCCAAGAAGTGGGATAGCTGGGTCAAATGGTGGTTCCATTCCAAGCTTTCTGAGGAATCTCCATACTGCTTTCTAGAGTGGCTGCACTAATTTGCAACCCCACCAGCAATGTATGAGTGTACCTTTTT
Source organism: Sciurus vulgaris (assembly GCF_902686455.1). Taxonomy (NCBI): domain Eukaryota; kingdom Metazoa; phylum Chordata; class Mammalia; order Rodentia; family Sciuridae; genus Sciurus; species Sciurus vulgaris. The sequence continues at coordinate 84,173,438 of NC_136465.1, forward strand.
CCCCACATCCTCACCAACACCTATTGTTGCTTGTGTTCTTGATAATCGCCATTCTAATTGGGGTGAGATGAAATCTTAGGGTAGTTTTGATTTGCATTTCTCTTATTACTAGAGATGTTGAACATTTTTTCATATATCTGTTGATTGCTTGTACATCTTCTTCTGTGAAGTGTCTGTTCATTTCCTTAGCCCATTTGTTGATTGGATTATTTGTATTCTTGGTGTAGAGTTTTTTGAGTTCTTTATAGATTCTGGAAATTAACGCTCTATCTGAAGTATGAGTGGCAAAGATTTTCTCCCACTCTGTAGGCTCTCTCTTCACATTACTGATAGTTTCCTTTGCTGAGAGAAAGCTTTTTAGTTTGACTCTATCCAGTGTTTGATTCTAGCTTTTATTTCTTGTGCTATGGGAGTCCTGTTGAGGAAGTCTGATCCTAAGCCAACAGATTGAAGGTTTGGACCTACTTTTTCTTCTATAAGATGCAGGGTCTCTGGTCTGATTCCAAGGTCCTTGATCCATTTTGAGTTGAGTTTTGTGCAGGGTGAGAGATAGGGGTTTAATTTCATTCTGTTGCATATGGTTTTCCAGTTTTCCCAGCACCATTTGTTGAAGAGGCTCTCTTTTCTCCATTGCATATTTTTGGCCCCTTTGTCTATTATGAGAAAATTGTATTTATTTGGGTTTGTGTCCGTGTCCTCTATTCTGTACCATTGATCTACCTTTCTATTTTGGTACCAATACCATGCCATTTTTGTTACTATTGCTTTCTAATTGAGTTGAAGATCTGGTATTGCGATACCCCCTGCTTCGCTCTTTCTACTGAGGATTGCTTTAGCTATTCTGTGTTTTTTATTCTTCCAGATGAATTTCATAATTGCTTGCTCTATTTCTGTAAGGTACGTCATTGGGATTTTAATTGGAATTGCATTGAATCTGTAGAGCACTTTAGGTAGTATGGCCATTTTGACAATATTGATTCTGCCTATCCAAGAACATGGGAGATCTTTCCATCTTCTAAGGTTTTCTTTAATTTCTTTCTTTAGTGTTCTGTAGTTCTCATTCTCTTTTGTGTGATTGATTCCCAAGTATTTTATTTTTTTTGATGCTATTGTGAATAGGGTAGTTTTCCTAATTTCTCTTTCTGAAGATTCATCACTTATGTATAAAAATGCGTTGAATTTATGAGCATTGATCTTGTTACCTGCTACTTTTCTGAATTCACTTATGAGTTCTAAGAGTTTTCTGGTGGAATTTCCAGGTGCCTCTAAATATATAATCATGTCATCAGCGAACAGGGATAGTTTGAGTTCTTCTTTTTATATTCGTATCCCTTTAATTTCTTTCGTTTGTGTAATTGCTCTGGCTAGAGTCTCAAGAACGATGTTGAATAGAAGTGGTGAAAGAGGGCATCCCTGCCTTGTTCCAGTTTTTAGGGGGAATGCTTTCAGTTTTTCACCCTTTAGAATGATATTGGCCATGGGCTTAGCGTAGATGGCCTTTATAATATTAAGGAATGTTCCCACTACCCCAATTTTTTCTAGTGGTTTGAGCATGAAGGGATGCTGTATTTTATCGAATGCTTTCTCTGAATCTATTCAAATAATCATGTGATTCTTAACTTTAAGTCTGTTCATATGGTGAATGACATTTATTGATTTCTGGATGTTGAACCATCCTTGCATCCCTGGGATAAAACCCACTTGATCGTGGTGCACTATCTTTTTAATATATTTTTGCATGCGATTTGCTAAAATTTTGTTGAGAATTTTTGCATCGATGTTCATTAAGGATATTGGTCTGAAATTTTTTTCCTCGATGTGTCTCTGTCTGGTTTAGGTATCAGGGTGATATTGGCTTCATAGAATGAGTTTGGGAGGGTTCCCTCCTCTTCTATTTCATGGAATACTTTGAGAAGTATTGGAATGAGCTCTTCTTTAAAGGTTTTGTAGAACTCGACTGAGAACCCATCTGGTCCCAGACTTTTCTTTGTTGGTAGTCTTTTGAGGACCTCTTCTATTTCATTGCTTGAAATTGATGTATTAAAGTTGTGTATGTCCTCCTCGTTCAGTTTAGGTAATTCATATGTCTGTAGAAACTTGTTGATGTCTTTGAGGTTTTCTGTTTTGTTGGAGTATAGATTTTCAAAATAGCTTCTAATTATGTTTTGTATTTCACTTGTGTCTGTTGTGATATTTCCTTGTTTACTCTGAATTATAGTAATTTGAGTTTTCTCCCTCTTTCTCTTTGTTAGTGTGGCTAAGGGTTTATCAATTTTGTTTATTTTTTCAAAGAACCAACTATTTATTTTGTTAATTTTTCCGATTGTTTCTTTTGTTTCAATTTTGTTGATTTTGGCTCTGATTTTAACTATTTCCTGTCTTCTACTACTTTTGGTGTTGGTCTGCTCTTCTTTTTCTAGGGCTTTGAGCTGTAGTGTTAAGTCGTTTATTTGTTGATTTCCACTTCTTTTGTTGAATGCACCCCATGAAATAAATCTTCCTCTAAGTACTGCTTTCATAGTGTCCCAGAGGTTTTGATATGATGCGTCTTTGTTCTCGTTTACTTCTAAGAATTTTTTAATTTCCCTCCTGATGTCTTCTGTTATCCATTCATCATATAATAGTGTATTATTTAATCTGCAGGTATTGGAGAAGTTTCTGTTTTTTATTCTGTCATTTATTTCTAATTTCAATCCATTATGATCTGATAGAGTACAAGGTAGTAATCTCTATCTTCTTGTATTTGCTAACAGTAGATTTGTGGCATAAAATATGGTCTATTTTAGAGAAAGATCCATGTGCTGCTGAGAAGAAAGTGTATTCGTTCTTTGTTGGATGGTATATTCTATATAAGTCGGTTAAGTCTAAATTGTTGATTGTGTTATTGAGATCTATGGTTTCTTTATTCAATTTTTGTTTGGAAGATCTATCCAGCGGTGAGAGAGGTGTGTTAAAATCGCCTAGTATTATTGTGTTGTGGTCTATTTGATTTCTGGAATTGAGAAGGATTTGTTTGACGTACATGGATGAGCCAATGTTCAGGGCATAGATATTTATGATTGTTATGTCTTGCTGATTTATGCTTCCCTTAAGCAATATCTAGTGTCCTTCTTTATCTCTTCTGACTAGTTTTGGCTTGAAGTCCACGTTATCTGAAATGAGTATGGGTACTCCAGCTTTTTTGCTGTGTCCGTGTGCATGGTATGTTTTTTCCCATCCTTTCACCTTTAGTCTATGGGTATCTCTTTCTATGAGATGAGTCTCTTGCTGGCAGCATATTGTTGGATTTTTCTTTTTAATCCATTCTGCCAGTCTATGTCTTTTGATTGATGAGTTCAGGCCATTAACATTCAGGGTTATTATTGTGATATGATTTGTATTCCCAGTCATTTGACTCATTTTTGTTTTTTGACATGATTTGGTTTCTCCTTTATTTGCCTATTCCTTTAGGCTAGTTCCTCCCATTGCTGGTTTGCATCGTTGTTTTTCATCTCTTCCTCATGGAATATTTTGCTGAGAATGTTCTGTAATGCTGGCTTTCTTTTTGTAAATTCCTTTAGCTTTTGTTTATCATGGAAGGATCTTATTTCTTCGTCAAATCTGAAAGTAAGTTTTGCTGGGTGGAAGATTCTTGGTTGGCATTCGTTTTCTTTTAGGGCTTGGTAAATGTTGTTCCAGGCCCTTCTAGCTTTTAGGGTCTGGACTGAAAAATCTCCTGATATTCTTTGGTTTCCCCTGAATGTAATTTGATTCTTTTCTCTCGCGGCTTTTAAAATTCTGTTTTTATTTTGTATGTTAGACATTTTCATAATAATGTGCTTTGGTGTGGGTCTGTTGTAATTTTGTATATTTGGAGTCCTATAAGCCTCTGTACTTCCATTTCATTCTTCAGATTTGGGAAATTTTCTGATACTATTTCATTGAATAGGTTGTTCATTCCTTTGGTTTGTTTCTCTAAGCCTTTTTCAATCCCAATAATTCTTAAATTTGACCTTTTCGTGATATCCCATAATTCTTGTAGATTCTGTTCATAATTTCTTACCATCTTCTCTGTTTGGTCAACTTTGTTTCAAAAGTTAAATATTTTATCTTCAATATCTGAGGTTCTGTCTTCCAGGTGTTCTATCCTATTGGTTATGCTTTCTATGGAGTTTTTAACTTGGTTTATTGTTTCCTTCATTTCAAGGATCTGTTTGGTTTTTTTTCAATATCTCTAACTCTTTATTGAAATGATCTCTTGCTTCCTGTATTTGCTCTTTTAACTGTTGATTGGTGCAATCATTTAATGCCTGCATTTGCTCTTTCATCTCCTCATTTGCTTCCCTGATTGTTTTAATTATGTACATTCTGAACTCCCTTTCTGACATTTCTTCTGCTGTGCTGTCATTGGGTTTTATTGATATAGTATCTAGGTTTGTTTGGGACATTTCTTCCCTTGTTTTCTCAGATGTCAGTGGGACTTTGTGATATTGCAGAATTTTTCTATTGGCTTATAGTGTCCTGTAGATTTCCAGTGTATCACCTTCCTGCCTTCAGTAGCCTGAAGTCTTGGCGTAACTTGAAAATGCAGTTCTTCCAAAGAAAGCTGCCCCTAGCCTGTTACTGGTTCCAGGACTTGGAGCTGGCTCTGTGTGGAAAGGCTCTCACTGGGGGGCCTACTCCAAGAAGCTAGCCTGGAAAGGCACTTCCCGCTGGAGGGAGCCAGGCTGCTTGGGGAAGTCCCTGGCTGCCCTGTCCTGGTCCCTGAAGCAACCTGGGGGCAGGAACTTGCTGCACTGGCTCAGGGACTTGGAGCTTTGTTCTGTGCAGAAAGGCTCTCACTGGGGTGCCTGTTCCGAGATGCTGGAGAATCTGGCCCTGTGGGAGGAGCCCACCGCCAGAGTGTGCAGGGCTGCCTGGGGAAGACTCTAGCTGCCCTGCCCTACTCTAATAAGCCGCCCGAATCCGGATCTGCCTCTGCCGCCGGGGCAGAGCTTCACCGGGTGGGGGAGACCCACCCCGTGGCTCTATTTTAGTCTGAGTCTCTCAATGCCTCCCCTTCTTGAATCCTGGGTTCTGGAGCAACTGGAGATGCAGTCACCCTCTAGTCCGCCATCTTGGATTGCCCCCTATTTTAATTCTTTAATTGAAAAACACATTGCAATTTCATTTTCAAAGAGGTAATGAGACTATACACAAAACACCAAAGAAAAATTTATAATATGGCAGGTAAAAATGTAGCCTGGAATTTTATGAGGCTTGTGATACTTATTAACTTTTAAAACTTGTAATTTATTGTGATTACTTTGTCATTCTGAATAAGTATTTGCTTATTCTCCTAATTTTGTAATTTTAGTTTATATTATTTGTATTTAAAAAGAGTCCCCAAGTTGTACAAGCTGTAAGGCCCTGGAGCAATCTCTGCCTCTGAAGTAGCTTAATGTTTCTTGACTAGATCATTTCTTCCTTAGGGACACACAGTGCTGGGATGTCACTGTATGAGGGACTGAAGAGGGCTACTCTGTTTTGCTCTATTTTAAGGTGACTTAGGAATTTGATGTTGGTTACATTCCAGAAGATCAGCTCAAAGTTTCACAGGACCCACAATATCCTGATACCCAGATGTCTAATACATAAACAAAACTGAGTTCATTTTAATATTTTGTCTAGACAAACATCCTAAACTTACTTCTGTAAAGTAAGTTTGTTTGTTTGCTTATTTATTTATTTATTTCCTTTAAAGGTAAGTCTTGTCTACATTTCACTTGTTTCCAATATGCAAATATGCTTTCAGTCTTCAGCACCAATTCTCTGGAGTCTTTAATTATGTAGAAACATTTCACCTAAAACATGGAGATGCCAAAGTATTTTAAATTATCTCTGATGTCAGTTGGGAGTAGCTAAAAATGATTAGTCTTTCTCTTTGTGATGAAATTAATTGTTCTCAGATTTAGAATGTCAGAAAGAACTAGTGACAAAAAATGCCCTAAGTAAAAGTGTGTGTTCACTCAAATCAGAAATACGAAAGAAATTTTATTCTTGTATGTTATGAATCAAATCGTGTATGGCTTTAGTGGTGCGTGTGTGTGTGTGTGTGTGTGTGTGTGTGTGTGTGTGTGAGAGAGAGAGAGAGAGAGAGAGAGTCAGAGTCAGAAAGAGGGAGAGAGAGACAGAGGGAGGGAGAGAGAGTAAGAGAAAACAAGCAACATGTTTCTTGTTTTCCTCTCATCTTTATCTCTGCTTCACCATGATAGGTTAATGGAGACATCTTACCAGTGCCATTATTTCAATATAGATGTCACTAACTTCTCTCAGACTTATTATAATTGGTGTTAGCTTCTAATGAAATTCATAATCCTGAGGGAAAGTTAAACTCATTGAAGGATCTTCCTAGCTCACTGCAGAATACTAAGCAGCACAAGTATCTGATACTGACATAATTAATAAGACTGCATGAGGAGAAATTCATACCAAAGGATTGGCAAAGAATTAAGTGTATTAGGTATTATACAGAATAACATTTTCTAACCTATCACTAATCTAATATAATATCCTATAATAATAGTGATTTTTTAAAAAAACAAGGATTGAGAATAGTTTAAAATCCCAAAATTCAGTCATCCTTATAATGGTATCTTGTCATAGCTTCCAAAGTGGAATTTTGCCAACCAAGTGCTGGGAATATTCTTAGTAAAATGAAACTACTTTGAGTGACTTTTGCAGATATTCATTCTAATAATATCATACAATGTTCATCTTTTTATTCTATTTCAAATGCACTCATCATATTCCCAATTGTATCACCAATATTTCCATAGTAAACAATTTATCCATTCATTTTAAAATTAATCTATCATATCCCAAATCTTTTGTTTAATTGTTGAGCTTTCTATTTTGTGTAAATTGTATATAAATAAAACTAATCAAACATTTTCTCAATATATATTTTTCCACATTGTAAAAGTGTGAAGCATAAACATGTTCCTTTCTGTACCTACTCTGGATTATACTGCCCTTTTCAGAAAGTCATGCCCTTAGCAATGTTTTCTATCCACATCTACACATGGGTAATGTTGTACATTAGTAGGATTGCCTATATATGGTTTAATACAAATTGCTTCTTTTCCTTAAATATCTTGAATATATCTTTACATTTCAGTACACTTAAAAGCACCTCATTCTTTTTAACAAATTATCATGGAATTCCTTCCCATATGTCTCATATACATGTTCAGAATCTGTAGGATGGACTCATAGATGTAAATGAGCTGAGGCAAAAAATATAGATATTTCATATTTACATTAACTCTTCAAATAATCCTTTGAATTTGCATTTAACAACCAATAATTTATCAGAGATCTTAATAAAAATTTTTATACTTTTATATTAATGAGAAGAAACTTGCAGAACAGCATATACAGTACCATCTCATTAATATACAAAAATATGGATTATATATATATAAACACATACATACATACAAATGGATAGGAAAAATTGTTAAGAGTATTGCTTTGTGACAAGAGTAGTATAATATAAAAACCAATAGTTTATAGGAATTTTTTATACTTTTAGAAATACTAAAAAAATTTAAATTAATTAGAAAATATATATGCCTAATATATTCATTAATATTAGCAATTTTCTGCTTCCTAAAATGGCTGAATACCCTATTTTTAAATTTCTTTTGTGAATTTTTCATTTAAATCCACTCTCATTTTTAAAAAATTTGATTACCTGTTCTCTTTCTTAATTTGAAAACTTCTATATATTCTCATGATTCTTTGTTTTATATATATATATATATATATATATATAGTGAATATGACTTTTACAGACTCCAATTTGCCTTTGAAGTTTTTGTAAAGTATGGGTGAGATATACATAAAAATAACACAGCTAAAATTCACATAAGACACCATATCAATTTCAAAAAGAAAATGCCATCATTACCTTTTCTTCTTAGACAAATATTATGGATTTATTGTTTAGTTAACAAAATACTTTACAAGTCACATATACAACTGGATAACACTTTTAAATGCATATGTAAGCATACACAGACACACATGCCTGAAAAGAGAAACATGAAAAATATAACAAATCTCTGTGTGAGGGAGTACATTGGTTTTAATTATGTTCTTCATATTTTTCCATTATGAATATGAAGTATATATGCAGTTTTTAAATTGCATAACTCAATACAATCAAAATAATGTTTTAAAATATAAGATTTAATGTTTGTGTGGTGTTTATTCAACTGGGATGTGAAATATGCATTATAATGTAAGAAATATAGCAAGTAAATTGAAAATTATTGAATCCTTCCAGAAAAGCAATAAAAACCTTTTTAAAAGCCTTTTTCAAGGGAAACACTTTGGGTGCTACAGTTTTCCATGGGCTAAACTATCCCAAGAATTGCAGGACAATTAGAACTTCTGTACCATCTCACTCACCAAATGTTGGTGGCATTTTCCAGTCACTGAGATAAGTAGAAGGAACCCACTATTTCTAAATTTTCCAAATTTTCAACTCATGGCCAGAAGATGACTGTATAAGTGAAAGACAATGGACTGGCTTGTATTTCTGAATGTGCTTTCCATGGGGCAGCCTGCACAACATTGGTCAGAAGTAACTCCTCAATGCCCTTTCGTATGACTAATGTCCTTGACGCAGGTACCAGTTCAGTTAAGTTTACAGTTGCCCACCAGATCTCCATTAGTTGTGAGCCTGAAGTTTTAGTTCAATGGCCTCCCAAAAAACCCTCTCTAACTTTGGTCATCTTGCTTTACTTTTGTAGTAACCCTTCACTCTTCCATTATTACCTTGGAAATCCTGTGTGCCCCTCTTCAGACCCAATCACTGCCTCCTCTCTATGGAACCACCATTCTGAACTTTGTTTATCATCACCTTGACTACTCTCATAGCTTTACAAATATTTTTATATTCTTAAAACTCTAGTTTTGTTTATTTTTGTCTACATATGAGACAATACTAATGCACTTTTCAATCACATGAAATTTATGTTTAAAATCTTATTGCTTAGATTTGGTAACGTTGCTATAATTCATTTATTTTCACTGCAGTACAGCAAAAATTTTTTTTGGCATGAATGTATGTAATTATACATGGCTTATTCATCTACGATGTATTTAGAGAACAATTGGCTTGTTACCAGTTTTTAGTTGTTACCAATAGGGCTGTAATGAACATTTTTGATCATGTTTAAGAATACCTATGTTCATATTTTTTCATAGGGAAGCAGCTCTCAAACTTTCTGTTCTTAAAAAAGTTCTCATTGATAAACAAATTTATTAGGGATCAAAAAGCATTGCTCAAAAAGCATAGCTTTCATTACACTTTGGAAATTTAAACTGAAAGAATTTAAAAATATTAATTTGAAATTCACTCAAAAATTTAAAACTCACATGTTAATGCAAATAACATCTTTAGAGAAAAATAGTTTCATTTTATTTTTCTATCTACTGTGTCCAGGCTTGTTTATTTAAGAACAAAGTATGAATGATGTGGGGATTAAAATCAAGAGCATCATTGAACTTCACCTTCCCTCCAACCAGTTCCCCAAACGCCCTGCCTCAACCCTTTGTGCTTCCAATTCCTTCCTTAGTGAATTAAGAACTTAATCCCAAAAGCCCTGGTCCTGACTCCAGGTTCTCTCCCTAGCTTCTCATCTTTCCTCTGCCCCCAGAGGGCAGGCACCTCAGTTTTGAATGCATGGGAGAGCCCAGAGTGGTGACAGATACAGAGGGAAAGACTTTCCCCTCAGGAAAAGGGATTGGGAAGTAGAGTGTGGTGAAGTGAGGGTATGCATAACCTGGGGTACCAAAATGGGCCCTGGGACCAGAAAGGATAAAGGTCCCCCTGAGAAAGCAGATGCTGCAGCCTTAAAATCCTCTCGTTGGGAATAGTCAATGCTTGATGGCTTGCCCTTCTGGCGCGGGTTCCAGAACCACATTTGGACCACGTCTTTCTCAAGTTCCAGTTGTTGGGCAATGTGGCTGATCTGCTGCAGTGTGGGTTTTGGGCACTGCAGGACATGTTCTCCAGGTTGCCTCTCATTCCGTTCTCAATACTCGTTCTCTTTCTCTTCCGGGCCTGCCGGAGGGTCTCTGCTTTGCTTATCTCCTGAAGGTTCTCCTTACCGTCTGCTTCCTCCACCTATTTCTGCAGCAGGAGCCGCAGCTTGCACGTGTTCTTGAAACTGAGCTGCAGAGCCTCAAAGCAGCCGATAGTCGTTTGGCTGACCACCTTCCCAAAGAGAACCCCCTGGTGAGCCCCACATCAGCCTGGGTATCCTCTTCTGCTTCAGCGACTTGGCAAATTCCTTGAGTTCTTTCTGCAGTGCTTGGATATCTTGGGACTCCTCAGGGTTTTGCTCCACCTTCTCCTTATCCACTTTCACCACAGCAGGGTGGGCAAAGCAAGGCTCGGGAGAGGCCCCCTCAGAGTTGCTCGCCACCCCAGCTCCCACCTCGCTCTCAGGCTGAGAGGTCTCTAGGCCACTGTGGGGGACCAGGCCCATTCCAACCTGAGGTCCACAGTATACCACCCCTCCACAGAACTCATAGGGTGGGGAGCATGAAGGAATCCCCCACACCTCCGAACCTGGACCAACCCCCGGCCGGATTCCAGGACCACCGGAGGGCCTGGGAGGCTTAGCCAGGTCGGAGGGTCAATCCAGTCCGGCTCTGGCCCTCCTGACCCTCTGGGTGGTGGGCGCAGGAAGGTAAAGTCCGAAGCCAGGTGTCCAGCCATGGGTGGGAAGGGCACCCCAAACAGGAGGCCTGAAGAAACAAGGACTCGCCAAGGAACTGCTCAACACCTCTCTCATAGCTTCATTTTTCAGAAGAAAAAAATTAGCAAGAAATGTGGCATTGTTTTATATCGTGTATTTTTTAACCAGTGTTTGACTCAATATAAATCACATATATTATATATTATTGCTGCTTCTGCATTTAATTTGTTGAAATATGTTATTTTAGTTCAAATATATGAAGAAAATCAAATGTCACACAGACATGTACTTAGAACCTAAGAAAAAAAAATTTAATACCCTTTAGAGGTAATTATAAAATCTTTTTAATACTACACCAAAACCTGACAAGCTAATGGTTTTTGAAGAGTAAATATAATGTGGAACCTGAAACTATACAAGTGAACTTTCATAGTACATTAAAATTTATTAATCCATTTCATACTTTTATTAATCTTTGACCCATGGATGATTTAATAATATTGTTAATTTAGAACATATTGGTTCATTGAATCACATTGCTCCTCAAATATTGAAGTATACCATTATACAGTATCAAAAATAAAAACAGCTGGGCACGGTGGCACGCACCTGTAATCCTAGAGGCTTGGGAGTCTGAGGCAGGAGGATGGTGAGTTCAAACCCAGCCTCAGCAACTTAGCAGGGCCCTAAGCAACTCAGCATTTCCTGTTTGTAAATTTTAAAAAATTTTTAAAAAGGGATGGGGATGTGGCTCAGTGATTAAGTCAAAGCAATCTTAAGAATAAAGAAAAGCTGGAGGCATCATGTACTTGATTTCAAAATAAACTACAAAGTCATAGCAATTAAAGATAAAGAAATGCTATAAAAACAGACAAATGTAACAGAATACAGAGTCCAGAAATAAATCCATTCATTAACAGTCATCTGATTTCCAACAAAGATTCTAAGAACACACAGTGGGAAATAGTTTTATCAATAAATGGTGATGTGAAAATTGGATATACACAAGCAGAAAATGAAATTAGACTCATCACAGGATATAAAAAGCAACTCAAAATGTATTAAAGACTTTAACAGTTTAACACACAAACTGAAAACGTAAGGAAACGCTCCATGACATTGGCCTGGTCAATGGTTTTATTTGCATATGACACCAAAAATACTGGCAACCTAACAGAAAAATAGACAAATAAGTTTATATCAAATGGAAAAGCTTCTACCCAGCCAAGGAAACAATCAACCAAGTGAAGAGACCTATGGAATGAGCGAATATATTTGCAATACACACACACACACACACACACACACACACACACACACACACATAGAGAGAGAGGGGATTTTAATATGCAAAATATAAGGAACTCAAACAACTCAATAGTAAAAAAACAAATAACATATTTTTTTAAATGGACAAAAGATTCACAGACATTTCTCTAAAGAAGACACACAAACAGCAAACAGATATTCAAAGGGCGTCATCATCAGTAATCATCAGGGAAATGCAAATTAAAATACCCATGAGATAATACTTCACACCTGTCAAAAAGGCTATTATCAAAAGAAGAAAGATAACAAGAGTCTGGTTTGAAAAGATGTAAAGAAAAGGGAACCGTTGTGCACTGATGGTGCAAATGTAAATTAGTACAGTCATTACAGGAAACAACATGCAGGTTCCTGAAAAATCTTAAAAAGAACTGCCATATGATTGAGAAATCCCACTCCTGGGTATATAGCCAAAGGAAATGAAATCATTATGTCAAAAATATACCTGAAATCCCAGATTCATCGCAGCAATATTCAGAATTGCAACAATGGGGAATCAACCAAAGAATTCATCAGCAGATAAACAGATTAAGAAAATGTGGTACATATACATAATGGCTTACTATTCAGCCATAAAATCAAATGAAAGTCTGTCATTTGCAGCATTGTGGATAGACTTTGAGGACATTATGCTGAATTAAAAAAAAAAAAAAAAACAGGTACAGTAAGAAAAACAGTGCATGATCTTATTTATATGTGAAATCTAAAAAAAGAAACTCATAGAAGTAGAGTCGTATGGTGGTTATCAGAGGCTGCAGGTGGAGATAAAAGTGAGATTGAGGGCATTTTGGACAAGAGATGTCAGGAGTATTCAGTTAGGAGTGATAAACTCAGGGGTTCTATTGTACAACATGGTGACTTTAGTTAATAACCATGAATTATATACTTGAAAATTATTTACAGTAGATTTTAAGTGTTTCGATCACAGAAAAAAAGAAATGGTTAAGTATGTGAGGTAATGTATGTTTTTTAGTCCTAGTTAGTCATTCCATAAAGTCTACATATTTTAAAACATCATGTTTTATACCATAAATCTATTCAAATTTTGTCAATTAGTAGAAAAATTTAGAAAAATATAATTTACTTCTGCATGAATTCCTAAGTTCAAAAATCATAATGAAAATTAATAATTATTTTGATTTAATTATAATATCAGAATTTTTTAGGTACATCTAAATTAAATTTATGATATAGAAATATATACCAGAAAATTCAATATTGCACCCGTTTTCAAATAGATTAGTTCTTTGTAATATAATCTTTATTTTTTTTAAATCTGGATCTCAAAAACTATGCCTTATCATTTATTTTCAAAATTTTGGTTCATATTGATATATTAGAAAACAGTTGTTCTTTGATTCGTTTTCTCAAAAAGTGAAACTGCATCTTGGTAAGTCATGGATATTACAGTGTATTTTTATGCATACTTTTGGAAAGTTTTTAGTTTGTCTGTTCCTGTCTTCTTTCAATTTTCTTTGGTTTTATTTTATTTTATGTTTACCAACCCTTAATGTGTTACACATTTATTTTCTAAGTTTGTGCAACACAAAAATTCAGACCAAATTTCAGAGCATCCATAATTTTCCACAGTTTAGTGCATAGTTGCAAATTTTCTCACCAATTCATGGAAATTCAGACATTTAGTTACTGATTTCTCATATTCCTAAGTATACCTTTCTTAATGATTGCAAGTAATCACATTTAAAATTTGGGGGGATTGGTTTGCATTCTCTTTAGCAGAAATTTCCTATATTAATAGTTTCTAAACTTCATTGTTGAGAATCATGAGGCTTTTGACTATTTCTTAGCAGAACAGCTTTGGCATTTTCTCCAGGCCTGGCATATGTTTGATCTTTTTTTGTTTTTTTCACATCTGTAAGTAGACTAATATTCTCCTTCATGTTATATGGATCATTACTTTTATTTTATGCTCCAATTCCATTTCATGACTCAGTAACAGTATATTATTTCATGCTTTATGAAGAACTTTGAATGGTTTGGGATATTTTATTTTTAAGAAATAGAAATGTAGATTAATTGTTAGTTACTGATATTATAGAACAAGGTAATTAAGATTCAATTTAATTTTTCTACCTTTTTAAAGTTCAAGGGTCAAATGGAAGATACAGAAGAGACATATGTTATCAAAGCAAATGAATCACTTTTCATCATTGACATGGTCTTTTAATTTGTGAAAACCTAGACTCTTGAAATAAATCTGCAGTTTTTTAAAAAAACATGTTTACCTCTCTTTTCTGTTCTCATCTGGAAAGATGACTATAAACAACACTAGGTTTTTATATTTAGGCAAATGAAAACAAGGATCCTTGATACCAAGGGCAAATTAGGATATTTAGTTTAGGATCAAAAGCCCAATAGTAGTTGATATGGATCAGTGGAGACCTACAAGAATTAGCAACTTTGAGAGTGATCAGTGAGCTTCCCAGGACATCCTTCAGCAATTCAAGGTTATTGCTGAAGGAACCCATGACTCCAATGTTTAATTAGCTTCTTAAACTCAAAGTAACTTAACTCATTTTGCTTTATAATATCCTTGGATATCCCAAAAGTGAAGATTTCTTAAAATTCATTTTCTCAGAATAAAGTTTCTAAACCTGAAATCTTGTTGATATTACCGAAGTTACAAAACAATAGAAGTATGTGTATGCATTTGATTTTGCATATCTAATTTTGATTCTAAAAAAATCAGGCTGAGGATTTAGCTCAGTGATAGAACACTTGCAAGGACCTAAAAAATAAAAAAAAATAAAAATTCACACATGCTCCTATTAAAATAAATCCTATAGAGTTTTTTTAAAGCATCAGGAATAGAAAATTAATAAAACCAACAATGTTTATAACAACAGAACCTAGTAAAAAATGCTTAACACATTAAACATTATTAATCAAAATAATAAATGGATGAAAAAGTTTTGCCTAAGGATCAGATAATTATAAAATAAATATATACTCAAATAAGACTGAAATGCTGTTGACCAAATGTTTAATTAATCACTTATACACATAGAAAGTTTTATTTTGGTGCTTCTTTATACTCACATATTTAGATTGAGCCATTAAATTATGATATTCACTTGATAAATAGATTATACTATCATAGCTATTGAAGATGAGCTCTCCACAGACTTATGTATAGGACAATTTGTTTCCATCCACTTCTCGAGAGCCTCTTTCTATCTTCTGTGAAACCAGAAGATAGAAAGCAGACCAATTCTCAGTCTTTGATTTTCTTCTGCATAGTATCTACTCTCTTCCCCAGGATGGAAATCTCCCTCAGTGACCTCAGATTTTGGAGTTTTAAATATAATTTTTATGCCTAAGTGTGTCACTCCCATCTAAACCTAATCCCTCATTTCCAGAATAATGTTACTAATTTTTATTCAACATGTCTATTCAAATGTCTAATAAATACCTCAAAATTAACATGTCCCAAACTGAAGTATTCTTCTCTCAGATCTTGTACCATTTCTGTCTTCCTTTTCAAATGATGGCAAATCCATCCTTTCTCTCCATTGTTTCTTTCATCCTTTCTCTAGACCAAAAATCCAGATGTTGTCCTTAATTCTTCCTTCTTTATCATTCTATCTCATTCATGAACCAATCTTAGTTTTTTTATGATTTTAAAAACCTATTTACCTTCAGGATTCCACATTTTCACTGCACATATGTTTCACCTGCATTACCCAATCACCTTCTAATTAGCCTTCTAACCTTGCTAGTCCAGGAGTATACCATCAACACAGAAGACAAGTGAATATTTAAATAGCACTGTGCTGCTCAAGACTCTGAACTCATTTCCTACTTCTCATGTTTAAAATAAAAATCCTTTCAATGATCTGTGGTGTCCTATGCAGTCTTTCCCTACCATTCTCCATCCTCACTACTACAAATGTTCTTCCTACAAGAGCCTTTACAAACACACTGGCCTCTTTCTGTCCCTTGAGCACATCAGACACACCATTGCTTAGAGGTCTCTTTAGGTTCTATTCCTTCTACTTAAATACTGCTTGTATGCTGATCATTAGAACAGAGCCAGAGATATGGTAAGAGTACAATAAATATTTGTCAAACAATAAATTATTTTTGAAACATGTTAATTAGTTTTATCTGAAGTACACATTTTTACATTTTTCATTTAGACTAGAAAGTGCTTAAAGATCAATGGGCCACTGTAAGAATGACCCAGAAGCAATATTAAAGGGCTTAATACAATCTAAATTATAACTGTTGAAATATCGAAAGAATAATTATGGTAATTGGTGATAACACATTGGACGAAAAAATCTAAAAGACATTTTGGTGATGAGTTTTTAGCTAGAACTCCAATATGAAAGAAAAAAATTGATAAGTTGAATTGCATTAAAATTAAAAACATCCACTCTATGAAATGTACTGTTAAGAGAATGAAGAGACAAGATATCAACTAGAAGAAAATGATTGCAAAACATGTATATAATAAAGGACTTGTTTCCAAAATATACAAAGAATTCTTAAAAGTCAACAACAAGAAAGCAAATAATCCAACTTTTTAAATGGGAAAAAGGTTTTAATGACATTTAACCAAAAAGAAATGATGTCAAAGAAGCATGTGAAAAGATGTTCATCATCACATATCAGGAAAGAATCGCAAACTAAAACAATGAATTACTATTACATAACTATTGAGATGGTCCAAATCCCAAATGCTAACAACACCATGTACTATTAAGGATGAGGAGCAATAGGAACTATCAATCATTAATGCACAATGGTGCAGCCACTTTGGAAGACCATTTGGCAGTTGCTCACAAAGCTAAATATAACCCTCCACATGACTTAGCAATCACACTTATATTTACCCAATCAGATGAAAAGTTTATGGTGATACAAAAAACTGAACACAAACATTTAGAACAGCTTTATTCATGATAATCAAATGCTGAAGTAACCAAGATGTCCTTCAGCAGGCGAATTGATAAGCTGTTGTGTATCCATGCAATGGCATATTATTCAGTGATAAAAAATGTTATCAAACCACAAAAATAGAAATGAAGAAGTCTTAAATATATATTGGGTAAGTGAAACAAGTTAGTATGAAAGTGCATACACTGTATGATTTCCACTACATTACATTTTGGAAAAGCAAAACTACAGAGACAGTCAAAAGATCAGTGGTTGCCAGGGTTTCAAGCACAGTGAGGAGAGAATGAATAGATGGAGCACAGGGGAATATTAGGGCAAAAAAATGTAAGGCAAAATCTGCTAGGGGGCTTCTAGAAAGGATTTTCTTCCTGGCAGAAACAGAGCTTCATGCTCATATTAAAATGGCAGAGCTGTATTAACCCTTTTAGTGGCCTTCCTTTGCACACAGTGAGAGGGTATGATTCTCTAAATTTGGCAACCAACTTTCAATCATGAAATGACAAGTTCAAGGACAAAAGTCATTTCACTAATGTTAAAAATGGAAAAACCCTGGTTTGTGATGATTACCTGAAAACTTGCATTTCCAGACATCAGTCAAATAAATAGTTCCAATTTACACTTTTAAAATACATCTAGGAGAACATTAAGATACTAAAAAATATAAGAAGGTGAAAAGAAAAGGCTTCCTTCTAAAGAATGCTAATACAAAACAAGAGAAAGAAAAAGGTCAGAATTTTTAAAATTATCACCTTGCAAAACCTAGTAAATTACCACTATAAAACCCAGTATAGTAAGGTTCATCAATGAATGCTAAAATCATTAAGAAAAAACTTATAAATAATAGGATATACATACAGTTTCAAATTATTAACCTACAAGTAACCTACTCATTATAAAAAGAGAAATATATCCCTATGATGGAAGATTTGCTCATCATCATCTTAAATTACTGAGTCTGGCTTATTCTACTTAACATGGTGCTCTCACATTTTTTATTCATTTACAAGCAAATACCATAATTTCATTCTTCTCTATGGGTGAGTAAAACTTCCTCACATATATGTAGGTATATATGTACATATATATATATATTTCATATACATATATATATATATACACACACACACACATATACACACACTTTTCTTTATTCATTCATCTGTTAACAAGTACCTGAGTTGGGTTCATAACTTGGTTATTGTGAATTGTACTGCTATAAATGTTGATGTGCCTATATCACTATGGTATGCTGATTTTAGTTCTTTTGAATAAATACCAAGGAGTGGGATAGCTGGGTCATGTGGTGGTTCCTTTCCTAGTTTTTGGAGGAATCTCCATACTGCTTTCCAGAGTGGTTTTATTAATTTGCAGTCCCACAACAATGTATGAGTACCTTTTCCCCTATTTCCTCATAAACATTTATTTTATTTATATATATATAAATAAACATTTATTTTATATATATATTCTTGGTGATTGCTATTGTAACTGGAGTGAGATGAAATCTGTGTGGTTTTGATTTGTATTTCCTTGATTGCTAGAAATGTTGGACATTTTTTCATGTTTTTGTTTGCCTTTAGATTTCTTCTTTTAAGAAATGTCTGTTCAGTTCTTTTGCCTATTTATTGATTAGTTTATTTGTTCATTTTGCTTTAAGTTTTTTAAATTTCTTTTTATATTCTGGCTATTAATCTCTTTTGGAGAAGTAACTGGCAAAGACTGAAAATTTAAATATTGACTAGATTTTGATGGTTCTATGGAATCATTTTTAATTTTCTTCAATACTATAATGATTTTGAGGATAACGAACTGCTTAGGAGTGAAGCATATCATATTGTATGCAATTAATTCCAATTCAAAAGAAAATAATTTACATTAAAAGGATAGATAGATGCATACAGACACACATAAATTAGATAATCGATAGATAATAGGTAGATGATAGATAAACAGGGCAAATTGTGTTAGCAACTGGTGAAACTAGGCAAAGGCAGAGAGTTGATCACTTTTTCTTCAACATTTTATTTTGAAAAATTTCAAAATAACAGAAAAGATGGAAGACCTGTATAGAGAACATTTATATGCCTGTCAAAAAATTCTACAACTGAAAAATTCTGCTAAAGTTACTTTATTATATGTCTATCCATCCAGTCTCCTGCCAATCTATCTCAGTTTTTATGCATTTCAAAGTTGCAAACACCAGGATATCTCATCCCTAAACACATCTGCATGTGTCTTATTAGAGTGATGATCATTTATTGTACTAGGTTTTCAATGTCCCTGTAGTTTTGAAAGCTCCTCAAAAGTTGAAGAGAAAACATAGATAGCTTTTAGAACATGGTTCATTCAAATTGGAAGTCCTTATCTTCAATGATTATTGTCACAATTTCTAAGTGTATTACTCCTCAACTCCTGACAGACCTACTCTTTATTAGCATTGCTATGTCCCTTCTATTGGGCTTCACTCTTAACCAGTGCTGAATTGGATTCTGGGAGTTGGAAGTTGGGCCTGGACTGTGGCTACAGGGAATGGAGTTCAGGGGGACACGAGCTACATGTGTAAAAGTTAAACATCAATGGAGGCAAAGCAAGCAGACAAACAAAATGAGTGAGAATGTGAAGGTAGTGAGCAGAGAATAGAAAACAGGTCTAACAGAACTCAAAATAACAACAGAGCAATGGATTTCAGAGGTACAAGGTAGAAACTAGAGAACATCCCTGGGTGACAACATGCTGCAAAGTACTGTCTGTGTCATGGGTCTTGGGTGACAAGTCAATTGCTGAGGATTTGGAGAAGGTGAAGTTTGAGCAAAGATAGGAATAAATGGGGAGAAGAGGATTCCAGACAGAGAGAACAGCCCTTCTCTTAGTGTCGGGGGGGGGGGGGGGGGGCGCATGGTATACACAAACTTTAGAACAGAGTAAAGGAGATGCAGGATAGGGATAGATAGCATAGGACTTTCTGAGCCAGACTGAGGAATTCTGTCACTATCCTAGAAATATTTGGACATCAATGATTGATTTTATGCAGAGGAATCCAAGTGATCAGATTTGACCTGCAAAATCTGGGTCCACTTGGGTGCACTTGGAAATAATTTTACTTTGGGCTCCTGGGTGGAGCAGAATGAGCCAGAGAAAATACAGATAGAGTTGAAATGAGGAAGATATAAGGAGGATTTAATGGTATTTTGAACCAGGATGAGCTTTGTTTGGCATAGAGAGAAATAAATTGAAGTAAGAAGTATTTTGGAGTAAAATGATAGGACACAGAGTCAAATTGGGCATGGTGTTGTTGCAGGAGGGTGGGGAGGGAGGGATCACGAGTGACCCCTGTGCTTCCAGCTTGTGCTGATGACTTGGCACTGGTATCATAAAGGGGAAAGGAATTTCTCAGGGGAGGTATTAGGAGTTGAGTTTGGGACATATTAAATGTTAGCTGTTTTAAACTTTCAAAAGCAGATTCAATTATGTAGTTACTTACATAGGTCTGAAACACAAACAAGTGCCTTAAGTTGCAAGAATGACCCTGCGGATCACTTGCATAGACAGATACTGCAGACACAGTCACGGAATAGACTGGCTAGGGCAAGAATACAGAAGCTGATAGAGACCAGGAGTCAGAATTAAAAATTACATTAAGTGGATAGAAAGTAGAGAATGATCCAGAAGAGGGAGATTTCAAAACAAGAGATGTAGAAGAATAGCAGGGGTGTGTAGGGTTATGGTACATCATGAGTGTGTCTTAGGAAGGAGGGAGAAGCCGGCAGAGCATATTCTTCATGGAGGTTCCTACTAGACTTTGTGAAAGTGATAGGGAGATGATGAGAGCAGAAGCCAGAGAGAGTGGTTTGAAATCAAGTAGGTGGGAAAAAGAAAAATATGGAGACAGAGATAGTCACAATACTTAATTACTATAAGTATTTAATATTACTATAAATGGGCAGTGGCAGGAGGTGAAGGACAGTAGAAAGAAAAGATAGCAGACAGTCATGAAGGGTCCAGTGAACATTTTCTTTCCTTCAATTGTAAAGATAATAACATGGCTAAAAATCACAAGGAATGGAACACATTAAAAGGCAACCTTCAATAACATGACTGTTTAATCTGTTAATGTTTTAGGGTAATTAAAGGAAATCTTAACAGAAAATTCTAGAATATAAGAACAAGGAAGACTGGAAAAATGAGATCCAGAGAACTGATAATAATTAGACTTACAACTTTACTGAGCTCTTGTTTTTGACAAGACAGAAGGAGATGGAACAGGAGTAGATAAGAGATTATGTTCACTCTCAGGGAAGCTGAAGATGTCACCTGATGGACTCTACTTTCTCTATAAGGTCAAAGGTGAAGCCAAAGCACTGAAGAGTTGGGAGAGTTGAGACGCATAGAAAGCATAGGAAATGGCACTGTAGATGGTGAGTTAGCCCACAGACTCTATACATATTGATCCCCAGCTGGATTTCATTCAAATCATTCTCTAAACATAAGTTAAATACTTACCCTGGTAATTTCTCCATGTTATCAAATCGTCCAACAAAACAGGTAGAATCTGTACATTCCACTCCTTCTCCCAAATTGCTCCTCTTACAGATATTCACACTATACAAGTACATCTAGAAATTCACAACTAAACTGTTTTGCTGTTTCCTTTTATGGTAAAGATGTTTTAGTCTTTCCTGGGCACTAGAATTTTCTCTGGAACATTCATGCCTTTTTCTTCTGATTTCTCCTGCTGGAAGGTAGTAACACCAATCCATCTGTAGCATCTCCTATCCCTTCTCTAAACTGTAATCATCTTCACCCCTTCTCTCACAATTAGATTTGAGACTATTACTAGCTTTGTCATTTTAGCAAGAAAAATGATTGGGTGTGATTGATTTGAAGTAAGTGTTAACACACGTTATTGTATCTACTGGTAGAATCTTATCAGTTAATGCGGTGCATTTTCAAAATACATGATTAATGGTTTCATAGTTTTTACACAGGATCTGAAATCACCATCACTGAATTTTCCATAATTATGTATTTGCAGTCCCTTTTTAACTAATACATATGTAGACACTATGTGTGACACATAAAAGGCTATAAATGTTGTACTGCATTTTTAATTTGAAAGGAAGTAAAGGAAGAAGGGAAGGGAGGATCAGCAGATGCCATTTCCACTTAGCAAACAATATGTCTTGCTTTAGCTATAAATTACATTCAAGTTCTATTCTTACATACTGCCAAGTCAAAATGAATCCTCCTGTACAGGATGTTAATACTTTAAATCAAGAAAGCTAGGTATGTACAAAAGCTAAGTATGTTGATGATAGCAATATTTGGAATGCTCAGGAAAAATATTTGAGAAGTTTATTGTTTCAAATATTTAGAAGGTATCACATATGAACAAAATGTAAATAAAATTGCATAACTTAAGGTGGCTTAATTTTTTAAATTAAAGTTTCAGGTTAATTAAAAGAAATGTTGATGACAAATAGCAATAATATACGACTGAGAGAAGGCATAATATCTTTTAAAAATGGCAATCAGGACTCCTAATTAAGGACTTTTTATACTGTAGTCTGCAATTTATGTCCCATGATAAATATCTGCTCACAATTTCTATGTTTTTTATTCCTTTAAGAAGATAAGTCTCTGTTATAACAACTATACCTCATGATACAGCATCCCTGTTTGGCTCTTTAAAACTATGGCTGAGTAAGAAGAAACTTTTAAAATATATATATTTTAGAAAGTATTTAGAGTAAAAGGTAATTAGAAAAGAGTCTCCATATAAATGAAAAATTACCTTCTGTAGTGTATTTCACTCCTTTTTAAATGTAGCAAGAATAATAAGTCTTGGCAGTTGGAACATGCTATTCACCTGAGAGCTGTCAATCATTCTCATTTTGAAAGACATGGAATTTATAAATTGTCAACACATCTTTTAGGCGAGAAACCACTGCTCATCAAGGAAAAAAAACTAAAACAAATGCTAAAATAAATTGAAAATCAAAATGCTGCCTGGTGTTCTTAAGAACATATTCCACATAATCTACAGTTCATATGCTGCAAAAATTGTAATATGTGCGATATGGGTGACAAACTGAATGGCTATTACTGTGCTTTTCAAGTGGAGGTCAATGACTGGAGGGTTTTTTTTCCTGCAATCCATATAAAATAAATTGTCAGTGAGAAGTCCCCATAAATACAACTATCTAATACTGAAACTGCTGACAGCCTCATAGGCTATCTCAGTAGTGGAAGCCAGGACTAAACACACTGAACCACATTAGAGTTGGTCCCTGGAGGACAGAATTGAGCTTCTTTGGCAAGGGCACCATAAGAGTTCCATTTGATTCCTCATTAAACCTCTCACAGGGACACTAGCTACTTCTCTGTGGCTGCTATTACTTCTCTTTCTACAGAAGAAATAGATGTGAACTACATAGGCCCAGATAAATTTATAAATATTTAGGAAAAGATTGTTTTTCCTGATTAAAAAATATCAAGTCTCTTAGAGACTTAACAAAGGCTTTCCAGTTTCTTGATCATCATTGACCACCTTAATTTATTTTCACAGAAAATAGATTTATTTTGATTTGTGAAAATTCATTTTAAATGCTTATCTTACATCACATAAGAGGATCTGTTTTTCCATTTTTATTTTTTCTCCAGAAAAAGCAGCACTGGAAGAAAGTCATTGGTGATAATGATCTCAGCCCTCTTTACCGAACAGAATGGTTGTTATGATGAAATCAGAACAAATGTTTTAAAGTGGTGAAACACAAATTGCTATATGCACTATAGTTGCCTATGGCCCTTCTTGCTGATTTGGAGTCTTGAAAATAGCATCATAAGATTGACCATACTTCAGAAATATTGCATTGAAAAAAATCAATCAGTAGTCCAAGAGAACACACAACATGCTTTATAGATTGAAAACCCCACACTACTGATGATACAACGTTCACATTTTTTGTGGGAATATCCTGTAGGAAATTCACAAAACTGTTATTGCTTTAAGTATAATAAAAACAAGTGAGACTATTTCTTCCTGCAATAACTGTGCAAAATACTTCTCTCTGGAGAGAAAATTTTCTGTGATTATGAAATAATACCTTAAGTCTTCAGGCCATCTAATTGCAGTGTTACTAATGGAATATTAATAATGTTAATTACAAATGCTTTATAGGGTAATGTTTTACTTACTGTTTAATGTTGCTGTTCCCTCAAAGTGATCCATGCATACATCTTTATGAGAGCAGAAAGAGCTAAGCAAGAAAATAAAAAGCATAGCAAAATATAATTATTTAAAAGTATGCATTACTGTGGGAGTTCTTTTTGCATATGTAAGATTAATGTATTATCAAAATTGCTTTCTAATGCCCAAGATACTGTGGGCTATTCTATATTTGTGTGTGCATGTGTCTACAAATATGTGTATATATGTATAATATATACACATGCACACACATGAACAGCCTTATATGTTTCCATAATTCACACACAAACACTCATTTCAAAAAAAGAGGAATGCTTGGTATCTTGTGAGTGAAATTCTGCTACTGGTCTAAACACATTTGTAGTTCTAGAGATTAGAGCACTTTAGAGCCACTTTGAGAGTGGGTGGAAGTAAAATGCTGCTTTCAGGAGCTTCAAAATAAAGGGAAAATACATAAAGCCTTACAAGTGTAGTCCCAAGGATAAAATTTTCAGAAAGCCCACAAGTCTGACCTAGAAGGAGAGAGACGCAACTAATATTTTCCCCAAAGCAAGTAAATATCCAAACCCAGGAAGGGTGGGCACAATGGCATTAAAGTGCAAATGGGAGGGAGAAGAAGGTGAAAACAAAAGCAGTCTCTAAAAGAAGTTATCAAAGAGATTGTTTTCACACAAATTCAGGCCATCTCTATATTTTATGAGCACAAACATTAGTACACCAATGTACCCCTGCAAACATAATCAATCTAAGACTTTCTGGGAGGATAAGTATATGGTCACTGCTCATGTAGCAAAAGGTTGAGTAACACAGCTCTGGGTTCTTCTTCAGGCCACTACTCCTTAGCTGTGTGAGACAGAACTGGTGCCTGACCTCTTACATTGGTGACCAAGGTGACCTTTTCTGTCTCCTGGTGCCCAAGCATGCCTCAAAGATAAATAGGAAGTTTCATTACTGGCAGGACACAGTAAGGGTAATTTACATGATAATAAGAAATAATTTATATCTGAACAGTGCACCCCATAGTTTATTTTGACAGACATATCTTTCAAAAATACACATAACAACAATAGGAACAGGTAAGTAGATTTGGGGACACACAGCATGGAAGTCATTGCTTGTGATTCTAAAAAGTCTTAACTATTCAAGGATAACTCAGAATTTTTAGAAAATTTGTATCTATTTATAAATAAGAATAAATTATTGTGATCCTCATCTAGATTCAGCTTCAGGTGACGTGACAGACTTTGGTAAAGGGCAGTCTTGAAATTTACAAGAACTCCTGATTTTAAATGGAAAATGTACATATATCGTGCTATGTCTTCTTAGGTGAATATGGGATGGAGAGAATAGAAGACGGGCGCAGTGGTGTGAGGGTAGATACCTTGCCCTTCTCTCCCTCCCTGGTACCCACCCATACGCTCCGGATCTCAATCACCCAAGTGTTGTTACCAGTGCTTTTAACTGCAGCTGAGGGCAGGGGTGTGAAAATTGAGAGGAGACTGGCTCCAATTGCTCAAGAGGAGCCCATCAGGAAAACCCACCGAACTCTTGAGTCCCAGATTCTGTGGGAAGGTTGAGGCGGAGCCTGGAATGGGGGCTGTCCAGCAATAGGAGGAGGCTGGTGGGAGGGTTGGGAGACTGCTGTCACTTTATGAGTCCGCAGCCTGAGTGAGAGTATCCCTGTTGCTAAGAGGACCACGGCTGGCCGGACGCAGGGCCCCCGCCTCTCCCTCACCACTCGGACCCAGTGACTCCTCTGGCAGCTGCGGTGGTGGCTGCGGCGGCCGAGCCTCGCCCACTCCAATCTCCACCCTCTCCATCCTTAGCTATTAAAGAACAGCGGCGCCTGGCACGTTCTTGGAGGACCCCCAGCGCAGAAGAGAAAAGGGAGAAGGCGCAGGGGAATTGGAAAGGCAGCATGCGCCCGCCAGGAGCTGCCTCGGCGCCCACGGTCTGAGGCTGCAGCCCTAGTTCGCCATTGTGAGCCGTCGCCAGAGATCCCGCCGGCGCCGCGGTTCCCCTGGTTCCCTGTCCGCTCAGCGATGGGGCACCTGCCCACGAGGACGCGCGCTGGCCACCGCCTCCTGCCTCTTCTCTGGCTCTTTGTGCTGCTCAAGGTAGGGGAGCTCCCCGCACGCCTCTGCCAAGGCGGTCCAACCCGCAGCAGCTCTCAGGCTCTTGCTCTGCTGTGGGGGAACGATGCGCCCCGGGGCGCTATGGCCCCGCCTGGGGGAGCATCAGCCGTGCAGCCCGGGCGCACGCTTTGTTGTGCTTGCGTGTGCGTGTTCCTGGTGGTCCTAAGGGATGGGGGTGGACGAATAAGGGAAGTTTTCTCTCTCTAGTTTTCAGCCTTTGTGCTCTCTTAGCTCCACTGATAGCTTTATCAAAGGTGGGCTTGTTGAATAGAGCTTTCTCAGGCAAAATGAGGTCACTTTCCCTGCTGGTCCCCAGTGCGCCCCAAAACCGCTCAACCTCCCCGCCCTCCGCCAACGACTGCTTTGTCTTAATTTACCTTCTTCGAGAATTATACACCGGGTGCTGAGCTCCTTGATCACAAATGGACTGCTTGGTGACGGGTCGAGGGCATGATTTTCCTTGAATAAGGAGTGTCAGTGTGATCCTGTCTTACCTCCACCTGAGAATTCCGTGTATAAAGTCTCTAGACTTTCTCCGCTGTATTTATAGAAGATGCTGTCTCTAATTTTAATGGTCGAAAAAAATATGTAATTCACTTTTTCCTGTTTCTTCGGAATGTGCTACCTTGGGAATATACTTTGGGGAAAAAATGAAAAGAGCTGCTTTTAAAAAATCAAACTTGAGATTTGTAACAAACAATTTGTTTTGAAAAAAAATTAGCTAGATCTTGGAAGATGGTGTGAAGTTAAGAAGGGATTAACTACCACTCCTGTCTTCAGTGTGTCTGCTTTATCTCTGTCCTTAGTTCTTTCTTTCCCTTCTCCCTTTTTGGCAAAGCAAACTCCAGAATGTCGACAGGTGACTGGGAGCTATCCTTTCAGCACCACGGTGATACCTAGCCAAGAAATAGATGAAACATTAATGACTGCAAATGTTTTCTTATTAAGGAGTCACTTCTTGCTTATATGAACCATTAATTATGAATGCCTGACAAGGATATAGTAGAACATGACCAATGAATTACGAACAGCATTAATTTTAAAATCTCTATGTTTTCATTTATCTTAATGGAAAATAGGTAAAGGTAGTTTCAGGGAAAAAAGCAAAAGAGGGCATAAGTAAGATTATAAAATATGTTTAATATGTTGTAAGTATTTTATTAAGTTATCAATAATTATTTTATTTTAAAATACGTTAAAAAATAAGTTCAGCCAGGGTTCCTCCCTAGGAGGTTGTTCCCCAGTACACATCACCAATGTATTAGACTTAAGTTTTTTTATTATTATTAACTCTTCCATTTGTCCCAAACTCTGCCATAATCATTATATCTATGCTTATTATGAAACTGAAATTGATTCACCACACATTTTATCAAGTAACAGCTAAGACTTATATGTATGTCATGGGATCTAAACCTAACCTTTGGAACAACTACAGGTTTTGCTGGAGCTCTTCATAATGGATGAGAATTGCAGAAATGAGAATTATTAGTTTTGGAGTGGGGTTAGAGTGCTGCAGTTGAAATGTAAAAATGTGGCAAAAGTTTGAATTCAAAACTGAATGTGGAATGAGATAACAGTCAGTAATGGCATAAGGATCATCTAGTGACTATAATAGAGGTTCACTGTTTCACAAAATAAGTGTATTCCTCAATATCTGCAGATAAATGTCACTGATGGCAAAATGCATAATATAGGAAATACATTGTCAAAACTTACCATTTAAAGAAATATTATTGAAAAGAGACAAACAATCTTTTAAGGAATGTTATTTTATTTTATATAAGCACAATATTTGTTTCACCTTAATATAAAGCATTTAAGATGTGTATCAGATATATATATATGTGTGTATATATATGTATATATGTGTGTGTGTGTGTGTGTATATATATATATATGTATGTATATGACACCATGTGCTAGTCTTCTAGGTATTTTATTCACACATATCATTTCATTTAATCCTACTTTGTTGCAACTAAGAAGAGATGTTCATATTGGTAAATTAGACACATAGTATAATGTCTTACATTTAGTTGTTAGTATATTACATGGTGCATCAGGCATATAGTATAATCTCTTTATAATTTGGAGATGCTTTTGAAATCAAGGTCCTGAAATGTGCCAATAAAATAGATCTAATGATGTAGGTGGTGACAGAAACATGAAGAAAAACTCCATTATTAAATACTAAAATGTCAACCAGATCTTAATGATAAAATCTAAAAAGATACATGTGTACTAAGAAACAAACCAGTCCTCCAACCTTCCCTCAAAAATTTCCATAGTTTTTGTATGGTCTACAAATTTTCCAATATGAATATTCTCTGTATGAATAGCCTCTATACGAGAGACTATTCAAGAAATCCCTGAGGGCCATAAGTCAAAGAAATTCAGCTCTGAGTCATGATTTATAGTTTTACATCTTCTACTGCTCAGAAACTAGCAGCTGAATATAAGCAGTGGGAAAGTTTGAATCTGAAGAAAGGTTATAACCAACTTCACTGAGGAATCCTCAATGTGACTGACCATGTTTCACTGTTTTTGCATGGTTTAGTTAAAGCCATATTTAATCATTTCAGATTGTTTAAATCATCAGTGCACTCTGAAAGGCTAATAGTTACATAATTTATGTTGCATAAACACAATGTTGGTTATGAAAAAATTTAATTTCATATCAATGTTAATGGTGTATATATAAAACTGGAAACAAAAATAGAACTCTTTTATCAAATGAGTCTATCAGTCTAAAATCCACTATCTATAAATACAGAAGGAGTATTTATCTAGTGAGTCTCCCTCCTGTGCATCTTCCTCAGATTTCCTGTGAAAACAATGCAACTTCACTCACCTATCTTATCTTTAGTAACCTCTCCTGAAAATGGTTTCCTGTATCATTTCACTCAATATCAGTACTTTGTCTACTAAAATGCAAATTATAGAATATGGTGTCATAGGAACTTGAAGTCTGCCATTCCTGAAATGTTGCTTATTCATGTTCTACTGGAATGTTCCACTAAACTCATAGATGTGGCATGGATCTTTCTTTCTTTCTTACTCTCCTTTCTTCATTTCCTTATTTCTGTTGTTACGTGAGATATCATCAAGAACAAATATTTGAAAAAGGTCTTAATATTGTATTTTGGGGGGGGGCGGTTACCAAGGATTGAACTCAGGGGCACTCAACCACTGAGCCACATCCCCAGCTCTATTTTATATTTTATTTAGAGACAGGGTCTTCCTGAGTTGCTTAGGGCCTTGAAAAGTTGCTGAGGCTGGGTTTGAACTTGTGGTCACTTGTGGTCCTCCTGCCTCAGCCTCTCAAGCCACTGATATTACAGGTTAATATTGTATTTTTTTTTTAGGTTCATGTTCAATTCTATGAAGCATGATTGTTAACATTTGGGCCATACTACTCTTGTACTCTTACCTAAGATAAATACCCACTTTCCATCTTTCCATGTTCTTTCTGCTTTTCTCTACTTCCCAGGGTGGGTGGGTTCTCTCTCTCTCTCTCTCTCTCTCTCTCTCTCTCTCTCTCTCTCTCTCTCTCTCTCTCTCTCTCTCTCTCTCTCTCTCTCACACACACACACACACACACACACACACACACACACGCCTCACTTTTTTGTCAAGGTTTCATTGTCTTTTCTGCAATACTGACAGGTGACCCATCATATTTCCTTTTTCTGGAGAACCCTAGATCATCCACTGACTCCTTTGATAAATGGTGTCATCAACCTTTTAGAAAATCTTTTTTTACTTGTGGCATGCTCAGTAAGTTGGAGAAGGCTCACTGGCTGTTCTTGTACAGATGATAGAGTGATAGTCTTCTGCTGTGAACATATGCCTGCTTTAGTTATTTTTATAAAAGACTGTTGTTGTATGAAAAGGAAAATTCACACTATTCTCCTGCTTAATTTTGGCCTCAAAGAAAATGCACATCTTTTTGTATAAATGATTAAAGGCAATGTGAGAGCTGTACTTTAAAATGCAGCACTATTCTTAGTGTCTAAATATCCAGCATAAAAGGATTTAAATGAATAAGAAGATTGACTTCTGAGTCTTATAAATAAAATCCCAACTTGAGTCTTGAGGGTCTGCACAAGGATTTTTGGTGTTGGATATAGTTGGCACACATTGACAAGACTTTGATTGGTAGCAAGGTGGCATAATACAAGATTTAACAGCAGTGACCACAGATACAGAGTTCTCATTTTCTCCCTGACTGAATGCATCCAGTTCCTATGATGTTGCATTCTCAGAAGCATAGTCCCGTTCAATGATGAACTTTACTGTAAAGTGCTTAGTGTTTTAATCTAATCACTACAAATATGTTATTAATATTTTTTAAGTAAAGGAATGTCTTATAATTTTTTGTCTTCCCTTGTACTGAGTATTTGCTGTTAGATATATGACAGAGGGAGAAGAGACAGGAAAAAAGAAATAACCAGGGACTGAAATGAAGCAAATTATATTCCATGTATGTATGATTATGTCAAAATGAACCTTATTATTATGTATAACTACAATGCACTAATAAAAATACATGATAGAACCTAATAAACAGGATGCAAATTTTTCTCCACCATACAATTAGCTTCTGACATAATTGTGAAATAGTTTAATATTGACAAGTAAATGTATCTTTAAGGAAAACATTAGAAAATTATCATTATATGATCTAAATGATCATAACTACAATGATGTAGTATTATAGAGTAACACTAACTATTAACAATTATATTATATATAATTATATAACTACTATCAGTAACTTCTATTAATTTTATTAAAACATAAATCTTGCATTAGTCTTATTAAAATCATAAATCAAGACACTAATGTTATTTTCCAAAAAAATGTAATACTTCCCATTGCTCATTTATTAGTCAACTTTGCCTCTTATGTTGTTTGAGGTCATCGATTAAAATGTAGCAATTGATGTGCTAGGGAAAATGGTCCCCTTACCTTCATATGTAACCTACAACTTCAATCAATTCCCACATATGCAGGCAATATCTCACATTCCTCTTCTCCATCACCTCTCTCCTGTGACCACTACCATTTAGAACTGCCTGAAATTTCTGCATTCCAGTTGGTAGAAGACCTTTCAGTTTCCCATAACATTGGCCTTAGCACACATACCCTTTTCTGTACCCGGGTCTTGGTTATACCAATGGTGGTGTTTAATCTAGGGTCATAAACCAATGACTTACTAAACTCTTCTACAGTGACCTTAGAATGTATGTGTGATTTAAGGAGCCAAAATAAAGTGAATGTGGCACAAGTAGAGCAAGCAAGAGAGTAAATGAGGTGGGAGGCAGAACATAAAGACACTAGTCCTCTTTTCTCCTGGTACTGTTGACTCCAGCAGGGTATGTCTATATGGTTTCTACCAGACATTAGGAAGATTGTGTGAAACCCTTCTCAAATACCTCTCTTGTAATTTGCATCACCAATTACTCCTAGTGTTTTCCTTTTCCAATCTTGCTTGCCCCAGGGCTCCAAAACATCAATCTTTAGAAATTTCCCACCTCTGCATAGAGTGCCTTCAAATTTACTTCTGCAAAAAACCCATATCCCTCCATCAGAAAAATCATCCTCAATTCTTTCAGAATCTAATTCTGTAATGAAAGATTTCTTCTTGTCTTGGACATTCTAGTTTCTTAAAAGCCAGCTCCTTTTTCTTTTGTATTTTAAAAGCAAAGAGAGAATCTTTGTGGAAAAGGCTCCTTGATGAAAGGTTTTTCTTTTCCTTTTGTCAACAAATTGTGATACAAGAAAAGAGAATGATACATACTTAGAAAATATTTCAGAAACAGAGAATTAAATTAGGAAGTAGGACTTTAAGCTCGAGAGTGGTATTGCAAATTATAAATATGCATGGCAACTTCTGTAAGAAAATGAATAGGGGGACAATTAGTCGATGAAATGAAGAAAGTTTGATGAAAACAAATATACTGCCATCTTCTATTTGTATGCAAATAAATGTGTTTCCTTACCACATGCTCTTTATTTGGCTTTTCCTCTGCTGTGCAGTTCATTTTTCTGACAAAATTGTTCCTATCTTATGAACCTGTCTTTAAACTGGTAATTTGTGTACCTTTACCAACAAATTTTAAAGAGTAGAAATGTTATTTTTCTACAATGTAGGAATCCCAAATCAGTTCATAACAACATATGCAAGATTCAAATTATGTTTCCCTTTTTATCTTATTAGTGTTCAGATATTTGAGATGTTTGTTTTGTTCTATTTTTCTCTTTCTGCCCACTGACTTTAAAATTAGTGATTTATTTTTGTGTGGGTAAAGATTATCACCATGAATCTATCATACTCTTAATATTATTCTTTCATCAATACCCTCTATACGCCAATTTAAGCACAGAGAAATTTCTGTCCCTGATTATCTTTACTCTCAGCCTAGATCAGAGACCAAAGATGAGCCTGTGCACTGATCCAGATTGCAATTTCCTCTTGGTTCCACCCCTAGGAGCTTTTGTTTGGCATGTACAAACAAGATGCCAGGGGATTCCAAAGAATCCTTTGTACTTTTGGTCCTGTCTGAAGTCTGGTTCCTAATTTCCTATACTTATTTTTGAATTGGGATTTTAGTTTGATTAACTCTAGCATTTATGCTTTAGGATCCTGACTTAAACTTCTAGTTATTTCTCCTCCTTTAACTTCCTTGAAAGTGTATCCTATAAACACTTTTTTTTTTTTTCCTGGCTGACCAATGTTATCCAAAGCCAAAATGGCAACATTGAGAAGTTACTTTTCAATACTAAAGCTGACTTTTATATTCTAAGATAATGATCTACTGCCCAATCCTACTCAGTTAATCAAACATTTTTGAGTACCTATTATAAGTCAGGAATTGAACTGGATGTTGTAGATCCAGGAATGGATAACACTCAGTTGAATATCCACAAAAGTTATAGTTGGAACATAAGAAAATGTCAAAATGTGTTCAGACTTTTTCCCACTTTTTTTTTATTGGTGAATTATAGTTGTACATACTGATGGAATTTTTTTGTTACATATTCTTACATAACACAATACAGACTACAACAATATAACTTAGCCAATGTCACTCTTCAGTATTTTCCTTCTCCCTCCCTGCCTCCTACTCCTTGCAGGGTTTTTTTTCAAAAGGAGGAGATACTTAAACTCTCTAGAGGTTTAAGGCGTTGCATGAGCTGAATCCTAAAGCTTAGATATTTTGTTTTGCAACACAGTACATTCAACATGCTGATTATATTAGTGCTGTGTTAATTAAAGTGTTAGTATATACACCAAAACCCTGAATTATCAAGATTTTCAAAAAATATATACATAAAACAATATCCAAAAAATATCCAAAAAGTGCTAAAGTTTGTGTTAATTATAATTTTTTTCTATGACCTTAACTTTGTTTTTGTTTGTTGGAAAATCAGAGACAAAAATGGGGAATTATGATCAAATTATTTATACTTTCATATACACAGCTGAAAGGAATTTTTCCCACTCCATGAATTGAATATTGAATCTGGAGAATATAAAAGTAACAATAATTCTTTGAAGAATGAATTATTTTATTGTTTAATAATCTTTATTTAATAGAAAGTCAAATTTCTAGAAACCTGAGAGAACATACTTACATAAGCCTCTTTCTGTCCAAGAAAAAAGCATAATCATAAAATGGAAGTATCCTTACCCAATGCCACAAAGTATATGCATCATATTTACCATAATAAGTGTCAACACTTAAACTAGAAGAGAAACATAAGAAAATACCTTATTATGTAGATGGAACTAAAATTTTTAGATTTTTATCTAGGAAGAAAATTTGGCTTCTGAAGTTTTTGAATCTTAAGTTGATTAATAAGGGAGATAATGAAAGACTAAAGGAATTAATATTGTCTACAATATATTATTAAATTAAACATTGAGTCATGTGGTTCTCCCTTAAAGGATTATAGGAAAAAATAGGCATTCATGTATTGAAATTCATTAGTACAACAGCATTATTTACATACAAATATGTTGTGAGATGCAGCTTCGTTTATTTTACATTGTCATAAAGACCTTCTCCTGCAATTTCCCCAAACTAAATTATACCTTTTAATTAGTCTCTCAGAAATGCATATAGGACCCACTCAGAATGGTTAAGTTCTTGGAATTTGTAATTTGGAAATTCTGGTGTAGTTAAAACTTTGCTAAAATAATTGCAAGGGCTTAGAATTAAATAGTTTGAACTTCATTCTAAAAACTGAGTTTATGAGGTTTTGCTTTGTTTTGTTCTTTATTATTGTAATCAACATGTATCCTAAAGGGATACCTGAGTTTCTTCTTTCAATTCACTTTTTGTATATTTGCTACTAGACAGTTGTTATCTTTAAGCCTTTTTTTCATGTGTATTCTGTTACCCTGCTAATTTCAACTGCTTCATTGATGCAACAGTTCTCTTTTTTGAAGGTTAATTGAGGACTTAATAAGAATCTTTCTATTGAATTTTTGTTGCTGTGCTGAGCCCTTTAATTAGCCTTTTTACTCTATGATTTCTTGTGGCTCTGAAGTAAGAAGTTCTTAATTTGAAATCTTTAAGTAAATCTGAGTCAGGTGTACATCATCATGCACAATAATTTTATAATAATATATTAAGAATTGGAAAAGTCATAGATGTTTACCATGGTAAAAGTATTACATGCAACAGACAGAAAAAGAAGCAACTAGTTATTCCTAAACCCTCCATTCCAAAATAACTCTTTTTTGGTGATACATATTTCCAATCTTTTTCTATGTCTATGCATCTGAGGATTTATATTTTTAAAACAGTATCAATATTCCCTACTATATATGCTTTTTTCACATAAGTGTGCAATTTATGACATTAAATCATGGGTCATTGGGTCAATTGTATGCAATTCATAAATGTATTTGATTTAATTAAGGACAAAGATGACCATTAATACTGATCATGACCATGAGGTGGGGAGCAGGAAGTGTTTAATAAGGGGATCATTACCTACATGTATGCCTTCCATTAGTGTGACTAGTTAGGAATGAATCAAAAAGAAAAATATTAAGGTGCTCTATTGACAGGTATTTATTTCCACTTTTTCACAGTTAAGTACTATGCTAAGAAACTCAAAAATATAGACCTTCTAGTTTAAAAAAATAAAGAATTGAATTCTGGCTAAATTCTTTGCTTGTTGTGTGCCAATTGGAAACTCCTCTTACCTTTTGATCTGTATGCTCTGTGGGGAGGATACTATCCTTGTACTTGACCTCAATGTTCTGGGCAGAGTGATCAGTCAAGGGAAGAACAGACTCAGCCCATTTTAGGAGTGCACCTCATTGAGCACTATCTTTGGGAGATCTCTGCTAGAATAATTAAAATCTAGCTTTATGATCCTCAAACTGGCAGTGGCTGTGGGGCTGTAATATGAGCTCAAACACATGGAACAAAGACATTAGCTTGGAAACTGTCTTCAACCATGAAACTAACAAGAAGGAACATTTCATAGCAGAAAAGAAGTAGGCAGGGACAGTAGAGACTTCAGCAAGACTCTTTGATTGCAAGAAGACAATCTCATTTCTCAAACTCCAGAGAGTGACTCCACAGATATACAGAAAAATTACAAAACAGTAATTTACTAAAATTCAATTTCATCATAGCTGAACAGGCATAAGA
Organism: Sciurus vulgaris; assembly: GCF_902686455.1. Classification (NCBI taxonomy): domain Eukaryota; kingdom Metazoa; phylum Chordata; class Mammalia; order Rodentia; family Sciuridae; genus Sciurus; species Sciurus vulgaris. The sequence goes on from NC_136465.1 coordinate 84,209,445, forward strand.
CTGATGCTTGGGGTCATTAAGTAATCTGAATCAGAGTAATTATATAATCATACCAACTGGGGCGTTTCTGAGAGTGAAAGGATCATTATACCAGAATAGCCAACACAAATTGACCTGTTCTGGGAAAAACAGGACAGATAGTTCCCCTTCCTGAACGTACTAGCAAACATATTTTATTCAGAATTTAATCGCTAGTCCTTTACCCATCCCAAGAACTAGTCATATAAGAGGAATTGTAATTGTCCTTCATCTAAAACTAGAACATGTGTAGGAATGCTCATAGAGACTTTGTTGTACTAGCCAGAAACTGAAAACAACCAAATGTGTGAATGGTTAGGATACTGTGGCTCATCCATACCACATAATATTGCTTGACAATGAAGAGCGATGAATTATTGATACACACAGCAGCTTAAATGAACCTCAGATAAGATTATGAGTGATACTGGGCATGGTGGCACACACATATAATCCCAGCGGTTTGACAGGTTGAGGCAGGAGGATCACGAGTTCAAAGCTAGCCTCAGCAATTTAGCGAGTCCCTAAGCAACTCAGTGAGACCTTGTCTCTAAATAAAAAAGGGTTGGGTATGTTCCCAGTACCAAAAAAAAAAAAAAAAAAAAAAAAGATTATGCTGAGTGAAGAAAGTCAATCTGAAAAGATTGTGCACTGTGTGATTCTATTTATACAATAGTATTGGTGTAGTGAAATCATAGAGATGGAAAACAAATTCATGATTGCTAAGGGTAAGGTATTGGGTGTATGGAAGAAGGTGTGTGTAGCTACAAGGGAACAGTTATGTACTTTGATCATGGTGGCGATTACCTTAAGTTATACATTTGATTAAAATGTGTGTATTTATATATATATGCATGTATGAGTACATATACAAGTATACATGCATGTATATACACACATACATATATGTATGCACACACACCAGCCCATATATAACTGAGAAAATCTGACAAATATCAATTGTTCTAATATCAATTTTATGGTTTAGATATTTCCTTGTTTTGGTAGGCAAGACATCAACATTGGTGGAGGTAGAGTGAAGAATCCATGGCCCTTTTCTATACATTTCTTTGCAACTTTCTATCTGTGTATAATTATTTCAAGGAAAGGATTTAAAAATATATGGTTTACTTCATCTTATGTTTTTATTATTGTACCTTATACAGCTTACTGGTTGATAGATAGTCTCTGGCCTGTAGCAAAAGCCTCAGAAAGACAATAATTGCCTTTGCAGGGAAAACAAGTGTATCTAAGCAAAGGTAAAATAATTTAGGAAAATGAATAAAATATCCAAGGACCTTAATAACACACTATTGGTTGCAAACTCAAATTCATTATGAGTCAGGTTGCATATTTTTATGAGATTTATCTAGAGAGTTCTTGAAAAGACCAAGTGTGAAGGATTCCCATTCCTAATTCCCACAGTACCAACATTAAAGACACATTTTAATGACTCTTCAGAGAACACAATAAAAAATGGAGTCCTGGAAATTACCATTATAGTACAAAATACATTATTAATTTATGAAGCTGTTTTCTTTCATTCTCTTAGTAATTATCAAATAGCATATCTGGAAAAAATATGAAATATACTTGAGTGAAACAAAGTATAAGACAAGCTTATAGGGTTTAAGTAAACGGGGAGATGAAGAATTCATGAAGATGAATAGATATTTAAGCATTTCAACCAAATATCAATCATGTGTTAAATAATACATATAAGGAAGGCATTATGTTCATCATTTTTAATAGTTTGAAACAAAGTTATGCCCTCAGAAAATCTGTAATGTAGAGAAAAATAACATGAACATGTGACAACTTAAAGGGTAATATGTGACTTAATAGTGTAAGAGCAGTCCTGAAGTGGTTACCTATCAGTTTGCAAATTAATGAGAAATAACTATATTCAAACAAGGGCCCTTGCATTCAGATAAAGGAAAGAGTATTGGGGTTTGAAGGAGCATGGATTTCATGAAGAAGACAAATTGTCATCGAACAGAGCTTAATAGATAAAGTTAAGGAAAATCAGATTAGAGTAATAGAAGAACATGAATAGGAAGATGAGAAAATCTAAATCATGTTTATGAGGTTTGTGTAAAACAGGACGGATGCGTTTGAGTCCTGGGGAGCATGAGTGGTTGGAAGTGAAGTTGAAAAGGTGGTTTTGCCTAACCATGAGCTTCTGTTCATAACCTTCTGTTCAATAGTGCTACACAGGCAAACATTAAAATGTGCTTTAGCTCAACAGTGGTGTGCAGGAAAAAAAATTATCATACCTCATTTTAGCTATAATTGCTTTTATAATTCTGAATTTGCTGTTAAATGCAAATGCTTAATTCTAAATACGTGCGCTCTGTCTTAATTAGATAAAATAATCCTCTGTTGCTTGGGTAGTTCAGTAAATTAGTCCCCAGACTTAAACTCCCCTGGATCCTGTTGTTTATGTGTTAATCTGTATGCACTCTTAGAGATAAATGGGAAATAAATGAATTTTTTCAGAGACAAGTCAAAACCATCAGCATACTTTCAAATTTATATCCTTCAAATGTGACTGAAAAATTGCCATTGTTACTAGACTAATTATAAATTTGTGTATATATGCTCCCATGCTTGCAGAATTTCTTCTAAATATTTATGGTTTATTTAAACCCACAAGTTAAAATTACATCTTACTAGCAAAACTGAATAGAGACTCTAAACCTCACTATTATGCAGTCAGCCCTCCATACATGTGGGCTCTACATCTGTGGATTCAACAAATTTCAAGTCAAAAATATTCAGAAAAAAAATTTTGTCTGTACTGAACATGTGCAGTCTTTTTTTCTTGTCAACTATTTACACTGCACTTTCATCATATGAGGTATTATAAATAAGTTAGAGATGATTTAAAGTTTACAGAAGGATGTACATAGACTACATGCAGATACTACAGCAGTCTTCAGTAGTCATGGATTTTTGTGACCCTAGGGTGTCCTAGAACCAATAGCCAACTGCATACATAAAAATACTACCAACTCAAGAATCAAGGTCCTACCAAGAGTGCCACATTTGCAAATAAGTTATGTTCAAAGGCACCAACTCATACTAGTATGTTTGATTTAAGCAGAAATTAAATGATAAGTTTTTCCAAACTCTACTGCCTTATTGACAATAATGGTGAAGATATTGACCATCACTCACATGTACTGAGTAACTGCTATATATTGGGGACTCTCCCAGGAACTTTACATCATCCTGTCCTTACATAGACTTGTACATCTTTATCACCATTTCAACAATGGAGAAACTGAGTTTCAGACAGGCACTGAGGGAGCTGAGATGAATCCCTTGTCTGTTTGATCATATAACCTATGCACACTATTGTACTACTTTGAAAACTCAGACATGGCTTTTATTTCCCTATTCACTAGTCTACCACTTCTCTCTCCCCCTTTTACTACAGAAAATCTTAAGACCTAGGTGACTGAATCAACTTCTAAGTTCTTGGTTGGTACTGCCATTTGGATAGAAATGTGGTTGGGGTTTCTCCTGCAGATGGTTGGCTCTTGCTCATTTAAAATCTTTCTTACAGTTTCTGCTTTCTTTCAATCAGTCTGTGAGTCACATATTCCCAAAACCTGCTGACTGTCAAATTCCTTTAAATTCACAAATATCAGGTTTATATTTTCATTTATCACCTTCTTCAGTTTAATGTATCTCATGCTTCTGCACTTTGATAGACAATTGCACAGAGCTGAATGTAATATAATGTACTGATGTAGAGAATGCATACTTTCAATTCTTGTATGTCCAGAGCTTTTATGATCCATGATATGAGTACCCAGACAGACCTACGCCCCAGTTTTAGAAGCCTTCATGAAATTTTGTGGCTTTCTAGTTTTATGTGACTTTTACACCTCAGCTAGGCCTTTCCCTTTAAGAAAGACACCACCTGGACAACGAAAATTTTATCACTAATGTCTTCATCTTGATTGCATTAGATTTGCAAATTAAACAGATTAATGGTAGTGTTCTGTGTTCCTCTCAGCTCTTCTGTTTAATACTCTTATCTGACAAAGTGTAAATAGAAGACATAATTAATTACTCATGACTTGCATGTCAAGTTGCATAAAAAATTACATCCCCAGGAGGCCCATTATTACATGTCTGACTGTTCAGGGAAATTAGTTTTGAAAAAAAAAAAAAAAAGCATACCTGAAGATAAGGGTTTTGTTTGTTTTTCTCTTTGTTTAATTTATTAAGAGTATCTCCAAAAAGAGATGTGGAAGAACATTAACTGTTAATACAATTTTAAGAAGCTTACTGCACTTGCCCAAGGAGTTATTTTTTCCTTCTATTATTTTTCAGTTTGTCTATGAGACGCTCCACTCTGTATGTGATAGCTACAAAGTTATGATGTTTTTAACAGAAACAAGGCCCCAGAATGTGATTACTGCCTCTTTAGAATATGTCCTGCGAGGAAAATCATTAGTCAAGTATAGCATTCTGTACCATCCCCTCCATAAATTGTCTCCACCTTGAGCTGGGAAGTGTACTATCATGACTGAAAAGAAGAGAATAATTTTTCAGCCATTTCTTCCTTCTTATCTGTCTAGAGTTGATCCGAATGAAATGAGGTCTCTGCTTTAACTGGAGAGCTAAGCTTTTCATATTTAGCTCTCAATCTGCTTCATGATAATTTCTGAAGGAACAGACTGCTTACGACAAAATGTGCTGTACTATTATTAAAGGTGCAGTGCCTTTATAGATTCCTATCCTTTTGAAGGAAAGTGACAGCTGGGAAGAATTTTTGAATGAGCAAGTCTTCAAGTTTTTAATAGAAATTTAATAAAATATAGTATATGCCTCAGGTAAGAGCAAACCAAATACCTGATAAAATTGGATGGTAGAGCTGTCCGGGATGCAAGGCAGCATTCAAGAAGACAATGCTTGCCAGCAATCACCCTGTCACTTCACCTCTCTATGAAAATGAGAGCTACGATCACTTCTACCTCATGGGATTCCCGTGAGGTCTAAATGAGGTAATCTGTGAAAGCACTTTGTAAACAAGCACAATTTTAACACATGGTGCCTGACTAAAAATGATTACATCACCTGTCTCATGGGCCTTGGTAAAGAGGTGCTTTGTATCCCCACATTTAAGAGTATCTATGTATTGCAAACCGTGTGTCATAGAAAGCTGTAACTAATCGTTTTTGTTTTTTAAAGTGATGTCTGCCATACCCGGGTTAACTGTAGGTTACCTGTAGTCACAGTTTAATTGTATGACTGAAATGAATTAATATATAAAATATTTAGATGTAATATATTTTCATATCAGCACCATCTCCTATCTACTGAAGTTATTCCCCACTAAAAATGAGCATTCGAGAGTTAGCATGCATAGTACTGTTGAGCATTCTGTTTATACACTCTCTATGTCAATGATCGCAAATCATCTTTCATGTTATGCTGAACCATCATTCATTCATTCTTTCCATGAACACTTGTGGAGCATCAATTGTAGACCAAACACTGTGCTAGTCATTCACTATTTCCTTGAGTTTCATTTGTCTGTAGTTATTAAGTGGGTACATATTGATGATAATAATTCCAATTATAGAGCAGTTGGCTCCATCAGTACACCTGAGGTGTTAACCTTTCTTCTATAAAGAGCCCCCTTAGGTGTTTCTCAGTTTCCAGTGGGGCATACAATTAAATCCTAATGATTTGGGGTACCATTTCTGCCTTTCCATGCCCTCCACTTAATTAGAAAACTTCCCTGCTCTCTCAGGTACTGCCTCTATCAACCCCAGCACACTTCCTGATGAACTCAAAATTTAACCACCTCCTTAAATCTAAGGCTATTTTACTGGGTCAGCCTTGTATTTTGTGTTTTGATTTTTGCCATGGAGTTTGTAAGCTGATCATTCAGACATATTTGAATTCCCTGTAGACATAAAGCTAGGATCTCCACCCTCCTCTGCCACCCCATCACATTAACTATAGCAAAAATACTTATCTAATGTTATCTTCCTCTCATTTACATTTTCCACCTTCTGTGGAAATGAATAAACTAGTAGATGATGGAATAATAAAATTCCTGATACAATGCAAAAGTATGCAAAAAACATGAAGATAACTCAACAACAACAGCAAAAGTCTCTGAAAAATACATTCTGTTTTATGGCCTTTGTAAAAGTTTGACACAGTAATCGAATGTGAAAACAGATCCAAATTAGGTCAAAATTTTATTTATGTGTAATTCTCTGCCCCACATATGTAATTTCACAGGGGTTCAGTTATTACATATTATTGAAAGCCCTATGTATATCAAAAGTATTTTGTTACAAATACTTTTACAAATAAAATTTAATATGAATACACAACTATGATTTTGAAAAGTAAGCTTTATTATTCAGATGAACACACCCCAGGCTGAAGGAGAATTTTTATGTGAGTCTATATAATTATTTTCAGGATCCAAATAAAACAAAAGGCAAAAACTCAGTCTTTCTGTCTTGAATAAAAACAACACATGAAATAATAAGAAGACATATTCACCATTTCAAAATTCCCATTTGTGAACACTGTTAATATTGAAATTCCAGAATTAAGGGGACATGGGAAACATGTCACATTGCAAGTATAATGCTTGCTGATCATACCATTTTCAGCATCAGTGGTAAGCATCATCCAAATGGTTCTAAAATGCATTTATCCAGAAATTTAAGTTCAAAGATGAAATCACCTTCAGGTAATAGGTTGTATTTCACAAACATGGTAATGACTCTGCAGAACACTTTCAGAGGCATAATTCAGGATAACCAAATTCTAAGACAGCCCCCTAAACAAAAGTCATATAAAACTTGAATATATACAAATAAATCAATGAAAGAAATGTCACTTTCTTCCTCTTAACAACTTCAGGCTAATAGGATGCCTATTAAAAGAATTGAAAGTAAATGTAGTTAGTATACATTATTGAAATTGTTTCATATTGAAAATTGGAACTTTGATAAGTGATCTTTCAGATCATACAAAATTCATATAAGATTTATTTCATGAAGTTTTCAAAATACTACATGGAAAAAAGGTTTTTAAGTTTGCAATTTCATGGCTCTTTTCATATGCTGATCTCAGTTCAATATCAAGTCTCTCTCTTTTCACAAACCATCTGGGAGATTGACAAGTTGCGTCTCACCAGATGGCCTAGCATACCAACCTTGCACTTCCATGGCACGGTACCTCCATGATAAATCCTGGAATGCTTTAAAACAACGTTCCTGCTCAGGAAGAATTCCACCACTCATGGCATCAAGAGCAATTTCCTCATTGCCACTTCATTTCCCAAGGTTGCAAATGGATATGATCATAGCACCCAGTTCTAGGTTCTAGGATCAGAGGAATTAAGTGATTACAGTTGAGCAAACCTACCAACTTCCTACCATTCCATCTTTCTATGGTTTCTCTTTTATTCCTTCTTTCCCTCTCTCCTCCCATGTCTCTACTTTTGTTATTGCATTTTATCTTTGGAGTCTTTCTTTTTTCCTCTCATTTTTCTCGTACATAAATCATTGGAATGTATGCTTTAGAGCACCAGAAAACAACTACTAGTTTTGAGCTGTGTGTGGGCCTCATACCTTCCTGAATCTAGCATGCAGATAGTTTATATCATGAAAGACAAAATTCAATTTCCTGTGTCAATCATTTTACAATGTAACTACATATTTTGAAGTTACTGCCTGTGATGTGGTTCTCAAGGCCTTCCTTCTTCCTTTTATCTTTATAAATGTCAGAGAACCCATGAAGGATGAGGACATGAAATAGACCTTCTCCTCCAGCTTAGAAATCAATCTAACCTTAATATCTGCTCCACTTTCCTCCTCTCTTCTCCCCTCTGAGCCCCTCCCACAAGTTTTATAAATTCTTCTAGCCTTTTGGTGTTTAAGAAGAAAGCATGAGTCAGAAACTTTGACACATGTGATTAGTCTTATTTTTCTGGTACTTTGAGTATCTTTCTTTTTACATCCTAAATTTTAGCTTCCAAGTTTTTGCTTTCTTTTCGCTCTCTTGACTTTTAAACTTTAGTGCCTCTGTATTCTCTGACAATAATAAATTCTGCATCTCCTCAATCACATGTCTTGAACAAGAAGCCCAACACCCTGCTAAATTTTAATTCTTATTTAGCCCTACTTACCTACCATAAACATGCAACCACTATAAGTAAGAACAAACAATATTACAAAGAAATTTGCTTAAAGTGTAATGTCATCTGCATGCATTTATTTTGTCATTCAACAAAAAGTATTTGTTATCATTTAAATTTACTATGCTCTGTGAAAGGAAAAATAATAGCTTCCCTCCCCTAAAGATGTCTACACCCTAACCCTACCTCTGGAACTTGTAGATATGTTACCTTACATGACTAAAGAAACTTTGCAGGTATGATTTAGATGAAGGACTTTGGTGAGATTATACTAGAACTTTTAGCTGGGCTCAGTCCCATCACATGAGTCCTTAAAGCTACATAAAATAGAAGAGTATATTAGGGAGATACACAGAGAGACTCAACCTACCATTGCTGGTTTTGAAGATGAAGCAAGGGGGTGAGGAACCAATATCTGTAAGCAGTCTCTAGAATCTGGAAACAATTCTCAACTGATGCCAGGCAAGGAAAAGGAGACCTCATCCCTATAACCACCAGGAACTGAATTCTACCAACAACCTGAGTGGGTAAAAACATGGATGGTTCCCTAGAGCCTCCTGAAAGGAAGAGAGCCCTATGAACACCTTGGTTTGAGCCCAGGGAGGCCCAAACCAGACTTCTGACTTATGTAATGACAAGTTAATAAATGTGTGTTGGGTTAAGTCATTGTCTTTTTAGGGATTCATTTTGATAGCAATAGAAAACTAATACAAGCACTGGTTTAATGCATCAGAGAAAACCATAAAACCATGTTCTTAATTGCTACCTGTTTCTTCAAGGCATTCTTGAAAGCCGTAGCATAGTCTGGTCAGGAAAACGTTTATGAAATAAATAATACCAATACAGTTTAATTAAACCTATGCTAGAAGTATATGAGTTTTCCACTTTAAGAAATCATTTTGGAGTTAAAGGAGGAGTCACCTCCATTTGGAATGAGATTGGGGAAGTTTCAGAGAAGAGACAATTTTGGAAAGATTATTTAAGTAATCTAGTTATCCAACTGGATAGAAGAGAAACTCCATCTAGTAAAACACTGAGTTAAGGAGTAATAAATATGAAATAAATAAATTGGTGAGTGACATGGGTTTATTTATTACAAGAAATATTTTGGATGCATAATATAGAAGAATGTGTATTCTACATAGCAGTATGTGGAAGAGAGAGTGGAGAAAGGGCAAGAAGAAAACAGAGAGACTATTATAATAGTATAAAAATAAGGATGAAATTCCTGCTTTCATAGTAACTACTGTATGTGTCAGCAACTATGACACTTCACATATGTTATCTCATTTAATCCCTTTTACTCAGCCTTTCAAAGACTGTATTCCCATTTCACAGACACAAAGCTTAGGCAGTTGTGTCTGCCCCAAAAATGTGTTCCATAAAAAGCTAACAATGATGAGATTTAAACCCAGGTGTTAATGACATTAGAATCTGTACTCTAAGTCACTCTGCCATAGCAGAAACAGGGACCAAAGTGACAGGGTAGAACAGAGAGATTTAATAGTAAGTCAGCTGGGGTTTTTACTGATTAGATATGGTGACAAGGAAAAGAGGAGCTGTGTTTTCCCACTAGTTTTATAACTCAAGGCTAGTAAAGCTGGTGTGGTCAGCTAAGGAAAATCACAGGAGTTTCCTGGGGTTGGGGTGGTACAGAATAGAAGTTTTGGATGAATTTAGGTGTATATGGGATATCCATCCAGGTGGAGACACACCAGTGCCAGTTAGTTATGACTCTAGAATTAGGAACTGGGATATGGACTAAAGATAAGGACTTGAAAATCATCTACCTCTTGATAACTTTTATAGTCTGAAATGTTTCATGTAAACACTTTGGAGAAATCTCATATTTCTAATGGATAGTGAAAGAGTCTATGATTAATATATTTTCTGAAAGAAACTCTCAGCTAAGGCTATCGGAAGAGATGCTTTATACCAACAATGATGTGTTTAATGCCCAACTGTGACTGCTAACAGAAAGGGCAGACAACCAGGCATGCCCGGGACCCTACCTATGTCCTGCCTGGATGAGGTCAGAGCTTATGGAAGAACCAGTGTGTCCTGCAGCTCAGTTGGTGAGCAGCCAGCTCCAGTGTAAGGCCCTCACTTTAGAAACCTTTGTTAATCCCTTAATTAGCATATTGACTTCTTGCCCCACCCTGGACTGGTTGCATACACTCAGTCAATTAACAGATTGACAGCTCAGCCAAGGGAACAGGAAGGCTGCTGTTGCAAAGGACTGTTAAATCTGGCTTGGGGTTGCTATTGGAAAATGAGAGAAGTTTAGACAAATACTGCTCCCTGCGCCCCTAATTGAAATCTTAGATGAAATAATTGCCATCAAATATTCTAATACAGGATTTCTTGAAACTGCTCAGAGACTTTGCTAGAGGGAGAAGCAGCCACTAACTGCAAAAGACTACCTCTGTTGTACCAGACGCACAAGAAGAGATTTTCACCATTGCAGAGCTATTTATACACAGCCAACTTCTGTCCTCAGTTCCCATACACACACAACTCCCATTGATAGCAATGGAAGCTGCGGACATGTGGCTGAGAACAGAATTTGGCCCACTGAGCTGCGAGGCTTGGCATTCCTTCGCTCACTATGACAACTTCAGAACTGGATCCCTGAACACACGAGCTTTCAGAGGAAGAGTTCTTGATTTAATTTCTTTTTTCCCCCCTCTTTATCTTGGCCTTGAAATACAAAATAGAAACTTGAGAAACTATTGGCAGCATTAGATTCCTTGCATAGAATCAACTATGCAAGGGACTTGGAGAAACAGAGAACTTACAAGTTTCTGGATTCAAAAACTTGAAAGAACACTTTCATGTATGTGTACTGCAGTCTCCAGGGTGCAGACTAACAGCTTGGCTTCTCAGTGTCATCCTGGAAACAAAACAAAAGATAAAACCACTTCTGAACCCATAAATTTCTCAAGACCAATGTTTAATTTACAAAAGACATATTCCAGACAATATTTGAAACCTGCACCTTATATTCTTTCTTGCAATCTTCTCTAATCCAAGTATTTCTGATGGTGCTGTCAGCAAGACTTCTGCTTTCTTCTTTCTTCATAAGGGTACATGTCAAGCTGGGCGATCAGTGTATCTAATCCTTTTGAACACAACAACTGGCCTAGCAGCAGGCATCTGAACCAAGAAAAGAAAATCAACATATGCGATTTCAAAGACTATGAGAGACAGGGAAACTGAGATTATCCTCTATCCTTCTAAGAACAGGAGAGAAAAGAATGCGAAATTTTTAACTATTTGGAACATTTTTCTGCCACTTAGAAAAAAAAATGACAAATAATGAAACCAATAAGGAAAGGAAATGTACTAGAGAAAAAGTATTTTTTGATGGCATTTAAGGACCTGAGTTCAGCTATGCCTTATTGGATTTACCAACTCTAAAACAAAATAAATTCTTTAATTCTTAAATTATAATTAAATCTTGTATAACTAATAATCTGTAGAGATCCAGCAAAAAGCTTTGTTCCTTCATTTAGAGATTCCCCCAAAGTATTTTTCTTCTATAGTATGCAAACACTTATGTTTCACCAACTCTATACATACTGATATTTTCCTAAAAATACCTTAAGGGAGACATATATTTTGCAAATTACTTTGGATGCCCCACACGCTACAAAGATAGGCAGGAGGATTGTATTAGAGAATGCAAAACACCCAAGTCTCCACCTCTCTGCTCCATAGGGAAAGAGGAAACCTGTGTATGTATGGGGCGGGGGAGGGGGGGGTCCTTCTGCATGTACCTTGAGGGAAAATCCAATTATTTTGGTTCTTGGCTTTTGTCCAGTGAGACAACCTGATTGGAACTGAGCCAGCATGTAGCCCTTATGGCTCTGGTGAAAGGTAGAGTATGCTACAGCATTCATTCCACTCGACCAGCTGCCACCTGCACATCAGTTCTCCCCAAATTATTTGAGTGCCATTTTTAGAGAAAGCTACCAAATGTTCATGTTTGGTAGCTATAGAAACTACTATTTTTGGAAATGTGAATATCAAGAATGGAGATATAGGGAGGGGGATTTTCCAAAGCGTGGAAACCCAGGGGAAATGGGTCTCCTGCCACTATGAAGTTGTACTGCTCTGGTCACCCTCAAAGCGGAGGACTGTGATTTAGCCTTGATGTACATGAATTGGAAGACTAACTTGCATAAACAGGTTCTGTTGCTTTTACTAAGCATAGTGGTGAATCTACATAGAATCTTAATAGACTCTGTAGAGTCTATTTCCATTAGTCAACCAGAAGATAAATGTGTTAGGGATAAATATCATTACTTACTTCTCGAGAAATTTTTTGTTGAAGAAATTGTTTGCTTTCAATGTGGTCTGGTTTCTGACATTGTTATCAATATGTTTTTTCTCATTAAGTAATAGCTCATTTTCTAGACATTTGCTTTTCTACCCACTCACATGTAGGTTATAGTCTCTATTTGAGATAGAATTTCACCTCACCACACTTGCAAACACACACACACACACACACACACACATGCTGTAGAGGTGAAACTTTAAGCACACTTAAGAAAAATAATAAGCACCTATTTAACTATAAGGGTAATAAGAAAAGTTGTTTTTCTTCTATTTTAAGAAGAAAAACAGTTATTGCTTACTGAGTGCTACAAAAGGAACCATTTACAAATGGTTTGCTGTATGCTACAATAAGCCCACTACATTCCCCATCTTCTGAATACTCAAAACAGCCTTGTGAGAGAAGGCCCCTCCTAACTTACAGGTGAGTAAAACAAGGCTTGGAGATATGAAATGACCAAGCAAATGGGTTTCACTCCAAATCCCATTCGCACAACCACTCAGTAAATTTCAGTATTTTGCTTTACATTTTAACTGAATTTTATAATAGGGTTTCCAAAGACCAAAATCCTCTGTGCATTTAGTTACAAAAGCGGCCATCCTCCAGTACATTCTTTTTTTAGTCTCTGCTGATCTCATCCCTATTTTTGATATTCTGAGTAGTAAAGAAATGTAGGAAAGGGAGACTGAAAAGAGAGGCAAAGGAGGAGAGAAGCACATAGATCAAAATGGACTTGGAAATTAAGGCAACTGTGATGCAGGTGACATATCCTTCACTTGGTTCCAAAGCTCTCATTAGAAATGGGCCTTTATAAGGTTCCACAGTGCTGTTTCTTCCCACCCCTATTCTAGAAAGTCCTGAGGATAGTGGGTAGAAATGTTCTTTCACATTCTTAGTCACAGTTTGGATCAGGTGTCATGTATAAACCATTCCACGGCCTCCCTGCACCACCAATTTTCACGTGCATCTCTTTCCTGAGAACAGCGTGGCCCTTGTGTACAAAACAAGACATGCAGGAATTGACTTGTAATCTCTTATCCATTGCAAAGAGGAACTTAAATCTTATTTCCATTATTTTTCTCATATGAAATTCAAAAAGAAGTTCGAAATTTTGCCTCCCTCAAAGTTGCTTAAAACTTTATAATCTGATATTCATGTGTCTACATTAAGTTGTCAGATAGTTTCAATGTTTATTAAACAGAAGTTTTAGGATTAAAACTCCTTACAGGTAAAAACTGAAGTTCTTCATGGTTATTTATATTATTATATAAAAGAAAAAAATAACAAAAAAGTGCTTTTTTTTTTTTTTTCATTTGAGGGGGTAGCTGGTATTTGCTAGCAAAGGAGAACTGCCATATAATTAACTGTGTCAAAATGTTTTCTTTGTTCAGTTAATCTAACTGCAGCTGCTAGGAGGCAGAATGCATAAATATGGCTGTGTACTTTTAATTACAGAAAATGACAGGCGTAAGTTGTGACTGGAGCATTGCCTGAGATTGTTACAGGCGAAAATGTTGCTCAGAGACTCATTGAATTAATAAGTAGCCTTTTATTTTTTTTTGTTGTTGTCATAATTTCATAGATGTTAATAGCAACCAAAATCAAATTAAAATTCAGAATATTAATCAGCCAAAAGAAATTTGAATAAAATCATGTAACATATTTAGAGAAATTATGGCCACACTAACCATTTACATGACCATTACACACAACATCTCATGTGTGACTTTATCTTAGAGAAATGCTCCATTATAAGAGAATGTTCTAGAGAGATGTTTAAGAATTAAATTCTTTCCTCCATTCTACACAAAGAAGCCACTGTCAATTTTAATTTCTATTGTAGGTGCTCAATTAATAATGAAGTGAAAATATTTTATATTTGCTGCCTTTTCCATCCCTGATATTAACTATGTGGTAATGCCCATGAATACAGGGATAGTAGCCCTGGGCCCTGGAATTTACTTCTCTCCCAGTGCGTATGCCTATGAAATGTATTAGGATTAAAGAGAATATGGGGCACTGTCCTCTTTGTCTTCCCCTTCTCTTTTCTACATTTACTAGCTGTATGGTATAGCAGAATGTTCATTAGGCTTACATCAAACAATAGGTTAACATTCTTTGTAATCCTGAGCAAAGTACCTAACCTCTCTGAATAGCAGTTCATTTCTCTATGAGGTTGAATTAGGATAATCAGTGTTTAAATCTTCCATATGGTGGTTACTCAAAATGTTAATTCTCTTTTCACATTTGTTTCCTCTATGATTTTTTAATTGCCTCTTTTATTCTTAACACATCCTTTCTCTTTTCTGTACTATGTTTGGTAGTGAGTGTGGACTTGGTTAGGGAAGTTTAAGGGGCCACTGTCAAGGCTGTGGATAAATGCTATTTTCGGCAGACTCATTGCCTTCATTCGACTGTTTATCCCTCTCCGCAGTCACTGTGGGGGTGGCTGTCACCTTGGTGACAGCAGTTTTGTTCAGTGCATGTGGTGTGAACACTGGCTTAGTGCAGAGCATAAACAGGTCCTGCTGCCTCGAGTAATTCACGGTAAGCAGGGAGGCTACTGCCTTTGTTCTCTTAGCAGCTCTGCTGCTGAAATACACTAATAATAGAACATGGGAGTTGAAATTGTGCCTCTCCATCTCTAATTACTGCATGCCAAAGTATTCTGACTGCTACTGTCACTCCCCAGCAACTGATGGCTGTGGGTGATTGTTTTAGATTGTGCTCAAGGGATTTCTTCCACTCCTCCTGCCTTCATCCCACTGCATGGTGCGTTCAGTAACCTGACTGATTCATTTCAGTATGCTGACTGGTTTAAACTAAATAGAAGTGAACATTAAGAAAACATTTTCAAAACAGTTTATGTTCATTTGCGTTTGCTTGGTATAAAGTAAAGTGGAATCATCATAGAAATCGTTAAGACAATCTGTCCATTCCCAAGTCCAACCTTCCTGATCTTCATAAAGATAGCCATTCATTTCTGTCTCTACTCCTGTTTCACTGTAGTCTCCCTACATTTCAGACAGACCTTGAACCACAGGCCTTACTGCTGCAGACGTTAGTTCTGGTCAGACAGGCTTCGAGTCCTAGAGACTAATTTAGTTTGAAATTGTGCAAATGAAGAAACTCAATGATAAAGGAATTGTCCAAGATCTCATAGTAGCTAAAGCAAAAGCAGAATGAGAATTGAATCATCTGTTGATTTTGTATGCTCTCTGCTTCACTTCACTGTCTGTATCCCTTACCTGTTAGTTAATGTAACAGCTGTTGCTGATAAAATGTGAACAGAAGTTGTCAGTAGCAGGTACAAATTTGAGGCCAACATGGAAAGTTTGTCACTGCCAGAACTTCTGTTCAGTTCTAGTTACATCTGTTAGGGATTCTAAGCTCAGTGTACATAAATCTTCCAAAAGACCCTTGGCATTTTTACAATACTTTTGTTTACTCCTGCCTCATATATTTTATGTAGTGAGATTATAACAGGCAAGACATATACAATTTACATATTTGTGCATTCAAAGTTGAATTCTGGATGTATCCAGAATTTGATCTAATTTTGAAATATGAAACCTGAGTTGGAAGTGGGCTGTCTCAAAGCAAGTTTGACATAAGTGAGATGCAAAATCACCATGTATTTTCCAGATGATCCAACCTGTTATTTCTAACAGAGTACATTACTTCATGGACTACTAAAAGCAAATAGCATCTTAATGCACAAATTTAGGGGAAGAGAAATAATTAACATAATAATATTGATTCTCACCCCTGCATTAATATAAAAGTATCTTTCCATTTCTTTGGGCATTCTTTCAGGTTCTTCATTATTATTTTATTGATTTTCAATATCCTTGTTAGATTTATTCTGAGATACAAAGTCTCAGTTGCTATTGTAAATGAATTTGTTTTTCTATTCATGCTTTTCTAATTTGTTCTTTTTTACTTACTGGAACAGAGTTGTTTCTCCATGTCCATCTTGTATTCAGCATCACTGAAGAACTTTCTTAATAGTTTGAAACCTTTCTAATCTCATCTTGTACAGCTTTCAGGGCTTTTCTTCAATCACCTTGAGCTTCTAAGATCTCCTAGAATTCCCCAAACATTTTCCTTCCTCACCGCCTTTATTTTTTTCTTTTTCCTATCTTTCAAAGATTTTTCAGTCCCTCAATGTTTAGCATTTATTTCTTTATTCCCATTTAAAAATTAACCTATTAAAATGTGGACTTTCCATTTCACTTTTCCAAAATCACCAGTAGTGTGTTTGTATCCCTCATAAAATTTATCATAAGATGGAAGTATTTCATTTTCTTATGTGTTTACACTAAAATATGAGTTATTTTCTTGGCATCTACAGCAGTGTCTGATAAATAGTAGGTGTTAAGAAAATATAAGAACACAAGAAGAGTGACTTGAGATTAATGATTGAAGATCTCCAGTCATAGGGCAGAAAATACATTTTCAGTACATAACATGTATTGAATCTATTGTGAATCCATTGTAAAAGAATACAACTAATATATAATCATAATGTATGTCTACGAAAAGGAAAAATGTCAATGTCCTTTCCCAAGAACCATCTCCAAGTGTTTTGTAAAAACCACCACAACAACATTTGAATCATCTCAATTTAAGCATTTTATAATTTATTTAGACATACACATGTATCTTAGACTATTACATAACAACGCAAAAGAGCATATAGCCAATAGTCAACCAATAGTTCAGGAATCATTTGCTTTAGAAACTCAGACCATATATCCAACATTTAGTGTATCAGTTGAAGAATGGGGTTCATTTGATCAAGAGTCATTAACACAGTATTGCATTAATGAACCTTGAATATGCCAAAGAAAAACGTTATTTCAATCTGACCGATATTATCAATTACACTATCTAGCAGAGCATTTGATTTTGTTGAAGAGCATAAAAACTGAATGAATAAATGAATGAATTATGATTTGCTACATAAGGCCTAATGTTTAACATTAAATTTAACTAATGTGTACAAGGACCTTAAATTTCATTTATTGTTATTTCTATTGACTTCATAAATTATTTGCAATAGAAGAAGAGAGATGTCTTATATTTTAGGCTTAGAATGGTCAGCTCATTAGTTAAAATAGCATGGGATGCTATAGATGAAGTACATTTTTCAAATCATAAATCAGAGAGTGGAATCACAAAAATCAATGAAAAAACTAATATGTGAAGGAGAATAAGTTCTCCATCACCATACCCATTCCCAAGTTTCTCTGAAAGAGTGCAGTCTGCTGGCACAAACTATCCCATGGATACCTTGTAAGGGGATGTTTTCCTGTGTGTTGCCATTGCTGGAGCCCATGCTGCCCTCCATCCCTTTGTCTAAGTTTATAAAGAATCCTGTAAAGTCACTGTAAAGTCACTCTGGATTTGCCGGGAAGTATGATATCCACTAGCAACTCCGGAGAAACCATTGAAAATGAAGGGCAACTCGGTTTGGGTAGTAAATGGAGAATTGGTTGTTGAGACCACACATATCATTCTTGGGCAAGTGCATCACAATGAGATGTCAGGTTTTATACAGTATTTTTCATAATATTTTAATTTTCACAATTATAATATAAATCTACTATATAAGTTGATCTATTCCTAAATATTTTAAATGCATGTTACCTAAGTATCATTTTATGTTAGATTTACTCTGAATATGTCAAATCTTTATAAAGAAATCATTAACTAGTAAATACCCATATTTATAGATAAATTTCAGGTCAAAGTGTTTTCTTATTATTTGCCTTTTATAGGTATAGCTATAGCCTATAAAGTATAAGAGTTCATTACAAAATGAATTGCAAACTATAAACTAAGTTCAGTAAAATATGAACTGATTCACCAAAAAGAATGATCTAATGTAGAAGTATCTTAAACTATAGCATAAGTCTTCATTTTCTATAAAAATGTAAATCTGATTTGTGTCCTCACTATTAAAGGTTATATCACACTAGGCTTTCTAATTCCAACTTAGAAAAACTAAATCTGTATACTAAAATGTTTTCAGATGAAATACTTTAAAAAATTATACCTTTTCCCATTATGGCTTGACCTTTTTTAAAGCTAATGATTCAAAATAATCATGGAACATGTCAAGATATGATTGGAATGATATTTAGTAGAAATAAGCTATAAATTCAAGATAGTGGGAATTTAATTTCTATTCTGACCTTGAGCATGTCTAGGGAGGAAAACTGTCTCTCTCTTAACAAAATAAACCAGAGCATAGTTTCTGTATGGAACAAAGTTTGAAATGAATATGGAATTAAAGTAAATATTTGGAAGATTAATTCCTTGAGCTTCCTCAATATCTTAGTTTTGCAAAACTTTGAAACCATCTTCTCCAGGGACAAAAGAAAGTAATTACCTCTCCTCCACATGGTGTTTAATCATGCTCTATTTTTCGAAGAACAGCTGTGCAACACTGGCTGGGCTACAAATTAAACACACCTCCTTCAACTTGCCAAGATTTAAAAGATAATGAATATGTTGGGTGACAGAAACATTTGGTTTCTTTCTGAGAATGAATTTAATAGTCCAGAGCTATATTCTGGAAACAAGATGAAAGTAATCAAGGACAGAGGTAAGACCTCATACTTGGGTTCCAAAAAAAAAAAAAAAAAAAAAACCAAGGAAGCAAAGAGAGATGGGGAAACTATGAAACTATGACAATAGCAACAGGAGCATCACACACCACAGGATTTAGACGCTTTATTTGAGAGGAGGCTAAATATGAGTTGGTGGTAGTTTGATCTAACGAAAAAGTGGACATGGTTCATGCTACATAAGTAAAAGCATTCATAGCGCTTACTTAGCTTGGCACAATGTAAAATAAATTGTGAAAGACTTAATGCTCTTTGCAAACAAATACCATCACTGTTATTTTAAGAGTTTAAGCAGAAGTCAAAGGAGCTACAGTGAATGATGTTCATTTTACTGGTTGTACTACAACTCCAAGAGTTCCTGTTTAAACAGAATTTGTGAAGGCTTCAATACCATTCAATACAATGGGATGTATGTTGAAACTACTAGCATGTTGCAGGACTGAGAAATCAGTGCAGCAAGGTGCAGCTAATGGGATCACACTTGTTCAGTCTAGCTTACTTTCAAAAGTCTGGCGAATCCTGACAACAGACCGTTGTGCAATACAGAAGGGAAATTGTGATCCACATAAAAATTACAAAGGATTCAGGAATCTGATACATAAAACATTTTGAGGCTTCAGTCCAGAGCATAAAGAGTACAACGTTACACATTTACCAGGAAATAAGATAAATCTCTAAACATATGTAAAAGAGAGAGGTCATTATTATCTTTGTGAATATTCATTATTGCAGAATTGGTACATTTCCCAGATGGAAAAAGTATTTTCTTGGCTTCTCTCTCTACACATAAATCACTGTAGCAAAGGCTCTCAAAGGAATGTCAGGTGGGTTTTCTGGAAATGTTTACCATAATTGATTTCCGTGGGTTTCTAAATGCTTTAGCCCAAAACCTCATTTATCAACTTTCTATTTCATTGTAATTGCAAAGTTTTCTATTACTATATCATGACAGGTCAAAGGAGTGCAGTGACAGGAGCTCCTGTGTTAGCAGAGAAGCGCGTTCTGCACACCAGTCCAGCAATCCAGATTCTTGACTGTAATTAAACTCGCAGGGGAGTTATCCTTGTTTGACTAGGAAGAGGTAGAATGATTTGTAGGACTTATTAAGTTAGCAATAACGCTGGGCACCTGCCCCAAAACTTCCTCTGAAATTTTGCAGTGTCTGAATACATTTGTTTGAATAAGAAAAGATGGAATAATTTTGTTCTTCAAGAGTATGGTACATATTAAAAGATGTGAGCCACACACTCGTTTCTAGAATCACTGGTCCCATTAATTGAACCATATGAACACTTTTTTTTGAAGAAACTGATACAACAAAGTTTGTTATTCTACTACCAGTTCATTGCAGTCAGAAACTTCTGGCCAAGAGTGCCATTTTTAATGGGCCGACTATTAAATATCTTGCTTTCTGCATTTTGACTCATTCTTTGGGCCATTCTTTACTTTTCTCCTTCTAAACCTGACTCATTTCTCTTTTCATGATCAATGTCTGTTCCTGTTCAGAATCACTTCTCCGTCTTTGACCATTTTCTTTTATTACTGCCAAGATTTTGACTACACTGATTTCACTGCTGCATAGACCCCCTGACCATTCAACCCATAGGGACCCTCCATTCTAAATGGAGGTCTTCTACACTCCCCTCCTTTCGCTTATCTGGCCATTACACATGCTTATCTAATTTAAAATAGCAAAATTCAAACAAAAGTATAGAAAACTTTGTTTTCAGAATGTAAAAGTTATTTAGTTTTTGAATGCATTCATGTTCTTTGGAATTAAAAATTTTGCTCACTGCTGCATGGTTTATATTTTGCCTAAGGGGTGAAATAGTTCTAAAACAACTGAAAAGCCAATTTAGTATATGTCTTCTACAAAAATAAGACTTCCCCTTAGGTAAACAGGAGCAGATGGAAGTTATATTTTTATCTAAATAATACATTTACATTACAGAGAAAGGAGGCTTAAGAATAATTCATTAAGATAAGCTAAATACCAACCAAAATAGCTTTAAGTAGCTGAGCAAATCCCTAGATGGTGAGATGAACTCCAAGCTTATGCTTTGAGCCTCAGCTCCACCAGACACAGGTTTTCCCCACAAGCACCACCTGCTAACCTGTGTTCTTCCCCATTGTATTGAGCTTCCTGCAGAGCTAAGGAAAGTGAAACACCCTCTCTGTAGAATATGGAAAATGCTAACCTTGCAATCAAATCCTGCTCTGGTTATTGAATATGTTATCCTATGATTCCAATATAGAAAAGAAAATGCAAAGATTTCAGCATAAGGTCTGAGTCTGAGAAGAGGCAAAATTAAGAAATGGAAAGAAGAGTGTACCCAGGGCCAGATTTAAGAGGAATTAGGCTGTTGCTGCCTTCCCTATCTCTGTGTTTGATCCTTGTGCCACTTAATGGTAATTCTACTTTCTGTCCCTTCTCACATCCTATTTACCATTTCCTGTGTTTTATTTTCTCTATCCCCAATGTCACTTGCTTTAGCTAGCAAATTTGACCCTATTACCATCTCAATTTTGTAGACGTAGAAATTGGGGGACAGGGGAGCAAAGTTCACAAGGGATGGAGCAACCTCTTAGCCACCATGCTGTACTACCTCTAAAGAAATCTCAAGACTAGTCCATAGTAGCTAGCAAACCAAGTCAATAAAGTTTATTAGTTTGTATGAGATTCCCTTTTATTACAGGCTAAGAGTGCCAATAAACATTAAAGTCATCTAAACCCACAGCACAACTTTTGAAATGTTTTTTTCAAAAAATAGACCTAGTCTCTGTTTTCTTTAGCTACAGAAACTTTATAGTGGAGTATTCTTTTTCATAAGTCTAAAACATTTTTAATTTATTTGATATAGTCTATTTAAAAAACAGTAGAATGGGACTGTTCTTTTTCCTCCATTCCATCAATAAAGAAAATCTTTTTTGACCCCAATTAACTTGTGTAAATGAATGCCCCTGGCAAAACAAAAGCAGAACCAAAGTCTGGAAACAGATCAGTATAGCTCTGTCCTGGCCACCAATGGGCCATGAAGGGCAATGCATGCTGCCATTGGATAGCCAATATCTAAATATTTTAGGAATAATATCAGTCCTAGATATCAACCCATTAGATTTTCAGGAAACAATTTCTAACAAACACAGTTTGTCCTTCAGTAGCTCAGAGTCAATTGACAGCATGTGTAAAATCATACCTAGATACTTCTAAAACCTGACAGTAACTCAGCAGTACCAAAGCCAGCCAGATACAACATAATGCAGTATAACAATGTGAAGGTCAAGGTAAAAGTCACAGTTATCAGGTGACAAATATCAAACAAAACTTATTCATGTATTCTTGCTTTGTTCCTTGTGATATTTGTATATGGTATCCCTTAAAGATAGATCATTTCTGAGTGTAGCACAGAAATATTTTGGGTTGCTAATTCTTACCATAATCATTAATAAAGAAGTTATTAGTCAATGTTTCCTGAAAATTATAGAAAGATATTTCACAGTTAAGTTGCTAAAAACACCTGTGTCCTAACTGATGGGGGGTGGGGTGCTCAGATGACTGTTAGACTCTTAGTTAAGACTTCAATTCATGATGTGTCAACTGACACACTTTAATAATTTAATATTTTCACACCCAAAGCTTTTAAATACCTTTTGAAAAGCAAAATTGACACCTGAACAATTCCATTTTTAAACAATATTTTATAAAACACCTATAGGAGTTTCAATGAAAATTTTAGACTAAAGTTATACATGAAGAGCTTTGGCTAAAAAGACGTGGATAACAGTGGAGATAACATTTAATTCATATCAATATCTACAGAAATAAAATTCTTGAGTTTGTTGATTAAAATGTTTTCTTTTTCACCTAATGAAATGTGTGTATGTGAAAGCTCCATGTGTAACTATTCAGTGACCAATAAACTGCTGAAGGAGAGGGTGTACACTAATTAATGTCCACTCTAGGTCAAGTATAAAACTATATACTCTATTCAAGTAGTACCATTTTGAATGTTTTAATTAAACAATTCACTATTTACTATTTCGAATCAAAGATTTTTATAATTAAAAAATTAAGGTTATCAAGGAATAAAAAAAGGAAAGGTTACTCATTAGGAAAAACATTTAATGAAGGAGATAAAAAAAAAAAAAACTCCATTCTATAATTTTTAAAAAGGCACATATTATGATGTAAGCAGAAGGAAATGATGACAATTCACTTCTGAAGAAGAGTGGAAAAGTGACATCACCACTAAGTTAAGTATTTTTAAGTATCCATTTTAAGCAAAGCAAGGTTCTAAGTTCCTGAAGGATGAAAATATGTACAACTCTTGGTCTCATCCCCATCAAGTAAGAAAATTCATAGAGAAATGGTTATGAGACAAGAATCAAATAGCTATGCCAGGAAAGAAATACTACAAAAAGGGGACCCAATAAATGCTTCAAACCTCAGTCTAGGTGGACTGAGGAAAACCTTACATAGAAGGAAAGTATTTAAAATCTCTTTTAAGAAGTTTGACGGATGTAAATAAAAAGGAAGAATACTACAGAAAAATGTGAACAAAATTTTAGATGCAAGAAAACAGTGTCTTGAGAAAAGTCAACACAGCAAGCCAAACAGGAGGGTTACAGACTTTAGCCAAGGCTAAAATGGGGCCTTGTCGAGGTTGTATTTTTTTTTTTCTAACTTATTATTTTCAGCCATGGAGCCCATGGAACTCCAAGCTCACATACACAACTGTTTACTCAGAATCTCTGCTTGGGTGTCCAAAGTGTCTCACATGCAATATGCCTAAAACTGGGCTTGTGTTCTTTTTCCAAGTTGGTCCTTTCACAGGCTTGCCCATCTCAGGGACAATTCCACCCTCCCAGTTCAGGTCAGATGTTCTGAGTTATCTTGACAGTCTCCCTTCTCTCATACCCCACGATGCTCACCCTAATGAAATGAAGTGGGCAGAATGTTCCCAGAACCTGGGGCTGTTGTAGGTACACTCGCCATGCTCCCTCCTGCCCTCATCCTGTACTGAGCCTGGTTTCAAAAGGAGAAAGCCATAATTCTACTCTGCACTGGGCAATAGTGCCTGTCGTTCTTCTCCTTTTGGGTCTAAGAGTGAAGGAAGAGGCAATAAAGACCACCAGCTTAACTTGTTGAATCAATGAATGATTCAATTACCTAAATATTTCTCAAAAAACCCTTTAGCAACTTGGATTCTTATTCAGAGGCGAGATCCTTACAATATGCTTCATGGCTCTCCATGATCTAAAATCCTTTTATGTCTCTGCCCTATGTTCTCCTACTCTATAGCTGGTTCACTCAGTTCCAGCCATAGCCTTTCGCTGTTCTTCCAATATGCCAGGCACACTGTCCTGGCTCTTCCCTCTGTCGGGTACACTCCCACTTCCCACCACTCCCAATGTCATTTCTTTACTATTTCTGACTATGAACTGTGTCCTTTTCACTGATTCTTTTCTGGTGACTTTATATAAATGTTTAAACTATCTCCACATTATTTATAATCAATTTTAGCATCATTCTTTGCTTTATTTACCTCTATAACATTTTTATCACTCAAACATTGCATTAGTTAGTTTGTTTTCTCTGTTGTCTTCTTTTCCACAATGTGGGCAGGGGTTTATGCCTGTTCCAAACTTGACTGCATTCCTGCACCTAGAATAGTAGAATGCAGCTCAGAGTAAAAGTGAAAAAGTTGTATTGACTGAAAGGAATGTGCCTTTTGGAAGGAACAAATAAACATCAGGAAGTATAAATAAATATGAAATTTATTGATAGACCCTGGATTTATCCTCCAGGTAATTTTCTCCAAAATTTTTAGTCTCTGTTCATCACATCTCTTAAAATATGTCTCCCAAATTTTCATATTGAATTGAACACTGAGAATGCTGTATAAGTCATGCTTGCTACCTCACCTTTAATTCTTGGAAGTCATTAAGTGGACCTGTCATAATTCTAAGATGACATAGAAGATGGTCACTTGGCTCAAAATAAAGGGTATCTGCTGCATGGTGGAGGTGGGAGTCAGGGATTACAACCTCCTGCTCTCCTGTGGGCAACTCCCATGGGGACTGTGGTCCTGGGGTGGAGAATCACTGTGGTGGCTAATTCTCTCTCACTAAGGAAACCTATCAGATGACCTGCTTAGTTTGCCAAAGTGATGCTTCATGAATTCTCTGACCACTGTGAGGGTGTGAAGGAGACTGCTAGATGTTCAGAAAGGAATTTATTGGGCTCTCTTTACACAGCTTTCTAAAACTAAAATTAAGGGCGGAATTCCCTCAGTGGAAAGATTCAGTGACAAGATCTGCAAGGAGAAGGAGTGATTTAAGTTAATGTGTATTAAGGGAACACACCCTATAGTTAAAAGCAATTACCAGTTAAAAAGATGCAGTCGATGAAGAAAGCAGCCATTTTCCCCTTGACCTCGGAATCTTAAACCAGTTTCCCACTACACTGCTCCTAAATGCCAACCACCTAAGCCACAGAGCTCAGCTTGGACCTACCAGGTCAGATGTGAAAGCTTCTAGTAATATTCCCATGACTAACTTATTTAAGTTAAACCACTCATTCATTTTTACCTTCTCTAAAGCCTTCCTAAACTCAAAATAAATGATGGATTAGTTCATTAAAATATGTAATTGAAGTCACTCAATATAAATGTGCTGCCTAATGTAGACTATAAACTTTGGCATTGAATTAACTCACATCTCTTTTCTCATTAGCTTACTGGTTACCCGAGAGCTCTTTATAGAACTAAAAGTGATTTTCAGCATCTAAGATTTCCCTCCATATATACTGATAATACATCTTAGAATAACTGCATGGACTCTGGGAAATTCTGTCAAGTGAAGACTGAGGTATATCATTCAACAATTCAGAAACTTAAGTATTTTTCTTCCTCAAGGAATATATAAATATAAATATGTACATATTTATACATATATGTATAACTTCAATTATGTGACATATTATTAGAAGTTCTTTGAGTAAACTTCTTTGTATAAAATTAAGATATTCACAGAAACTAACATAAGCATCCTATAGTTTGGATCTTGAATGTTTCCCAAAGGCCCATGTGTTGAAACTGGTCCGTAACCTGTGGAGCTATTGAGAGGTAACTTCGGTAAGTTACCTAGTGTAAGTAACTTCGGTAACCTAGTGTAAGACAGGTAGGTCTCTGCGATGGCATGCTCATGAAGGAGATACTGGGACCTTGTCCCCAGCCACCATGAGGCAGCAGCTCTGCTTCACCACAGACCCAAAGGCAACAGGGCCAAGTGAGAATGAACAAAAACCTCTAAAACTATGAGCCAGAATAAATCTCTGGGCTGATTTAACTCACGTATTTGTCACTGCAATGACAGAAACTGATTAACAGAAAGCATTCAAAATATTTAAAAGAAAAATTGGGATACTTTCCTCCCTTTTGCTCTGTATTCCTAAATCACAGCCTCCTTTATGTCTGAATCTATCAATAATTTAAAAAAGAAAAGACAGGTAATAAATACAACTACAAAAAGCAACTTCTACTCTGTCATAACCAATTCAATGAGAAAATCTGTAATACCAAAATGAATTCCAAAATAATTCAAGGCATAGTTGCAACTGATTAATTTATTTTTAGTACTAAGGACCAAACTGTAGCCTTACCATGGTAGGCAACTGCTCTACCAGAGTTATACCTCCAGGAAATTAAAGGTGTAAAATCGAAAGAAGCTGCAGTTGACTCTTGAACACCTCTGGGGTTAGGAGCATGGAATTCTGCATAGTTGGAATTTTGTGTATTATCTTATAACCCCAAAACTTTATTAACAGCCAGAAGCCGTACTGATAATATAACT
This sequence comes from Sciurus vulgaris, assembly GCF_902686455.1. NCBI lineage: Eukaryota > Metazoa > Chordata > Mammalia > Rodentia > Sciuridae > Sciurus > Sciurus vulgaris. The sequence goes on from NC_136465.1 coordinate 84,236,482, forward strand.
ATCTAGTTAATGTTGTATTTTACGTATATTACACGTGGAGTAAAATAAGAGATCACTTTTTACTGCAGTACACAATTTACTAGAGAGATAAACTACTCATGCAGAGATGATTAGTGTCCTAGGGCTTTTTAAGTGGAGATTCTCAACTCTTGCACTCACTAATACCAACAGAAGGGGGCTCTGAAATTATTACAGAAGTATAATATTATTTCAGTCAGTTGTATGCAGCTATGATTTAATACTGCATCTATATGTTTGTTTACATTTCTCTTAACAAAGAAAGAGACTAAACTGTGTGGTCATCTGTTCTGATAAATTTTAACAATTTGTAAGAAAAATTTTTATAGCAGCAAATGACAAAATAGACCATTATCTACATATATTTTAAACAATCATGACATACCTTTTTCTTTATTTTTTTAATATTTCCAAACTACACAGTTCATCTGCAAGTTTTTTTCAAGCTCACATAAATCTCAAAAAAAGAAAAAAATTCTGTGTATGAGCAAACCCAAATAATTCAAACCTGTATTGTTTAAAGATGAACTACAAAGGGGAATATTAATTTAATCATCTCCTTAGAAGATTTCTTCAAGCGTGATTCTAAAGACATAGAAATTCAAATTTTCTCTATGTCAAATTTCATTATAAGTAAATTTAAAGGCCAAAAAAATTAAAGGACAAGGAAGATTCAAATATACATTTAACAGGTTTCCTGATTTTTTTTATATCACTGATATTCTTAAAATAAAACAATTTTCAAGTCAACTTAAAATATTATGGCTTCATAGAAAAATAGGCAAAAGAATTAATGATTGATTTCAAAATAGATAGTATAAATGGACAAGACAAGAAACATTACCAAATAGTATACAAATTTATGAAGTCTTTTTTTGTCTTTTAATAATAAAATATAAAAATATAACATTTTCTATGTTGACAGTAATGCAACAATATGTCTATAAACTTTCCAAGAAAAATGACATTAAAATCAAAAGTCTCAAAAGTATATATACATTTAATATAGTAATTCATCTTAGGAATCTATATTAAAGAATTACAGATAATACAAAACCTCTGTATGTAATGGTAAGTCTGAAGAATATTCATTGTGACACTACTTAGAATATTAAAAATCTGAAGTAGCCTAAATTGTCAACAGCTAGAGATTGTAAATTATGTATGTTCATATTCTGCAATCCAAAACAAAAATGCTTCATAAGATATATAGTAACATGGAATGCTCGTGATTTATTCCTAAATGAAAAACTAAATGGACTGAATAATATTTTAATGTGGGTTAAAATCTGGAAAGATTTTCACCAAACTATTCATGTCAACTTTCTCCAGTTGGTGAGCTAATGATATCCCAAATTTTCTGCAATGAAGAAAAATATTATATTTGCAATTAGGAAAAGATTTAGCAGTTAGGAAAAGCCCACATTTTTAATTTCAGTACTGAGTACAGGAAAATGACAATTCTGAAATATTCACTAAAATTGACACATATTGTATGAATGTGCATGTTTATGATTTTATTATGTATATGTGCTATTTTTTATTTTTATGATTTTTTTTTCAAATTGAATTCTTAGTGAAATTCTCAATTTCACTTCACAAAAATTCTTTAAATTGCAGGTTTCTCTATAAGATAATTCAGTTCACTAAATGTTGCTCAAAAATTCGTTTAAGTGTAAACTATTTGTGGTACATTAATGTGGTACCTAAGTGATTCCTTATGGATCACTTATTAATGCCTGCCAAGAATATTTTCTTCCCACTTAACTTGTTGGGATGCAATTTAAAATTTGAGAGATTTGTCGAACATGAACCTTGAGGGCTAAAGATAGTAAACTAGGATGAGATTTCTCTATACTGTCCACAGCAGGAACCATGTGTTCAATATTCAGCTCCCTCCAGTTTCATAAAGCTTTCCATCAGAAAGAGCCTAAAGTACATTATGGATCTAATTAGGAAAATCTAACCTATTTTTAAAACCCAATTCTTCAGTTTGACCACAGCTACCATGTGGCAATGGAAATGCAATTTGAGAGTTTCTTGTTTTTCTTAAGGGAGGAATTAAAGAATAACTTCTTTAATTAAACCACTAAAATTTGGTGGAATTTTATTTTTCTTTAAAAGGGAGGACAGGGTAATTAAACACATGGGAATGCAGCCAAAACACTAAAGCAGAATTGACTGCTGAAAATGACATACCACTCAATACTTGCCTACATTAATAAACTGCTGGGCCAGGGGGATGCATAAGAAGGAAACCCAGGACCCTCCCTATTTGCTTATGAACTGAACCACCATTAAAGATGAGCTAGATATTGATTTTGAAATATGTTGATAATACTCTGTTTTATTTCATAAGTTAGCCTGAAAAATAGATAGACTGTCTGACTCAGTGCCCAGAATTTTCACATGGCAATGCTGCAGAGAACATTATTTTGTGCTGGATTCAGACTAAAACTGGTGCTGGCAGGTGGACCATCTATATTTGTCATTTGATTAATTAGAAGTTGGTTTTGAGTCAGTTAATGACATGACTGTCACAAGGACAAATTGGAGTGTAAGTTTATAGGACAGGCAGTAATTAGTGTCTCCAGATGTTTTACACGGAATCTAGTTAAAATACATGGAAAAATTAAAGTAGAAGTAATTATAGTACCTGTAAGCTACTGTTCCTATATTCAGATCCATATCTAAAACACTAATTTAAAGTGGGCACAAGAGTTTCATGGAAACCAACATAATAGTGGGGTCATGGAGTTGAACTGAAAGCAATTGGCTTTGCTGTCTTGCACTGTTACTGTCAGCGTGCTCATGGTAAATTGCTCTATGAGAGGCACACAATGGGAAAGGAAAAGGAAGCAAGTTGGGTGATGAGACTAGCATTACAATTGAGATCCAGGAGAACAAATCTTCATCAGTTGTTTTATGTAGTTTCACCCTGAAGGAGCTTTTGGAGAGACAGATGGTAGGACCAGTGTGAGTTGAAAGATCACTTATTTTCAGAAGTCTATTCTACATATATTCTTCATTTCAGCAGTACATTTTCATCCTTTTCCCCCATTCACTCTTACTAACTATTCTAGTCTTTATGGAGGGAAATGTTTAACTGCAAAAGCTGAGGAAACAGGGCATTATTATTATTTGACAGGATTCATAACTCAAAAACCTTATCTCCAAGGCATTTGTTGAAAACAATGAGCAATTGTTTAACATTGCATCGCTTCAGAGATTGATAAAATACCAGTTGGGGCAAACAAAACTTAGAAAAAAATGTAAAAGGAAGACTTGTCAAAGAGATATCCATTGGGGGTCTTTGCAAGGCTCTGACATATTTAGGGGAATTTAGAAGCCACATGTGTATGCATTCTGAGGAAAGACCAAAGAGGGCCCCAGCCTCCCTTCCCTGGCTAATCTCGAACCCTGCCCAAGCAGGAACTTACGGCAGAGGTAGAACTATAAACTCTCTGAGCACTGCTGAAGTGCCCTAACATATGTAAACTCAATGGCAAAGGGTAAAAGACTTACTGGTTTGAAATATTTAAGAAAATCTCTGGCCAATCCTTAGCTGCCCACTTAGCTAATTAAACAGAAACTTCAGTGGCTGCCCACTACAGGGAAATACAGTTTCTCAGAAGTAGTCCCAGAGAAATCACTATACAAAAGTACAGCAGCAACAATAACAAAAATCAACAGTAAATTCTGGGGAAGGGATCTAAGTTCCAAATTTGCTATAGCACATGATTTAAAATCTCTAGTTTTCAATAAGAAAACTATAGCACATGATTTAAAATGTCCAGTTTGCAACAAGAAAACTATATTCATGCATGTAATCAAGGGAAAATCTAAATAAACCCTCTTGTTTAATTTTCTTTGAGTTGACTTTAAAAAAATCACAAGTTTTGGAGGTCATGCAACTGAGCACTATATTATTATTCTCTCACTAGCTTTGCTGTAGGTAACACCTGTGAAATGCAGGTTATGATACTAAAAAGAAATGCAGGTTATGATACTAACAGTTGCCGAGGTTATTTTTCAGGGACTTGAAGGCTGCTTTTCTTAGAAGCACCAACTCTTCACTTGGGCCTGTGCAAGTGACCTATGGATGACTGAAACAAAATTTTAAAAAATCTAGGCATCTCTGCCTTCATGTTGTATCTGTCTCCTTTGATTATTTGCTTTCGTCAGACTTTCTGCTCTACCATGCATGTAAATGTGTTAGTTATTTAAGGAATGTTTGTCCAGAACTAACTGTACAAGATTATTTTGTGAAAAACTTCCCAAATCTCTTTCCTCCTTCTTCAAGGCTAAAGAACACCAAAACAAGAGTAATGAAAGTGTTTTAAAGACTGAGAAGGGCATTAAGATCAACAATGTACCAGCCACCAGGTTGTGCGCAAAGTTCTGTTCCAGACCACTGAAGTGGTGTCTGGGTCCTCAGTCATCAACCTCAGTTCTTTTCTTTGCCACTTGCCCAGGGACAAAAGACGCTTGGAATCCATGCTGAGTTAAGATGAAGTTTTTAGAGTGCTCACCCACCAGCCTCCCAGTTGCTGGCTTTCTGAATAAAAGTTTATCCTTGTGCCAACAGTTTGTCCTTCATTCACTGGGCTCTTTTCAAGCAGTAAGTTAACAGACTCGGGTTCAGTAAAAAATACAGAAAAAAAAGGGCATCAACAGACAATCTGGTCTCTGGGAGGCTACAGATTTTAAACATAATGGACAAAAACTTTAGGTTATTTTAAATGGGTTTAATGGGACAAAAAAACTTTAAATAAGTTATTTTAAATAACCCTGTATAAAAAAAAAAATTAAAGGAAAGTATGGCATTGATGTTTCATCAAAGAAAGAATATCAGTAAGGAGATAGAAATTATTTTTTAAAAACAGATATTCTAGGGTTTTAAAGTATAACTGAAATGGAATTTTCACTTGAGGGACTCAACGGCAAAATTTGTAGAAGAATCAGTGAACTAGAAGGTAGGACAACAGAGATTACCTAATCTGAGGAACAGAAAGAAAAATGTAGGAAGGAAAATGAAGAGTCTCGGGATGTGGGACACCATCAAGCATGCCAACATAAACACAATGGTAGTTCCAGAAGCAGAGGAGAAAGAGAAGGGAGCAGAAAACATATTTGAAGAATAGCCATAAACTTCCAATATTTGATGAAAAGCAGCTATTTATACATACAAGAAGCCTGAGGAACTCTCAGCAAGATAAAGTCAAGGAAACCGCACATACTCATTGTCAAAAGACAAAAAGAAAAAAAAAAAGGAAAATTGAGATATCTACACATTCTTTGTAATCAGTAAAAGAAAAACTATTCATCACTTATATTCAATGAGGTTAACCACAGACTTCTCATCAGAAACCAGGAAAACTGAAAGACAGTGGGATGAAAATTCAAAATGCTAAAAGAAAAAGGCTGTCAATAAAGAATTTGACATCTAGCAGAGTCATCTTTCAAAAATGAAGGATAAATTGAGATATATACATAGATTTTATTTCCTTTAATGCCTTTTGATATATACTCAGTATATATCAAATAATATACTGCTGAATCATTATAATCTCTTATTTGCATTATAATTCTTGTTAATTAGCATACTGTCTTAGTCAATTCAGGCTGTCATTAACAAAATACAACAGACTGGGTAGTTCAAACAACAGAACTTTGTTCTCTAGTGGTTCTGGGATCTGGAAAGTCAAAGACAAAGATTCTGGATGATTTGGTTGCTCAGGGTTCTTTCTTGATTGTAATCAGCTGCCATCTTGCTGTATCCTCACAAGGCCTCTCTCTCTCTCTCTCTCTCTCTCTCTCTCTCTCTCTCTCTCTCTCTCTCTCTCTCTTCCTCTCTCTTCCTCTATTTTTTCCTTTTCCCCTTCCTCTTCCTCTTCTTATAAGGCCATCAGTCCTATCAAATTAGGACCTACCTTATGCACCCATTTTACCTTAACTACTTCCTAAAAGTTCTATTTCCAAATATAATCACCTTGGGGATTAGCTTTGAAGAGACACAATTGAGTTTACAGCAGTCACACATTGTAAGGAACAAATTCTTTGAAAGTTAACAGAATACAGAACTTGAGTGAACCCAAAATTTTTGTGTTTGTGAATATAATAATTAAAATATTTCTGATTGCCAAAAATTTTGTGTTCCCTCTATATGGTTAAATTTTCTTGTCTTAAAAAAAGAACCATAAAGTACCTCTAATTAAAACAAATTAAAAATTTAAAAGTTTTTAAAAATTAAGAACTGTTAAAAAATAGAAAATATTAATAGAACTCTGTAATCACTCTGTCCTTGTCAAGTTTTCAGGTAAGAAAATTGAGATTTCTACACATTACTAGAATTGTTATACTTGTTAACAATAAAATGTATTCAATAGATTATGTGAGCCTCAACATGGAATTATAATCTTAAACAGAATACATTTGATTAAGTTGTTTTTACTAGAAGTTTCTGCAATTGATTTTTACACAATCAGTTTTGTTTAGGTTATTCTGATAATTTAGATAACTAAAAACACTAATTTTAACTTTGAAAACCATTCTTCATACAATATGTCAGATTGAATCATCTAAAACCCTACAGATACAAAGTGTTTAAAATGTAACCATAAAAATGATTGGATGAACCAAAGAAGGGAGGGAAAGTCTTGAAGCTGAGAAACAAGCAAAAGCTGGACCAAGGTAATGCACAGCACCAACACTTTCTCACTGCAGGACAACTGCACTCAGAGACCTGCAATTCCATACCAGCACAGGGCAGATTGGAAACAAAATCACAGACATCCAGAACTCACAAGTCTACACTTAGACTTACAAGAAAACTTTACCAGCATTGATGAAGAGCCATAGGTGGGAGGGTGGGTGGATGGATAGATGGATGGATGGATGGATGGATGGATGGATGGATGGATGGATGGATGGATGGATGGATAAAGAGAGCTTTCTTTTAGTCTTGACTCTAAGTGGAGGTTTAGAAAAACAAATCTTTCCTTGGGATTTTCTAAATAAAAATTAAACCATATTTAAGGGTTTGGGACAATTTGTCACACTAATTATGGAGTCAACAAAACCACGCAGACTATTAGTTCATGGCAAATCTAGATCTCTCAAGTGTCTGGAAAGATATTCTTCACTTAAGGTTTTCAGACCTCACAAGAACTCAAATTTAAAGTTATAATAATAATAATATAAAATAAAATAAGAAGAAGGAAGAAGAGGAGGAGGAGGAAATAAGCCTCTGAGAGCTAGAGTCTACAGAAAAAACAAACAATATAGGCAGTTTCATGAGATATCAGATATTCACATGAACAAAAAGACAGATTGAAAGACATAAAAGAAAAGATTGAGTGAAAAAGATCCAGTATATATCTGATTAAATTTACGTAAGGAGTCAATTTTTAAATAAAATATTGCTCTTTATATAAATTTAACTGTTCCATTATTCTTAAAATATAATAATCATTTTGCTAGGAGTCAGAAAAATTTAATAGCTATTATATCTGAATTTATTATTATGAAAATTGACTTTTAAAATTAAAATGAATGACTCTTTCACCCCAAATATTCAAACCAATTTTTAGTGCTTGTTCTATGTCCATGTTTCTGCATCTCCTCTTTCTCTCTTATATCTGATATTATAACCTGAAATGTATTTATAACTTGATTTTTATTACTTTATATGTGTGCAAATGTGCATTATGTGGCTCTAAATGAAAGTACCATGTTGTATGTCAAATATAGTCACATGTAGGCAATTTCATATGGTCAAGCCTATATACGTTTTGAATTGAGGATGCACTGCAAGTTACAGGCTTTCCATATGTATTTATTTTTTCCATTCTTTCTTTTTTTTTTTCCTTCTACCTCCAATACTGGGGATCAAACCAAGGACCTTGCACATGCTAAGCAAGTGCTCTACTATTGAACTGCATTCACAGCCCCAGGATTTCCATATAAAGGAAGAAAACTATCCTTTTCCTCAAGGAGTCTCACAGTCAGTAGTGTACATGACAGTATCTTTCACTTCAAAACTGTGGAATCCACATCTCAGTTCTGTGTGTACCAAGGCTCTTGAAAATGACACTCAGCACCTCATTGGCTTTGTCAGACACTCCCTTCCTCTCCCCACTTTCCTTCCCAACAGGTAAAGGTCGAGACCCAGGGTCTTATTTCTCCAAAAGCTGCATGAAGAAATAGCTGTGTCTTCCTTGCCATTTATTTTGAGCCACAATTCATCAGCAACACCTGCTATTAGAATCTTCTAAAATGAAGATTGGTGATTAACTTGAAGCATCAGTTAGCAAGCTCTTCTACTTTCAAATCGCATAGCACAGAAATACACGGCAAGCCAGCTCTGTCTCAGAATTAAAATAACACAGGCAACCCAAAGAAAAATTATTCTGTGTATGCACATCTATCAAGGCAAACACTGCTTCCATCATGGCACCCACTCCTCCAGCACTTTCAGACTTTCACTGCAAGTGGTACAATCTAAGTTGTTTATTCAGAGGCTGCGGCTGTAGATCAGTGGTACAGCACTTAACCAGAATGTCCAAGGTCCTGGGTTCAATCCCCAGCACTGCAAAATAATGAAATAACAAAATTAATTTCTTTATTCTGTATTGATAATCTTCGAAAATCCGTGCTTGGGCCTCATTTCCCATCTTACACACTAATAAATTAATTCAAAAATAAATTTGGTCTTTAGTTTCCAGTTTTAGAAATATGCTATTCTCCTGAGGAAAATATTCTAACTCCTTAATAAATTGGAGCCATCTTCACCCACCTGGTGACACCTACACCTAGCATTATGGTTTGATGTAAATGTCCCTCAAAGTTCACGTGCTCAGAGGTGGGACTTTGGGGAAGTGATTACATCAGAATGGTTCTGACCTAATCAGTGGATTAATCCACTAAAGGCTGAATGAAATACTGGGTAGTGGAACCTAGTTGGAGGAAGTAGATCTTTGGGGGTGTACCCTGGAAAGGTTTATCTTCTCTCAAGCCTCTTCCTATTTCTATCATTCCTGACTGCTATAAACTGAGCACCTTTTTCCACCGCACCCTTCCACCATGTTTCTGCCTTGGTGCCAGCTAAGTATGGACTAAATCCTCTGAAATCATGAGCCAAATGAATCTTTCCTCCTCTCAGTTGTTCTTATTACATATTTTGGTCACAGCAACACAAGGCAAACACACTACATCTCCTCAAATATTAACTCTTAATGAAGCTTTCTGTGTTACTCAGTTTTGTGTTAACTGTAGCAAAATACTAGAGATAATTAACTTATAAGGAAGAAGGTTTATTTTGGCTCAGATTCAGAGGTCAGTTCGTATTTGCTGGCCTCATTGCCATTGGGTCTGTGGCAACACAGAACATCTTGCTAGGGAGCCCATTGTGGAAGAAGCTGCTTAACCTCATGGTGACCAGGAAATTGAGAGAAAAGGGAAGGAAGGGGGTTCTAATATCCTCTTCAGGAAGATGTCCTCAGTGACCTAACTTCCTTCCAGTGAGCCTTCCTAAACGTTCTACAACCTTCCAGTAGCACCACAGACTGACAACAATACCTTTAGCACCAAGCCTTTGTGGGACATTTAAGAGCCGAACTTTAGCACCTCCCTGATATTCTCTGCATAATTTAATGCCTTTTCCTTTGTGCTCACTTATACCTTATTCACATCTGTATCTGTTTCTTCCACTAGATCATAAATTCACTTTGTCTGGACTATACCATCTGAGTATACCAGTTTCTAAAACATAACCTGGTACTGTATGTGTCTCCTAACAAATTAATAAAAGGCCAGTAATACAAGTTATTTGAGTAAGAGAAGGAATGTGGGAATACTGATATTTTACAACATGATATATGAAGTCATAGATAGTGAATTTCAAACTCAAAAGTGTATCTCCCTGATGATACCCACCTTAGAATAGTTTCTGTATTATTATTGTCATGCTGGAATTCAAAGTGTTTTGCTTGGCCCCTGCAGAGACTACACTGTACTTCTACAGGCTAATTATTCTTCTGCTATCATGGTTTGGTTTATGGGACTCACGACACTTCATAAAGAAAGCAAAAAGACAGTCACTTAGCTTTAAACAATGCTCATTATAGAACAACCTCCAGCTGGGCCAATGCAGAAGGCCTCAGGGAATAATAGAAGAAGTGGGATTTTTCCTTCCAAGATCAAATTATTTAATTATAAAATGCAATGTGCAGGTTTGCATTCCTAGAAAAGGATGATCAATTTCTATCATGTAAGAAAAAAATACATGAAAAAAAAGAAAATAATACATATATTACCTAAAATTGTTTTAATTTCTAAAACAAATTCAAGGAATAAACTATATATATTTAAGAATAGATATAGCATATGAATTTTATATACTTCTTTTGGATAATATAGAAGAGATAGCCACACATACTCAGTTTTACTGTAAAATTTTGCTTTTGAAAGTCACATTTTTTTGAATAGTCTTTGTTCATAGCCAGAGCCCTGCCATTACCAAATACCAAAAGAATACCTAAAAGGATAAGGTGCTAATGCCTGAGCTGAATAGACTTTTAATTAGAAAACGTTCATGTATTAATAATCAAAATAATCAATATTAAGAAGTAATTAATAAATATAATTCAAGTGACCCCCTTCAGTGGATAGATAATAGAACATCCAATTTTGATGGATTTTAGTGGTAATTTCAATTCCACTAAAAAGTTCTGATTAGTTTCAGAGAATTTTTTTTGTCACTAAACACATCTGTGTTAACAGCAAAGATCTTTATAATAATTTTATTCTCTGAAATTGTTGCCATAATTGACTGGGAGATTTTCATATTCAGTAATCACATATTATGTCTATTTGGTTAGGTTTGCTTTTTAAATGAAACGAAATGTTTAACCTCTTTCCTTCCACTTTCTGACTTGATCAAAGAAAAAGGTTTTTTTTTTTTCCTGTCTTCTTAAATAAAGATTAAAAAAAAGAAAGATATATTTTTACAGTACTTTTTCCCCTCCAGCGTATCTTTAAATAGCCTGATAACAAGAATGCTCAGAAAGGTACACAGAATGTGAACATGAAGAATGACAGATCAGGACAACTTACCCTCCTTTCGCATGTAGGGGGCTCAGCTTATTAATCAAGAGATTTTATCTAACTATGTTCCCCAAATAATGCTATCACATGTAATAAATTGCTATTTTCTATTTAATATGCTAAAGTTCATTTTGGGGGGTGGGTACCAGGGATTGAACTCAGGGGCACTCAACCACTGTGTCACATCCCCAGCCCTATTATTTATTTATTTATTTATTTATTTATTTTTGTATTTTATTTAGAGACAGGGTCTCAATGAGTTGCCTAGTGCTTTGAACTTGTGTTCATCCTGCCTTAGCCTCCTGAGCTGCTGAGATTACAAGCATGCACCCGTGCCTGGTCAACCTCATCCTTTATCAGTTTTCTCTATCATCCAATTCCATCCTTTCACCTTAATCCACCTTAATTCTTAATGTAAAATGCCTTTGGAATTAACTATATTCAATTTCTCAACCTGAGATTAAATTTTAATCTGTCCAAACCAAGAAACTCCCCTTTCAACATTGTCTATTTTTCATTAACACAACCAGTGACTTACCCAGGAACAAGAAACCAAGCAGAAGATGGGACTTATCTTTCCCTTCACTTCATGTTTCTAGAGGGACCCCAATAAACATTTCCTTTAACAGTTCTTTCAAGTCCTTTTTTATCCTCAAAAAGCAGAGCCAGATACCAAGGCTAAAATAAAAGTAGTTTATCTGGAAAAATAATCTTAGAAAACAAGCATTAGGGGCAATGATTTTGACTAGGGAAAGAGGAAAAATAATCCAAAAATGTATTATGGATGAGCTGTTTGCAGAATCTTTTCAGACTCACCAGATCTTCTGAAAAGTCTTATGAAATATGCTTGAGGACTACTGACTTGGGACTGGCAAGATAAACCATATACTCATCAATTGATTCCCACGCTTATTAATTAAGGTTGGAATTTAAGTACTGCACTTCTGGTTGTGATAAGAGGATCAAGTGTAGTTCCATGAGTATCCCAAACCACAGTGTTAGAGAATTCCCATGGAAGGCAGTCATAGTTTCATAATCTAGCTTAGCCAAATTGGGATAAAGTTGTTTTAATTAAACTGGTTAATATAACAGTGATGAAAGTCAGAGATTTGCTGACAGCACATGAAATGGCATGTATTGCCTGTCTTCGCTTGTTGAGCTGCTGTAACAAAGTATCATAGACTAGGTGATGTAAACAACAGAAATTTATTTCTCACAGTTATAGAGGCTGGGAAGCCCAATTTCAAGGTGCTGTCCAATTCAGTTCCTGATAACAACCCTCATCCTGGTTTTCAGACACCTACTTTCTAGCTATATGGTGGTAGAGGAAGAGAGCACTTGCTCCTTTTATAAAGGCATTAATCCCACCCTGATGTCCTACCCTCATAATCTAATCTAAATTTAATTGCCTCTTAAAGTTCCCACCTCCTAAAACAATTACTTTTGGGATTAGTTTTCAACATATGAATTTGGGGGTGGGTGCACAAACATTCAGTTCATAACAGCCCAACCCTTGCACCATCAGATCCAACATGCCCTTCATTAGTACAATCTGTGAGTTTCTTTCAAGGTAGCGATAAATGGTAATCTCTGAAAAGACTTAATAGCACACATTATTGCAATAAACTCGAGTTCTTACAATTGAAGTCTGTCTTGAAGTCCTAATTGATAGTAATCATTTCCCTTCTTGACTATTGATTTTATTCATTTTTCTCACCTTGATAACACTTTAGCCCGGGTTTCTTGTCTGCTAAAGTGACCTAGATTTTCACACCTGAAATATCCGAACTCTAAAATGGACTACATTTGCTATAATTTTCCATTAACAATAACCGTGGGCTTAGAAACCAAAATGTTCACCCTTTATGAATGCTATTGTTTCATACTCCATTCCCATTATGTATCACCAATCCTAGCATTTCATAGGAATTAAGGTTAGTTACCTCTTCATGGTAGTAACTCCTTAGGTTGGCTGCTGCAAAGGCATATGCAGCTAAAAGTGACCAAATGGCAGCTGCATATTATGGTTTAGATATGAAGTGCCCCCGGAAAAGCTCATGTGTGAGATAATGTTAAGAATATTCAGAGGTGAAGCAATTAGATTATGAGATCTGGAACCTAATCAGTGGTTTAATCCCCCACTGACAAGCATTATCTAAGTGGTAACTATAGGCAGGTAGGTTTCGGCAGGAGGAGGCATGTCACTGGGGGCATGCCTTTGAGGTTTATATTTTGTCCCTGGTGAATTGAAATCTCTCTCTGCTCCCTGATTGTCATGTCCTGAGCTGCTTTCCTTCTTTATACCCTTCTGCCATAAAGTTCTGCCTCATCTCAGACCCAGAGCAGTACAGTCAGCAATCTGTGAACTGAAACCTCTGAAACTGTGAGCCCCAAATAAATCTTTCCTTCTCTCAGTTGTTCTTTTCAGGTATTATGGTCACAGCAGCTCAAAAACTGACTAAAACACTGCAGTTTCAAGTTAAAGGGAGATACAGTAAAGATTCCATCCTGTCTTTGGTGAAAACATTCCCTTTCCAGAAACTAACACCATAGATGCTACCAAACTTATCTGTGAGGAAGGGAAGCACAAATTCCACAAATGGGTCACTGGAAATGATGGTGACTTGAGCAATCCCAATTTTACCCTTTGTTCTAGAATCCATGTAGTTTAGTTACAGGAGACAGTGCCAAGTATCAGTCATTGATTTGGTGCACATATACTAGAGAATAGAAGCTCAAACCAAAGGGTGTCAGACTTAAGTTTATGATTTCACTGGGATTCTAATAACTCCATTCTGCTTCTAGGTGATAAGATATATGTTTGCACAAATGAGTCATGTGTCTATGTACACATTCTTCAACCTTCTGTACCATAAAAGTAGTTTCTTGGATTGAGACGATTTAGTGTAAGAAACCATATGAATAGATCTCATAAGTTATATAAGCCCTAGGATGATGATGATGGTGATGATGATAATGATGATGATATTATTAATTAGACCTTACAGGAAGAGAAGGCTTCAATTCACAAAAGGATGCATTTCTGTTCCTTCCAAGGAAATTGATTCTGATATAATTAACCTACTGGAAAATGACTATAGTCTTCATCTCGGAGGATGGCATCATAATGAGGGTTTAGAATCATCCTCTGTTCCTGGCTAGTTGGCAGTAGCTAGGTGAACTTTAAAGAAATGCTGTTGAGCCTGCACCATGGACACTCTAATCATGGTCCCATGCTGCTGGCACTAGGGTTGCCAAAAGAACAATCTTGCTGATGTCCACAGGTCAAACCTTATCTATTTGGTTATTCAGTGCCTCTTCTGGTAGGTGTACACTAATGGGCATTAAGATGAGGCAACAAATGTATGTAGATCCTATTGCATGTATCTTCCTATGATTTCATTGCTTTTTTATCTTCTCACGGTCTTTCTTCTGACACTTGAGCAACTATACAAGCCATTCACTCTGCTTTGAGCTTAAAACTCAGACCACTTCTCCTTTCATTCAAAGTGAACTGTCTTCAACATGTCCTTCACAGCCTTCCCTAAATTAACTGGAAGTGTAATCATTATCCAGAAACTAGCATGAGCAAATCATACTAATTTATGTGTGAATCAGGTCCTGATTTCCCTTCTTTTTCACATAGCTGAAGGGAATCCCAGGACACTACATCTCTGAGTAGTAGGATGGGGGCTAGTGTTCCACAGATACTTTAGGAATTTCATCATCTGTTTATTTACTTTATCTTCTAGAATTTCTCAGGTCCAATCTTGAATGTTATGTGATTTGGATCTATGAAATATGTGCAACAGATCTATGCATTGCTCGTTTGTTCAACCCTATAATGAAATGGATTTGATAATATACAACTCCAGTTCCTTAATCAATTTATATTCTAAAACTGGGCATTAAAGTTTTAATAAGATACAGTATCATGTCAGGAATTAGATTTCAAAAAATAATTGTCTCTGCTTCAGAAGGGATGGCCTTCTTCAGGTACCCCTCAGGTTCTGGATTTATTCTCCTGCTGAGGTTTTCCCTCTGCCTTATAGGCATCTTGCTAGGATATATAGAATATTGACCAGTTGCTGAAAATCCTGCCAAATTACCATTTATGTCACTAATATAATGAGCCAATGTGATATGTTTCAGAATACTAAAATGATGAAGGTCCCTGTATAATATATAGTGACAGGGAGCAGGAGAGTTAAAAGAATTCTCTCCAAGACAAGGCAACAAACATGAATTGTCATCTTTTCCATGTGAAAGTGAGCTGTTTTTATTTCTCCTGCTGAGGGAGGGGCAGGTATTGAGGATAGCACATTCACCAGATTAGCAGTAACAACATGCCAAATGCCAAAGAATGAGTTAATATGTTCTTGAAAAGATACCACCTCCAACATGTAGCAATTTGGATTAAAGGTCGCTTAATTTCTGAAAGTCCACTATCATGTGCCCTGGTCTGTTTGACTTATTCATAGGCAAAACAAAGTAAATAATAATCTGAGGACACTTTTAACTTAAGCAACTCTTGCAGTTTTAATGGTTGTGTTAATCTTTGAAACTCATTTTGGTATGCAGTATGATTTTTTTAAATAACTATTTATGTTAGAAGAGGACAAGGGTCTTTTCTACCATAGTCTTTGGCTACCTGCTATTTCCTAATCAGGTAGCCAATGTAAGAGTTCTTCCACCTACAGAGTACATCTATTCAAATTATATATCCAAAAGGGACCTGGGTTTGCCTATGTTTCCATTAGAACCATTTGAGATGGGCATGAGCCCAATATCTGTTTGTCAAGTGGAAAAGACACCACAGGAATGGAAGAAATCCCATGTCACAGAACAGGTGAGAACTCTAATAACACTAATATTTAAGAAGAAGGCAAATGGAAATTTGCAGCAAAGAGACAGAGGAAGAAGGGTCAGAAGGAGAATGAATGAAGTAAGAGCAAACAAACCTAGGGAAGAAACTATTTTAAGGATAAAAGAAGTGGTCTTCAATGTGAAATATTGCCTGTCATAGTGGAATAAAAAATGAAAAGAAAAGGAGGGTGGTAAGAATGGAGGGAGGAAGGAAGGACTATATAGAGGGAAAAGAGGGGTGGGGGGGAGGGAAAAAAATAACAGAATGAATCAAACAATATTGCCCTATGTAAATTTATGATTTTTAATTAAAATAAATAAATAATTTAAAAAATGAAAAAAAAGAAGCAAAATAGATGTGGAAAATAAGAAGACATTATTTTCCTTTGCTAGAGTAATCGAAGCAAGTGGATGTCAGACTGCAGGAGATGAGAAGTACATGGAAACCGAGGAAAGTCAGGCGATGGGCTTTAACTCTAGTCATTCATGGTGTTGGGAACACAGTCTGGGGCAGGTGTGGTTAGGTGAGCTCATTGTTGTGAGAACACCATAGCTTCCTTACTAAGACTGCCACAGTGTCACCAGGCAATATAACCTTTCAGAGTCTGTCTTTGGTTAAAATGTCATCGCATGGCACATTCAGTAAGTTGATCTTTGAAAGAGAAAGAGTGGAGGGAAGAAACCTTGAAGAGAAGAGTAAGGTTGTTTTGGTAGTTTTGCTATTGCTGTTTAGGATTGGGACAGTATGAACACTAGTCGAATGACAGAGAGAATTCAAAGACATAAGAGAGCTCAGAATGATTCTTCTTCTCCCCCAAATGCCTGCATTCTTTCAATTCCAATGATAAAATAAAGATCTTCCATAGCCCCCTCTGGGAATGGAAAATTTGGTCATCTCTTATATTGGCTGATTTTATAACCAACATCTTAATTTTATTTTCTTATTGCTGCTACCTTAGTGCAGTAAGATTTGCAAAACTATTAAATTTTAGACTACAACATTAGATTACCTTGCCCAAATTGAAGCTATCCAAACTTGAATTGGACAGCTATTTTTTTGAATATTTTTTTTAGTTGTAAATGGACACAATATCTTTTTATGTGTTTATTTTTATGTGGGACTGAGGCCCAAACCCAGTTCTACACTTGGAAGGCAATAACCTACCATTGAGCTACAGCCCCAGTTTCAGACCCAGCTATTGTTTTTGAAGAGATAACAACCTATTTCATTTTGTTGTCTCTTAATGTATGACAGCACTGCAAAATTAAAGATCACATACACAACAATGAATGAAGTTCTTGTGTTGTAAAATGGGATATTCTGTAACTATTCTGTGTGCCTGGAAAGATTGATTAAACAATGAATCCCAGACAATTGTCTAGTTATTTCAGAATAATCAGACCTTTGGGATTACTTAAGCTTATAAGCAGAAGCAAGTGTGTAATTCCTCACAAGTGCATTTACCTTGGAGAATACAGATCACCAGTACATGCATGTGTATGTTTGTGTACAGTATACCATTTTTGCGAGGTCCATATTCTATAGAAGTTTCTATTTATTAAGAAATATATGTGTGTATATATAATAATCATGAGTCCATCATATATATATACACACAGGTTTATAAATGCAAGTGTATGTATTTGGATGTATATATCTGTGTTTGCATGTGAAAATTATAGTGTAACAATAGATGGTGCATTTGACTGAATCATACTTGTGTCTTCAAATATAATGAAAATTTTCTCAAAATGGGGGGAAACAATTCAGGTAGGCATGTATGGTAAACTTTGAGGCAAACAGATATCATACAGCCTTAACTATTACTGAACTATTTTTTTAAAATTTTCAAGTAAAGTTATTGGAAATAAATTCCTTTGAGTTGCTTAGTGCCTCACTTTTTGCTGAGGCTGACTATGAACTTGGGATCCTCCTTCCACAGCCTCCAGAGCTGCTGGAATTACAGGCATGTGCCACTGCACCCGGCAGCAAACTTGGATTTTACAAGCTCATTTCCCCTCTTTCTGTGTGAGAACATGCAAATGCACAGCCCCTGGTGCCTGCCCTCAGAAACCCAAACAGCTCCCAGGGAATAGGGTATGTGGCTTTGGATCCTGTCCATTCATCCGTCAACCAACATTTAATCAACACCTATGTACCAGCCACTATTTTAGGAGCTAAGAGTAAAATAGTAAAAAGTTCCAGTCCTTGTGGATCTTACACTTTAGCAGGTTCTATGTGTTTGGGGATGAGGACGGGATGCAGATGAGTGTACAAATAAAGTTCTGCGTATTAATTGCCCAATATAACAACAAAAAATAAGAACTTAAAACTTCCTAAGGTAGGCCTTGGGGAAGTTGAGGATATGGATGTTTATGATCCTTTGGGCTTTGACTTAATATTATTAATTACCCTGAAGAATTTAAGAACAAATGAAATAACCTCCTAGGCAAAACCAATAGCTACACAAAGCAGACAGCATGAGGTAAGTAAAGGTTAAGTGATGCTTCCAATGTGATGTCGCTGTCATCTTCATGGAGAAGGTATGCAAAGGAGAAATCTAAAGTGGTCAGGATGGCACTAATTTGAGTGAATAATGAGCCACTTTCAATACTGACTACATCATCAGTAGGGCTTACTGAGGCTATTTATTGTGTTGGTGAAATCATTTATTGAAGCACAGTATTGTTCCAACGATCAGGACTAGTCTTGGAATATAACACCCACCTCTTTTTTATTTTGGTTTTCATTATTTTTCCATTTTCAAATGGCACACTGAAGTCAAGCCTTGTTCCATGTGCATTTTTACCTTCTCTTATTCCTTCAAAGTCTTTGATTCTCCGTGTAAGGTGGAAAAAAACTGACAAAGGTGTGTTCCAATTCGAGGGCTGCCATTTACATGCCAGCTATAGCTGTCTTTTTTCTTCCTCAAAAAAATTTTTTAAAATATTCTAAACCCTGGTTTCTTAGGTACCTCATCTTTACTATAGAAACAATAATCCCTATCATAGAATGTTGTGGGAATCAAATTAAATTTATGTTGCCTAAATGCTTAAGAAGGCATTTAGTAAATTTAGTTAAATCCATGGAATATCTGGTCTGTTCCAACACCATATGAATGTAATACTTTGCAGAAATCTTTTTATATTATGTGTTGACTTGAAGTAGGACCTCAATAAATACTTGTGAATTGAATGTTCACATCTTATATTTCAAATATTTTCAATATAATACACATAATGAAAGTAACTGAGTCTGAGCAACTACCATGTTTTAGGCATATTGAATCCTTGCTTCACGAGTGTATTCACTCAATGATGGAAACAGTCTTTCTAATGAATTTTTTTTTTCTTTAGAGTTTGTCTCAGCTCTAACCAGGAGAGCTGCCCCACAGTGGAATGAGTTGGATTATTCAGGCATAAGCTTCAAATTTCTACAAATGTTAGTAAAGAGTTTGAATGAGAACCCATCAAGAAGGTGGCAGAGAGGGCTTATAAATTAATGAGAAGCAGAGAGATGACCTCCAAAGTCTTTTCTCTCAGTGATCTTGTAATCCTAAACCATATGTAGTGTTTCATTTAGAATCAAGTAAGAAAATGGGACCTTGGATTTCCTATTGTGTATGTCACACAGGGATACTTTGACCACTACGCTGTGTCAAATTCTCTTTGTAGGACCCTACCAGGCACTATTCCAAGATTTTTACAGATATTAGTTCATTTAATTATCACAACAACCATACAAGATAGATACTAGTAGTATCGCTATGTTACACATTAGAAGGGTGAGGTACGAACTCCTCGAGTAACCTATTCAAGGTCAGGTGTGTAAGTGATGGAGTTGGGACCAACATCCAAGCAGTTCATTCTTACAACCTACCAACATGTGGGGCCAGGGGCTTCTCAGATCCAGTTTTTGTCCCACTAAACTAAAAGCTACCTGAAGGCAGGGACCATATCAGTTTTATTCATAACTGTACCTCCTGTACTTGACACTTAATAGGTAAACAAAGAGTGATTTTTTATTTATGGTTCCTGGATTTGTCATTTTTATTTTATAGACCATTCAGATCACAAGATTTTAAAATAGTTTACATTTTTGTTAATACTTTGCTTTAACTTGAATTATTTTTTTTATATTTACAGACTGCATTTTGATTCATTGTACACAAATGGGGTACAACTTTAATGCGTAAAAAATTACCTGGTTCTTCATTTTCATTTTTTAAAAGATACATCACAGAAAAACATGTTGTTAAACTTTAATATTTAGGTTATTATTTACTTGATTACAGGTAAGATGTGATTCAGAAATGCTTGTTAATACTACACTTAGCATCAAAAGACCTTTGAGATGATATAACATGGATACATAGACATGGGAAGATGGCTTAAATCAGAAAGGAAGTGAGAAAGAAGGGCAAAACCAACTGTACAAACCTATCATCAATACAGATTAATGTAATTACACGTGCTATCCTATATAGTTCCTTCAACCGAGTCACATATGTATTCTGAACTTTTCATCAGCCACAGAGGAAGTGGAAAATTGATCAGTTTCTGATTTTACCTATTCAAAAAAAAGAATATTTCTTGGGAGAAGTTGATAATTTCCTAGCATCAAGCTAGCAAGAATCGTCCTCCAAGGATCTTCAGGAGACCCTGGTATGGACATGAACAAGGTTTCCCACAACATTCTGTAGGCATGATCTTTGTTCTGTCTCTCCATATGAGACTAAGGCATTGTACCAAGTGTTCTTAAGAAGAAAATGGTGCAGACAGCAGGTTCTGCCTCTGCAATAAGTGTTTCTTTTTAACCTGAATGTCAAGGCAAATTGCTAAGCTTCAGATAATTGTGAAATTCTGTGTTAAAGGTAGCAATAAGTTGAAACCATACCCTGCATAAACCCTTGGGTTTTTTTAAACTTCCAAGTCTATTTTCCTCACAACAACCACAGTATAATTTTGAACCCCTTCAAAAATCTCTCTCCATTTTCCTAGGCCAAAGCCTACATTCCCTAACAAGACCTGCAATGCCTGCTGATCTGACACTCAGCTTACTCACTCATCACACCTTTCTCCCTCATGCCAGTGCCTTGCCCATGTCAGTGGCCCCGTACACACCATTTCATTTGCTTGGAATATGCTCTCCTCTCCCTCATCACTATCCTAACCTAGTTACTTCCCACTCCTCCAAAGCTACTCTCTGACAAAGACATCATTTCTACTCCTCTTAGGTGAAATGGGCAGCTCACATCATTGTAGGCTGTTAAGACACTACACATTTTCATTGTAGGAAGTATCAATATTTTAATCAACTCATTCAATTTCTTATTTATGCATTCAACAGGATTCCTAAAGATGAGCATCTACTTTGCATTGGCACTTTTTTATTCCTAAGGTACAACCAAACAAAAATTTCTATTCTCATATGACTTTCATTCTACAGCGAATGAACTTACTAAAACATAAGTGACATATGTTCAGTAACTATTTCTTATTCACTGATACATCCTCAGCACTTAGCACAAAACGCTGCATATGGTATATATTAGTCAGAAGAGCCAGGGTAGAGACTGGGCATAGTGATGTACACCTTAGTTTGAAGCCAGCCTCAGCAATTTAGTGAGGCCCTCAGCAAATTAGTGAGAACCCATCTCAAAAGTAAAAAAAAAAAAAAGGCATGGGGGATGTTGAGGATATAGCACAGTAAATCAACTAGGATCAATTCCCTGTCCAAAAAAAAGAATAACCTAGGTAATGATATGGAAATAAATAACCCTAAAATTTTAGTGGCTTAAAGCAGTACAGGTATAATTTTTGATCATTCTATCATGCCCATCAGGCCAAATGGAATCTTTTGCCATCTTCTTATCATGGTCATTCAGAAACTGACAGAACAGTCATTTTCTCAAATGCTGACAGTCTTTATGACAGAGAGAAAAAGAGAGAGAAACAATTGGATTTTAAACCAGAATTTAAATTATTTCCCCAGGGTTTTAACCAAGAGTTAAATACTCCAGCTCAGAACTGCACAAGACACGTTCACTCACAAATCACTGGCCAAAATTAGTCACCTGCCAATATCCAACTATAAATGACCCGCGGGAAAAACCAGAATTATTTGGCAGCTGTGCTACTGCTACAACAAAAGGAACTTAATAAATATTTAAGGGAAAGAGGGCTGAATCACTGGGAAGAGTAGTTGTGACATAGATAAAACTATGTCTCTTTCTCTGCGAAATGTATGCATTTATATGATGTGCATAGTATGTTTAGATTAGGGTAAGGATAAATGAGCTTACGAAAACTATGCATAGCTTGATTAAACGCAAACAGGGATGACAAATTGTTATACACAATATATAAAGTAGATATCCTACAAATAACTGAAAATTCACTATACTTTAAAGATCAATTCTTCAAACAGACCATACATATTTTATATGTCAGATTTCATTAGACTGGTTCACATGATTATTCAAACATAGACACATTCTTCATGGTTGATTGAAAAATAATATCTATTGCATATTCTGCTCTGCTCCTTGCTGACTATACTTTTGTATTTTGCCCAAACATTCAATTTTCTGTATTTAATTAAAATTAATTAAAATTCATCAGAGTATAAATTGCACCTAGTCATTTCATTGAATTCTAACTATAGTTCATGCCTCTTAAACACACAAATTCTCTAGCATTTTATTTCAAAATAAAATGGAAGAATTGTCAGGATTATTTTGGTACCCAGACAGAGATTTGGCATTTGTTTGACTGAATTCTGTGTTTAATTATGGGGATGAAAGGAGCTTTGGAGACGTAAGTTATGGAGTTTAGCAAGAATGATAAGAAAACCCAGTAGAAATTATTCCTTAAGATTTTTGTGAAATTTGTTTGCCTTTGCTTAGTGAAATTTTCAAACTACAAAATTCTGATGATCATCAGCCTCTCTGAAGGAAATCTATAATATTATGCCTTAGATCAGTCTTCTCATCTGGAGAAGACTGATACACATACATATTCTCAGGGACCTGAAAGAGTTCTCTATGTTAATTGTTGTGTGTTATGTTTCTGTTTTATAACAAACCAAATAGTTGCCCCCTGCACACACTCTTTCTCATACACACACAGACACACACACTCACACACACGCACACTGAATAATCAGGATGGCAAGTTTTGACACCTTTTAAGTGTTATTTCCCTGACACCAAGCAATACGGCCTTAGTAATTTTAACTATTGAATACATAGGGCACAATAGCAGAACAGTGGATTCAAGCTAAGTAATGCTTAAATGATAAGCTAAGTGAAGTATAGTTTCACAATACCTAAGGTAAGAAAATTGTTGCTGTTAAACGAATGCACTCACATGTAATTCCAGCTACTCCAGAGGTAAAAGCAGAAGGATGGCAAGTTCAAGACCAACCTGGACAACTTAGCAAGACCCTGTCTCAAAGTAAAATAAAAAAGGTCTGGGGATGTAGCTCAGTGGTAGAATTTATATTATATTTATATGCACAGTAGATTTTTTATTTCTTATTCATTTGAGAGTTCATATCTGATCTGACTTCACTAAGGATAAAATCCAAACCCCTGACTGTTGCCCTTAAGACCCTGAATTACCTGGCCTCTTCACACCTGGCCAGTGGCCACTTACTATGCTCTCCTTAGACCATTATGTGTCAGCTCCACTGGCATTTCCAGCAGTTCTTTTTGCATTTGATATTTGTCTGCCTGGATGCTTTTTCAGTCTCTCAATTCAATAGTTAAAACCACTAAAGTAGTATTGCTTGGAGTCAGTGAAATAGCACTCATCTCTCCAAGCATAGCTTAAATGTCCCATTTGGAGTGACCTCCTTCTCTGACCTCCCTGTCAAAAGCCTCCCTGCCATTGTTTCCTATAAATGGAGCAGATGCCCCAATTCATTCCCTTCATGGTACTTAGCTTGGTTGATAATTTTTTTGTTTATTTTGCTTACCTGAGTATTTCTTTGCTTCCATTAACACCAAACACAGACCAGTGCACATGTATACACACACACACCAAGAATGCACAGTCCATGAGTACAATGACCCCATTACCTTATTCTTCATTTGATTATCATTTCTTTAAAAAAAATGCTTGATATGTACATAAGGATAATTTGACCAAATAAAAAATGCATCCCTCACTAAGGCTTTGCCAACTTCATCAGTAGAAAATAGCATGCCTTTGTTTTAGCTTGCCTCTGTGATTACTCATGGCATTGGCTATTTTGATATGTTTTCTGGCCACATACACTTTTGCTAGTGAATTTTGTACACTATACATTGTCTAATCTTCTAAGAATATTTTCACTTATCTTTTAGATGTCATTAATATAATCAGGACATTAATCTCTTAATTTATATACATAAATGTCCCCAGCTTGCTGTTTGCTTTTCACTATTTTATGATTTAGGTTTTACCCGATGATTTCTTTTTATGACCTGAAAGCTGTTGAGGTTTTTCCCACGGATGCTACTAGTCATCTTTCACAGATGGATAATCTGGGATTAGGAAAAAATTTTACAAATGACTCATGTCTAAGTAGATCTATCTAACACCAAAATCCATGTTCTTTTCATGCCACACATCAGTGATTTCTCTACCTTTAAAGAGTTTCTGTGTCTCCACGTTTGTCTTGTCAGTTTTTCTGATATACCAGAAACACCATAGCCTGGGTGGCCTCAAGAAGGAATGTTTATTTCTTTCAGTATCAGAGACTGGGTGTTGAAGATCAATGGGCTGACTTCTTTGGTTGTGGTGAGGGCTATTCCTGGCTTACAGAGGATGCTTTCTTGCTTCTCTTCAAAAGTCACTAATCCCACTCGTGAGGGATCCACTCGTGACCAAAGGAATCACTGCCAATTAGCATCACACTGGGGATGAGACTTCTCAACACGTGACTTTTAAGGACACATTCAGTTCATATCAGATGGTTAAATAAATCTGTATATTATGTATTTGTGCAATGTATTTTTGTAAATGTTCAAAATACTTGTCTTTTGTAGTGTTTCTTTTGCTACCACCAAATTGATAAGACGCCATTGAGATGTTTAAAGAGTTTAAATTTTTAAATGTGCATGTGATATTTTAAATGAATAATAAACAGTATTTTTCCTTTCTCCAAAAAAAGTCAATTACTTCTTACAACCCTAAATTACATATTCTGAACCACATACTTATTTTATACTACAAATGAGTTAATAATAAACTACCTAATTTCATCAAGATTAATGGAAGTATATAGTCTTATCAATAAAAAAGAATCAAAGGAGCAAGACATGAGGTAGAGTGAAAAAGAGTGGAATGTAAATATTACATTTGCATTTATGAGATCAAGTGCAAATTCAAATACTGTGTTATTACTATAGGAAGCTATGGTTCAGACTGTCATTAAATTTAATTTTTATTATCTAATTATTTTATTTTAATTTGAGGTTTAATCAAGTTGTCTTTTCTAATGTACTATAAGAACTCAGTGGCAGTGTTGAGATCAAACTTTAGGAGTCACCTGAGTCTATTATGGTATTCTAGTGATCATAATTCACTATTTCTAACTCAGAGGGTGATTTGATTTGTAATTATCACAATTTTATACACAATCTGTCTTCTACTGGTCACTGTGCTTGCAGTCATTGCACATGGATACTGTTAAATTAAACACGTATAAGGATACATGAAGGTAAATCAATAATCTAAGTCCAGAGAATATATAATGAGCCACAAATTTCCAAAGAAATTCCCATTTCCAGAGCAGCTGAGCATTCATGAATGTAGCAAGAGATGCTTTGACCAGCATCAGTTTTTTTCTATCACTTTACACTAAATGGGCACCTTGAAACTCTGTCATTTAAAAAATAATTCAGTACTGATTTTTAACCTTCTCTTGGTATTAGAGAGCCTTTACCTACTAGCTTTCTGAATAGGCTGTTTTGCATGCAATTTGCCGCTAGTGAAACTCTTTGACTAAATAAAGATAATAATGGCGTGATTTCAGATTAAGTACAGTTATGACTGTGTCTTCAAGGATTTGAAATTTGGTCACAGAAAAATAAGTAAATGCTATAAACTCAATGTTGTAATAAAATTGTGCTAATAGAGAAAGCACAAAATGTTAGATAAATGATAAGGATTGAAAAGGATTATCATAATATTTTCTTAACTTTCTATCTATTTTCATTTGATAAAACAGGAAAAGACTAAACAACAATAATAAGGGGATTATTTTACATCAGAATAAAGTGCAATAGAATAACATTTTCCCAGTTTTTGAGCTTCAGATAGTATTGTGTTGATTAACATAGAACAAAAATAAAGATGTAGAAATAGTGAGTTTGGTACATAAAATATTTTGTAGCCGTTTTTAATTTGCAGTCCTTAATTTGAATAACTCAGTGATTTCCTTGAGCTTGGGGATCATAGGAATAACAATGTCACTGATCCTCTCATCATTTACCTTAAGATAAGCTTTATTTCTCAGTAAATGATAAAATTGTGCTCTGACCTAGTGCTTTTGTTGATTCAACATATTTAGAAAAACCTAAGAACAAATATCAGTGTGAACTCTACTGTGGTTTCTATTTGCAAATCAGTTTATTTGAAAGCTCATTGAAATTCATTTTGTACAGAAAATAAATTGCCAGTCCCCCACCCCATTCAATGACTCACCAACTCTGAAAGAGATTGATTGAATGAATCCCTAGAACCAAGAGCTATGTCTAATCCAGAAAACATTCCCAAATCTCATCTTGGGGCAATTCTGGGTTCTGTGAGAGCAACTGAAAGATTGAAAGATAACATTTGTTCTTGTTCAGGTAGCTTACCACGTACGTACTTGAAGTGCCAAAACAGAACCACTTCTTTTTCTTTTCTTTTTTCTTTTTTGCGGTGCTGGGGATCGAACCCAGGGCCTTGTGCTTGTAAGGCAAGCACTCTACCAACTGAGCTATCTCCCCAGCCCCAGAACCACTTTTTTAAAAAAAATTTTTAGTTGTATGTGGACACAATATCTTTATTTATTTAATTTTATGTGGTACTGAGGATAGAACCCAGTGCTTCACATGTGTGAGGCAAGCACACTACCACTGAGCTACAGCCCCAGCCCCAAAACAGAACCACTAAAGAACAAAAAGTAAATTGCATAGATAGATAATAGATAGAGATAGACAGAGATAGATGGATAGACAGAAAGAATACACAGCATATGTTCTGTAATCCATGACAAACATCCAACCCAGTAACTACAAATAAGATTTCCAACTTTTCTTTTGCAACAGTTCAAAACATTTTTACTGCCCTCTACCTTCATCATTATGAAAATTAGACAATAACAGGATTTTAAAAAGAAGGAAGGGAAAATGAAAACTAGAAAAGCATACAGATGATGAGTCCTTTGAATTTTTCTAGGATATTTGTACGAGAGACTTGAAACAGTCTGTTTATCAGGCTCATTCATTGCCTCCCTAGCAATTTCAAAGTTGACTGCTCCTACGAGATAAGAAAAAGAAATGAGCAGGAGAGATTAGGCACTGGCGGAATGCAGGGTGGGGGTGGGTTTGACAGTCAGAACTGATTTGATCTCCTTAAAATCCCAGGTTTTACCTCAAGATTATTGTTTTAAATATTCTCTTTTATTACCACTCGTTTGATTTCTAAGATTAAGGTACTATGTTCCAAGAAAGAACACATATGCAATGTTAACCACATGCATATTTCTGTCCTTCAGGTACGTCTGGATTCTTGCCTATGGAGTGTGAGAATTGGTTTTTAGTGATAATAGTCATTACTGGTCTTTGCTAGAATCCTCACTGTTCCTTTTTTTTTTTTCTATTATACCACATTAGTGAATTATTTTACTTTAATACTCTATGGAAGGCTATATCACCAAGTATCTCTCCTCACATAATATTAATAATGCTGTATTGATAAAATGACTTTGGTATTGAAAAGTATAACAGTCATATGAGGTTACATTCTTTCTTTATGCTATTGTTATGGTTTGGATGCGAGGTATCTCCCAAAAGCTCACATATGAAACAGTGCAAGAAGGTTCAGAGGAGAAATCATTGGGTTGTAAGAGTCTTAACCCAATCAGTGATTTAATCTTCTGATAGGAATTAACTGGGTGGTAACTGAGGTGGTAAGGTGTGGCTGGAGGAGATAGGACTTGGGGCATGGCTTTTGATGTATATTTGTATCAGCAAATAGAGACCTCTCTCTCTGCTTCTTTTTATTTACTTATTTATTTATGGTGCTGAGAATCAAACCCAGAGCCTCACTAATGGCAGGTGAGTGCTCTACTACTAAGCCACAACCCCAGCCCTCCTATCAGCATCTTGATCATCATGTGAACTGGTTCCCTCTGCCACACTCTTCCACTATGATGTCCTGCTTCACCATGAGCCCCAAGGATTGGAGCCAGCCTTCTATGGACTAAGACCTCTGAAACCATGAGCTCTCAAATAAACCTTTTTCTCCTTTAAAATCATTCTGATCAGATTCTTTAGTCACAGCAGTGAAAAAGCTGACTAATATAGCCATCTTGAGAAAAATTTTAATCTTTGTGGAAATCAAAGTTTATGAGAATTGTCATTACAAATTATGTTTGAGGTGTGAAAATATGCAACATTTTCCACTTTAAAAACAATATAAGGCACTGTGTATTTCTCTGAACCCCCATTTTACTACTTGTAAAATGGCAATGCTAATAGCTATCTCTTGGGCTATTGGGAGTGTTGAATGCAGATAAAGCAGTAATAGCAATGCATGGTCCAGTGTTGAATTCAAGTTCTAGTGTCCTCTATAAAACCTTTTCTAAGAATCCAACCCTTTGTATTATTTCCTACACTAGGTCCTTTATTTGTCATTATATTCTGGCATATGCTACTTTGTACTTATTATATGTATTTGTCTAATATATGTCTGATATATATGTATATATGTCTCATTTCCCCAAAATATCAACCTCAGGAGATAATGCATAATAAATGAATGACACCATTTTGTGTCTCTAATGCCTAACAGAATGCTCAGTGACTCATAGATTCTCAAAAGTGGATGATAGTTAAATTATATATCTCCTTTCTTATTTTTTAATAAATTGGATTTCGTATTAGCATAATAGATTTATTATTTGAAAGTGTTTATAATAATAAGTAACTTAGATGATCTAAGTCAAAACTGCTTTCAGAAGCTATTGGAGAAAAAGATGATCTGAAGAAAGTTAGCCAAAAACATCACAACTATGTCAAAACAGTGTAGTTGACTTAAAGTCCTGGCCTTGTATCTCACTCTTTCAATTTACTCTCCCCAAAATATTCTAGTTTGTTAAGGTCTGGCAGCAAAGGGCTGTGAGGTATTGCCAATTTACATCAACACATGTTGATCACCTCTGCTTAGAAATGTGGATTTATGCAGATTTCCCTAACATTTAGGGTTAGAAAACCACACAATCCAAAAGGGAATTTGCTTTAATGCAACATATATACTTAGGAACAGTAGACTGGGGTGTAAAAGCAATGGAAAGCATTATCATCCCACAAGAAATATTCTTCCATCAGCTTATAAATTGTCATTTCTCTCCGTTACTCTCCAAGGAGGGAAATCTAGATTTAACAAGCTTAAGGAAATGTAGTAGGGAGAGTCTCGTGGTAATGATGCCTAATTAAGGCATACCAAAGAGGTACTGTTAAAAGGACAATGAGAAAAAAAGGAGCAGATAGAAAGAAAGAGGAAGATTTATAGATGTGAAACAAAGAAATACAGTTTCACATGAAAATAGCACAAGAAACATCAAATGAATAAGCATCATTTGTGAAGTATAGTCATGATTAGTCTTAATGTGTCAACTTGACTGAGCCATGGGTTGTTACAGTTATCTTATCAAGCATCATTTCTGGTTACACCACTGAGGATGTTTCCAGAGGAGATTTGCATTTGAACTGGTGGACTGAGTAAACCAGATGTTCCTTCCCAATATGCGTGGCATTGTCCAATCCATGGAAGACCTGAGCAGAACAAAGAGGCAGAGGTAGGTTGCATCTACCTGCCCTCTGACTACTTGGGCTGGGACATCCTGTGGTGCTCTTGGTTCTCAGGCCTTCAGAATCACACTGGATTCTACACTATTGGCCCTCTAGCCTTTAGCCCTTCAAACATCACCACTGGGTTTCCTCGGTCTCCAACTTGCAGATAGCAGCTTATAGCGGTTCTCAGCCTACATAATCATGACCCAATATCTTATTATAAGTCTCCTTATAATATAAAAAGATAATAATAAAAATAATAAGGCTGAGGTGTAGCTCAGTGGTAGAGGCCTTTCCTGGTATTCATGAGGCCCTGGATTCTCCATCACCACAATAATACACACACACACACACACACACACACACACACATATACACACACACACATATGTATACACACATATACACACACAAAAATTACTTCCTATGGAAATGTAAACATTGTGATAATGGATACTGTAGTCAGAGGATTGAAATTTCAGATAGTTCATGAAGAGGAAACCACAGGTTTCTCATTGAAGGAGTTATTTGTCATTGACTTTACATCTAATATAGCTCCTCATATTTAACAATATAATTGAAAGGATAGTTGCTTAATTCTTCATGCATAAAAATTATGTGTCCCTGACAGCTAATTTTCTAAGCTGAGCTCAGAATGCCATGTAATTAACTTCCTAAAGGAGTCAGATGGACAATCATGCAATATATTTGGTAATAATGAAATGTTAGCTCTCTAAATTCAAGTCTAAGGAAGCAAACTGCTATGACCAAGATGAAACTGATTATTATTTTTAAAGGTGTTTGGAGTTTTAAAATAATGAATAGACTTTAGGTCATTCAGTACTTTAAGCAATAATTTTATGTTAAAAAGTAAAAAAGAATTTTGGGTAATCAAAGATGGATTTTTAATTCTAAAATCAATTAATTTTTCAGATTTTTATCCTACTATTCTCTAAGTGTTATATTCAGGTAACTGTATATGATTCAATTTAAATATTTTTCTCAGAATTTCTGGATATTTTCCTCTAGTATCTACATACAAAGATTAGGCAATTGTTTTATGTAAAAATGAAATAGTTATGTACGGATCTTTTTCCTAATGACCAAAGCAAGTCTGCTTCAGAGAAAGTATTCCCATTTTCATCTTTTTAAAAATAATCCATCTTTTAAAAATAATTTCCTTGCCCTCCTGTGCATATATTCTATCCCTAGAAAGTGAACAGGAAAAGTAAAATATCTATGGGACAGTTGGAAGCAAATTCATGGGCTCTGGGATCTCAACACAAACACCCATAACTTCCTAATAATGCAGAAAGAAAGTTCTTCCCACCACTGATCTGAACTGTGACTGTGATGCTTGGTACAATTATTTGATATTTAAGATGGAGAGTCAAAGTCTGTCTCATTGTTACCCTTTTGTTCAATGGAGGCAGCCAAAATGCAATCTACTTAGAAAGCAGTTTCATGCTATTCCATTTTTTTAAAGAGTATAGTCCTTACATTGTCTATGACTTACCACAGGGGTTATTTCTCTCTGTTTAGTCTAGCTCTACTAAAATTTGTGGGGAAAAAATTATATTGTCCAAGCAGCATGATTCAAGCAGTCTTTAAAAAAAATCTAAATAATTATCACTAAATAAGAAAAAAGAGAGCCACCGAGCCTCGTTGAGAGGGACATTTGGGACAATCTGCCAAGATCATATGCTACTGTGCTCATCATTTTTACTCAGCACGCTCCCTCCCACATCCCTCCTTAGACCTATGTATCAGGAAGTAAATTTGGGGGGTCATTCACATGTGGTTGAAACTATTAATCATTAATCTGTAAATGCCAAATTTTTGGTGGAGAAAAGCATTTGAAAAAATGTCTAAGAATATTTAAAAGTATACAATGTTATTTTTTGCCCTAAGGGATACTATGCCTTTTGGAAACTGGTATTTAGAAATTAATCATTTCTAATACTTTTAGGTTCTTAAACCAAAGTACAGGATCAACTGTAATATTTCATCTGCATTGAAAGACAAGACTTTAAAGAACAATTGGTCCTATGTCTGTCTCTTAAAATGGAATGAAATAAAATGTTTTACTGTGACAAAGTATCATGGGGCCTTTGGATAAGTCACTAAAAGAATTTTTTCTCTATGTTAAGATAGCTTAAGTTTAGGTGCTACTGATGTTGGAATAAAGAAAACTTAATTAACATTCCTGTGACTTCTTTTTTCCCTCTTCTCGTTCTATTTATAACTAGCTGAGTCATTAAAAGAAAACAACTTCAATAAACAAACCTCTTAATTATTTTGGATTCTTACATTCCCCTGGAAGTTCACATGTTCAAGTGCTAGCCATTAATTAAGTAGTTCACTTTGTAAAACACCTTCAGTTCTTAAAAGAAAATACATGCCAACGGGTAGAGGTTCTTGATATAATTGGTCATGATTGCTTTCATATGATTACATGCTCTGATTAAGAGTATAATAAAAGATTTTAAAATAATTTTTCAGATTAAAAAGATATTTCAAAAGATTTTATAAACTTTTTTTAAGTGTGAAAATATTTTATTTGAACAAAGGATTCCACAGCTAGAAAACAAAACAAAACAAAAAAAGTTCTAGATCTTCTGACTTAGGACTGAATAACATTGAAAATTAAAGTTTGTGTCAATATGCTAAATAAAATTTCCATTTACCAAAAAGTACAAAACATAAATTGTAAAGTTTTTAGAAGGGAAAATATTGATCTTCAGTCCATCTACCTTTGTTATATATTTACCTAGTTCAGTGTTTATCAAACTTGTCTAGTCCTAAGACTCTCAAGGATTCCCTGTCAAAACAGGGATTCCCAGAAGTAATTTAACACATCTTGACATATGTTTAGGAATAATTGATCTCCTGTTTGCATTAGAGAGTGTTTGTCAAATTTAAATTACATGTGAATAATACTCATTGCATTTGGGGATCTTGTTAAAATGCAGATTTAAATTCATTTACCAAAAGCTCCTGGGTGACACTAATACCAGTTTTCTGCAGGCCACCTCCTGAGTTGCAAAGCTTTGGAGAAGCATTCAAGTTCCCAGTACAGGATCCCTCTTTTAGCAGACCCTCAATAAATGTTCATCGCTCAGTCTGAATCTAGCTGGATGCATTGATATAAAACATCTCACTTTCTTTCCTCATTTTCTT
This sequence comes from Sciurus vulgaris, assembly GCF_902686455.1. NCBI lineage: Eukaryota > Metazoa > Chordata > Mammalia > Rodentia > Sciuridae > Sciurus > Sciurus vulgaris. The sequence goes on from NC_136465.1 coordinate 84,269,703, forward strand.
CCTTTGCTCTAATTCAGTTCTGCACATAGAAACCATTTTATTTCATCTTAGTAAATTGAGCACTAATCTTTGTTCTGTGGAGTCGTACCCTTTCTAATGAGTATCTTTCTAAAAGTCATCATGGTCTTATTCATCTTCCTGACACTATTCATTTCAAGTTTTAGTTTATTAGTTGCTTCAATCACAATCATAAATACCTTTTTAAGATGATGTCTCTCCTTTATACTTACCTTGGCCATAAATCTAATTACCTAAATACTTACAAGAGAACCAAGAAAGTATTGACTAACATTGTACTTTTAAAAGCACAAAAAAGGAAGAAATGAATGTGTTTACTTTTTATTTTCTTGGGAAAGAGAATTTAATTATCTAATTAGTTACTGAGAAAAGTATCATTCCCAAATCTGTACTTGGTTTTGACTGCTAAATTGGTCTTAACCAACCCAATTATTCTTTAAATTTCTAATGTTATCGTAGAAAGAGTGAGGCCAATACTATCAATTAATTATCTTGAGGGTAAGCTCAACGCTAACTTTACCATGATGATGTGGAATGTAGAAAGTGTTTTGTGCATGAGAAGTTTAGTGAGGGAAAAGATGAAGATCTGGCAGAGCTGTGATAGAGACACAAAGAACACAGAGAACAAGGACAGTCCACCATGCACACTTCAAAAGAAAACACTCAAAGATTTTGGGAAACTCTATAAATAGCTAGATTGCGTTCTTTCCCAACCCATCTGGCCAAAGGTGAAATGGCCTCTTTGCTATAGCCCAATTAATCAGCAACTTGCCCAAAAAAGTAAAACAAAACAAAACAAAAAAATTCACTGTTTCAAATTGTCCCCAACTTTTCTTTCTTTCTTTACTTCACTTTCTATTTTTATAAATCAGAGATTTTACTAGGCTAAACAGATTTATCAAAAATTGTATTAATTAAGCAAAATTGTATAGTAAGGACTAACTATATATTTCTTGATTACTCTTTGAAAATGAATGTTTAATTTTAAGTTTCCAATCCTACTTATGAGAGGGAGCCTCAAGTACTAAGTCTGTAAAAAAGAAGAGAACACACATTTCCTTTTTGCTATAGAGAACCAAAATTAAATCAATAGGTAACAATCACAAGATCAACACCTTTGCCCAACATGATGAAGAATTTTCTTACAATCAGAATTCTTAGTCTCCCATGTAACTTCAGGGATTACGTGATTCAGACATGAGACAAATAGCACTTATCATATATTTTTTTTTTAATTTACTGATCTGTCTAGACATCTTGAGGCCAGAAACTATTTCTTATTCTTCTTTGTACCTCCTGCACCTAGTAGAGGGCCCAGCTCACATTCACTGAACAAATTTCATTGAGTGGTACTAAAAGTCACGGAGTTAAGACTCTGGAACCTTTCCCAATGGCATGCCCTTGTCATGACAAATGAATGAATGAATCATGAGTTTTAAGCTTACCTAATGCTTCCCACATGCCATGATGAATGGTCAAACTGAATCTTGGCTCCTCTCTGTTAATCCAATTTCCCAGGATATTTATTGACAGCCATCTGTGAGGAAATGAGCAGTTTCTCTACATCCTGGCCGTGGTTTCACTACTTCCTCTTTTCTTGGCATGCTCCTCTCATTCATGAAGTGGAGTTATACAGATTTTACTCTAGGTTGTGAAGAATACTTAAGTTTCCTGATTCTTTTCTCCATTATTTTTATGAATTTGCCTTTCTGTCAGTGGTTGGACAAAGAAAGATAGTATTGGAAAATCTATATACAATATGAGAAGTGGAAAAGTGACTGGAATATAAATTTTACATTATGGTTCTATTTCTATTCTCTTATACAGTTTGAAATTAAAATTGAAAGATTTTCTTATTGTTATTCACTCAGACCCTACATATGCCTTTCTGAGAGCCATGAGATTCTAGGCCCCTGTGCTATGTGGAACCATCTGAACAGCTTTCTGGGAATAGTAAGCTCCTTTATTCCTACACGGTCCAACCATACGCAGAGGTACCCAGAACATGGGGAAAATAATAATTAATAATATCTGTGCAAATATAAGACATCAGGACAAAAATAAGAGTGAATTCCACACATTAATTAGGAACTTTTAATAAACCTGAGCACAAGACTCTTGAATATAATTGGATAAAAGATCTTTAACTCATGTTCTTATAAAAATGGCAAAAGAATATGCTGAGAATAAGTGAAAAAAAGTGACTCTAACAACATATGTCACACACTGTCAATGCCAAGAACACACAGCCTTCCTTCTCAGTGTGACCCACCAACCATCAGCACTATTATCACCCAGAAGTTTGTTAGAAATGTAAACACTAGAGCCTGCCTCACACTTAACTAAATCAGAGTCTGCATGTTGACACATCCCCAGGAGATCTGCATGCACGTTATGTTTGGGAAACTATTCTAATGAGTATACAATATGTATTGGTCATATTCCAATTTCCTCTCATCAAGGAACAGTGGAAGAGCTTGACCATTGTGATTAAAGGAATGCTCTCAGAGTTGCTCTGTCCTAAATTCTCCTCTGTATCTATGCTGCTCCTTAAGTCTACTCAGAGCTAGCCTTCTTCAAGCCTTTAATACTAAGCTTTAGTCTTTCCTTGTGCATATACTTAAATTATAACCTTTATGAACGCAGTCTCCTCAACATGGCTGGGAATATGGTCTAAAGCAATGCAATCCAAAGTGAGGTCAGAAGACTGGGGGCCCATCTGCATATTGTTTGTTACTTGACTGCAGCAAAATGAGGACCTGGTAGAATGTGCTGCTGAGATAAGGATCATATACTGAAATGTTCCCTATATCACTAGATGTATTCTTAATGTGCCTTATCACTAGGCACACTCTTAATTTTTCCTAAGTAAAACTATTTCAAGGAAGGAAGTCATGTGTTACCATTGAGGCACAAGCTTATTACCTCCTCATGGACAAGAATTTTGAGTAGCACAAAGAGATTGAAAGAAGAGGGCCTCTTTACTCAATTAATTAATTAAAATTAATCTTTTTAGATTATTTAAAGATTAGTAATTTTGTAAACTCTGTAACATCTATTGTGTTCACCGCAAGATTCCTAGTTCCTGGCATAGATACAACCTTCAATTCCAGTTGAATGAATGAACTACCTAGTTCAACTGTCATGTTGTATTCCTTTTTTTTTTCTTTTCTTTTGACTGGAATTTCTGGGCTTCCTGAGATATGGTTGGGATCGGTTTCACTAACCAGTCTTCAACAATAGTGAGGGTAGGGAGCAATCACAGAAGAATTGGGAAAGATGAGGAAGATTTTACAAAGAGGGCAAGATGAATTCAGAATTTGTAGGCAAATTAGAGATTCTAGACAAGAAGCACAGTATGCACAAAATCTAGGAGATAGGAAGGCATGTGGTGTTTCAAGGCACAAGTACCATATCTGAGGCCCCAAAGGCTTATGCAGTGGAGCATTGGGAGAAAGGTAGAGAAAATGAGGGATGGATCAGGTTGTCACTTTAAGATCTTCTGTATCCTAAATGTTTAGAAACCAAACTTGTCCCTTCTACTAAACAACATTCATAATGAAAGCAGTTCTAAAGTGTGCATTTGTCCATTTCCTATGCACACATATACAGAATGTAAATTTTTTAATAAAGTAGAAAAATTGTGATCATTTTAAAACTTCGAGAGTAAGATCTTGAAAGGCAGTTAACATTTCTACATGTAAAATTTAGAGCATTACTAATATGTATTAAATATTAAATCATCTTTCAAGTTAGAGTACATAAAAAATCAAAATAGATGCAATTTGCAAAGGAAAAAAAGGTGAGTGTGAAGCATAAATAGAATAAGCACAGATCAGCTTTGTTTTTTTACAGATATTCATGTTCTAGTTAAGAAAAGACTTGTTTTCTGTTGTTAGTGCCAATGAACTCATTTATTCCTTTTATGATGCTCCAGTAATGATAAGAAAGAGAATTTAATTGATGTTATTTAATTTTTCAGACTCAGGAGTTTTGGAGAAAGGTCAATGTAGCAACGAAGCTGTCCATTAAAAATGGCACTTATAAACTGTCAGAAAAAAGTACATGCCAGATAGAGCAATTCAGATTAATTTCCTCCTTTTTCAAGATTTGTGGAAACAAATATTCTTTACATATGTCAAATATTTGGCAGAAGTGCAAACAAAATTATTTTTTTCCCAATAGTTGAGTAAACTTCAGGCCATTTAAGCCACAGAACAAATAGTGGTGACCTTGAAGTTTGACCTACGGAAATTTTTTTCCTAATAATTAGCAAACAGACTACAATAAAAAAAATTACTTGATTCACCACATTTATTTAAGGTACTTCAAGAGAATAACATTTAAGTAGGCACTGTCTTCATGAGAGATGGAGAACAGAAGAAAAATAGAGGTAACTTGTTATTTTTTGAGAAAAGAGAAGCAATTCAACATTGAGCGGAATTTATTAATAGATGTGCATGTAAAGCAATCATTCATCAAATCAATTGAGTCAGTTACATAGAGCACATTTTCCCCTCTAACTTACAGAGTTACTTCTGTGTGCCTTTCTAATTTTTAAGTCTGATATAATCAGTTTCCTGCTTCTAAATGGGGAGTGATTCTTTCCTAACTTTTGGAACTGTGCCTCAATTCCTTAGCTTGTCATAAGAAACTGCAGATCCAAGTTCTGCCCAATTATCCAATTGCCCAGGTATCCAACTCATACCTGCCACCTTGCACCTAATCCTTTCTCATTGCAACCACCAGTGACTGAGTACATCCTACCTCTGTACATATGTCTGGGTGCAGGTATAGAAACTCAGCTCAGCTCAGCCATCATTTCCTTCCCATCTTACCATGTTCCCTGACCAACCCATACTACTGTTGAATGGATCCTTAAGACTTAAATTTTCTTATTTTTGAAGGGATTAAATGAAAGAGTCTATGTAAAATGTTTAACACATGTCTGAAAGTAGTAAATAACTGTCATTATTCTATATGCTATTATAATTACCCTATACTGAGAGATATGTCAAACTGTTCAACTCTGCCTCTTATGAGTTTCATGAACCTGGGTGAGTTAGCATGCCCTTCTGACAATTTTATCACCTGAAAAATGCATATTATAGTAGTTCATACCTCATAGGTATTGGTGAGAGTTGAATGAGTTGTACCTGCCACACAGTAACTCAAATAATCTTAACTATGCTGCTACTGCTGCTGCTGATATACTTTAAAAACATTTTATGGAAAATTTCAAGGATACATGGTTGTACGCAATATAGATTCACAAAATTAGGGACAATATAATGAAGGGCCACATATCGAACAACCAGTTTTAGTGTTACCAAAATTGTACCATTATTGCTCATTTATCTATTTCCTTTTTTGTTGGTTTGTTGTCATTAGAGTATTTTAAAGCAAACATCAAATATTATCAGTCTACTGTTAAATGCTTCTCTAAAAATTATGAGTTTTAAAATAAAACCACAGTACCTTTATACCTCTACCTATACCTCATATAGTACCTTGCCTATACCTCATTCATAGTACCTATAATAGAACATTGAACTTATTTATTTTCCTGTCTTTACTTTTAAAACAATTGCTCTGTTTAGTTCATGTATGCTATTAGCTCACTGGCTAGAAACATGGCAGAAATGCAATAACATACTTAGAGAGAGAGAGAAAAAAAGAGAGAGAGAGAGAGAGAGAGCGCTCACATAACCAGTAAGACAGTTGACATTAAAATAAAAACAATATAGTACAACTAGTACCTGAATGGCAGTAAGGACCAAGTACTGTAATCTGAAAGAGTTAACTCAGAAATCCATGTACAGTGGGATTTAATTTAACAGCAAGTTGATACTTTGTTAACTGGGTTAAACTGGGAAGAAAAAAGTATAAATCAGAATGAATTATTCTGTCTCTCCGTGATATTTTGGAGTCTTATTGTTTCCCACCCTCAATAACTTATGATCTCATCTTTATGAAAAGATTCTGATGTTTAAAGCCCAGTATCAACTAGTTTGAAGCAAGAGTATACAAAATCCAAGCATCAGATTGCCTGGGGTCTGTTCCGACTTGGCTTTTACTGGCTCAGTGACCTTGACAATTGACCTGCTCTCTGTGAATTGATTATTCTTTTATAAAGTAGGGTGGTATTAGCCCTTCTTCATAGGATTGTTGAGAGTATGGCATGCTTAGAATACCTGATACACAGGAAATGCTTAAATTTTTTGTCTATTATTAGTAGTATTAAGTAAGGTACAAGAGAATAATGGAATAAAACAAGTATGAAGTTTTACGATTTGAGAGCAGGAGAAAAAAAAATTTATTTAAGATACTTCCTCCATCACAAAATTGCAAAGTAAAACTTTGCAACAGCTCCAAAATAATTTATACAGGGAGTCGGATCTGGGCATTGCCAAAATTGCATGGAGAATTTAAGGCACTTTTGGGTCATCTTTCATTCTCTCCTTTGTCAAGTGTGATTGCAAAGAGAAAAAAGATATCCCATCACTAAAGAAAAGGATGCTTTATTATTTTTTAAATTAATGGTTTTTCAAGGCATGTGAGGCATTCTTAAAAATTTACACAGGGTACATGCTACATAAATATAATAAACATAAGATAACTTCTTATGAAAATGACTTTATAGTAAATGAAACAGCAAAAAAAAAAAGCTTAAAAATTACCACATACATATAATCAAATGCTTACTATCCACCAAATATTTCACGTTAGGTTGAAACAGAGAACACTGCTAATATTTGATATTTTCAATCTAAGAAATAGCAATGGGATAAGATGTTTTTCCATTCCTCCATTCTCACTTTTCAGGGAGGAAATCAGGGCTTAGAGAGATTAGATGACTCACATAAACTACAGGGCTACAAAGAGACAGCATCGGGACGTGGCCCAGGTTTTGAGACTCATCTCATTAGTGGCTAATTCCAGCGTCCTTAGAATACTTCCTGGTCATGAAAACAATACAATATGTAAGAAATAGTTTCTTTAATAAACAAGAGACTGGGCAACAGATAGTCAATATTTAAAAGAGCGTAAACACTTAGCAATTAATCTAAGGTACACCAAGCATCTGCTGTTTAAGCAGCAGGCATGGATTAAAGATGTGAATCCCATGGGAAATAAAAGCAGAGAGCGATTCTCCCGCTCCATGTAAGAGTGAGATAATCACCATCTACCTATTCTGTGTGTCGCATTAAATACCCTCTCCTCTGACTTCTAAAAGCTGTGCTCATATTGATATGAGAAGGAAACTGGTTTGCTTTACTTCTTAAGAGGAAAGTAAGAAATAGAAGATAGTACATTTTCAGGGACAGAATCTTTTCAGAGAAATGGAAGCAAAGTTTGAAAGACAAGGTCACCTGGTAGAAATGCTCTGGGACTGGGATTCAGGAAAGCTGAGCTCTTGTTCTCCTCACAAATTGCTGTGTACCTGGGGTGAATGTCTTACCCCTTCTGGGCTCAGATTCCTCCTGTACAAAATCAGCTGGCCAGGCTAAAGACTCTCCAAGGTTTCTTAGAATTTTTATAATTTATTGATCTTGTGAAATTTGACCATTAATTGTCTTGTAGACATGTTTTGCCAAGTGTTAGGATAGAAGAAATAAAATGATAAAAAGATGAAATAACTTGTAATCAGAAAATTTTTATATTTAGTTATAATTTACTTTTCATAGAAGAAAAAAACTAAGGAAGTTATAGTTAAACCAATATTGGATCAGAGTTTTAAAAAGATAAAAAAAAAAGCAGCTAGATATTGCTAAGCACATTTTTTTTGATATTCACATATAATTCACTATTCTGTATATAAACCAAATTTTACTAATTGTTTAAGCCTTAAAATGAAATACACACATTTTGATTCATTCAGATCTAGAACATAATTTGGGGGATCCTGAAGGCTTTGTGTGTGTGTGTGTAACTTTTCAGGATTATTTGGGTTTAGAGCTATTTGTTTGCTTCAACATCACCCAGAGAAAGGCAAGTAACAGGATAATCATAGGTTCCCTCCTGACCATTGCCTCTGGCTGTCAATATCTTAATTACTTCCTAACCCATTTAGATGATCCCAGTCAATGCCCTGAGTACTGCTTTATGGATTGCAGAAGGCTTTTCCAAATCCTGGTAGCCATCCTTTGTCATATTTGGTTGTGCCCCCATAGTACTTTACTTGTTATGTTATTTTTTCCATGGTTCAGCCTCATGCACAAGTTTTATTTTTTAAGTTTAGTTCATGAATACTTACTATGCACTGGGCTCTGTTCTAATATGTTTTACAGAGGTTATAAATTTATTCCTCATAACAACCCTATAGGGAAAGTATTACCATCTCTAAATTACAAGTAAGGAAACTGAGCCACATCTGGAAGGCACATGACTTACCCACCATGGGACTGTGCCCAGGAAGGGCTGCAGAGCCTTGCTTTGAGTCTAGACTGTGCTGCTTTCTTTCAAATTTCATCTCTAATTTTTTATGGCACCTATATTTTACATCTCCTTAAACACAGCCTTGCCCACTCAGACATTATAAAAATAAATCCCTAGACATTCTTAAAACACCTTCTTTTCCCTTCAAACCATAACACCATATATGGCATTAACCACTATTTCCCTCATTGATTTGACATGCTAAATATATTGTAAAATTGATTTTATGTGAACATAGGTTTCTTTATTCCCTCTTGATTCCATTTCCTTGTTCAGTGTGTTCATTCCTGCACTAAATGCCACAACATTCTAATTATTGTTACTTTCTGGCATTGATGTTGATAGATATTTCGATGTTCCCTTTTTTCAAAATTTTGTCACTATTCTCATTCATTTATATACTTCTCCAGAGAAATATGCAAAGTCAGCTTCTTAAGTCCCATGAAAGCATGGGGACTCTGTGGGGGTGGGCGTGGGGGCGTGAATTTTGACTTGGAATGCAATCTACTTATAAATTAATATGAATAAAGCTAATATCATCAAAATGATTATCCTTTCCATAATATAAACTGGTGTGTCTTTCTATTTATTAAGGTCTTATACTTTACCCCATTTTGGCATTTTTCTTCTTAAAGAATGTACACAATATTCACTAAACTCATTCCTAAGTATTTTAGCATTGTTTATCACTTTTAATGAGATCTGAAATTCCATTAAATTTCTAATTAGATCCTGCTGATATATAGAAAAACTATCAATGTCTGTACGTCTTTCTTGCATACAATTGCTACATTAAATTTTCTTATTAATTCTAGTAGTTTCTTAATTAGTTACCTCGGAATTTTTCTTAGACAGTAATTTCCATGAAAATTACTAGCTTTATCTCTTCCTTTGCAATGTTTACAGTTTAATTATATTGTTCCATTCCATATATATGCACCCATAATGAAAACTATTGATGATAATACTCTTAATTTTCTAGTTCTTGGTTTTAATTGAAATTCTTTCTATATTTCGCCATTAAGACTGTTCTTTTACAGTGGTTAGATTTTTGTTCCTAAAGTAGTTATTTTACCCTCACATTTAAATGAAACTTGGCTAGAGTCATTTCATTGTGGTATCTAGGTAAGTTTTCCACTCTACTCCTCATTGGTTTTAAAATTATGTTCATCCTGGAATTCAAAGAGATCATCTAAATGTATACCGACTTGGTTAGGGTTCCCAGATATCTGATACCTGTTTAAATCTAATTTTAGCCTAAAAACAAATAAAATCTCCCCAAGGTAAGTACTTTCATTTGCTAAATCTAATTATTCCAATAGGCTATGTATTATTGTATTATTATTATTATTATTATAACTGTTTTGTACTTAGCTTTTTTGAACTAGAGACCTTTTTCAGCTCAGAGAAATATTCTCTAGTTATTTCTTTGACATGCTGAACTAGGTAAGAAAACTGGTTCTTAAAAATCATTGTGCAGTCAGACTCGCTGGAGCACACCTGTAACTCCAGGGACTTGGGATGCCCAGGCCAGAGGGTTGCAAGTTTGAGGCCAGCCTCCACAATGTAACAAGGCCCTATATCAAAATTAAAAATAAAAAGGACTGGGGCTGGAAGTCAGTGGTAAAGTGCCTCGTGGTTCAACCTTTAGTACTAAAAAAAAAAAAAAAAAAAAAAAAAAAAAAAAAAAGGACTGGATTTATCAGAATGTGTAACTACAGCATTTTTTAATTGATAAATGGTAATTGTATATATTTATGGGACAGAATGTGCAGTATGATGTTTTGATCTGTTTATGATTATAGAAAGTTGTTTTTGTGTGTTTTGTTTTGCTTCATTTTGCTTTACTGGGGATGGAACCCAGGTGTACCCTACCACTGCACTACATCCCCAGCCCTTTTTGTTTGTTTCTTTGTTTGGTTGGTTGGGCTTTTTTGTTTGTTTGTTTGTTTGTTTGTTTTTGAGACAGGGACTTATGAAGTTGTCCAGGCTGGCCTCAATCTTAAGTTCCCCCTGCCTCAGCCAATAATATTGGCACATGCCAGTAATACATGCTGGCATTTCTGGTGGGTGCCATCACACCTGGAAACATTATAAAAAAATTCTATTAAGCTAATTAACATATCTATCACCTCCCCAATTTATCATTTTTGTGGTAAGCATTAAAAATCTATTCTGTTTTCAATTTAAAAGACTATAATACAGTGTTATTAACTGGGGTCATCATGCTCACCATGCTGTATAATAGATCATTAAACCGTATTCCTCAAGTCTAACTTTGTAGCATTGATAATTATCTCCCTTTTCTCTATCCCACTCCCCACGAACCCTGCATCTGGTAACTACCTCTCTACTCTGTTTCTGTGCGATTGACTTTTTAGATTCCACATGTAAGTGAGATCATTCACTGTCTTTTTGTGTCTGGCTTATTTCACTTAGTGTAACATTAACAATAATTGTGAAAGTCTGTTTTTGCAATAGTCGTTCTCCTGAATAGGAGAGAGAAATGTGGGGAGGCTGGACTTCCTTTTTCACACAAGCAGAAAGAGACAGAAAAGTTGGGACACTTCCACGACATCCAAAGAAAAATTCCCCTGGACAGCACGTTTTTAAATTTTTTTTATTTATTTTTTAATTTTTTAAAATTTTTTTAGTTATACATGACAGTAGAATCTATCTTGATGTATTTATACAAACATGGAACAAGTCTTATTCTAATTAGGATCCCAGTCTTGTAGATGCAGCACTTTTAAAATCGAGTGCTTTAACAAAAGACAATACAAAATATGAAGACAACATCACTATCGTTAGAATTTGACCCAGAACCAATATTAATGGTCCTGGTGCAAGGGTATTTGATATTTTAAAAAATTTAATAATTCTTAGTACATGCACTCTGTGTTCACCATTGTCTGTCAAAAGCAAGGGAAGTCATATAGATCATACACAGTGCTATTTTCCATATATGGAACTAGGATCTTTTTACTTATTTTGATATTCAGCTAAGAAGAAATTTGTGGTTTTACTAGGTTTTAGTTTACTATCCTATGAAAGAACTGTATATTAAAACAGACCCAAAGTATTTGCATTATGCTTACAAATTTTATATGAGTAAAATGCATTTTATAAAAAGTTTTTTATAAATCAAATTCTCTAAAGATTATTTTAATTAGATTTTGTACTTAAAGAAAAATCTCTCTCGCTTGCGCTCTCTCTCTCTCTCTCTCTCTCTCTCTCTCACACACACACACACACACACACATATACTACAATATATTAGTGCTTCAAGTAAGATCCGAGTTTGTATCTTGCTCTTATAATTTAAGAGTTGTCATGTCAGCCAGGACTGGAGTTGTGTTCTATCATGCCAGGACTCAAGCTCCTATCTTGTCCTTCTCATGCACATCTTCCATTTTCATAATCCCCTCATGGTCTACGACAAATGGAATGTAGCATTTACATACCAGAGAGCAGGAAAGAAAAAATGATTAAAGCAAAGCATGTTCCTTTCCTTCAAGAACACTTTCTCAAGAATTCCACTATTTTCTTACATACCAGCTATTAGGAACAGGTCATATAACTAAATTTAGCTGAAAAGGAGGTTAGTAAGTACAAATGTTATATTTTGTCATTCTTGTGCCCACTGAAAGCCAGGAATTATTATAAAATTTGGATATTGAAGACCATGAAACATTGCTGAACAGAGCAATGTTTCTGAATCTCCTGAAGCTTATAACATTCATTCACTCATTCATTCAGTCCAAAGGTATCCCTGGAGTGCTTACCATCACCAAGCATTATGCTAAGTTTTGAGATAAAAATACTAACAACACACACAGTCCCTGCCCTTCTGGAGTTTGAGACTATTGGATAAGACAGGTGTTAATAAAATGATGAAACATTAGAATACAAATATAAGCTGAGAAAATATTAGAAGAAAAGATACCAAAGACAGGAAAATATTGCACAGGACTTCACAAAGTCAGGGCAACACTGATGAATTGGGAAGACTTTTCTGAGTAGGTGACCTGTGTACTTGAATCTAAAGACTGAGTGGTAATAAATCATTCAAATAAGCTGGAGCAGGAATATCATTTAGAGAAAAGAGCATATTCAGAAATCTCAACATTGAAAGAGAATATCTCCTTTGAGAAACTGAAGATCAGTCTGTGACTGGGGTGTAGATCTCTAGTCTACCAGGAGGAGAGTCAGCAAAAGGCAACATGGTAGGAGATGAAACTGGCCAGGCTCCCAAAAATGAAATGATGTGGGCCCTACAGCAACACCCATAAAGGTCTTTGTCTTTATCTTAAGGTAATAGGAATCTACCCAAGGGCTTCCTGCAGCTGACCAGTAACCCAAACAGTTTTATACATTGGAAAAGAACCTCTGAATGCAGCATGGAGAACAACCTGAAGTGTCTGAAAGGAGCCTGCTCCAGGTGCTCAGGCGCAATGACAGATGAAGAAACATGGACAGACTAAAGAAATATTCAGAATATAAAAATACTAGCACTTAATTTATTTAGACATGGTAAAAGAAAGTGCAGATGAAAGAGAAGTTGAAGGTGATGCCCATGTTTTCAGATTGTACCAAGGCATGGATAGTGGTCCATTTTCTAATGCAGGCACATACCAAATATTACACTGAGGGACAAGGTGTTGACTTTTAGTTGTGTTAAGAGCTTTAAATTTTAAGATAATTTATTTTTTATTTTTTTGATTCATTGTACACAAATGGGGTACAACTTTTCATTTCTCTGGTTATACACGATGTAGTCACACCATTCGTGTAATCATACACGTACATAGAGTAATGATGTTTGTCTCATCCCACCATCTTTCCTTCCCCCAACTTCCTTTCCTTCCCTCAATTTCCTCTACACAAATCAAAGTTCCCCCATTCTTCACTTACCCCATCTCCCTCCGGTTATATATCAGCATCCACTTAACAGAGAAAACATTCAACCTTTGGTTTTTTGGCCTTGGTTTATTTCACTTAGCATGATATTCTCTAGTTCCATCCATTTACCTGCAAATACCATAATTTCATTCTCCTTCAAGGCTGAGTAATATTCCATTGTGTATATATATACCACAGTTTCTTTATCCATTCATATATGAAGATGCACCTAGATTGGTTCTACATCTAGCTATTGTGAATTGAACTGCTATGAACATTGATGTGGCTGCATCACTGTAGTATGCTGATTTTAAGTCCTTTGGGTATAAACTGAGGAGTGGGATAGCTGGGTCAAATGGTGGTTCCATTCCAAGTTTTCTGAGGAATCTCTAAACTACCTTCTAGAGTGGATGCCCCAGTTTGCAATCCCATCAGCAATGTATGAGTGTACCTTTTTCCCCCACATCCTCATCAACAGCTATTGTTGCTTGTATTCTTGATAATTGCCATTCTCATTGGAGTGAGATGAAATCTTAGGGTAGTTTTGATTTGCATTGCTCTAATTACTAGAGATGTTGAAAATTATTTCATATATTTGTTGATCAATTGTATATTTTCTTCCGTGAAGTGTTTGCTCAGTTCCTTAGCCTATTTATTGATTGGGTTATTTGTACTTTTTGGTGTTCTTTGAGTTCTTTATAACTTCTGGAGATTAGTGCTCTATCTGAAGTGCATGTGGCAAAGATTTTCTCCTACTCTGTAAGCTCTCCCTTCAATTATTGATATTTTAGATAAATGGTTAAACACACAGACCTGGATCTCAGAGGAAATATCAGAGCTAGAGATACATATTCAAGAGCATTTGAAAAATAATCATAATGAATCATTTGGGGAAATATTGGTCAAAGGATACAAAATTTCAATTAAACAAGAGGAATAAGTTCCAGAGATTTATTATACATCATGGTGGTGACATCAATGTATTATACACTTTATATCTGGGTTCTTCAGAAACAGATCCAATAGATGATGATGATGATGATGATGATGATGATGATGATGATGATGATGAAGATAGATAGATAGATAGATAGATAGATAGATAGATAGATAGGAGGAATTGATAGGGTATTTATTAGCAGAATTGTCTCATGAGATTATGGAGGCTAAGAAACAGGGCATTTGAAGCTGGGGACTCTGAGATACCAGTAGTGTGACTCAGATCATGTCCAAAAGCCTAAGAATGAGGAAAATCAATAGTGCAGTTTTCAGCATGAGTCCAAAACCTGAAAATCCAGGTGCTGCTGCGGTAAGCCCTGGAATCCAAAGCCTGGAAAGCCTCCGGTATTCATGTTTCAAGGTAGGAAAAAAATGTCCTGACTCTTGAAGAAAGAGAAAGAGAGAGAGAGGAAATCACTTTTTCTCTGCCTTTTTTTGTTCTACCCAGTCCTCCAATCACTGGGTGGTGCCTCCTCACATTGAAAGAGTTCTTACCCCACCAGTCCAGTGACTCACATACCAGTATCTTCTGGAAACTTCCTTTCACACACATCCAGAAGAAATGCTTTATCAGTTCAATTCTTCTAGTATTTATGAATCCAGTCAAAGTGACACTTCAATTCACCACCACACTTGAACACAGCTGAGAGTAGATTTTAAGTATTCTCATAACAAAAAAATGTTTGTGAGGTAATGCATGTGTTAAATCACGTGATTTAGCCATTCCACAATGTTCATATGTGTCAAAACATTGTGTTGCACAATATAATTATATAGAATTTCTATTGGCCAAATAAAATAAATGACAAATCAATTAATTGATTAATTAATTAAAATTTTTAGACCACCTTGAAGTTGAATTCTGAAATGATACTAATAAAATTTTGCCCATTAGGGGCAGAATTTCCATAGAATATATGGAAATAATAAAGTTATTAGTTCCTTAAACTATACACAAAATTTTGATATTGACCTCAGTTTTTTAAAAAAGTGTAATCAATTCGTGAACTTCCAGAAATATGGGGTAGAATGATTAGCATTTTCAGTCCCAGAACAAAGATGCCTGAGGTGCTCAGTCCAGGAATACCTAGTTGGTTCTTGACCAAAAAAAAAAAAAAAAAAAAGTTGGTATATTTTTCAGGACATCACACTGATAGACTACCACAAGGTTATACTATGAAAACTAAAATTGTGGTGAACTATGACTTGACTTTACCTTTAGTCTCTGGAAGAATGAAACTGGGTTTGAAAGGCTAGAGTTAATTTCATCCCTATTCATCTCAGAAAGGAGTAATTAGCTATTTTGCTCACTTTTTCAAAAAATTACCTTCAAAATTTATAGCTTTTGAAAAAACATGCCAGCTAATCATTTCTCTCCTCTTGAAATACTGTGAATTATTTTTTTCTCAGTTCAATTTTTCATAATAAGGAGCTGTATTAAATTATCTCCTTCTGAAATTAAAATACTTTAGTGTGTAAGCGACCAAATTATCAAACTAAGAGAGACTTTATGCTACTTTCAAAGAAAATTTCAATTTTCAGTAGTCCCAATCATTGTTACAATTCAATGGAATAGATTATATATGGATGAGATTATCAAAGCAAATGCAAACACAAGAAAATCATGTTTTTTTTTCAAATTCAGACAATTTCAAAGTGGCTATCTGACATCTGAATTTAGTCCTGGAAAATATTAATATTACCAAAATTTTGTGCAAGGTTTTAGAATCTTAACCAAAAAATAACAGATTATGTTAATAACTTTTTACAACTCTTATTTAATTATTTCTTTTAAACCTTGTTTCTCAATCTAGAGGTAAGCTTCAAAGTTCTTTAATACTTCCACTCCTTTTGCTGAATATATATTTAGTCTTCAGGTCACAGCATAGCCACTGAATTCCCTACTAACACCTGTGTCTCAGGTCCTTTTTCTCCAGTAGGCACAAAAGTTGCTCATTTGAAAATGAGTAGTTTTGTAAAATGTCCTTTGCAGAAGTATTTTCGGTATTTCTAGTACAGATTCTACCAAATATTCACATACTTGCATGGGATTTCAAACAATTTTAAACAGTTGCTTTATTAGTTGAAAACAAATGTAGACCCAGACAAAAATATCTTAAGTTCAAATGCTAACTTTTTATTTAAAACCAAATTTTCAAAATACATATAAGTGTCTATTCAGCACTTTGATTGTGACCCACAAGCAACAAAGCAAATTCATTTTGGTTAAATGTTTCCCATGTAAGTAAATATTGGGGCTGGCATTATGGCTCATGCCAAACATGTGTGAAGCACTGGGTTTGATTATCAGCACCACATATAAGTAAATGAATAAATAAAGGTCTATCAACACCAAAAAGGTATTTTTTTTTTAAAAAAGATACTGAGGAAAGTAGTGTTTTGTTTGCTTTTGAGTGGTAAAGCAGTAAATGTAGTATTTCCTGAAAAGGGGGAAATTTTAATGCATTTGCTAAGGATTTGAAGATCTATTTGAGCATCAGTCATTATTCACAGATGACTTAAAAAGTATTAGTCACACATATATGCATGGGACTTTTTTCCAACTTTTGTAGGTATTATATTTAATAAAACACAGACCATCTTAAACATCACTTAATTCGTAGTAGCCTTTTTGACATGTTGACCAAATGGGATTGAATATTTTCAACAGCTCATAAAATTTTATCAAGTGACTGTTTAAAAACTAAAAAGAACTACTACATACAAAGATTAAGCTATAGAAATTTTCAGTATATTACCAATTATAGCAGTAAAAATGTGAAACAACTTACATAAGCAAAAATGACTTAATGAAATAATTATAGTGTGCCCATAATGATTTGATTCATTTGTTTGCAAGAATCATATATGCAGTTAGACAATTTCAAAATAATGGGTGTTGCTACAAAGAAGCATTCACAGCTCTACCACAGGACATAGCTCAGTTCCTCCCCCTCTCTTCGCAGGTGTTTCTTTTGGTGTATTTCCTGAAGAAACCACTTCCCCTCATTTCTCTCTAACTCAACCTCTATAGTAGGAGGTCTTTCCAGCTTAGTCACTATCATATATGGAGCAGCTCTCATAAACATAAAATTTGAACAGGAGACTGAGATGGGGTAATAGACTTCCCCATTAGTAGAACACGAATAATTTTAATTATAAAATAATGAAAGATTTTCCAAAAACATGTGAAATTTATTTGTTTAATTAATGATTCAAAATTCATAATTTTATATTATTGAAAGAGTCACAAAGCTCAAAAATTCGAAAACTAAGGCAAAGAAAAATTGTAAAAATTTTTCTGTCACTGAGCTGACATGACACATCAGTCATGAAATCTCTGCTTGATTAGCATTTTATAATTCTTTTGAAAAACATTTATTAATGTTGACATTGATGCTGCTTTGCATTTCATGGAATGTAAATTTGTTGTTCTTTTGGCATTTTGATTAAGGTTGGCTATAGTTTCTTAGTGCATTAATTGTCAATCATCTTTTTTTCTTCTTAGCAATTACTCTATATACTGTCTCTTTACTTATAGAAATTTCCTTCTTTCTTCATATTCTCCACTTCCATATCATAACTGTTTCTTCTTTATTTAGATTCAAAAGTTCTGAAAAGGTTGATTTAGAGCAACCAGTGTTCTAATGTTAGAAGAAATGATTAGGCCCCAGTGAGAAAGATGGTTCAGAACCATGGATAGCAGAGTATGTTTCTCCAAACACCAATCCACCCTCCTCCAAATTTTAGTTGCTCTGTCATTGCAAACATTCCTATCAGCCAGTCATTGGCTCAGGCTGTGATTTCTGGTCAAGAGATTATAGACACACTAGCCAGGTTTGTTATATTTTCAAACTATCTGTGGTAAAGGACCAAGATTTTTCCCTCCCATTCTATTGTAATACAATATTTTCATCAAAAATAAATTTATGAAAAATTAAATTAAGGCAGACATACAAAATAGAAGACCCAATTTTATTTTATTTTTTTGCTATTCTGTGAATACAGATATAACATAATCTGAAAAGTTGATTTTAAATTCTAACCTTCTATTACTATACTCACTTTTCACCCCTAATGTAATAAACAGTGGGTCCCTTGCAAATTCATATGTTGACTCCTAACCCCATTGTGATAGTATTTGGAGGTGGAATGTTCCAGAGGTGAATGGGTCATTAGACTGGAGTAGTCATAAATGGAATGTATGTCTTTATGGAAGAAGCTCTAGAGAGAACCCTTTCCCTTCCACCATGAGTCAATGGCCATAGCAGAACCAAGTGGGTCACTTAATCTGATGGAATCTTGATCTTTGACTTTCCTGACTCCAAAATTGTTAAAAAGAAATTCATGCTTTTTATAAGCCACCAATTCTATGGCATTTCATTATAGCAGCCTGAAGAGACTACAACAGATGAAGATTAATCAACAGTTTTCAGACTGGGGTTAAAACACAATGCTTTGAATGGTACTGTTATGGTGTGAATGTTCCCTCCACATCTCATGCCAAAATGTTATTGCCATTGTAACGGTATTAAGAAGTTTGATCTTAAGTTGATTGCACAAAGAAGAAGGTAAGAAACCATGAACAGAACTTCCAAGAAATATGGCATAATGTGAAAAGACCAAATTTAAGATGTATCAGAATAGACGAAGACATGGAGATATAAACCAAAGGAATGTACAATCTTTTCAATGACATAATATCAGAAAACTTTCCAAATCTAAAGAATGAAATGGAAAATCAACTACAAGAGGCTTACAAGACCCCCAGATGTACAAAATTACAGCAAGACCCACACCAAGGCACATTATAATGAGAATGACTAACATACAGAATAAAGATAGAATTTTACAGGCTGCAAAAGAAAAAAATATCAAATTACATATAGGGGGAAACCAATTCAGATCTCAGCTGATTTCTCAACCCAGACCTCAATGTCAGGAGGTCCTGGAATATCATATATCAAGCACTGAAAGCAAATGGATGCCAGCCAAGGATTTTATACCCAGCAAATTAAGATTCAGATTTAAAGATGAAATAAAAACCTTCTATGATAATCAAAAGTTAAAAGAATTCACAACTAGAAAACCTACACTACAGAACATTCTCAGCAAAATATTCTATGAGGAAGAAAAAAAAATGAAAACCTGCAAAGGAAGGAAATACACTAAAGAAATGGTCAATCAAAGGAGAAACTAAGTCAAGTTAAAAACCAAACATAAACCAAAATGACCGAGAATACAAATTATATCTCAATAATAACCCTGAATGCTAATGGCCTTAATTCATCAATCAAAAAAACATAGACTAGCAGATTGGATTTTTTAAAAAGACCCAACAATACACTGTCTTCAAGAGACTCACCTTCTAGAAAAAGACATCCACAAACTGAAGGTGAAAGGTTGGGAAAAAACACATCACCCACATTGACTGTGTAAACAAGCAGGGGTCTCCATCCTCATATCAGATAAAGTGGACTTCAAACCAAAGTTAGTCAGAAGGAATAAATAAGGACATTTGATACTGCTTAAGGCAGAATTAATATTATCAAAATGGCCATACTACCAAAAGTGTTATACAAATTCAATGCAATTCCTACTAAAATCCCAATGACACTCTTCATAGAAATAGAAAAAGCAAATTCATTTGGAAAAATAAGAGACCCAGAATAGCCTAGGCAATCCTTAGCAAGAAGAGTGAAGCAGGAGGCATCACACTACCAGACCTTAAGCTATACTACAGAGCAAAAGTAACAAAAACAGCATGGTATTGGCACCAAAATAGACACAGAGTCAAATCCACATAAATACAGTTATCTCATACTAGACAAAGGTGCCAAAAATATACATTGGAGAAAAGAGAGCTTATTTTTTGATTATTTTTTAATTTTTTTTAATTTTTCAGACTGCATTTTGATTTATTGTACACAAATGGGGTACATCATTTTATTTCTATGGTTGTACACAAGGAAGATTCATACCATTCATGTAATCATACATGTATATACATGTAATGATGTCTGTCTTATTCCACCATTTTTTATACCCCCCCATTTCCTTCTACATAAAGTTCCTCCATCCTTTTCTCACTCCCCACTCCCTACTCCCATTATATATCATCATCCACTTATCAGGGAAAACATTCAGCCTTTGGTTCTCTGGGATTGGCTTATTTTGCTGAGCATGATATTCTCTAACCATCTATTTACCTCAAATGCCATAATATTATTCTTCTTTATGACTGAATAATATTCTGTTGTGTATATATACCACAATTTCTTTATCCATTCCTCTGTTGCATCTAGATTTGTTCCACAATCTAGCTATTGCGAATTGAGTTGCTATACACATTGATGTGATTGCATCACTGTAGTATGCTGATTTTAAGTCCTTTGGGTATAAACTGAGGAGTGGGATAACTGGGTCAAAAGGTGGGTTCATTCCAAGTTTTCTGAGTATTCTCCACACTGCTTTCCAGAGTAGCTGCACCAATTTGCAACTCCACCAGCAATGTAAAAGTGTGCCTTTTTCCGCACACGCATGCCAACATCTATTATTGCTTGTGTTCTTGATAATAGCCATTCTAACTGGAGTAAGATGAAATCTGAGAATTGTTTTAATTTGCCTTTCTCTAATTACTAGAGATGTTGAACACTTTTTCATATATTTATTAATCACCTATGTGTCTTCCTCTATAAAGTATCTGTCCAGTTCCTTGGCCCATTTATTGATTGGGTTATTTATATTTTTGGTGTAAAGTTTTGTAAGTTCTTTATAAATTTTGGAGATAACTGCTCTATCTGAACTCTGTGTGGAAAAGATTTTCTCCCATTCTTCAGGCTCTCTTTTCACATTATTGATTGTATCCTTTGCTGAGAAAAAACCTTTTAGTTTGAGTCCATCCTATTTATTGATTCTTGCTTTAATTTCTTGTGCTTTGGGAGTCTTGTTAAGGAAGTCTGATCCTAAACCAACATGATGAAGATTCAGACCTACTTTGTCTTCTATTTGGTGCAGGGTCTCTGGTCTAATTCCCAAGTCCTTGATCCATTTAGAGTTGAGTTTTGTGCAGGGTGAGAGATAGAGGTTTAATTTCATTTTACTGCATATGAATTTCCAGTTTTCCCAGCACCATTTGTTGAATAGGCTATCTTTTCTCCATTGTATGTTTTTGGCTCCTTTGTCTAGTATAAGGTGACTATATATATGTGGGTTCATCTCTGTGCCTTCTATTTTATACCATTGGTCTACCTGTCTATTTTGGTGCCAATACCAGGCCATTTTTGTTACTATTGCTCTGTAGTATAGTTTAAGGTCTGGTATTGTGATACATCCTGCTTCACTTTTCCTACTCAGGATTGTTTTGGCTATTTGAAGTCTCTTGTTCTTCCAGATGAAGTTCACGATTGCTTTCTTTATTTCTATGAGGAACATCATTGGAATTAAGATAGCCTATTCAACAAATGGTGCTGGGAAAACTGGAAATCCATATGTAACTAAATGAAATTAAATCCCTATCTATCACCTTGCACAAAAATCGACTCAAAGTGGATCAAAGACTAAGGCACTAGAACAGAGACCCTGAGCCTAGCAGAAGAAAAAGTAGGCCCAAATCTTCATCATGTCAGCTTAGGACATGACTTCCTTAACAAGACTCCTAAAGCGCAAGAAATAAAACTAAAAATCAACAAATGGGATGGATTCAAACTAAAAAGCTTCTTCTCCAGCAAAGGAAATAATAACATGAAGAGAATGCCTACAGAATGGGAAAAAAACCTTTACCACATGCATCTCAGATAGAGCACTAATCTCCAGGATGTATAAAGAACTCAAAAATATTTAACACCAAAAAAAAACAAATAACCTAATCAATAAATGGGCTAAGGAACTAAGTAGACACTTCACAAAAGAAGAAATACAATTGATCAACAAACATATGAAAAAATGTTCATCATCCCTTACAGTTAGAGAAAGGCAACTCAAAACTGCTCTAAGATTTTATCTCACTCCAGTCAGAATGGCAATTATCAAGAACACAAGCAATAATAAACGTTGGCCAGGATGTGGGGGGAAATGTACACTCATACATTGCTGATGGAACTGCAAATTGGTACAACCACTATGGAAAGCAGTATGGAGATTCCTAAGAAAACTTGGAATGGAACCACCATTTGACCCAGATATCGCACTCCTTGGTCTATACCCAAAGGACTTAAAATAAGCATACTACAGTGATGCAGCAACATTAATGTTTATAGCAGCTCAATTCACAATAGTTAAACTATGGAACCAACCTAGATGTTCTTTAACAGATGAATGGATAAAGAAAATGTGGTATATATACACAATGGAATATTACTCAGCCTTAAAGGAGAATGAAATTATGGCATTTGCAGGTAAATGGATGGAACTAGAGAATATCATTCTAAATTAAATAAGTCAATTCCAAAAACCCAAAGGCCAAATATTTTCTCTGTTAAGCAGAAAACATATGCTGACCCATAGTAGGGGATGGGTAGGGAAGAATGAAGGAACTTTGGATTATGCAGAGGGGAGTGAAGGGAGGAGTGGGGCAGTGGGGATGGGAGGATGGTAGAATGAGACACACATTATTACCCTATAAACATGTATTAAAAAGTTAAAAATAAATAAGTAATAAAAAAAAAAGAAGTGGGATCTTCTGCCCTAATAAATGGATCAATTCCATTATTGAAGCTGCAAGTTATCATGGGAATATGATCCTCACAAAAAGGACAAGCTTGGCCCCATTTCCTCTGTCTCACATGTGCTCACTCACCCTTTTGTCCTGTAATGATGCAGCAAGAAGGGCCTCACCACATGTGGCCTCTCTATTTTGGGCCTCCCAGCCTCCAGACCATGATCCAAATAAACTTCAATAGAACTAAGATAGGTAATAATTTTTAAAAAATTTATAAAGAAAAGAAAAAAAAGACTGCTTGTCTCCCTGTGGACTTTGTAACTGATAAGCACTGTTAAGTTTCAAGTAACCAAAATGTGGAATACTGTATAATCATATAATATGAATATAAGCAGAGAACATTTATTGATATTTGGAGTTTTTTTCTCATGTATCAATTGAGAAAAGAATGTTAGAAAACAACACGATACCATTTTATTGACAAACAACAGCATTGATAGAGCCAGAAAGATTAAGAGTGGTTGTCTCTGGGTAATGGGCTTACAAGTGATTGAATTTTTTGTTCCTTTTGTTGTTCATGTTTCATTATCTATACATACTAATTTTGTAGTGTAATCATATATTTTATTAAAATGTTAGGACCAATTGTAATGGATTATTGTTTTAAAATTGATCTTGCAATCAATATTAGCTTACTTCAATCTGGGATCTATAATTGTACCCCTTTGTGTTTTGGTAAGTGACTAGAGTGGCAACTCTACAGCCACCCAAGAAGCATTTATTGAATGAAAATGGAATAACTGAATCAACTGATTTTTTTAAATTATTTAGTTGCAAAGATGTATTTAATTGAATATCATCAATTTTATATGACTTAACCTAATTTTAAATGAGGTCATATCTAAGTAAGATTTGCTATCCTCCTTCAAACTAATACTCAATTATATGATCATATCAAATGGATAATCATTCTTTTATTTTTTTGTTTTACAGACTGCATTTTGATTTGTTGTACACAAATGGGGCACAACTTTTCATTTCTATGGTCGTGCACGATGTAGCTTCATATCATTCGTGTTAAAAATATATATTTTAACATTTTCAGTTAGAAAAAAATAAATCAACATGAACTGATCTGACTCAATACTGCAAACTTCTGCTTAGTTTCATATTGCATGTTATCTTCAATAAATTAATCCTTATCTTCCTAAGCCAGGTCTTCAACATATCTAAAACAAGACTCAGCTAAATATCAAAATAGGAGGATAGTAATACAGCAAACATCTTAAATTAGATGATTTTATGCCTTCTGGGATGGAAATCACTTATGAAATTGTTATTTGCAAAGTATTATTTGTAGCACATTAATAAAATAATTAAATGTAGATTTTCAAACAGTGCATCACTCAGTACGCTTATGCCTCATCTAGGGCAAGGCGTAACAGCAGCATATTTCCCCAGATCATTCTACTCATCTTTCATTTAAAGAGGAATAAATAATTCCAAACCCTTTTCTCAAATTTTTGGGTTTTATATTTCAAATAATGTGCTTTATGGTGTTTGAGGTTTAAGTTTTACTAATATACCCACATCTCTGCAACTAAAATCTCATAGTCAGAATAAAGGAATTGTAAGAAGTAGAATCAGAAAAAATAAACCTTTCAAAACCTAGTTCATTACCTGGTCTACCAAAGAGATGGGTACAAAGAGGTCCCCAAAAGGGGCACAAAGCAGCATCTGATGTAGCAGCTGCAATAGAGGGAGGATCATTCAGTCCTCCCTGACTTCACTAAAAGGAAAGTAAGAAGAGGCAGCTTCAAACACCACCCAGATCCATCTCACTGTGCTAGCAGGGAGTGTTTGAAGGAAGGACTATCTGTAGGAGAGGTTGGAAAGAGCAGGCCATGTTATACTTCTCTTTTTCTTGTCACCGCAAGACAAAAAATATAGAAATCATGAAAGTGACACCTGCTAAAAGTCCACATTCCTCATGTTTGGGATGATGACCTCACATCCTTTGACCCCCTCTTCCCTGCTGGTTGGCACACAGTGATCTTGCCCACCTTCCAGTGACTCCCTTGTTATTTTGCTTATTGAATGCCTACATCTAGCATATGAATCATCAAGGCCTCAGCACAAGGCTGCCTGGAAATATTAGAATTTTAGTTAGAGTCAGCCCTGTGACTTGATCATTCATTCTTACCATACAAGTATTTTGATAACTGAAACAGCATAACAGTAATGGCCATGATTTTGTCTTTGTTGATAATGTTTGCAGGGAAAAGAGCTGAAAGTGTAAATGTCACAAAAGAATGAATATGCAGCTCCAATATTTTGCCTAAGTAAATCTTGGATTGGTAGAGAGACCACAGCAGGTTCTTATTGCTCAATTCCAGCCCATTTGCAGAGAATGGAAAGATAAGGCAATGTGGTTCAAAAACAAGACATCAAACTCAGTAGAAATTTGTCACCTTGACTTTAAATTCCACTTCACTTAAGAGTTTAACTGATTTGTCACCCACCTTCACTGATCTTATTTAATCAAGATGGAGACTGTTTTGATAAGCAAGACAACACTGACACAAAATCAGAGCTAGGTATAAGAAAACATACTCTGTGCTGTAAGGAATTACTGAACTTAAAGACAATGAATTCCAGGGCAAGTCTGATGGATGCATCCAAAAGTAGATTTTTCAAATTTGTCACAAGCATATGCCTCATAATTTCTATGAAAAAAATGAGAACCAAATTTGCCACCTGGATAAGTAGGTTTCATCTTATTGCCTTCAAACCAAATGGACAATTATGAGTATACTGAATTGCTGCTTCTTTTGAAACTAATGGTTTCATTCTCTATAAAATAATGGTTCAATATCTTATATCAGGTTCATTTCAAAAGGATTCCCCCTTTAGGAGAGTAATTGTAGATTTCATTTCAGCCTTCTCAAGAAATATTTATTTTACTTTGAAATATAATTCCAGCTGAGTGCCTAGCAGAAACAAATGAAAATTGCCTCTGCTGTCACTGAGGTAGAGTGATTTCCCTTTTCACAAATCCCAAACTGTTTTTACTTGTGGTGACTATAATAACAGAGTGACAAATTTTTATCAATACTGTAGCAATACAGAACTTCCCTGAAACATATGCTGTATGTTTTGTTTCATTAGTCTATAAGATATTATAATGCCAGACATTATATATCCATACAGTGCCTCTGCTTTGCATGTCCCAATATAACTTGACTACAGTGTGTTTTTTTTTTTTTAATATTTTTGTCTCATAGTAGGAACTTTCCCTATGGAATCTTATTCAAAAGAATCTGCTCAGCACTATAGCTTTGCCTTGTTCCCTATTCTGTGCACCCAACCACCCTGACCCCCACAATCAGCCGATAGCAAAGAGCACTGATTGTGAAGGAAAGAGAGTAGGATGCAAATACTGCCTACACTTATGGAAAGGGCTTGCACAATAGGATGTCATCAAATGTTTATTGGTCTCCACAGCATCTCCACCTGTCAGTATGGCTAAAATAAAAGTAAAAAGGTGAAGAGGTAACAAGTATTGATAGGAAGGTAAATTGGTTCAGACATTATGAAAAAAAGTATAGCTATTACCCAAAAAATGAAAAATAGAATTATCATATAACCCAGAAGCCCCTCTTATTGATATGTACCAAAGGAAATGAAATCAGTAACTCAAAGAGATATCTGCACTCCATGTTCATGGCAGCATTTTTTACAACAGCCAAGGTATGGAAACCTTTTATGGATGAATGGATAAAGAAATTCTGGAGTGTTAGTAAGCTTTAAAGAAGAAAAGAATCTTGCCATTTGCAAAAACATGGGGGAAGCTTGAGGATGTTTTGCTCAGTGGAATAAGTCAGACACAGAAAGACAAAAACTGCATGAGTTTACCTCTTTGCAAAACCACATGTACATATCACATTTTTCCAGCATCTTTTGTTGAAGAGACTATTTCCTCACTGTGTGGTGTTGGCTCCCTTGTCTAAGATCAGTTGACCATGTACGTTTGGGTTTATTTCTGGGCTACTGTTCTGTTCCATTGATCTATATGTCTGCCTTTGTGCCAGTACCATACTATTTTATTACTACAGCCTTGGAATATATTTTGAAATCAGGAAGTGTGATGGCTCCAGGTTTGTTCTTCTTTCTCAAGATTACCTTGGTTATTTTATGCCCTTCATGGTTTTATATGAATTTTAGAATTTTTTTTCTATTTCTGAAAAAAAATGCTATTGAGAGTTTGATAAGGATTATGTCAAAACTATAGAAAAATTTGGTAGTAAGGACATTTTAACAATATTAAGTTTTCCAACCCATGAACATGAGATTCCTTTGACTTGTTTGTATCTTTAACTTCTTTCATCAGTGTTGTATAGTTTTCAATAGACTCTGTTCACCTCTTTAGTGTATTCTGAAGTAATTTATTGTTTTTGATGCTGTTATAAATGGGATTATTTTCTTAGTTTCATTTTCAAGTAGTAACAATGGTTCATTGTTAGTATATATAAATGCAAATGATTTTTGTACATTAATTTTTGTATGACTATGACTTTATTGAACTCATTTTTTACTTCTAACAGTTTTGGGGTGTAATCTTTAGGATTTTCTACATGAAAGATCATGTCATGCAGAATCACATAATTTTACATGAAAACATATAATTTTACATTTTTTTTCTTCTTTTTCTTTTTGTCTTTTGTTTCTTTTTCTTGCCTAATTGCTCTGGCTAGGACTTCCAGAGCTCTGTTGAATAGAAGTGTCGAGGGTGAGCATCCTTCCCTTTTTCCTGATTATAAAGAAAAAACTTTTTGTTTATCACTATGACACTTATTACTTTTATAACTTCTTTCATTTGCAGTTTGTAGAGACTGTTAATCCTGAAAAGGTGTTGAGTTTTGTTAAATTCTTTTCTGCCTCTGTTGTGATGGTCATGTACTCGTTATCCTTGATTCTGTTGATGTAATGATTTTCCCATACCAGTTATACAATCACATTAGTTGTTGGGTTGGGTTTATGCAAAG
Source organism: Sciurus vulgaris (assembly GCF_902686455.1). Lineage (NCBI taxonomy): Eukaryota > Metazoa > Chordata > Mammalia > Rodentia > Sciuridae > Sciurus > Sciurus vulgaris. The sequence continues at coordinate 84,297,765 of NC_136465.1, forward strand.
ATGTTGAATCATCTTTGCATCCCAGGGGCAAACCCCCATTGGTTATGGTGTTTGATCTTTTTAGTATGTTTTTGATTTTGTTTTCTAGATTGTGTGTGTATATGTGTGTTTGTGTCTGTGTGTGTGCACGTACTTGTGCGAGTATATGTATCATGGGGATTGAACCCAGGGTGTTCTTCTACTAAGTTATATCCCTAGGCCACCCTGCCTTGCCTTTTTTTTTTTTTTCCAGACATAATCTAAGTCGCTTAAGCTGATCTCAAACTTGTGATGCGTGATGCCCTTACCTCAGTCTCCTGAATAGCTGGGATTACTGGCATGTGTCACCATGCCCAGATGATCTTTAATATTTGTTGAGAATTTTTATATTTATGTTCATCAGAGATATTGGCCTAATTTTCCTTTCTTTTAATATCTTTGTCTGTTTTTGGTATCAAACTAGTGCAAGGCTAATGAAATGAATTTGGAAAGATTCCGTCAACTTCAGTTTTTTGAAAAGGTTGAGAAGAAGCGGTGTTAACTCTTCTTTACATGTTTGGTAGAAGTCACTAGTGAAGGCTGGTTCTGGACTCCTTTTTATTAGGAAGCTTTTGATTCCTGCTTCCATCATTTTAGTAATTATAGGTCTACATGGATTTCTTATTGCTTCATTATTCAGTCTTAGTAGGCTGCCTATTTATAAGAATTTATTTCTTCTAGGTTATCAAATTTATTGGCACATAATTATTTATACTGGTCATCCTGCTATAAAATAAACAAAAGAAATAGAAGAATGTATTTGTAATGTCTCCTTTTTCAATTGTTTTCATTTATTTAAGTTTTCCCTCTTTTTCCCTCAATTGTACTAATTAAAGTTTTGTAAATTTTACCTTTAAAAAACTGAACTCTTTGTTTTGTTGATTTTTTCCTGTTTCTCTTATTTCATGTTTTTATTTGTTTCTGCCCTAATCTTTATTATTTTCTTTTTTCTGCTAATTTTGGACTTTGCTTTCTTCTTGTTCTTTGTAGTGTGAAATTAGGTTAGTTACTCAAGATTTTTCTTCACCTTTAATCTAGGTGTTTGTCACAATAAATTCTTCTCTCAGTACCGTTTTTGCCACATGCCATAAGTTTTGGTATGTTGTGTTTTCCTTTTTCAACTGCTTAAGTATCTCTTTCAATTTTTTTTTTTTTTCCTTTGACTCATTAGTTATTTTCAAGGTTTTTTTGTTTTTTTGTTTTTTTTTTTTTTTTGTATCACCAATATCTAGTTTCATTCCTGTTTTGAGTAACTTAAAAATTCTTAAATTGGGAGCTGGGCCTGTTACTCAGTGGGAGAGTGCTTGCCTAGCATGTGTCATATCCTAGATTCAATCCCCAGTAACCCCCACAAAATTTTTTAAATTAGTTAAGATTTGCATTGTGGGACTGGGGTTGTAGCTCACTGATAGAGCACTTGCCTAGCATGTGTGAGGCACTAGGTTCGATCCACAGCATCACATAAAAATTTAAAAAATAAAGTTATTGTGTCCATCTGCAACTAAAAAGAAGTATCTTATAAAAAATATTTGCATTGTGAACTAACATACTATAGAGAAAAATTCATGTGCACTTGAGAAAAAAGTTTATTTTTGTGCTCTTGGGTAAAATGTTTTGTATATTTCTGCTAGGTCTATTTGGTCTATAGTCTTGTTTTTGTCCACTGTTTTTTTAATGGTTTTTTGTCTGGGTGGTCTGTCCATTATTGAAAGGGAGTACTGAAGTCCTCTATTATTCTTGTATAGCTGCCTATTTTCTTTGCCTCTTGGAAAACAATCACCTACTTGTAATAATAGCCTCACAAATCCAACCATTACTACAAGTACTGACTTTGTCTTGCACTTCTACAGCACGCACAAAAAGTTCAACTAAATAAGCTTTATTTCTCATAGTGAAAAGGAAAAATAATTCATTTGGTAGATTTTGGAATTTGAAGCATTATAAAGTAAATACCACTCTACTGAATTCAAGACTTACATTTAGGGAAGTGTCTCTCTAAGATACCCTTAGATGGGATGGATCTCTCCCTCCTCTGGGCCTTGAACTTCCTTTCCTGTAGAAAGTTTCAGTAACATGATTTCCAAGGTCTTTTGCATTCTAAACACTTGTTTGGGCTCTATTAACACTTCTTTACTAGATCTCTCATCTATTCTTGTCTCCTTTTCCATTCTGTTTCCTAGTCTACATCAGTCTTGCTTCAGTTATCCTACAGCCTTCTAACTAGTCTCATGCTTTCTTGGTCTTCTGCTTTCCCCAATTCAGGGTCCTACCACATGGTCCTTTGTTTTCAAAATAAAGCTGATCATGTCCATCTGATGCATAGAACACATTAACAGCCCCAATGTAATGCCCAAACATTCAAACATGTCCTTCAAGACCCTTCCTAGTCCCAGAAGGCCCTGTGCTCCTCCTCTGTCCCTGAGCACACTGCTACTCCATACTTCTTGCTGAGGTCTCCTCCCACACATGACTTTTTTTTAACCTGGCTGAGGTCATGTTCATCTTTCAGCTGTGAGCTTTGCCATCACTACTAAATGCACTCTTGCTATCACAGTTCTCTGTGCTTCTAAACACAATACTTGCTGTTTCTTGCTGCCACTACTTATTTAGAATTAGTCTTTTCAAGAGCTGAGACCAGTCTCTTTTGCTCAAGGTCATGCTCTTGTAGCTTACACCAAGTAAGCACTTTAAATTATTGCTTGAATTACTTCTATTTAAATTCCTTTTCTTCTACCTCCAATTATTGATAAGATAATAATAATAATATTAATAAGCCCCAAACATTGCTTTAAGGAAGCAGCATAATTAATCTAAAATACTTGGAACAATCCCTGGCATATATTTGGTACTTAATATATGCTAGCTATTACAATTACTATCATTCTTTTCTCTCTTTAATTATAGCACTCAGTATGGGCTTAATTACAATTACCTGATAACTAAAAATCCCTTGAACACTTTGAATATAAAATAGAATACACAAAATGTGGACACATTAATCAACTAAACAGATGCATCAGGTTAATGGTATTTCATATTCCAATGAAATAGTGAATCATACTGTGATGCACTAACTATATATAATTAATCATTTATTATGAACTATGCACCAATATATTTGGAAAATATTATATTAAATTAACATAAAGTATTGTGAAATTCTGCCAGCAAATAGTCCATGATTGGTTTCCTTGAAGCTTAAGTTAATGGAAAAGACTTAGAAGAAATTGCTGTTTTGAAGAAAACAGGTCTTGGATACCTATGGCTTAAAAAGAAATCTGGCATGCATTTCATAATAGTTTTAGACACTACTCATAGATTCAACTTTTATTAATTCATAACTCTTCAAAGTTATAAAATGAAGGAAGTTCTGAAGTTCAATCTCCCATCCAATATTTGAATCTCATGGCACCATTATAACCAACTAAATGAATGGCCACTGTGTGGGCAGACAATCAAATTGCTATTAGTTTCTTGAACAACGTATGATTTATTGATGGTTTACCTATGAGTTTTAAGAATACATTCTCTGAGAAACAGAGGCAAATTATAGCTAAGTCACAGGAGGAGAAAGAAAGGTGAACAGTGGACAAAGAAACAAGTGAGATATTAATCAGCATTTATCTTGATTTTTTTCCCTGTTGGTTAGTAAATAATAAACATGTAGGAGTCATAACTAGCAAACCTACAAAACAATCATATATTGTCACTGCTTATTGTTCATTATTACTCTTATTCTTAATTTACAGCTTTTAAAATTGTCTCCCACCTTCCACCTATTTCTTTAGTGTTTCCTCTTCAGTTATTTCCAAGCCTGTTTCTTATAATCTCCTTTGGCCAAGTATTCTTTCCTTTCTATAATAAAATGATATGATTTTGCCTTAATATTCCTAAAACTGAGCCATATTAATAAATATTCTGACACAGAAGAATAGGCTGCATAGACACAGTAAGAAAATATGAATAAGAGTTCAATAAATGTAGGGTAGATGGATTTAATTTTACAGGTATTTATTAAGTTTTCAGTAGAAAAGTACTGTGGTAGATTCAGTGATAGATAATATAAGTGAGATCTGGTTTTATTCTTTTTTTGGAACTGGGATTGAACCCAGGGATGCTCAACCATGAGCCACATCCCAGCCCTTTTTTTTTTCCCTTTGTATTTTATTAGAGACAGGGTCTCACTGAGTTGCTTAGCACCTCACTTTTGCTGTGCTGGTTTTGAACTCACAATCCTCCTACCTCAGCCTCCCGAGCTGCTGGGATTACAGGCATGCACCACTGCACCCAGTGAGATCTGGTTTTCTATCCTTAGAAGGCTAAAATCTTCCAGGACATTTATATACTTATCAGTCATGGTACAAAACTTACCAATACTTACAGAGGAAGAGAGAAGGATAAGATTACATAGGGAAGAAGAAATAGAAATAAAGTAGTTAACAAAAGGAATATTAATATACATTATAAGTATTATATTTCAGGGTATTCAAGATAGGAAAGGCATCTTCCAGAAGTTCAAGCACATAGACATTGGCTTTTTGGTTTCTGTTTCACTTTGTTTTTTATACCTTTATTTTATTTATTTATTTTTTATGTGGTGCTGAGAATCAAACGAGTGCCTCACACATGCCAGGCAAGCACTCTATCACTTAGCCACAACCCCAGCCCCTGACATTGGTGTTAAAATCTCGTGGATTTCATACCCAGTCACTGGAGAAAGCATAGTATGATTTTATTAAGTCTTTTTATAAATTGACTAAACACTTTATAAATAAAGATAGCTCGATGAACCTAATAGTGTAGATTTTTGTAAATCGGCATCATGCACTTGTATCAGTAACCAAGGACAGCTGTCTTTAAAACAGGTTTTGAATAATAGAGAAATGTGGGGAAACAGTGCCTGCCTCACAAGCACAAGGCCCTGGGTTCAATCCCCAGCACCGCAAAAAAAAAAAAAAAAAAAAAAAAAAAAAAAAAAAAGAAACGTGGGGAAACAGATTCGAATATTTCTGTTTAAAAATCCTATGAGAAAGTTCAGTATTGCCATTAGATTCCATACCATCACGATTCTGTAATGGTAAAACAATTTTTTAATTATTTAATTGATGCAAAATTTTTTGCCTTTTATGATGTACATTGTAAGACAATATTTAATTGTGAAATGCAAACTAACAGCTTCAGTATTAAGTAAAAGTAATGACAGTTCCTTAACACTAAAACTAGAGCATGATTTATATAAATGCCCATCCTTCCAAAGAATGGAAACCTTTCACTTGGTGCAGTAAATTACATACTGTCTTTTTCAGCTGTTCCTAAAGACAAAGATGTTTTTGAGCTTCATTTATAAGACATAAATATCAGATTGTTGCTCTAGTCTTCTTGTAATTCAAAATAGCATCAATTCTGGCTGAACATATTACTCATGCATTGATAACACTTTAAAGTTAATAGTGAAATGAAGATGAATGTGCAAAGTGTTCTAGTTTTCTTCTGTTTTATATGAAAAATCTGAACATATTTCTTCCTTATATACTGGTTTTTAAGGAGATGCTATAAATACCTAACTTGAGAATGGAAGGATTTTGGTAAAGAAGAGACATTTTAAATTATTTTTATCTCCCACTATAAAAACAATCTGCCTATTACTAGTTTTCTAAGATCCCACATACAGAGCTGTGTGTCCTGAGAGAAATTTACATAGAGTACTGTAAGATTACAGAGAGAAAGAGACTGATTCTTCCTCAGGTGTCATAAAGTCTTCTTACAGAAGACAGTATTTGAATACAGATATAGTGTCAGATGCTTGAAGTGAGGAAAGGGATATTTTAGCCCAAAGAAATACACAAGTAGAGCCAGGGAAGCATCCGGGGCATATGGAGACTAGCAAGTTTGGCTGTTTAATGGAGCTCATGGAGTTTGTGTCAGAGAGGTAGTGGCAGATAAAAAGGGATGATAAATTTGGTACAAATTGTGAATAGTTTTGAGTGACAGTCTAAAGAATTTGTTTTAATTTGGTAACAAATCAGAAGCTCAATAATTTCCCTCTAAGTTTTTAAGTACAGAATGTCAACATGATCTGTACTGGCTATTTTTTGGTCACTTAGAATGTACCAAACAATGCTAGATAGTTCACAAACATTATCCAAAATAGTTGTCTTAGTCTGTTTTCTGTTACTATGACAAAATACTCAAGGCTGAGTAATCTTCAAAGGAAAGTAGTTTAGCTCATAGTTCTGAAGGCTAGAAGTTTGAGATTGGGTGACAGCATCTGGTAAGGATCTCCTGTTGCGTGGAAAAGCATGGTGGAAAAGCAGGGAGGAGGCAAGTGGGCATGTGTGGAAGATAAAACACAAGAGCAGCCTCAGTTATAACAACCTGCTCTTGTGGTAACTACTCCAGTCCCAAGAGAGCAAGAACTCACTCTCGTGAGAAAGACATTAATCCCTCTTAAAAATCCAATCACCTCTAAAAGGCCCCACCTTACAACATTGCCACAATGGCAATCAAATTTCAACATGAGTGTTGGAGAGAACAAACCACATTGAAACCACAGTAATGATCATCATAATGGTGTGGTTGAAAAAAGTATTGACTTCATTTTTCAGATGAGAAAACTGAGTCTCAGGCTGTAGAATTTGCCCATGCTCTAACACACAATTGATTTTTTTATAATAAAAATTTGTACTCATTACTCTTCATAATTCTTTATTTGTATAATCTTATCATTTTGCCAAGATCCTATTGCTTCATAATCCTGTTAACCTCATAATCTAGTATTTTGAAGAAGAAATAGAAGAGAGTGAGAATAGTCCAGAGGTCATTTTTATAGGGCAATTAGAAGCAATATATCTGACTTAATTTTGTTTGTCACTAGTTTAAGTAACATCTGAACTACCAATGTTCTTGGAAAATTCACATTGAAAAGTTTCATGATTGTAATTTTAGGGTTTAGTTGTGATGTCAAGGATTCTTTTGCTAGTGAAAATTTAAATGTGCTTTATTGTGCATTAGGTTTCATTATGTTATTCAGAAAGCTTGGCCATGCCTTTAACAAGAGCTTTCCTAGCAAGATTCATTATGAATAATTTCCATGTTTTCAAACATCAAAATTAAGTAGTAAGAGTTAGGCATAAAATATGGTGAGCATCTTAATTATATTTTTTTCATTTTAATCTCATGACAACCTAGTAAGCTAGGTATTCTTTTCCATTTTATAGATGAGAAAACTAAGGATCAGAGAGGTTTGATATGTAGGTGATGGAAATGACATTCATATTTAGCTTCTTTTGTCTTTAAGAAGTTATCTCTGCCCTTTTCTGTAGAGCCAAATGTTCTGAAACTTCTCAAGTAAAAAGGTGAGTGATCTTAAAGTGACATTCATGCCTTATGGTTGAAGAGGATTAAGACAAAACACAGTCTGTGGCACAAAACTGAAGTACGGGGAGTGTACTGTCAATGGTAATGTGTAGGCTTTGGAATCTAAGGAACAAAGGATTAATTCTTATATCCACCACCTTAAAGTTATATGACCTTAGGTGTGTTATGTAATCTTTCTGAGACTCAATTACTATATCTGGGAAGTGCAAATAATATATAGGTCAGAGAGTTGTTAATAGGATTAAGTGAAGTACTGCCCAAGTAGTACTTAACACAAAATAGACTCTTAATAAAAGTAAGCTCCACCTGCATACCACACTGTGGTACCATCTTGATTCCTATGGTTTCAGCTACCATCTTGGAATCAATCACTTCCAAATATTAGGTCCAGATCTCTCTTCTAATTGAAGGTGCACATATCCATTCCCTATTTAACATGTGTACTTGGCATCCCAAAGGCCTCTCCTACTCCTTATATAATCAAGCTGAACTGAACTAATGATGCTTGTCATCCTTCATCCTTCCTTACCAACATCTGTTTGCCTCTAGTCTTTCCTGTGTATGATGATAAAGTGTGTTAAGTGCATAAATCAACACCACAACCAGCCCACTGCCAACCCACTCCCAAGTCACTAAGTTCTAGGGAATATGCCCTCTGATTCTAGCTACCATCATATCTATCCTAAACTGCTTTCATCACACCTCTGCCTACGTTCAACAACTAGTTTATACTGTTATTGGAAGAATTCTCCTGCCCTTGAGAGCTAAATAAAACTGGCTTTAAGTCCCACTGGACTTTTCTAAAAATATTTTTAGTTGTAGATGGACATGATATCTTTATTTTTTATGTGGTGCTGAGAATCGAACACAGTGCCTCACACATGCTAGGCAAGTGCTTCACCACTGAGCCACAACACCAGCCCACCCACTGGACTTTGATGGGAGTTTAAATTCCCCTTGGGATTTTTGCTAATTTGGTGGAAACTTTTATTTTCACAAATTTCTCTTCCCTCAGGTGCCAACTTTGACAGATGCTACTCCTGTGCCCTAACATATTGGTGTGAAACACAGCCCCTCCAGCAAGTGCCATAAACTCACATAAAGCATTTGTGAGTGTAGCAGACTTTAATAAAGATTGGGATTCCAGGAGATGGAGAAGTGTTTACTATTCAAAATGCTAACTTCAAATGGAGCATTAGGCATTTCCAGTTTCAAAATGCCCCTTGGCATCCTCGCCGTCTGCATATTTCCATTGGCTGTCTGCCCTTGTACATCCCAGCATCGTACCATCTTGCTGCTCTTCTTTCCATGTTTTTTCTATTCCTTTCCCTCTTATCTCTCCCTACACTTTCTGGAATAAAGCCATTCCCCATACTTTCTGGAATAAAGCCATTTTTTTTTTCTTTAATGTAACATGAATATGGTTCTGGTTGTTTGTGTTTTGTTTTGCTTGCTTGCCTGGATTCTTCTACTCACACCGTCCGTGTCCCCTTCCATTTCAAATGGTTAGTTACCAAGTACTTTTCCAAGAAAATTTACTTCAGTAGAAATTCTGGAGCCAGCAGTTAACATAATAAACTTTTTACTTCTATTGCAGAATGCAAATCTGATCATTTCACTCTCCTACTTCATAACCCCTCAGAGGCTTCCTCTTGCCTTTAGCATTAAGCCGTAACTTGTTTTAGAAGGATTTACTAAGTTTCCCATGATCTGGTCTCTACTACTGGCCATTCTGATGGGTTTTTTGTTGTCATTTCTCAAATATCTTGTGCTTTTATTAACCCCCAGTTTTCAAATACTCTGGTCTCGTGGATCCTATTATTTTTCTCATCTTATCATCAGGTCAACTCTTACTTGCCCTTAGGTCTCAGCTAAAATAGTCCTTGGTCTGCGTTAGATCCTTCCCCAGGTACTCTTTAATCATCATGTACTCCTTGGCAATCCTTTTTCCATTTGTAATTAGTTATTTCAAATAATTTGTTTCCTTTCTTCTGCTATAGACCCAAACAACACTAAGGCAGGAATTAGATTTCTTTTCTTGATCATCGTATCCTCAGCACCAAGTGTACAATAGATACTCAATTTTTAAAAATTATCTGAAGGGAAAGCAAAATATTATATTTCATTTCCCTTAACTTCTGGACTTTAATTTATCCTTCAGTAGAGAACAGTCTTTGAGGAGAACTGTGAAACCTTAGTGAGAGTGGAGGGCACGTGAACCAATATGATATAAAGGCTTGACAAATTTTGTTTTGCTGACCTTAACAACTCAAAAAAGAGGTGTGATAAAATTATGTTGTATGCATTTATGAGTATTTCACAGTGAATTCCACTATTCCATATAATTATAATGTACCCATAAAGAAAGTGGGGACGAGGAATGTAGCTCAGTGGTGCTTGCCTAGCATTCTTAAGGCTCTGAGTTCAATCCCCAGTAGGAAACAAATTGTTTTTCACAACTTCCTTGTTTTTCTGTTGACAATGATAGCTAGGAGTGTACTTCTGAATTTCCAGTATGTGTGTTTTCTAAAAGCATTCTGTTGAACCAAAATAATTTTGGCATAGACTGTCTCTATATTTGGGTGATAAAATTTGGTCCACCGCAGCCTCCATACATGCAAACAGTACCCTGGCTTGATGTATAAAAATATTGCACCTAACTTAAGTGGATTTTTTTGTTGTTGTTGTTGTTTTCTTTTCTTTTCTTTTTTTTGTTTTTTTGGTTTTTGTTTTTTTGTAACCAAGTAACTGAGTCTCAGCCAATTATAAAAGATGAGCTTCAGCCAATCACAGGCCACCAACTGATCAGACCATGTCTATTTAAGGCAAATGCCAATTGCAGCCAAATAGTTTGTTTTTGTATGTCACTTTCTTTTTTCTGTCTGTAAATATAACCTGCATACTAGTGGGCTGGGCATTTTGAACTATCTTTGGTCCAGTGTGTTGTGTGGTTCTAGAACCACCTTCTTACTCAAGTAAAGTTTGCTTTAAAAAGATTAAAAAGTGTTAAAAACCAGTGCTTACAAAAGGTCACAAGAGTCCATCCCACGGAAATATAATGTGAGTTTGGTAAGTAGGCTGTGCTCTTTGTTAGCTACCTTCAGAATTTAATTAACTGGTGTCACAGTTGGAAAGAGACTTCATGTCTGTGGGGAAATTTGACTGAACTCATCCATTCTAAAATGAATGATTAGCACCAACATCTTTCACGTTATCTTTCAGGAAGTGGGACAGCAATATTTTTATAAGCATCTTTGTAAGGTAAAGCTATTTTCAAACTATAAATACTGGTAAAGATAGAAAATAGGGATGGAGAATTTTTTTAAAACAGGCAAAATTACATTTATTAGTGTTCCACTTTATGAAAATTAACTCTTGATTTCCAGACAGAATTAGCCCATTTAGGAGCCTCTACTTTTCATAATGCAGAAAGTCAGAAGAATACTACATGTGTTTAGAATTTGCCTGATTGTTGAACTGGTGGGAACAAATGTATTTTATGGCCTGGGTTGTGGGCCCATGTCATCCCCAGTCAGTCATCGGTCATGCACAGCCCCCAGACCTCCTAGCTTCTCAGCACAGTAGGCCCCAAAACCTTTCCCATGGTTACCTTCAGTCAAATGGTTTAGCTCAGGTTGTTATGCACAGCATAAAAGAATAAGAAATACTGGGTGTTCTTGTTCATGAGATCACAAAGAGGAGTAACACTGATGATTGAATAAATGAATCAAAAGTCAGAATGATATTGAACCATAGATGTATGCATCATGGTTTATGTATCCCATAAAAAGGACAAAACTTTTCTGAGGCTAGCTTTGGCAACTTAGCAAGACCTTCTCAAAATTAAAAAGTAAAAAGAGGACCGGGGACATAACTCATTGTTAAAGCATCTATGGGTTCAACCACTAGTGGAATCAGGGTGGGATTGCAGGGGTTACTAAAAGGAATGAAGTTCTGACGTATGCTATAATGTGAATAAACTTTTAGAGGTTACCAGGAGTTGGATGGGGAGAGGAATGGGGGCTTATTGCTATATGGTTACAGAGTTTCTGTTTACGGTGATGAAAGATTTCGGAAATCGTAGATAGTTTACAACATTGTGCATATTAATTTCACTGAACAGTACACTTAAAATCATTAATATGGCAAATTTTATGTTATAATAAAATAGGAAAAAATAAATTAAAAAAGGAAAAACATTCTCTAGCAGTGATAATGAAAATGTGTACCAAAACTTTATAATTTACCCACTACCACAATACAATAAACTAAAGCTTTATAATTTTGATTTACTTATTACCTGGAGTGAATTCATCTATATGGTATGAGATTGGGTCAAATTTCTTTTTTTATTTTCACATGAAGAGTCAGCTATATCAATATCATTTAATAATTATCTATTCCCTACCTCTTTGCAGTGTCCCCTTTGTCATTATTTATATGACCTTATTTGTATGGGTGTATTTCTAGAATGTACTCTGTAACATATGTGTGTTTGTCCAACTTTGTATAAACACCACACTGTGTTAATTACCATAGTTTTACAATAAATCTTGATGTGCGTTAAGGCCAAAAAAAAAAAAAGACAAAACTTCTAAAATTTATGTCCCAAAGTAAATCAGTGAAAAAAACAGATCAGCAATTTTGTAGTAACAATTAGGTATTGTTTTTGGAGAATCTACTAAATATCTAGTGTTAAGCTGAATAATTTATATATATAATCTCTTATTCTCTTCCCTGCCCCCAAGAAACCTGTACTCATAATAGGTTTTACCATTGCTATTACTTACCTGAGATAACTAAAGCTTAAGGAACTGAACTGAGAGACTATAAATTAAGTAGAATTCAATTTCATTTCCATCTGTCTTCAAAATATTTTCCTTTTTCATACCACATTTTATCATCATTTCTCAAGCATGATCTAGAACAATAAATCGTGGTTCGTGTTGAGGGAGTTCACCACCAACTGAGTACAGATAAGAAAGGTAACATTTGGGGATTCATTTTTGCTCCAGTATCTTATAGTCTGGGGATGGTAGTATAATAGAGTCACAAATTTTTAGTTAAAAGAACTCCCATGAGTGCCAACTCCCCACATCATAATAGAGCAGCCTTGAGTAATTCATTTAATATCTTTGAACCTCAGTATCTTCATCTGTGAATTGATATAACTTAATGGAGTATTTTGAGGATCCACTGAGAAAATGCATCTCAAAGTGCTTTATAATATATAAAATAGGATATGTGACTTGTTATTATCTTACATATCACAAAATCTTGGAATGCCTCTTTAGCATAGCACAGTCTCATTTCTCTTAAAAATGTCAGGTTGAATTCTTTCCTTGAGCATGTTTTCTTTAATCTCCAACTTTAAGAGTTCTGCAGTGCTTCCCCTCTGAGTCCATGCTGGAAGTCAAGAAATAATCACTGGCATTTTATTTTATGTATAATAACTGCCATTTTAAACATACCTATGCTAACTTGACAAGGAAATATCATTTGTGATTTTTTTCAAAATTAATTCTTAATGAATAGCAGAATTGAGTTATCATTCTGCACTGTGGTTGGGCAAAGCAAATAAAGCAGGATCAGAAACCAAAGGGCCAAAAATAAGCATTTATCAAGGAAATGGTGGTGCAACAACGGCTGACCCTGGCATGCAAATGTGCTCATTTTGACAAAAATAGCTTTATGTTGTTGCACTTGCGCTTTTAGGGAAGCCCTTAGACAATTTATGGACCCTCCAGTTTGCAAACCATTCCATCAATTGTATCCTCTTATACTGGGCTGCTTCTCACACTTCTGTCACCTGCCTGGCATTTGAGTTTGGACCCTTTTACCTAGTAGAGGCATAAGAGATGAGGCCTCTGTGTTCTGAAGTTATAAAGACAGAAGCAAATGTGTCTGAGCATTAAAACATGAAAGGCAGAGCTGGTGTGAATGTGAGCTCAGGTACAGACTCCCTCATGAGTAAGAACTGACATACTTAGGATACACACAGGGAAGTCTGAAACTACACAGCAGATTGTAAGTAGATTCATTCAGCAAGCATTTATCAAGACGCTGCTATATGGTCTACAGAACAGATTTTGATACAAAATGATCACTATGTAAGTTAATGCTATTTATTATGTTCTCAGCACCATCTTTATCTTCATTGTTGCTGTTAATCCTAGACACAATTCTAGAAAGGACAAAAGTACATAGACTATCTTTTTCTTTGTTACCAAATATAGTAGGACCAGAGAGTCCTATTCAGTTTCTAATACATGGTTGTTGAGCAAACTATATCCAAAAAATGACTAAATAAATAATGAAATATTGGGTGAGGGGCTACCCTTCTCCTTTGAGACTAACATCCAAATGATGCTCTGACAGATTCTGAAAAATCAGTTGTAATTCTGAGAAAGTGTCAGGAAAAGCCAAAGCAGGGCAGCTGTCAGACTTTGATCTTCCTGAAGGAAATGAAAGGAAGGTATACCTTGCTGGAGAAGGTTTCCTGGGAGTTGGAAAGGCTGTTAAGTGAATGAATTACATAACATCTACAGAGAATTATGGCCATAAGTGCTATCTAAGCACCGGACATCATTAATACTACTGTTTAAAAGAGTTGAACATCCTGTTGCTTTCTATGTGGTAACCTTACACAGCAGGATTTTCCTAAGCGTTTCCACTAAAATGCCCTCTAAGAAGTTTGATTACTGACTGGGTGACCAGCTGGAGTGCTGATAATATCCTAGATGCACGTCACTGGGACAGAATTGGCGCAATTTGCTTGGACTCTCATCGTGTCTCACCTGAACTTAGCAATAGCTTCCTTACTGTCTCACTAGCCAGATCAGCCCAGGCATTTGATGTTGCCCATATTCCTGACTATGTTGGTCTTTCTAAATTATGATCCAATCATTTAACTTTTTTGTGTTCAGATAGTTCATAATTTTCTTTGGGTTAAAAAATATTCGAACTCCTTATCATGGTGCATCTTGGACTTAAGCTTTCAACTCTTGTCCCTGAGCATCCTGCACCCATCCAGAGGACTGTGGACCCTCTTCCCACTTCAACAATGGACTCATCTAACATGTACCTCCCTAGTAAGCTCCTGAGCATGTTTGGACATCGTCTCCTCCTTGAAACCTCCTCTCACACCCATCTACATAGGTAGACTTAAAGGCTTCTTGGTGTGTATGTCCATAGCACTAAATGATTCTCCTGGAATGGTGAGGACCTTTGTCTGCAAATCTTGGAAGTCCAGCCCAAACACCTTAAACTACAAACTGAATTTATTCATTCATATCATTAAGTCACACAGTGATTGAGCCGCAGAGTGACTCTGACTAGGGCCTTATGATCGGAACTAAATCTAAATGGAGTATTTTTCCTCAAACAATATATTTATCAGACAAAAATTACAGATGCTGAATTCTCCAGCTTTGCATTCATTCATACTTAAAACCAGAGAGAAAAAAGAGCTCCTTCCAACCGATGCCAACTATAAAAATTCCAGAGGAATCATGATGGCTGGCCTGGCTTAGTTTGCCTGTGCATCATGGAGAGAGAACTGGATGCTGTGATTCATTCTGAGTAAAGGTACCTACTCAGACCTGGAGGTGGGGTACCATGACTAGAAACACTCATCAGGACCTTATCCATTTTAAAGTGAGAAGAAAATCAGTGCTCCAGGAGAAGAGGGTACAATGCAAGAAGGGATTCCAGACAGGCAGAAAAATGGATGTTGACTGGACTATTTTCTGAAGTCTATGACTAATAACACTTCTGATCATGTTATAATTATGTACTTTTTGTGCCTCTCTCATTAGACTTCGAGCTCCTGGAGTTCAAGTACCTTGTCTTACTGATTTGCCTATCGCTAGCACCTAGCATGATGCCTGATGCCAAATTGGCACTTAGCTAATGTGTGCTTGTTGTTGAATTAATAGATAGCTCTCCACTGCTCCGTGAATAAAACATCCAGTGCACACAATTACAGAAGACTCTAGTGTTTTGAAGTCAGTTAAGCAAATATTTATATAGCCTTTATAATGTTTTAAATGTTTTTATAAGTGCATTAGTTATACATAATAGTGAGGTTCATTTTGACATATTCATAAATGCATCTAACATAATTTGATCCATTTTAATTCCCAGTATGTCCTTTTTCCCTCCCCTTCCTTTACTTTATTGATCTTCCATTTATTTATTGTTTTTAATTGTCATATTATAGTAATACATAAAAATTGAATTCATTTGTGATATATTCAAACATGCACATAGCATAAGTTGGTCAATTTCATTCCACAGTTCCTCCTCTTTCCCCTCCCAACCTCTCAAACTTAAAGGTCATTGAATTATTCAAAACCAAATTAAAACACAATGACCTTTGAAATGCAGCTAGCATTTTTTGAGTCCATAGTACTGGAATTTTTGTAAAAGACATTTCATCTTTATAGCAATTCCATGAGTTCTAGGATACCCCCTATTTTTTGACTTCCACAAGCTCTCACAGATCAGGAATAGAAACTCAGCCCTGATTCTAAGTTTAATACTGTGCTCTTAAGCAAATTATTTAACCTCTCTGGGTACAATGAGATAATAACACTTGTCTGAAGATTATTATAAGGAATAAAATAAAAAGCATATATAAAATGCTCAACACAGATTAGAGGGCCAATATATAATAGTTGCTACATTTGTCTCAGACAATGGAAGTTCTCCCAGGATTTCTGATCAGTCAGTACCTATCTCTGGTCAGTCTTCTTCCTTGTCCTACACCCCAGGGACACATCAGTATTTTTCTCTATTCATGCTCCCCACTGTGGCCCCAATAGCTTCTCTCCCCTAGGACTAGCGATTCAGTTACAGGCTCCTGAGCTGACTCTTCCCCGATGCAGCCAAACATCCAGACCTGCTTCGTTGCCTCAGGTAACTGACCTTTAGTTCAGGAAAGATAAATACCAAGAGCCATAAGGAGATGTGTATCCTAGATCTCGTTCTGACATCAATTAGCTGTGTGACATTTGCACCACGCTTCTTGCAAGCATAAAATGAGAATGTTGGACCAGAGAAATCATTACATTAAATTTGGTTATGTAAGGAAAACTTCAGTGAATGTATTTTTATTGCAGAGTAAAGCAATACTATTACCCAGCTTCAAAAAAGTAAGTTTTATATATATTTACAGTCACCAAATAAATCAACATTGGCCATTCCTAAGTTTATTAGATCTACTTCTTTCATTTTCAACGATTCTTTCTTACTTCACTTCCTAGCAGGGATTTCATGCTTGCAACAAACATGCAGAATTTTTCCTGAACATAGATTCCACGAGAAGCTGAGGCAGAGAGACCCGAGAAGAAAGCAGTCACACAGACGACATTTCTTTTAGGCTCATTGCCTAGATCTCACTTGGCCAGCTGCCCTCTTCTCATTAGTCCCACTGCCTGAATCTGATTAGCCACTCTGATTTATTTTTGGCAACCTGGGAGTGCATGGGCCAATGCTTATTTTCATGGCTCATACAATCATCCCTAAAGCTGTCGTTAGCATTTGGAAGATTAGTCCCTTCTCTGGAAGATTTCACTGTCTATGAAGCACCATGACACATTAGACATGCACTTCTTAAACACTTACAAAATTGAGTCCATTTATTCCTCTTTTTTATCATCACAACCACCTTCAGTTATTGGCTGCAAAACAGAGAAAAAACTCTTCATAATTAAAAATCTGTGGTTTGTAAATTTAACGTATTCTGAATTAGTGAATCAACTTCTACAATCAATAAGAAATAAAGGCCAGATTTTAGTGCTATAGGACATTCAGTGTTCACCTTATTTACATGTTGGTTAATAGGTTTTTCTGTGATGCAGTAAACACTACTATTTATGGGAAAGAAGAGAATAATGAGGAAAAAGAAACAAATGATAAGTGTTTTCTCACAAAAATATGTATCAGATATGTCCTATATATGTATGTGTGTATGTATTTTATTGTCCACCAACATATATATTCATTAATTTCATATTAATATTTGCGGACAATAAAATATACTAGTAAAAATACTCATGTCACTGAAATAGAAAAATTCTGAGATTCTAAGTAAATTCTAAAGTATATTTAATATTTAAAAATTATGAAAAAGTAGCACATTTCAAAAGGTTTAATTTTTTGTCAAATTTTTCAATAGGTTAAAAGCAAAACTGTTTTCTCATCAACCCTCAGTTAATATGAAAATGTATTTATAACTGAATTTCCAGTTCACTAAGCATTTCATGAATAAATAACCACTGACCATCACCAAACAGAAGCTCCCTCTAAGGCTGGTCTGTTTAGATCCCCAGCACTTAGCACACTGTGTGGTGCTTAATGGGTTTTTAATGAGTGTATCAATTAATAATCTCTACTAACATGGGTATAATTACACTTTCCTTTTCTCATAACTGAGTCTCCCCTGTCCAATGAGGACAGTCTAGCTGTTTCCAGACCATTTCTTGTAAAGTTTGTTGTTATGGTTTGGCTACGAAGTATCCCCCCAAAAGCTCATGTGTTAGGTAATGCAGGAATGTTCAGTGATGAAATAATTAGTCTAAGAGAGCTGTAACCTATCAGTGGATTGATTTTCTGGACTAATAATTTGAATGGATTACTGAGTAGAAACTGTAGGCAGGAGGGCATGACTGGAGGAAGTAGATCTCTGGGGGCATGTCCTTGGTGATTATATCTTGATCCTGGCTCCTGTGCTCTCTGATTCCTGGCTCTCATGAGCTTAGTGAGCAGCTTTCCCCCATCTTGCTCTTCCGCTCTGATGTTCTGCCTTGCCTCAGGCCCAGAGCAATGGAGTTAGCCAACCATGGACTGAACCTCTGAAACCATGAGCCCAAAATAAACTTTTCCTCCTCTAAGATGTTCTTGTCAGGTAGTTTGGTCACAGTGATGAAAAGCTGACTAACACATGTCTATAGAGAATCCCAAGGAAAGAAGAAGGAATAGAAAAGAAGGCATGGTGAAATTGGAAGAGGGGTGTAAAAGAGAAAGATGCTATGGTAAGGAAGAAATGGGGAGTTTTAAAAGTACTGCTAAAGACCTTGGACATACCAGTAGTGTCGGCTATAGTTTTGTTGTTTCTCTGGTGCCATATTTTTAACCAGAAATATTCTAATGCTGAAGAATTCTCTTTAAAAGAAGAGGAGATGGTTATGCAAGAGTTCTCATTAAAACCAACCTCTTTCTTTGCTGTTTTCCCCCTGATCCTAGCAATGCATCTACCCTGAGACCACAGAAAGAGCTAGAGCAAGGGCTCTTTGTTTTGCTTAGGAAATGCACCTCATTCCCCACACTAAAGCAAGGTGGCAGTGATAGAGGAAGATTCCATGACCCCAAGGAAGAAAAGATCTGGTCCAGTGACAAGAAGGTGTGGGAGGCTCTAAGGTTAAGCAAGAACTAGCTCTCAGGATATGAGGGGGAAGGGGAAGACAAGAACAAATGCACCTTGAGTGAAGGACTCCACCAAGACAGGTGTCAAATGACATTACTAGGACTGCTGGTGCACCAGCTTCCCCCTGGGGCCATGCAGCCTGAGTACATACATACTGCTGATGGCCTCCATGGCACAATCACAGGATTGGTGAGGCATCACCATACCCTTGAGGCCTGGCACTTGTAGGTGTGTGAGCATCTCTTGCACAGCTGTGAGGCACCGCCACACAGTATTTTAGTCAACAAATGCACCTCCCATGTAAAGATCCAGGACTTGGTCTTGTGTGGCCAGTGGCATTGCCCTTCTCCAAGAAGCAAGGGACACCAACAACCCAGCTACTCTATGCTTTGGCAGGACAAGAAAATAGTTCCCATCACTCTCAACCCATTTTGCACACCCACTATTGATTGGCATTATCCTAAACTGATGCCAATAGGGAAAGGCTAGAGAACACAGGTGCAAGATTGAAATGTACATAGGACTTTGAAGTAGTGACAATGCAGTACTTCTAGATGTGGCACAGGACAATAGGACAAGTTGGTGATTGTCAGCTAGTAGGTAAGAAAAAAATATCATAAGGAAAAAGAGATCCAACCTCCACTGTAGCAACATAGACCTTTTTATTGTGTTAAGGCATGGGCCACTGAATCATAAGTAGAACTCTATACATTTCAACTCTTAGTTGATGAGATACTGTGGTGGAAAACACTAAAATTTCCTTTAAAGTATTAAACAAATTAGCCTGGTTTAGTCAGGTCTTGAAGTACATTGGCATTAGTCTTAATTTATATTATATAGAAAATAATGCAATATTAATTTTTTTTTTTCTTTTTAAGGACTAGGAACCTTTGATTTGGGTATGGGAAAGTGATAAATTAGATAATTTATTTCTTCTATTATCAAAAAAGGCCAACAGGATCAGACCATGACCACAAGCAAAAGGAAATTACAGTAGCCTTTTATTACATTTAATTTTCTTCAAATTTATACCATTCTCCTATCTTCACCCACTCCCTTCCCAAGGAGGAACATCAGACCTCCCCCACACTCCCTTAATTCTGGGAATATCATGTGTAAAGCCCAAGATGGTGAGAATCACATATAAAGTCCTTCCAAAAAGAAAGAGGTATCTGTTGCCACCATAACCTCCTTGCTCTTTCTTTTTTCATACAGAGCCTCACTCTTCTTTTGTGGAGACACTAGGTTCTCTGATATTTCCTTTATTCTGGAAGGAATCAGGGGAGTGGAGGAGGAAAGGTTTTAGGTAGGACAGAGCCAGCTCCATGCTTCTTCTAAGAGCACCTAGTCCCTCTCAGGTGAAGCTTGAAGGGAAGTGTTCCTCACTCTTGGCCAATTTCTTTCTTCAGAGCATGGACAAAGCAATAGATAGTCCAACACTGAATTGAACCAGTGGTGCTGATGGGTAATGCCATCAGCACTGAGCAGCAGGGAAGAAGATAGAAGAGGCAGAAATATGGTACCCATCTGTCTCTAGTCTCTCCATGATGGTGGGAGACCAGCACTGCAAACACTCTCCTTCAGCTGAGCATGACCATCGCCACCCAACAGTCTTGTGCTTGGTCACTGTATGTGCAAAAAGATCAGGCACCCAGGAAGCAAGAGAGTCACTGTCCCTTTATGGACAGGGGGACCAGGTGCCCATGAGGGAAGAATCTTTTGTCTTCTGAGAATGGGAGACAATGTGGATAAATGGACATTTTAAAAGTCAACCCATATCTGGTGTACACCTATAATTCTAGCTACTCTGGAGGCTGCAGAATGAGGATTAAAATTGAGGTTGGAGGTTAGCCTATGCAACTTAGCAAGAAGGGAAGAGACCTGGGGGTGTAGGTCAATGGTACAGCACATGTGGGAGACCCTGGGTTCAATCTCCAGCACCCCACAGTCACACACAAAAAGTTAATCCATAATGACTACCTTATATTACACACCTCTCCCTAGAACCACCCACCTCAAGAAGCACCTGCCCAGCACTTGTCAGGCACTGGTTCTGGAACTGGAGATGTAGCAAGAAATAAGATAGGCTCTAATCTGAAAGGACTTATGGTTTAGTATGGTTAGAAGGCCAAGATACAATATAGTCTCCTTAATGTTAGATAATTCAACTTCTATAAATGCCAAATATTCTTTATCAGTGCCAAGACCAGCAAAAAAGATTTTTTTAAAAAAATGAAACAAGAAAAAATATATCAGCACATGTTAGCCATACAAATCCTCTTTTGAGGTATTGATGTGGATTGTGTGCTTGATTCAATAGCTGATAATAAGTGAAGTACAAAAATCAATAAGTAGATTAATCCTTAAGAGGTGGATACGCACATGTAATTAATCCAATCAGCAACTCTTTCATTCATTTAACAGTATTTTTTCAGTTATGTACTGTGTGAAAGACTCAGTGTTGGGAAAATAAGTCAAGAGAGGGAGACAGACAAGTGGAAGAGGAAGTAGATCATTTTTGTATGTGTGACCTTGGACAAGTGACTTAAATTTTCTGAGTCTCAGTTTCCACAGTTACAAAATGAGATTGAAAATAATAATAATACCCATCTCATAAGATGATCTGTGGATGATTTATAAGTAATTTTATAGAGATAATTCATATTTGTGGAGTACCCAGGCTTGCAACCCTATAGATCATTAACCGGTTTCAGCAATTCATCTGTTACCCTGTTATAGAAGACAAATCTGAGGCTCAAAGCAGTAAAATAATTTTCCCAGACTACCACATTCCCAGAAAGTAAATTTAAAACTATGCAATAGGTGGTACAAAGCACATGAATATTATTTGAGACCCAGAGAGGATTATTTCTGTTTATGGAGTCTGAGACAGAATCAGGAAGAAATATTTAGCATAGATACTATTCATACACTTTCATCTGGAGACTCAAAGCAATGTTTTCAACCAATGCTAACTCTCCACAGGCACCTGCAGATCTTCAGTCCAGTCCCTTCTTCACCCTCTTCACTTGTCTTATTAAGGGCTGGTTAATTTTTAATGAAGAGGATTGTTACTGGTTTATCAGTCCTGACTCCTTTCTTTTATCACTTTCGTAACTGGTGAGAAGTAAGAGTTGAGATATGTTATCCTGAAATGTTCTAGAATGTTCCTAGGCCTGCTACAGCCTCACTCCCACTAAAATGGAAATTGTTTCTTCAGACTTCATCACTTCTCCAACAATGCTGAACCCAAGGACTTCCCTGGAACTCGAGTGTCACCATGGCTTCATTCAATCCATACTCATTTGTTTGATGTTTATTTTGTGTTTATTATGACACAATCCACAAAGGGGAAGCAGGTTTTTAGGGGAGAAAAAACCCTCAAAGCAAAGCCCTTAGATCATTCATCTTAAGAGGGAAAAATCTCATTTTCTGTTTTTTTCTTGTGTAACTGCATACCTATGTAATGGTATTTAAAAATTAATGCTTATCATTAATTTATAATTAAAATGCACTAATAAAAAAGTTAATGCTGATATTAGGAAGTTTTTAGAAGTGGTTTTAACTATATGTGATTTTCACTTTACTCTCTGAATTAGTTTTTAAAATATTATCTCAGTATAATTTTATTGCCCATCGTTTGAATTTGACTTTTCTTTTTTTTTTCCTTCTCTTGAACAGAATGCTACAACTTTCCATGTGGCAGTCCACGATGATAATAGCATTGTTGTCTCTCTAGAAGCCTCAGATGTCATCAGTCCAGCATCTGTGTATGTTGTGAAGATAACTGGTGAATCCAAAAATTATTTCTTCGAATTTGAGGAGTTCAACAGCACTTTGCCTCCTCCTGTTATCTTTAAGGCCAATTATCACGGCCTTTACTATATCATCACTCTAGTAGTGGTGAATGGAAATGTAGTCACCAAGCCTTCCAGATCAATCACTGTGTTAACAAGTAAGCATCATGTGTGATGTTGTCCTATTTCTTCTCCGAGTGTATCTCCTGGGGGTCTCACTGAAACAGTAGCCAGAACCGCAAGAGGACTCGCCTTGAAATCAAGTGATGTAGATTCAGAGTTCTGAATTATATTAGAATATAGCTTCTTACAGAACCTGGATAATGTTTACTATTTACCTTTTGTTAAACAAAAAAGTAAACATCATTGAGGTAGTATATTTTGAGACTGAATGACAATTTCAGATTCTTCACTGAACCACATGGTTTTCTGCTATATTACTAAATAGTGTGGTCATAACTTGTCAAATTGTTTGTCCAGAACATATATTCTCATATTAAGCAATTTGGTATTTGAGACAATTAATTTTTAATTATACATTCTTAGCTGAAAGAGAGAAAAAGATATCTTTATTTTTTAAGCCACTACTCCCCATCTCACCTTCAAGATGACCTTGGCTTCCACTGCCCAAGATCAATGCCAAAAAGACACTGGCATTTTAACTTTCAGTAGTCCCTGTCCCAGAGAGTTAGTGGGGAAGGGGTACATATGATCAAACTGTGTGACTTATATGAAGGAATATGCTACAATAAAACTCATTCTGTATAATTAAAATGCACTAATAAAAAAGTTATGCTGATATTAGGAAGTTTTTAGAAGTGGTTTTAACTATATGTGATTTTCACTTTACTCTCTGAATTTAATGTCTAATCTTAAAATAAAATGTTACACTATTGTATGTGTTGAAGAATGGAATAAAAATTGATATCTATAAGACATTAGAGTTTATCACTAGAACAATTTAATGGTGCAGCAAAGTTGTTTTGCCCATGTTCTTTAATGCAAGTTCTTCAATGGCTGCAAACTTTAAAATGCCAGCTGTAAGTGATCATTCTGGCCACAGTTAAGTAAAAGGGAATAGTGAAACTGTCTATTGGGGTAAAATGAAAAGGCCACCATAAAATGCAAGAACTCAGAACCAAGCCAGAGGACATATTTTAACAGGAGTGTCAAAAATTAATTGAAGTATCCATTGGCAGAATCCCAAGATGACTATTGAGTCCAAAAAATTTTAAATTGGCAAAGACCCAAACCTTCAATGCTAATAGATGTATTTTTTTAAAAATCTAGGAGTTAGTTGAATTAAATTTTTACCTGGTAAAATAACGTCTTCAACAAGTTCTTAAAAAAAAAAAAAAAAAAGGTGAATTGAGAGTTAGATTCAGGTAGCATATCTAGGTATCTAATGTCTGCAATCCAAATTCCTTGAAACCAACTCTCTTCCCTCCTCATCCTTGCAATTTCATAAACACAGCCCAAGACATGCTTCATAGGTGATCCATAAATATTAGTGCAAGCTAGTCGAGCAAGAATAGGAGAAAGTCAGGTAAAAAATCTAAAGTACGAAGCAAAATAGAATATAGAACTGCAGTAATTGCTGCTGGCGCAATATTTATTAGCATGCACTCATTCATGCCCCATCAGCCAAACGGAGTGAAGTCAGACCTTTAGCTAATGGTCCATTAAGAAATTCGATAAATCTCTAAAAGAATATCTCATTGATACTTTAGGCCTTGCAGCAAGGTCTATTCAAAATATCTTATTTTTTTTCCTTGAGTTCTTTTTGACCTGTTAGATGTGCGGAATGTTTAAACATTTGGAAACTTTGCAGAGGTCTATTTTTATGGAAATCATCAACTTACTTTATATGTAAATGGGTTTCTTAGAAATAGCAGAGTTAGGTCTTGCTTTTTTTCTGCCTTTTAATGCAAGTGTTTAGAGAAGCACTATCCTATAGAGTGTTAACCACATGTTTCAGATTTAGTTTTCTGGTAGACACAATAAAAAATTTTGAAATGGTGTAATTTATTTTAATAACATGCTTTACTTAAGCCATTACATTCAAAATATTATTTCAGTATACAACCAATATAAAATTTACATGTGACTTTATTCTTAAACATAAATTAAAATTTAAAATTCTATTTCTCACCTAAATTAGCTTTAAGTGCTCAATAGCCATATATGACTAGTAGCTGATGTTTTGATAGTAAAGGTTTAACCCATTTATATATATATGTGTATATATATGTAGTGAAAGTTTAGTTCATTTGTATATAAATATTATGTATATAGCTGAATTTAAATTTACCATATTGCTAGGCTATTGGTTGAGGCAGGGGGCTGTAAATTAATCTAGTCAGTGGTTGAGCTGAATTTATGGTATTGGACAGATTTCAGGAGTGCCAGAAGTTGTACACAGCATTGCTCAGGGGTCCAGTCCTACCCTCAGTGTTCAGCAAATCCAGAACACCTGCACCAGAGAAGGACTACCCAGTAATGGACTGCATTGTTTTTTACTTGGTGCTAAGTTTTTGGTGGGTTCAAAGGAGGTTCTGGTTGTCTTGGCTCAACCTAGGGATCAGATAGAACTTGTGGTCTTAGGCATTAATAGCCAAATTCTACCTTAAATCTGTGGGTCAAAGTTTCCTGCCTCTTCTCCAGTGTTAGCAGCACTCTATATCAGCTCAGGATCCTGCGTCTCTTGCAGAAATGTGCATCTTTTGCTTCTCCCCAACTCTCAGAAGGGGTTCTTTTCCTGAGAACTAGGAGGGAAAGATTTTTCTGCCCTTGCTGAATGCCTTAAGTATTCTGCTTTGTGTTCAAGAGGGGCCCAGGGAAGTAACTTTTGTTGCTGGTCTCTGAGTGTCTACAATTATCATCTGTATGCTTGTGCCCCTAAGAAGAAGTCCTTCCCCAATCCTGCCCTGATATTTTTCCTGATGGTGACCCAGGAAAAGACCTAGAAAGAGAGAAAATGGACTCCCATTTGTGTCAGGGGCTCCCAGTTATTCTGAACCAGCACTGTCCTAGAACTTTCAGATAATGAACATATTTGATATCTGTATTGTCCAATACAGTTAACACTCATTTTTAATTCATTTCAAATTCAATTTAAATAGGCACATGTGGCTAGTAACAACTATACTGGACAGAGTAGTTCTAAGCTGGTGTTTAGACCACACTCAGCCTTTATGAATTCATCAATATCTTAGCTGCTTTCTTCTTACCTGCTTTAATAGCGGTCTCTTCTTTTTACCCTGCTTTATCAAAGATGAAACAGTATGCCCCTTCTCCCCTCATGCCATTGGTTCAGTGGGTCCTTTACCTCATGCAGAATAGAAATCAAGCATGACTAACAGAGAGCCTTAGGAAGAATTCTTTATTACACTGATTCATATATAAGGTGGCTATCCCACAGACAGTAACAAGGAAGTCAAGGGATGAACAGCATATAGAGGGTTTTTCCCTGGGCTAGAAATTAACATATTCATAAGCCATATTACAATGTTTTCACTGCAGCTGTGCCATTTTGCACCAGGCCAAAAATGTTTGCAGGTGGTTCAAAATGCGCCTAGCACTGGGTTTTCCTTTCCCCATCCTGAGCATATCTTTTAGCACATAAATGCATTTAAATCAGGGTCTTAGTTGTCATCAGATCTGCTTGCACCCACCATTTGATGCTTTCTTGTCTTAAACAATAGCTGTAGCTGGGGAAGTTCCCCTGGCCATTAATCTCAAGCACAGAGCATGCAGCCCTTTTCTTTCAACAATCATCAACTTAAACTTTAATCCTATACTCCTGCCTCACTCTAAGGAACTTATCTGTCCTTGGGATTTACTTCACTCGACTGCCTTTCAATCTCACCTCTCTGATAAACTCAAGAAAACTTAAGTTTTACTTGACTTTTTCTTGTTTTGCGGGGTTGAGGAGGGCAGGAAGATGTGATGTCGTCTTGAAGCTTTCAACCACTTAAAATCTTAAGGGAAAGAGGAAACTTGCACTGATTTCCAAAGGGTAAAATTAATTAATGGTAGGCTATTGTTTCTCACCTTCTACCCCATTTGTAAAGACTCAAATACAGCATCCCAGATTTCAGAAGCAATAATAGGTTAGGAATATAAGAATTGGAGATTAGTGGACAACTACTTCTGACATTAAACATAAGGTGACATCAGGAAGTATTTGGATTGCAGCTTCCTCTTTTACAAAAGAAAAATTAGAGAATTTGATAACTGATTACAGCTCTAAAATGACCACTATTTGCCAGTTTAATGATATATTTTGCCATCTTCATTTTTCTAATGAAGAGCTTTATTAAAAAGTTTAGAAAACATGTGTAGTATTTGCTCACAGAGTTGACACATTGCTCTTGAGAATGAAAGAATACATTTGTTGCAGTCATTGACTGTATGTTAGATGCTTGTCTTGATGAAATGAGCAATGACAAAGCAATTGGCCCTGGGGCAGTCCTTTGATTTTTTTTACTGTAGTGGTTCTGACTCTGGCATGCTCAGAGAAAGCTGGCAAAGAATAAATTCAGCACAACCAAGTCATTTGGCCAGTTCAAAAGAGCCTCACAACCCTTAGGCACTGACAGCTGATTAATATTTAATTGATTGAGAGCCTTCAGTATAATGCATGTGCTTCTGTCAAGAAAAAAATACCTGGGAATGCTTGCTTAGAAATTGGGGAAGCATTACTACATCCAGTTGTCTTTTGTGTCAGTAAATTTCTAGAGAGAATGCTGTAAACATTGCAGAACACACATGAAGACACTACACAAGTATGTTATTTTGTATAACTCTATTATGAATAGAAATAGTTCATGAGTTTTAATTTATTGGGTACATTCTTTGTGCCAGGTCCTAGGTGCCAGAGAAATAAGATACACAAAGACACCTACAATCAAAGATTCCATCCTTTTCACTAGAGTGAAAAAGGCAAATAAAAGTCCATTACAAAAAATATGAACACTGTAAGAGAATTATGTAAGAGTCTCTTGCCTCCCTATGGAATTATAGGAAGTCACCTTAGAAGTACTCATGGAAAAATTAAAGAAGGTTGGCAAAAGAAGAGGGGAAAGTGTTATAGTTGGAGTCAAAGGGAACCACATGTACAAAGAATAGAGACATGAACAACATACGGTAAAGAGGCCGAGCACTGAATGTTCCAGAAAATTTCAGGAGCAATGGCTAGAAATGTTGGGGAAACTAAGAAACTTGCAAGGGAGTTTAGACATTAACCTTTAGTCATGAGCAATGAAATAAGATCAAAGAAATGATATAAGATTTAACTCAGGAAAGTTCCCTTTCATAGCAGAACTGCAAGTCACAAGATCCTGAATTTTGCATTGGAATAGACAAATTACCAAGCAGGTATTTGGGGTAGTGGTTTAAGTTCCGAACTTTAGAGTCAAAAAAATCTAGAAACTGCTTGTGTATCCCTGGGAGATAACTCCCTGTAAATCTGTTTTCAGATCTATAGCCTATTGCAGAAGCTATCAAACTTTTTTCTGTAATAAACTATATAATGAATGCGATTTCTGGTGAGTTACCCAATCGATAATGCAATGACTCAACTCTGTGGTTGTAAGATGAAGACAGTCACAGATAACACATAAGCAAATGGCGATCATAATATTTGATTTATAGACACCAAAAATCTGAATTTCATGTCATTTCCATGTGTTATGGAAATGCTATCCTTCTTTTGTTTCCTATCAACCACTTAAAAATATAAGACACATTTTTACCTTGGAAGTCTTATAAAAACTTTGGGGTGCGTAGTTTCCTGAGTTATCTGTTGTACAATTACCAGATATAATATTGGGAAAATTATAGTACGTACTTGGAGGGGGTGCTGTAAAACTGTAGAATTTTTGTAATGTAAAAATTGTAAAACTCCTTAACAAAGTATGTGGCACAGAGCCTGTGATCAATAAATATAGGCAGTACCTATGGCATTAAACAGGAAATTACTCAAGGCATCAGGAACACAGAAGAGTCGAGACAGATTCGGCAGGGAAATGCTTGTGAGGTGTGGGTGACTGGATTAAGGCAGAGATACTAACTAAAGGGAGAATGTTAAGTAGCCTACAGACTTAAATGTTCTAAGCAAAAATAAATAAAAATATTAAGGTGAGATGGAAGGCAGGGTGAATAACTAGGAAACCTAAATGTTCCAGGAAAGAATGTGGACGTGAACTAAGACAGTGGGTGTGATGGTCACTAGCCTTCCTGGACCCTGGATGGCTGCCACCAGGCCACCTCAGTGACCTGCTTGGATTTAGCTGAGATATCAGGTCAGGTCACCTACTTTCAAAGGTCACCATCTAAACAGGGCAGTAGCCCAAGCCTGGTACCCAGGATCAGTTCCTTTTCCCTACTCTTGTCATCAGAAGTAAGGATCTAATCACAAATGCCTCTTTCTCAAGAGAAATGTGCAGCAAAGACACATTCTTAGGTGGGTCCCAGCAGGAGCAAAGGTTATTGACCCTGGCACAATTGCTTCTGGGTCAGCAAAACAGAGCAACCTCAAGGTTGCTTAGCAGTTACTGTTACTGAAAGTGCAGGCTACCTTTGTTTTCTTTAACAGCATTTGTTCCCCATTTGCTTGTGTTTGTCTCCTCTCTGAGAAAAATCACATTCAGAACTTTCAAAAATTTCTTTCATGATACAAATATCTCAAAGGTAACTAAGGAAGATGAGTTTAAAAGTAGTATGTGTTACCTTTTATTCAAAGGAAAAAATGGGATTTTAAAGTCTGGATTCCTAGTCAAAATATTCAGCAAATGCCTCCTCTGTCATACACTGTTTTGCTCCTACCAAAAAGCAAACCAAAAACCAGAAGTACATCTCCAGGTTCAAAAATAAGATACTTATATCATTGAATCACAAAGAAAACAAACTCAAATCAGAGAAATGGGCTTAAGTAATGGGCCTCCGTGCTCCAGGTATGGAAAAGGCAGGACCAATATGGCAGAAAAACTGAAATGCTCCACACTAGACTAAGCACAGAACCAGGCCCTGTGCTGAGAACAAAGAGTCTTCCTGTATAAGAAAAGATTCATATATAGAGGCCTGGGAATGCAGGGTCCACATACCCAGCATTACTACCAAGGACCAAACCCAGAGCCCTATTAGGGTGAATAGGTCTGTAACAGACACTCCAGCACCCACAGCATGAAGAATTTCTTGGTGTACATGCCTTGGTTTAGGCTGCAGGCTCTGTAAGCTGAGAGAAGACAGTGGTCTAACTGCTCCAAGAGCACAGGGATAAGTAAGAATTGGGATGAACAAAAACTAAAAATGAGCCTAGAACTTGAGTTTCAAAACACATGACGAAGCCTATGCTAAGAAAAACAGACATCAACACAACGGTAACGTTTCAGATTCTATTTTAAATAGAAATGATACAATTATTTAAATTAAATTAAAATTTTAATTGATCCAACTAGTTAATTTAACTGTTTGAATTTAAAGCTAATTTTCAATAGATGGGATCAATTATATACTGATGACAGTAAAAGAGAATTAGAAGGTGATATTATACAATTGCCCCATAATTTTTTCTTCTTTTCCTTTTTTTTTTAAGTACTGGTGATTGAACGTAGGGGTGCTTAATGACTAAAGTATTTCCACAGCCCTTTATTTTCTGAGACAAGTTCTCATGAAGTTGCTGAGGACCTCTCTAAATTGCTGAGGCTGACCTTACACTTGTGATTCTCTGACCTCAGTCTCCCAAGTCACTGGGATTTCAGACATGCACCACCATGCCCAGTTACCTCAAAATTTAGCAGACTGAGACAATCCACAGGTTGTGGGGGTGGGAGAGGTCAAACTATGAAAACTTACAAGTTCTAGAAAAGGGATTGGAAGGGAAGGATGGAAGAGAAGATTATGAGAATTTCCAAAATCTGAAGAATAACATGAATCCGCAGATTGACAGAGCATTCCAGGAATCTAGTAGGGTGGTTCAAAACTAAGACCAGCCTGGTGCTGTGA
The DNA here is from genome assembly GCF_902686455.1 of Sciurus vulgaris. Taxonomy (NCBI): domain Eukaryota; kingdom Metazoa; phylum Chordata; class Mammalia; order Rodentia; family Sciuridae; genus Sciurus; species Sciurus vulgaris. Next base: position 84,328,392 of record NC_136465.1, read on the forward strand.
TGCACGCCTATCATCTTAGCATCTTGGGAGGCTCAGACAGGAGGATTGCAAGTTCAAAGCTAGCCTCAACAACTTCATGAGGCTCTAAGCAACTCAGCAAGATCCTGTCTCTAAATAAAATAGAAAAAGTGTGGGGATGTGGATCAGTGGTTAAGCATCCCTGGGCTCAATCCAATAAATAAATAAATAAGACATAGGATGGCAAAACTTCAGATTATCAAGGCTAAATTTTTTTAAATGCATAACCTTGGGGAAAAGAGCATAGTATCTACAAAGGACTGGTCATCAGACTGACAGTGCCTTTTCTTCTGCAATAATTGGTGCAACAATAAGGAAGCAATATTTTCAAAGCACTGGGGACGAATCTGTTTACCTAGAATTTTATATCCAGCTACATCAAAAATAAATTACATTAAGAATAAAGAAAGAACAAAGAAATTTTATAATAAACAAAGCTTAGGAGAATGTAACACCCATAATTCTAACCTAAAGAACTCTTAATGGACATATTTCAGCAAGAAAAAAAGGTGAATCTTTAAGAAAGGCACAGGACACAAACACACACACACACAGAAATGACAGAGGGCATGTAGTATATGACAAGGATTATATGACAAATTATTTGGGAAAGATTGAAAAAGAACCCATAGAACAGACAAAAAGTCAAACAATTCTAAGAAGTTGGAATCTGAGTGGTTAAAAAACAACCTCCTTCATGAGCATGAGATAAAATTTCACACTTTGCAGTGGCAAAAATTAGGAAGACCAATATAAGCAACTGTTGGAAAAAACAGATAAGCAACAATTATTATGCATTGCTGATAGAAATGTCATTTGGCATAATCAAATTAGATAACACTTTGACAATACCTTATATGACTGAAAATGTACACATCCATACCCTACAATCTAGAATTTCCAACCTAAGGAGACACGCCCAGCAGTTATTGCAGCAGTGTTCATAAGAAGGGATGGTTGAAGGCAAGTATCTACCAAAGGAATTACAGACATACTGTATAACTTATATAGTAGTAAAATGGACACTAAGAGTTTAAGACTTGTATCAAGATGGGCAAATCTCAAAATAACTTTAGATGATAAAAGCAAGCTACAAAATGAATGTATGATATGATTCCATTGACATGAAATATAAAAACATGAAATAATGTTGAGTACATACAAATATCAAAATATAAACACACATGAGAAGATAAGTACTAAATTCAGAGTAATTTACTTCTAACCATGTTGGAAGTCACGGGTAAATTATATGGGGGAGTTTCTGCTGTATATCATAATGCTTTGTTTATTTGAAACATTAAAAGACCTGAAGATAAGAAAGTGATAAATAAGTAAAGTTGATAAGCAATTTGCATTTTCTAGCAAGCCCAATTCTCTGTCTGGTCCAGCCTGGCTCCTAAATCAAGAAAAGGAAGCAAAATGGAATGGTTGACAGGGCAGGGAATATGGAATTAGATTAGGATTTAACCTTATCACTGAAATACATGTGGGTAATTATAGCTCTGATTTATGTCCACCACTTAATTTCAAAAAGAAAAATCATGGAACAAGTAACTGGACAGATAGCAAAAGATTTGGAGATTATGCACCTGAGTTCTACTGAAAACAGTAATTTTCAGACAGAATACACCTCATTAATGATTGGGCATAGAGTTTAGTACTTAGAGCTGATCCAGGGATCATTTACATTGAATCAGGCATTTTAGAAATTCTCTTAGTTTAAAGTTTAAGTAGCTTTGTAGCAATCAAAAAAGAAAAGAAAAGAAAAACCCTGAAAATAAATAAATAAATAAATCCGCATATATGTCTTGAATTTCAAAGTTTGACTGTGGCTTTGATGTGCAGACTTCATGCCGCAGGGTATGAAAGATTGACTGGACCTCTAATTTCCCTTTTCAATGGAGGGATCCCTGGTGAGGGTATGAAACAGGACTGCAGCAGGGGAAGAGTTACTGCTCCGTGGTTGCTTTTTTGCTGTTAGCTTTCACTTTGGTTCTTTTACATCCAGAGTTGATAGCTGGATACTTAGAATCTCTGGGTTGGTGATTAGACTGCGTTGAAAGAAAGACCTTCGAATTGTTCCAAATTTCTCTATGAGTTTTGAACTCAGACCTCAGATTCTTCAGGGTTGTTTGTTTACATGGCACAGAGTAAGCTCACTCTGAAATATACATTTTATGAACAAAGACCAGGGATGGGACAAAGATAAAATAGAAACTTTAAAACCAGAGAATATAGCACAGTCTGCAGAGACAGGATCACAAAATATACTACAATGTGAAAGCCTTCCTTTCTTACAGATACTGGTTTGGGTTTCCATAAAATCCAGGAAAAAGCAAATCTTTAACATGTAGCTTCAATCCTCTTTCAATCTCTTTAAATAAAAGCAAAAATAGGTTAAGGCCCTGAGGAACAGAATGAAATATATGCAGTTACAGATCAAGACAAACAAGAGTCTCAATAATTATTTGTTAAAAGAACTAAGTCAAATTTTGGCATCTTATTTTATTGAAATTGAAATTTTTTAAACTGTAAAATTTAAACTGAGGATATTACTTTAGTTTGGGCTATAGATGATGTCCAAGAATCTTTCCAATTTAAAAACTTTGAATCAAAATTGTTTATTTAACAACATAATAGTTGACTCCAAACCAAATTATTTCAAATATTTTTAATCAATTTAATATAAGTGAAATGTATCTAGTAGCTCCTTCAGAAGGGTGTGGGAGCTCTTTTTTTTTTTTTATAAGAATTTTGCCACATGAAGGAACATAGAAGAAATGCAGACATATCAATCTTAATTTTTTAAATGAATGTTTTAAAAGTTTTGTGTTGAATTAACAGCTCAAGCAAACTAGAAATAAATTTTCACCTTCTGTAGGAAGAATGGTATGATAATTTAAACTGTTATTTTTACAACATTGAATATTTTACAATTTTATGAATACAGAAAAATAAATGCTAAGTTTCCATGAAGAAATAAATGATCACATAAATATTTACCATTGGCCAGAGCCAAAATGCATTTTGTTGCTGGTTTGTTATTAACATCAAATTTTCTTGGCATAAGGAGAACAAAAATGAACTAAGAATCTGGAGATAAAGATGCTGCCACAAACTTGTTAAATTGTCTGTGACAAGTAATTTAAAGTCTTTTGAGTTTTCATTACATTTATCTGTTGAATGGAGATAATAATATTTGTTCTCTCTAGATCTCAGGGTTGTTGCAAATGACAAATGAAAAAAAAAATGACTATGAAATTTTCTTGAAAAGCAGAAAGTACCATACAAAATGGAATTTATTAATTATTGCTAAGGAAAACACTCAACTCATGAGAACTGAGGAGTTTAGTGCTTAGAAAACATAAAAATACAAGTAAAATTCTAGAAGTAATCCTTTCTACTTTAAGTACTAATGACTTTCTCTCCCTTTTTCCATTTACTTCCCTTCTGTAGAACCTCTACCTGTAACCAGTGTTTCAATATATGACTATAAACCTTCTCCTGAAACAGGAGTTTTGTTTGAAATCCATTATCCAGAGAAATATAATGTTTTCACAAGAGTAAACATAAGCTACTGGGAAGGCAAGGACTTCCGGACAATGCTATATAAAGGTAAGAGGCAAAAGAAAGGCTAAAGAGTAATGATTATTACTTATTACATGACTTTTTCCAAGTGGTCTCCTCTTTTACTCTAGAGACTTTATAATTCACTACTTGACCTATAAATGAGCCATTAAAAATAGTTATTGAGTCATGAAAATTTTGTTATGAGGAGTCTCAGAACATCTGGTTCATTAGCTGAGAATCACAAGTCATGCATACGATATGAGAAATACTCAAATTATTTTCAGTTACATGTTATTCTTGCCAAAGACAGCATGCCTGGGACAGGAAATGAATTCAAAGAAGTTTAGAAGCAACTTAACCTACCCATTTCCTTCTAGTATGATAGAAAGGCATTTCTAGGATTGGATGGCAAAGGCTACCTTTCACAAAGCTTAGTATGAAGATGGTACAAGATTATTTTCAAATGCAAAAGGCAATATTTTTTGTTTATATATATTTACCTATATGATGAACTTAATGACTGCATTAAAACACAAAAATTGGTTTCACTGTTTTTACTGACCTGATGGGGACCCTCTGAGGAGGGCAGAGAGAGAAGAGATCCTATAAGAATCGAATAATTCAAATCATTTGAAGAATCAAGTCGACATTGCTGGGCGCTTGTCATTTCTTTCCCTCATTTCTTTTGACTTGGATTGGATATTTGAATGTATTATTTCCTTTAATCTGTTCCAAATAGAATCCAAATTTTCATTTTCTTTCTTAGAACAGGCCCTGTCTGCCAATTGGCAGATAAACCAGTCTACTTTTAAAGTAGGCTAGTTTTTATATGTTTTTATATGAAAACATTTTCTGTGAAATTACTATTTCTTCTGTTATAAAGTGTCAAAGTACTATGGCATTTCATTCTTAAAATAAATGACTAGCATAAATCTGATCTCGATAATTTCTCACCAAAATTTCCTATAATAAAAATTGAACTCCAATTGTGTCCAGGATTCAGGAGTCAATGTAAAGATTCAAAACTTTGATCTCCAGTCTTCTAATTATTTTTTACTGACCATGCCAGAAGTTGAAAGAAATACTATTTTATGGATATTTCATTGTAATCGGAACTTTCTACAAGTATATGACATTTAGAAAGTCCTATTTTTAACGTAACTGATTTTTCTCTTCACAGATTTCTTTAAGGGAAAAACAGTATTTAATCACTGGCTGCCAGGAATTTGTTATAGTAATATTACCTTTCAGCTGGTGTCTGAGGCAACTTTTAATAAAAGTACCCTTGTGGAGTACAGTGGAATCAGTCATGAACCCAAACAGCATAGAACTGGTAAGTCTTCTGAAGAAGCAAATTTAGTGAAAAAAAAAAAAAAAAAAAAAAAAACAATTACATTATGTGTTGCTGTTTATTTAATATTTATTATT